>NC_091472.1:252769085-253437418 GCF_036971445.1 Narcine bancroftii
CAACAAAAATTCTCCTTGTTTTTTTTGCAGTTGATTCAATAAATTAATTTTTACTATTTTAACTTTACTGCATTTCTCAAACTTGATATTTAAGACAATGACACAAGAGCAGAAATGGGCTATACAGCCCATTAAGTTTGCCCTGCCATTCATTCATGAGATTATTCATTTTCTCACAGCGCCACTATCGTTTGATGTTTTTTTTAATAATTTTAACTGAATTATAAAGAATTGAGCTAGTTTCTATTAATTGCACCTACCAGTGCAAATCATATCAAAATCTTTCTACGATTTAAAGTATTATCTTTTTCCCATTTTGCCTAAAGTTCTCAGCAATATTTCTGTTTTCCATTCAGTTATTCATCCCATTCAAAGAACTGAGACATAAAATATATTCAGGTTGCTTTGAATTCACACGACGAGGATCTTTGCAACTCTACTTGCATTTGCCTATTGGTAATAGTTAATAAGAACATAGATTTTACACGTGCATACCACAAAAAAATAGGCTTAATTCTGTAAACTCAGTTCTACGCAATTTTAATTTTAATTATTGGTTTGAATTCCCATATTCCTATCGCTATTCATTGCTTTCTGGAGAAGCTACTGGATTTGCCATCTCAGCTGGATAAAAAGTTGTCTGTCTTTGCTTAATCAAACTATTCACATGATGTCCAACAAACCAAAAGTAATCAATGAGAAAGGAAAAATAGACAAGTTTTGTAAAGGCCATCCATCACTGTTTAAAAAATATTGAAATCGTTGTACTTGTTTTTTGCTGTTTAAAGTAAGATTGTATTTGAACTGTAATGCAAATGAAATAACCAGTGAGCATCCATAACTACATGATCTTCCATAGAAATAAAGTGAAGAAATCTGTATGTAAATAGACAGTGTTGTTTATATTTAGTAATAAGGAAGTCCATTAATTTCTCTTCTGTTTTCTGTAAGGTAAATATAGGAAATCCTCACAATTGCAGCTGTTCCACATTTCTCAAAGAAAATGACATCTGTAAACATATCTGCTGGTGAATTAATTTTCTTGTATTGTCTCCAATTCATGGAACATTTTTTCTGTATTTAAAGGCTTGAATACTTATCAAGAATGCATCTTTAATTGATTTAATATGTTTTTACCATCTGTTATATATAAGAACACTACTATCGAATTCAAAGCTATACTGTTAAGTGGGGAACATCTGAACTGGACCCCTCCGTATTAGTCTAAATTAGATTATGTGGCACAGGCTAAACACAGTGTTGCTCTTAATTGTCTTGAAAACAATGGAAAATGACTCATCTTCAGAAAAACACAGCCATTACTAACTGGCTCTTTGGCACAGATCTTCTGAGAAAATTAATTCCATTGAATTAATAAAAGGTCATGAAAGGACTAACAACAAAATGTCCATGCTTATGCACTTTAAGCAGGAAAATCTCATTAAAATCTTCAGTAAATTTTCAAAAAAAATCCTGAAACATTGTCTTTTCAATAAAACAGAAAAAAAAAACACTTACTCTGAGCATACAATGAACACAAGGAGAAATGTTTCATAGATATATTTTTATTTTTAATCGAGCATGTGACATTGGTACTTAGTTTAGTTTGCAGATTGGAAAGTACAGCTGTTTACAGTTCTATCAATTTTAGTGTAATATTTTTTATACTCATTGTATTATGTCAATAAATATTACATAAATTATAATACAAGTAGTCACAAAGGAAAGTTTGAGGAAGAGGCAAATGCTTTCAGTAGAAATCATGTTGCTTTTTTTCCTGCCATTATGGGCTTTGTCTCTCATTAGGGAGTAGCTTTTTTGCTTGGACCTGATCAGCATTTTTTTCTTCCCTTCCTGTATCTAATTTGAAAGTATCGGAACCAGGAAATCCAACACTAATTGAGCACTGATGTGTATTTGGCCTGTCCTAAATTTTCCCAACATAGGCACCTCCCAATCTGCAGGCAGGAAAGGAAAGGATATCAATCACTGTTCCTTCCAAAGGAGAGAGTTGCACAGCTAATATCATTTGAGTTGTTCCTTAACGGGAGGGTAAATTTGAAATGAGTCTCCAGAGGACAAGAAAATAAATGTCTCTCAACTAATTAGGTAATAACCTTAAATTGAGGGGAAGTAATTTATATTTTAATTACTCCCTTTGCCCCTTTCTTTTAACATATAAGCTCTCAAAGTATATTTAGTAAGTTAAAGAAAATATCACTAAGTGTGTGAAAATTTTGCTTAAGTTCAGTGACTAATGGCATTACAGACTGTTCAACGTGGTTCAGGTTTACTCTACAGTTTATGCCAAGTTGTCTGATCTAAAGTGGAATGGACAAAATTCTGTCGTGGGCCTTATTCTCCTGCACCTATTTCCATGCTGTGGAGTTTTACAGCATGAAAACAGGTACTTCAGCTCAACTTGTCCATACAGACCAATGCTAGTCCCACAAGAATGTGTTTGGGGCATATCCCTCTGAACCAGGGGTGGCCAACCTTTTAATTTTTAATTTAGACATACAGCACAGTAACAGGCCATTTCAACCCACAAGTACATACCAGGGGTGTAGGTTAATTGGGCAGCATGGACTCATGGGCCTGTTACCATGCTGCTATGTTTAAATTAAAAATGAAAGGGTTGGCCACCCCTGCTCTAAACCTTTCCCATACATGTACAAATCTAAATGTCTTTTAAATGTTACAGTTATACTCATCTCTACCACTTCCTCTGGCAGCTTGTTCCATATATCCACGATCCTTTGTGTGAAAAATGTGCCCCTTGAGTCCCTTTCAGGTGTTTCCCCTCTCACCTTAAATTTATCCTCTCTACCCTAACATTTGCCTACCCTGGGACAATTAGCTTATCTACCATATTTAACAGCATATAGGACCCCCTGCCCTATTTTTAGCATAAGATTTCAGGAAAAAATTGTTTTAGTGTATTTACCTTCACTCACCTTGATGGAAACCCTCCAGTCTTGCATAGCCGAGATGCTAAAGCCTCCTCGCACACAAACACAGCAGCAACACGTCCTGTCTGCCACACGCCGATCCTCAGGTTGTTTCCTCACCACCCCTCCCAACCCACTGTACAAACACTGATTGATTGACAGGTGTGCTGTGACCTTCGGGCACATGAGGACTGGAGGGAAAGAAACCAGGGCAACGGGCAGGGCCCTGACCCACCATCGCGGGGAGAAAGCGATAGATTGCTTGCTTTGAGGGGAGCACTGGTCCTCAGTGATCAGGCTCCATGCTGAGCACAGCTCCTCAAACAGATTAAATCAGGCATGGGGTTGGGCTGTTTGCTCACTGCCACCCACCCCCACATCTCATTCAATTTGTTCAGGGGCTGTGCTTGTCAAACAAAACCTAATCACTGAAGCCTAGTGAGAGAAATCGTGTGAGCAAATGGGAAGGAGGGAGAAAGTGAGTGGGAGGAAGGGAGCAGGCGACTCTGGAAGGCATGGGCCACCCAATGGAAAGTGGTCCACAAAGCTGTGGGCCTGTTTCCTGGACAGACGCAGCACCTCCATGGGCTTCTTCAAGCTGGGTGAGTAGT
This sequence comes from Narcine bancroftii, assembly GCF_036971445.1. Classification (NCBI taxonomy): domain Eukaryota; kingdom Metazoa; phylum Chordata; class Chondrichthyes; order Torpediniformes; family Narcinidae; genus Narcine; species Narcine bancroftii. Next base: position 252,772,648 of record NC_091472.1, read on the forward strand.
TTGAGCCATCTTGCGGATGAAAGCTTCCACTCCATTTGTACTTCGGTGCCCAAAATGGCAGCATCAAAATGTCACCTTTGTATATAGGACCCGGGGTGGTTTTTGATATGATTTTGGGGGGGAAATGGGGGTCCTATATGACGTCAATTACGTTATACTCCTCATGATTTTCTAGGTCTCTGTGAGGTCTTTCCCCTCCCCCGTCTTGTTGTCCAGTGCTCCAGGTAGAAAAAACAGCCAATCCAGATTTCAAGCCCACATTATCAGAGATCTTATTTGCTCCCTTTTCAACTTAATGATATTTTTTGTATATCTGGCCAGAAATGTGCGCCAACTATACAGGATGTCTCATCAACATTTTGTAAAATTGAAATATGACATCCAAAACTTTTTACTTTATGAAAGCAAGCATGTCAAGCATGTTTTTCACCACTTTCATGGAATTATGTACCCCAAAGTCTCTCTGTTCTACAACACTCTCCAAGGCCTTATCATTTACTGTACTGGGCCTGTCCTGGTTTAACCAATGAAAGTGCAACATGTCTTACTCTTCTGAGTTAAACTCCATCTTGCATTCCTTGGCCCATTTTCCCCAATTCATTTAGATCTGTTAGATAGTCTTCACTGTCTTTTACCATCAATTTTGGTGTCATCCACAGACTCAATAACCATGTTAACTATATTGTTATCAAAGTCATTAATTTATAATACAAGCAACAGTGTAACTTGCAGCACAGCACAGGTCAAAGGCAATCTGAATACAAACCACCACCACCACTCTGTCTCCTACCATCAAGTTAATCCTGTATCCACTTGACCAGCTCACCCTGAATTTTCTGACCTTTTGGACTAGCCTACTTCATATTACCTTTGTCAAAGGGCTTGCTAAGGTCCCGACCTCATCAATCTACTTGGTTACCTCTTCAAAAAATTCAGTCTAATTTGTAAGATACGATTCAGTCCTTTCTTTTACAAAAGCTGTCCCTTATAATCCCCTCCATTAATTACCCACTATGATACAAATATATCTACCAGGGTTCCTGCATTTTTTCCTCTACGCTTCCCACAATATCCTAGGATACACTTGACCTGGCCCCTTATGATTTATCAATCTTTGTTTCTTAAGACCTCCAACACCTCCTCACCTCTATATTATCTCTCCTGAATATTAATTCCCTGAACTCCCTAGCATTCATTTATTTCTTGGGTAAATAAAGATATCTCCTTAGCTCCACAAGTTGACTACCTTGTTGGCCTTAAGGGAGCCTGTGGTCTTTCTAATTATTATTTTGCCCTTAATCTCTGGATTTTCCTTTTACCTTATCTGCCATCTTGAGTACCCTCTTTGGTTAAAGAATAAATAATGGTCAGGCAATAAATTACTACAGTGCCAGAAATTCTTTGGATTAATCTTCATTAAGGAGTGAAATGTTTTTAAAAGAGAGGGGCACATGGAATTCTGTAGTTGTTTTGATATTGACATTTTAGTATTTTAATATATATATTTTTTAAATTCTTTAAACAGGATTTTGTTGAAGAAGTTCAGGCTACCACGTGATCATGAATGTGAGTATGTAATTCATTTCTTAATTTAAAGAATTACAGATTGTTGCTCTCTACTTGGGTTTATGCTTAATCATTATGGAATATTCTGAATACATCTTCACAAGCCTAAGTAAATAAAACACATTAGCAATCCAGTAACTTTCAGATTAAAATAGATTTTTGTATTGTGCTAATCTATCTTGTACAAACTGAGTAGGTTTCATCAACAAGAGTTTCCCATAAACTTTCTCAGCAAAACATATTCAACAACATCCTTAAACCATGCAATGATTTTCCTTGTTATTTAGCAATGGGGACATTACTGCATCTTGATGGTGCTTCATCAATGACCATTTTACAAAAAATAATTTGGACAAGGTGTGCCTGCTGCAAATGGAATATACTCATCATATGCTGCAAGAATATGTTCTATGAATTAACTTCTCCAACAAAAAAAATTAAACAAAGATTGATATAGAATTCTCTTGCATTACTGTAATGTCTCACAATTAAATCTAAAAAATGGCTTTGAATATCAGGCTGTTTTTTTTTTTGTTTTGTTCACTATTTGAATGGATTTGGAGCTCTGCATTATAATGTTATCTGAAATGATTTCAGTATCATCAAATCTCAAGAAATACTAATAAGGCCAAGGCTCAGAGGGTGTTTTTGTTCAAAATGATTGTTGTTGCTTCTAAATGTATTATGTATGTTATAAGAGAGGGGTGGGCAACCTATGGCCCACGAGGCAGATCCAAATTTATCCGGCCCGCAACCCAAAGCGTTCGCCCAACCACCCTCAGCCACTCCAACATACATCGTTCGCTGCACTAAACTGTCAGCCTTTGTCATCGGTGGTTTTGGGGACTGTGTGCGTGGATTAAACATCCCTCAGCAAAGGAAATACTTTGTGGCATTCCTACAAGTTCATGAACTGGGCAGTAAAATAATTGTGTTCATGCGGAATGTTCACTCTCCACATCATTATGGCCAGGAATCAATCATCAACTTCATCGCTTTCTGCCCCTTGGAAAATAACTCACCCTGGTGCTCCCAGGAACTTGCCCTCAAGATGGGCTTGAGAGAAGCCGTGCATCACTGGCCAGCCGTCCTGCTCTTGGTCCTAGTCCACTCACCAGTGTATGTGGAGCCAGGTGACCAACAGGGCAATCCTTTCAGAACAACTCCAAAGCGCCCCCTCCCTTGAGCTGCCACCACCACCACCACCCTCCCTGCTCTCCCAAGCCATCCCCTCTCCCCCAAGCCACCCCCAAGCCGTCTCCCTCTCCCTGCTCCCCGAGCTGCTCCCATCCCCTCTCTCTCTCCACTCCTGAGCTGCGCCCTTCTCCCTGCTCCCCCCTCTTCTCCCCTGAGCAACTCATTAAGGTGCAAAGCCAGATGTCCATGTGTGAGACGCAGCAATGTTCCTTCATCTGACTGGCTGAAAGCAAAACTCATTTAGCCCTAAGCAAATTTCATTCACTCGGCAATGGGATTTACCTCACATACTCATAGTTCAAAACACACCTTAGAGTGCAGAGAAATTAAATAAAAGCAGGAGATCTGGATCAAAGGCAGAAGATGAGAAGAATACACAATAGCATCTGCTGGGAAAAATTCAAGATGCTGTATTCGACGAATCTGTTTGTGTCTGCAATTTTGCAAAACAATGATTATTATCGATTATTTTTAAAACTCCTGAACTTCTTGAAGAATTATTTAAAATAAACCAAGTTTAAATGACAGCAATCCAAACGCCTGTCTGAAATATTTATATCCATCAAGGGATGATTTTATCACTCCTGCTAAATAGTTCATTCTACCAGTGGTTAGATTGATAGCACAACTCCTTGAGATGATGTCTTGCTATTGGCATCAATGATTATGTCACCCAATATCTAAATGCTTTCAAACAACAAACAAAATCAAGTTTCCTATTAATTGATCTGCTGTGGTTATGGGATTAATCCTGAGGATGTCTGTCCGATTTGCCAGGAAGAGTTATTGAAAAAGAAACAACCTGTGACGTATTGCAGGTCAGATTTGTGCTTGTTAAATTATGGTCTGTTTTGGGGTTAGTTATTTTGTTTTCATTTTTCTCCTTTTTGACTTTTATGTTATTTTATTGTGTCATTTTTATGACCAACTTGTGATTTTTGGTGCATTTTCAAATATGAAGATGCCTTCCCTGACCTGAAATGCATCATCTTTTTTTTTGGAAGGAATACAGTTGATCTCATTACTTGAACTTTTTCTGATAAATTGTCATCAGTTATGTTCATAGATTGTACCATTACGTACTTCAAACTCAGAGACAATCAAAAACTTAAATTAGATAATGTCTGTGTTTCAGTGTGGCCCATCATTCATCCACTGACACACCATCTGGCCCATGCATAGTAAAAGGTTGCCTGCCCCTGTTACATGGTCACAATATAAATCTGTCTAACAAATGAAAGCAAGATGATTGCACTACAATAAATATGTGTATCTCTGAGAAGGGCTTGTTGGAAGAATTACAGTTGGTCTTATTTTTAACTACACCTAAATCTTAACAATAAAGTTGCTATATTTGCATGGAATTATTCCATGATCTTCTGAATTGAGTGACATAATTTTACAACAGTTTTTAAATGTATTTCTTAGGGTTTTCTTTATGACTGTTTAAAAAATTAATATAAATAAAATGTTTAAAAGCATACTTGCCAGTTCCACTTTTAGTTCTTGTGAATCAGTCAAGTTTAGCTGCCTTGTAGTGCAGATCACATTTATCTAAACTTAGACAATTATAGTATGCTACCACTGAGTTTGGTGAGTCTGAGCTAGGAAGAGATAACTAACTGAGGTTCATGTTGTCATCCCTATCTAGTGGAAGCTGCAGCGTCAGATACTGTCATCGAATAACTAGTGGCTAATCAATGTCAATCCTTGGACATTACAAAAAAAGCCATTTGGTTGAGATACAAAGAACCACCAGTGCCAGTAGAATGGTGCTGCAACACAATTTTGATATAATAACTGAACATGCTAGAAATATTTTGTGGGGCAAACAGTTTTTGTGGAGAGAATAACAGAGTTAAAGTTACAGAGCAATAAACTTTCCATCACATGAAAAAGTTAGAGGTCTTTCTAACCACAACTTAATACAATAGGGAAGACAAATTGAAAGCAGAATAATTTCACATTTAGTACTATGTTCAGAACCTAAGTCAATGATGGAGTAACATTGTATTCATTTTATAACTACAAGGAACTTGGTGTGGGAAAGAAGTTCTGCATTAATTGTAAATGTAAGAATCTCCATGAATTTTAGAATGAGTGTCATTTTTGGGATTGCCCTCCTTTCAGGTGCCTTCCAACTTGGCCTTGTGGACCGAGAAATTGAAATACTACTGAATAATCTCCACGCAGATAAAACACCACAACTTCCTAATGGAAATTTTAAGATTAAGCAAAATTTTGGAGAAGCAGTTGGAGGAGTGCTTCAGAAGGAAATTAATCCTGAGGATGTCTGTCCGATTTGCCAGGAAGAGTTATTGAAAAAGAAACAACCTGTGACGTATTGCAGGTCAGATTTGTGCTTGTTAAATTATGATTTTTGAACAAAAATACAGAATAAGAAAGAAACTTGCAAAATATCTTAAAATACATTTTGATCAACACTAGAAAATTAAATATGTAGATTGCTTTCTAAACTCAGATATGATGATAAGAAAACAGGTTTCTTTATTTTCATGTGTTTATCATGGTTCACAGAATAGTCAAAATGTAAATACTATTTATAATTGGAGTGTACTTATGATTTGTCCATTAATTATTAGAAATATTAAAATATTTATTCAATATGAATTTTATATATTTTTTAATTGCTTTTTTTTCCTAACATTGCTATGTTAATGAAACCTCTGATGTGCCCATAATCCCTGCCTCTTGCTTACTCTATTAATTTGAAGAAAGGTAATTTTGTTGTATTTAATAAAATCACTGCTTTAAGAACAATGTTGCTTTTATCATACTCTCTCAGAACTTTACCAGTGAAATTATGTTTCAAAAACATAGGTCTAATTTCTCACAGTTGATTTAATTATAGTTGACACTGGCTTTGATCATTATCTGAAACATCATTAAATGACTGATTGTGGAGTCTGCATGCTTACTTAACAGAGAGTACAGATTGGAGTTAAATCAAGAAGGGGAGTAGACAATTGATCACTAATGATCTCTGATATGAAATACTAAATTAGCTGAAACTGGGACCAATGAGGAAAGAAAGTGATGCTTAGATTATACAAAAACCTTATGCAGTTAAATTCCTATTAACCAGCCCTCAATCAACCAGCAAAAAAGGGTCAGGAAAATAAATAAATAAATGCATTCATAAATAGATTTTAAAATAAATAAATTTTTAAATAAAAGTTTTAAATTATAAAAGTAATTGTTCTCCAAAGCAACAAAACCCCCTGGGAGCAAACATTCCTGATTGTGTCCCACCCACAGCAGCTGTTTGAATAAAGTTTCAATAAAGTGGTGTTTGAATAAAATGGCATTGGACAGGATGAAGATCTGGCTGACGCCAACTCTCCCAAAATGTCTCCTTACACCTGCCTGATAAGAGTTTTTATCTTGATAAGTATATTAGTAAGGATTTATGTGTAAACAAGGGGGAGGCGGGTTAATTATGACCGCTGCACATTTAGCACAGCAGTTAGCGCAACACTGTTTGAATGTTAAGGAAGGTGCTCCAAGAGCCTGACTGGGACATTTGCATGGTGATTAGTTTGATTGTCAGTGCAGGGAAGGTACACTGAAGGCTTGACCGGGACACTGGTGTGGAAATGAGCCGGGTTGCACTGAGGGTCTGACCAGGACACAGATGTGGAGGTGAGTCAGATTGCGCTGAGGGGAAGGGCTTAATTATGATAGCAGCATGGTTAGCATAGCAGCCAGACAACACTTACTGCGCTGCAGATTGGAGTTCATAGTTAAATTTTGTAAGTTATGGGAATTACCTGATTAAAGTGAACTTTCCATAATCAAAGATTACAATATTGATTTTTTTTTTTTGCAAATTACATTTTGCACTGTCTTTTCACTTCTAAATCATGTATTTTTAATACAGGTGTATTAGTTAGGCATTGCAAGAGAGAGGTTCAAAATTTGCATATCCAACATCTGCAATCCCCGTAGGTGCCAGATTGTATTGTGTGGTATGGTATTGTATGGTACTGTATTACTTACATAATTACAAGTGATATTATTGAAAAATAAAACTGATTTTGATTGTTTGGTAACTGAGGGATAAATTTCAAATCATACATTTTAAATATAGCAAACTTGAATAAACATGCTGTTATCCTACCAATTTTGCAGTCTAATATTTCAGTTAATAGTCATCAAGGGAATCCTGCAATGCATTGGAAAACTAAAATCATTTTATGCATGCAGTATCAATCCTTAAATAAATGTTTGAAGACTGATGGAGATTATACTTTGTCTACTACTGTCAAAGAAGCAGGCATGCCAAAAGCTCAGACTCAGCAGAAAGCAGCTGATTGGGCAATCGAGGTCATGTGACCCAAGAAGTTGGAGGCAAGATTTAAAAAGCTCAGTCTTAGCAGAAAGCAATTGAGGTCAGGTGACCTGACAGAAAGGTGATTGGTTGGAGAAGTAATTAAGGTAAAGGGCAGTGATATATAAACAGAGCAGCTAGTGTAGGAATCAAACTCTTCCTCTGCTCAAAGATAAGATCTTTGAATTTAAATTAGGAAGGGTTCACAGAGACAGCAGCTAAGGCAGTTAGTTGAGAGCTCTGATTGCAGCATATGGGAAATCTGGGACAGCACAATTGTCCCTAATGACTGCACCTGCAAGAGGAGCATCCAGCTGGAGATCCTGTTAAGGAAGTGGAGCTGGATGAACTCCAGACACTTGGGAGATGCTTCTAGAGAGAAGCTTCAAGGAGACTGACATGCCTAAAAGTCAGGAGACCAGTAGCTGACTGTTAGGAGAAGAAAGGAGAAGAGCAGACAGTGCAGAACACCACTGTGGCCATTCCCCTTAACAACAAGTATTCTATTGGGGGACACAATCTACAAGGGATGAATTGTGGAGCTCATGTCTCTGGCAGAGAGGCTGGCCCTTTAGCTCAAATAGGAAAGGGGGAACTCGTTGGTTTCAAGAGCAGATAAGAGGTTTGGTGAATGAGATTGGCTGCCACATAATATGATGCCTTCCAGGTGTAAGGGATGTCTCTGATTGAGTTCATAGCATTTTGAAGGGGGAGGGTGAACAGCCAGATGTAATGATCCAGGTAGGAACCAATGACTTAGCTAGGAGTTGGGATAAGGTCTTGAAGAGGGAATATAGGAAGTTGGGAAATCATTGAAAATCAGCTGGTAATCTCAGGATTGCTGCCTGTGCTATATGCCAGAGAGGGTAGGAACAGGAAGTTATGGCAGATAAATTTGTGGCTATAGAGTTAGTATAGGGGGGCAAAGGTTCAGATTTCTGGATCATTGAGATCTCTTTTGGGGAAGGTCTGACCTGTATAAAAAGGATGAACTGCACTTGAACTGGAAAAGGACCAATATCCTGGTGTGCAGGTTTGCTAGAGCTGGTAGGGAGGGTTTAAACTAGTTTGGCTGGGGTGGGAATCAGAATGTAAGTGTAGAGATTAGGGTAGAAGGACAAAATATGATGTTATGTGCTCTGACTTGGTGAGGAAGGACAGACAAGGGACAAGACATAAATGTAGCCAGTTAGGAGGTTTCAAATGTGTCTATTTCAATGTTAGGAGAATTAGGAATAAAGGGGATGAACTGAGCATAGATCAGTACATGAAACTAGGATGTTGTGGCTGTTACTGAAACTTGACTGCAGGAAGAGCAGGATTGGCTGATGAAGGAACTGGGGTTTAGGAGTTTTAAAAGGAATAGGATGGGAAGTAGAAAAGGGGGAGAGTAGCATTACTGGTCAGCAAAAGTATCACAGCTATATGAAAAGGAGGATGCTGCAGAGGGAGTGTCCACTGAGTCGATGTGGGGGGGGGGGGGAGAATTCAGAAATAGGAAGGGAGCTATTACTGTACTAGGAATAGTCTATGGCCCCCAAATGGCCCTTGGGACATTGATGAACAGATGAGCAGGCAGATTTTGGAATGGTGTGGAAAATACAGGTTTGTAGTTATGGGTGATTTCAATTTACCTAATATTGACTGGCACCTCCTAACTGCAAGAGGGATAGATGGGCTGAATTTGTCAGGTCTGTTCAAGAAGGATTCCTGATACAGTATGTGGACTGGCTGATGAGAGGAGAGGCACTTGTGTACAGAGCAACAGCAGTATATGCATATCACTTCAAGTAGAATGGCCATTTTTGTTATTAAGAAGACTACATCTGTATTCTCTGGAGTTTAGAAGATTAAGTAGTCTCATGAAAAAGTTGCAATATTTCTGCCTGGGCTTGTTGAGCTGAATGTGGAGAGAATTCTTCCAGTGGCCATGGAATCTAGAATCAGGAGTCTTGATCTTAGAAATAAAAGATTTTTTAACTCAGTCAAGACCGAGATCAGGGGAAACTTTTCTGGTCTGTGCGCCAGTACTCCTGGGTCTTGACTTCCAGAGCCAGTTTTAGAATGTAACAATGGCGTTCGGAGGACCACAACTACCCATAATGGTATACAACTCCCAACTCGCAACACTCTTCCCCCCGACACCCAGCCCCCACCTGCAGCCTCTCCACCCTCTGCATATCCCCTCCGTTACTATTCAAGAACCTGACCCTGGACTGCCGGCCCATTGTGGCAAAAAGTAGGTGCTAGAGCACTAAGGATCAAGCATTTATAAAGTCCGAGGTGCAGTGATTCCTGGCGGAAGGATCATAGTTCCCACTTCGAGCCTGTGGTGGGCCCAGGTCCTGGTGGTCAGGGGCGATTAATAGATGGCATAATGAGATGAGATATTGTTTAATAATGGAAAAAATTACATATGTTTCACGTAATTATAATTTTTTTTATTAATAAGTGGTTGTTATATTCAGAATATTTACATTTCAATTTACATTGATTAGATCTTGATATGTATATTTAATTTTTCTTTAATTTTTTTTTCTTTTTTCTTTATGGCTCTCCTTAGGAGAGTTGGCTGAAGCGGGGGGGGGGGGGGGTCCTTTTCTTTTTATTTCTATATATTAAAAAAAACTTTCATGTTTATGGTTAATTGTTGTATATGTCATATACTATTTGTTTTTTGAATGAATAAATAAAGTTTTTTTAAAAATGGTGGTCAGGGGCGGAAGCAAACCCCGCATCGTGATAGATTACAGCCAGACGGTCAGCCACTTCACCCAGCTAGATGCTTTCCGCCTCCCCCAGATAGCCGATTACAGTCAATAGAATAGCCCAATACAAAGTGACCTGAAATCGGCATACCACCAACTTCCCCTTTCGCCCATGGGCCTGAAAATACACTGCCTTTGGAGCAGATGGCAGGCTTTATTACTTCCCCGGGGTCCCCTTTGGAGTCACCAACACAGTCTCAGTGTTCCAAAGGGAGATGGATCGGATGGTAGATAGGCATAAACTGACAACGATGTTCCCCTACCTTGACAATGTTACCACCTGCGGCCATGACCAGCAGGACCACGACGTAAACTTGGCGAAATTCCAACATGGTCAAGTTCCCTAAATCTGACTTAAAAACAAGGAGAGGTGTGTGTTTAGTACCACTTGCCTGGCCCTCATTTTTGCAGCGTGGCACTTGGTATCATTGCCCCCAATCCCAACTGCTTGCATCCCCTCATGGAGCTCCCAATACCACACAACCTCAAGGCACTGAAACAGTGCCTGGGGTTCTTTTCTTATTATGCCTAGTGGGTGCCCAATTATGCTGATAAAGCATAATCAGCAGAAGCCCGGGCAGCATTCAATCAAATCAGACATAGCTAAAGCCATGATGCATGCCGTGAATAAATCCATCCCATTCCAGGTGGAGAGCGATGCCTCTGACTTCGCCCTGGCTGCCACTCTCAACCAGGCGGGCAGGCCAGTAGCATTTTTTCCCAAACCCTCCACAGCCCTGAAACACGGCACTCTTCAGTCGAGAAGGAGGCACAGGCGATCATTGAGGCTGTGCATCGCTGGCGTCGCTACCTGGCCGGGAAAAGATTTAGCCTGCTGACAGAGCAACGGGCCGTCGCCTTCATGTTTAACATAAAACTGCAGATAAAATCAAGAATGATAAAATCCTGAGATGGAGAATTGAACTCTCCACCTATAACTACGATATTCTGTACCAGCCAGACAAACTCAACGATCCCCCAGATGTCCTATCCCGGGGAACATGCACGAGCACACATCGCAAACACCTCCAGTCCCTCCACGATGTCCTCTGCCGCTCTGGAGTCATGAGGCTTTTCACTTCATAAAAGCCCGGAACCTCCCATACTCCATTGAGGACGTTAGGTCCCTGACCAGACACTGCCGGGTCTGTGTGGAATGTAAACCACAGTTCTTCAAGCCCGACAAAGTGCACCCCATCAAGGCCACATGCCCTATCAAACGGCTGAGTGTCGACTTCAAGGGACCCTGCCTCAACTGATAGGAGCATCCATTTCCTTAATGTCATAGATGAGTTCTCTAGATTCCCATTTGCCATCCCCTGTCCCAACATGACCTCTGCCACAATTATCAGAGAACCTCAGCATATTCACCCTCTTCAGGTTCCTGGACTATATTCATAGTGATCAGAGGTCCTCGTTCATGAGCAACGAGCTGCGGCAGTACCTTTTGGCTAGAGGCATAGCCACTAGTAGGACTATGAGCTATAACCCCAGGGGAAATGGCCTGGTGGAGTGAGAAAATGCCACCATTTGGAAGGTGATCCTTCTGGCCCTTGTCGAAAGGCCTGATGGTGTCTCACTGGCAGGAAGTCCTGCCAGAGGCACTCCATGCCATCTGATATCTCCTATACATTGCTACAAATATAACCCCTCATGAACGCATGTTTTCCTTCCCCAGGAGGTCAGCGACTGGAATCACTCTGCCACCCTGGCTTTCATCTCCAGGACCCGTCCTGCTGAGGAAGCATGCGAGGGGCCATAAGACCAACCCATTGGTGGAAGAGGTGCAGCTCCTGCACACAAATCCACAAACACCTATTCCAGTACCCAGATGGCCAGGAGGACACAGTCCCTGTCCAGGACCTGCCGCGTGTTGCAGACACCCATCTACCCCCACTCCGACCACTACATACACATACATTGGCCCTTACAGGGACTTGGTACAGGCTATCGACACCACCCCCGGGCACCCACACCACATGCCCGGGACCTTTGCCCTGTCGAGCTGACCGCCACAACCACTCCCACAGACAACCAGACCCCACCCCCTATGGCGATAGCCTTGCTGCCCACCCCCCCCATCTCAAGACACCCGACCAGCAACTGAGCTGACCTGTATGCCCCCGGCAGAGCTGCGCAGGTCACAGAGGCAGAGGAAGCCACCTGACCGGCTGAACCTCTAGGACTGGGTCTTGTTATTTGTAAAGAGTGGGTGAATGTAGTGTTATGTATATATGTATAAACCATACATAAGTGGCTGGCCTGCACACTGATGACTCGACCCTATGTAACCCCTCCCCCTATGACCTGGCCATAAAGGTCGACCTCCCTGCCCCCTTCCATTCATTCGAGCACATGGAGTTGGGCCAGCTGAAATCTAATGTGTATTAAAGCCTATTGTTCCTCACTCACTCTTTAGAGTCATTGATAATGCACATCACTACTGGAGTTGCTGACCTGGGAAAGCAGGGAATGGAGAGACAGTGCTGCTCCAAGGGTCGAACCACCTGATCCTAAGTTGGTGGCTCTGTACAGGCTTTAAACAGCCTGTTAGAGGGGCCACCAGTGTCTAAATAATCTAATTGTTTGTTATTCGTTTATTTTGCCTTTCAGTGAATGTGCGTACATCCATCTAGGTTCCTTTAAACATCATTAACTACCCAATTTCTCACCATTTAAAAATATCTGCCTTTTTGTTTCCTGTATCAGTGTGAGTGACCTCATTTTTTCACATTACTGTCCATCTGCCATGTTCCTACCAATCATTCAGCTTGTCCTTATTCCCCAAAAGCCTCTTTACATGCTCTTCCATTTCTGCACTCTGACCTAGTTTCCTGCAGTAATTCTGTCCTATTGAAGCTCGTGCTATCCATGTTAGGAATCTTTTCAAAAATAAAATCCAGAATTATACATTTTCCCTCTTCTATCTTTGTTGTAATCTTAATAAGTATTGGAAGATCAAAATTAATGCAATCATTCTAATCGTCCAGAGCAAGATAAGCCAGATGCTAAAAATCTGAAATAAAACACAAGTTATGGGATATACTCAACAGGTTGGGTGATAAGTAATTAAAGGTTATTAACATTAATCCTCTCCAAAAATCAGTCACATCTAATGCAGTTTCTACAAAGTCATTTCTCTGATGTTAAATGTATTCAGTTTTTAATTCAGTTAGTGGGCTTTTTGAAGCATCCAAGCTTCAAGCCTACTCAGGCAAGGCCCCTCAACATTTCCTCCAGTATATCAATGACGACATCGGGGCTGCCTCATGCACCCATGATGAGCTTGTCAACTTCATCCACTTTGCAGCCAATTTCCAACCTGATCTCAAACTCACCTGGTCCTTCTCTGACAACACTCTCCCTTTCCTGAATCTCTCTGTCTCCATCTTGGAAGACAAGCTTTTCACTGACATATATTATAAACCCTCTAACTCCCACAACTACCCTAGTTACATTTCCTCACACCCTATCCCCTGCAAGGATTCCATCCCCTTCTCTCAATTTCTCTGTCTCCAATGCATCTGTTCCCAAGATGAGGTCTTCCAGTCCAGATCTTCCAAAATGTTTGCCTTCTTCCATAAGTGTGGATTCCCCTCTACCACCATCAACTGAGCCCTCACCCGCATCTCCTCCAATTCCTGCTCATCTGCCCTCACCTCCTGTCCCCAGACCATCATAACTTTGTTTCCTGCAGCTATCTGTTATCTCTTTACAGATTTACTCCTCCAATTCTCACTGACTATTGGGTATCAATAATCTTCTTCTTTGGCTTGGCTTTGCGGACGAAGATTTATGGAGGGGGTAAAAAGTCCACGTCAGCTGCAGGCTCGTTTGTGGCTGACAAGTCCGATGCGGGACAGGCAGACACGATTGCAGTGGTTGCAGGGGAAAATTGGTTGGTTGGGGTTGGGTGTTGGGTTTTTCCTCCTTTGCCTTTTGTCAGTGAGGTGGGCTCTGCGGTCTTCAAAGGAGGTTGCTGCCCGCCAAACTGTGAGGCGCCAAGATGCACGGTTTGAGGCGTTATCAGCCCACTGGCGGTGGTCAATGTGGCAGGCACCAAGAGATTTCTTTAAGCAGTCCTTGTACCTTTTCTTTGGTGCACCTCTGTCACGGTGGCCAGTGGAGAGCTCGCCATATAACACGATCTTGGGAAGGCGATGGTCCTCCATTCTGGAGACGTGACCCATCCAGCGCAGCTGGATCTTCAGCAGCGTGGACTCGATGCTGTCGACCTCTGCCATCTCGAGTACTTCGACGTTAGGGATGTAAGCGCTCCAATGGATGTTGAGGATGGAGCGGAGACAACGCTGGTGGAAGCGTTCTAGGAGCCGTAGGTGGTGCCGGTAGAGGACCCATGATTCGGAGCCGAACAGGAGTGTGGGTATGACAAAGGCTCTGTATACGCTTATCTTTGTGAGGTTTTTCAGTTGGTTGTTTTTCCAGACTCTTGTCCGTGAACTACTCTTTGCAGATGATGCCGCTTTAGTTGCCCATTCAGAGCCAGCTCTTCAGCGCTTGACGTCCTGCTTTGCGGAAACTGCCAAAATGTTTGGCCTGGAAGTCAGCCTGAAGAAAACTGAGGTCCTCCATCAGCCAGCTCCCCACCATGACTACCAGCCCCCCCACATCTCCATTGGGCACACAAAACTCAAAACGGTCAACCAGTTTACCTATCTCGGCTGCACCATTTCATCAGATGCAAGGATCGACAATGAGATAGACAACAGACTCGCCAAGGCAAATAGCGCCTTTGGAAGACTACACAAAAAAGAGTATCAATAATACAACCTCGTTAATGGGGTCATACCTTTCCCATTCCTCAGCTACACACATATAGTCTCAGTAGACGAGCCTTCTAGTCTGTCTGGTCTGAACACAGCTGTGATATTTTCCCTAGCACGCAATGTTACTCCTCCACCTTTCATCCCTCCCCCTCTATCACATCTGAAACCACAGAACATTGAGCTGCCAGTCCTGTTCCTCCTCCAAACAAATTTTACTCCTGACCACAAAGTCATAATACCACATGCCAATCCACTCTCTAAGCTCGTCTGCCTTTCAGACAATACTCCTTGCATTGAAATAGAAGCAGCTGAGAACATTATTTCCCCCACGCACAAACCTTTTGATTTTTGTTTATGTGTTGTCTTTTTCCTCCCCCACTCCCCTGTTGCTCCCCTGCAAATCTAATTTAAAATCCCTGGAGCAGCACTCACAAATCTTCATGCAAGGACATTACTATTCCTCTTGTTCA
The DNA here is from genome assembly GCF_036971445.1 of Narcine bancroftii. Classification (NCBI taxonomy): domain Eukaryota; kingdom Metazoa; phylum Chordata; class Chondrichthyes; order Torpediniformes; family Narcinidae; genus Narcine; species Narcine bancroftii. The sequence goes on from NC_091472.1 coordinate 252,787,787, forward strand.
GTTGCAAACATCCTGGTTCCACCTTCTCTGGAATCTGAAGTCTTCCCTCCTACACCATCTCTTTAGCCATGTTTTAAGTTGCATTATCCTCCTACTTCTAACCGTTCTGCTAACCCTGACAAAACAAACCAGGCCAGTTCACAAGCAGATCAGGAGGTGGAGGCTAAACACAGCAGCACTATGAGACAACTTTGAGACCATGCACTGGAGCTGTTTCAGAGAGGTGGCCACCTACAACAGTCATATAAACATTGAGGAGTACACGAGCTACATCAGCAAATGCATTGAGGATGCCACCAAGATTAAATGATTCACAATTAGGGCTAATCAGAAATCACAGCAGAGGTCCAGGTACCTCTCAGAGCTCATTATGCTGACTTCAGGACAGGGATGGCAATAAAATCAGTCAGGACTGAACTCTTCAGTGCAATCCAGAAGGCAAACCGTGAGTATGCACAAAGTATCCACAGAGAGCTGTGCAACAGCGACAACACAAGGCACATGTGGCAAGGGATCAAGGTTATAACAGATCACGTCAACCTTCAAAGTTAAAGACAATGATGCCTCCCTTCCAGACAGACTCTGTGCACAGTTTAATGAGAACAACAGGACGATGCCGAAGAAAGCTCCATGTCCACCTGATGAGCAGGCACCTGCATAACCATGGCCAAGGTGAGGAGAACTCTGTCCAAGGTGAACACCACAAGGCAGTGGGATCCAACAACACACCTGGTTGGGAACTGAAGAACTGCACAGATCAATTGATGGAGGTCTTCATGTACATCTTCAACACCTCACTGCAGCCGTCCGTTGTTCTTGCGGGTTTCAAGACACCCACTATCATCCTTGGTTCCCAACAACAACAACAGACCTCAATGACTTGCGCTTTGTGGCACTGACCTCCACCATTATGAAATGCTTCAAGCACACTCCCCCCAGAGATGCTGATCCCATTTCAATGCACCTATAGGTGAAATCATTCCACATATGATGCTCTTGCCTTGTCCCTTCATTCCATCCTGATCTATCTGGAGAATTATGCCTCACATGCCAGGCTGCTGTATATCAATCTCAGCTTGGCGTTAAATACAATGAAGGTGGAGAAGCTGTCCTTGTTGGGACTCAACACACCTCTCTGTAACTGGATTCTGGACTTCCCAATGGAAAGACCACTATCCATCTGGGTTGGTAGCAGAACATTGTGCACCATCAGGCTGAGCAATAGTACTCCTCAGGACTGTGCTCAGCCTGCTTCTGATCACACTACTGACCCACAACTGCATCACCAACAATGTCATCAAGTTTGCAGAAGACACAACATAGTTGGTCTCATCAGTAACAACAATGAGTTGCACTAGGAACAACCTGACTCTCAACATGGACAAGATGGAGGAGATGATCATTGACTTCAGAAAAACCAGGACCACCCTCCACCACACATCAGCAGCTCTAGTGGAGAGCACCAAGTTCCTTGGAGTTCCCTTAACTCATGAATTATCGTGGACGCACATCTCCTCACTTGTCAGGAAGACGCAGCAGCGACTGTACTTCCTGAGAAAACTGAAGCAGGCAATGCTTCTGGCCTCGTAGAAACCATCATTCTTTCAACAGAAGGTCTATTGAAAACCTCTTGGCTGGCTGCATCAGAGTATGGTAAAGTTGCTGCAGAGAAATTGTTTGGAAATCAATCCACATGACCATAAGAGTGGGAGAAGGATAACTGGAATCTTTTTCCCCCTTCCCCCAGTTGACATTATTTATGAGGATTGCTGTCAGAAGAAGGCACGCAAAATCATTGAGGACTCCTACCACGCCACACATAGCATCTTTCAGCTGATCCCATCAGAAAAGTGATGCAGGAGTATCTGAGCCAGCACCACCAGGTTGAGAAACAGCTTCTTCCCACAGACAATGAAAATGCTGAAAGGCCAAAGTATCTCTTCACACTATCCATCAAAGACTCTCATATTTACAAAACATTATTTATTTATTTGTATATATGAGTACTTACCCTGCATGTGTATTGTTTGTGTGTTATGTCTGGTTGTGTATCCCCGGTGCAACGGAGGTTCCATTTAAAACTCCATCACGCACAGGTTTCTGTTGTGTGATTCATCTCAGTTAACCCAACTCATCAGGTGCTCCATTACAGAATGACAGGACAGGCCCTCTGCAGTGGTGACACATCAGCCTCATTTGCCATTTCTAACGGGGTGAAGCAGGGCTGTATACTACCTACAGTCTTGGACAATGTTTTTCACTTGCATGTTGCCATGTTTTGTCCAAGGTCTGGAGGAGGGAGTGTACCTCTCTCTTGAACCTTCACCGCTTGAATGCATGGATGAAGTGCCTCTACACAGTCATTCAAGAATCCCATTTTGCTGATAACTGTGTGCTCTTGGTACACAAAGTTAGTGATCTACAGTTAATGCTGAACAAATTCTCAGATACTGCTGCACTCTTTAGCCTGGCCATCAATCTGAACAAGACTGAAATTCTCCATCAGTCTGTGCCAAACACCATAGAACCAAAAATCACTGCTGATGAGACCTAGCTGACAAATGTAAACAGCTTCAAATACTTGTGGAGAATCATCTCAAGTGATGGGTCTTTGGAGAAAGAAATTGAATACATGATCAGCAAGGTCTCCAGGCTTTGGTGAGGCTGCGAACCAGAGTGCTCAATCAACACAAAGCTGAAAGACTACAGAGCTGTGGTCATCCCTTCTCTCCTATATGGATGTGAGACATGGACTCTGTACCGAGATCACATCAAACAAATGGAGAAATTCCACTTGCACACCATCTGTTCCATCCTTCACATCTGTTGGCAAGTCCATGTCTCCAACCTGGAAGTCTTGAATTGTGTGAAGTCCACCAGCATTGTCTCTGATCATTAGAGCCCAGATGCAGTGGGTAAGACACATCATCAGAAATGGACAACCACCGTATGCTTCACTAGCTGCTCTATAGTAAACTGAAGACCGGAAGGAGACCTCAAGGTTGTCCATGCAAGCGCTATAAGGACGCTGCGAAGGAAACTCTATGCTTCTGGCATCCTGCCAGGAGAACGAGAAACTGTTGCTGCTGACAGATCCCATTGGCGAGCCCTGTGCGATGAAGCCTACACCAGTTTTGAAGATGGGCAATGCCAAAAACTGGTGGAAGGTCTTGAACAGCATCACAGAGCAGCAGCCACAGTTGTTACAACAACGGATTTCCAGTGCTCCCATCGCGCTTCCACACTGGGACTAACTACACAACAACGTGTCTTCTTTGAACTGAAGGACGACTAATATAATGTATATATGTACTTTGCACCAAGGACTGTAAAACTTTGTTTTGTCACGTTGTACTTGCACAATCAGTTGACTTGACTCACCTCATTAGCACGTGGCATGGATAGCAATCCTGAGATCATAGCCCTTGAGCCCTTATCCTTCAACTTCACCCACAGCTCCTTGAACTATATGTGGGACCACATCACCCACATCATTGCTCACATTTAGCTGCAATTCCTCCCTCTTGAGAATGCCGAGAACTTGATCTGAGATAGCTGGGAGGCAGTATTCCATATCCAGGATTCTCAATATCTTCCACAGTACCTCTTGTATGTTCCCCTTACTTTTGAATCCCCTATCACTAAAAATAGTCTCTTCTCCTCCCTTTCTTTCTTTCTTAGCCACAGGGCCAGACTCTGTGCCAGGAACCTGAGGACAATGGCTTGTCCCTGGTAAGTCATCCCCCACAACAGTATCAAAAATAAATACACATTATGAAGGGAACTGCACTTTCTGTCTGTTCCCTTTCCCTCTCCTGACTGCACCAGCTACCTTCTTCCTGCCTCATCAGCAGGATGGCTTCCCTGTAACTTCTATCGATCCATCATTCTCCCAAATGATCTGGAGTTTATCCAATTCCAGCTTCACTTCCCTAACACATGTTGTATGGAACTGCACTCATCACAGATGATGACATCAGGGATACCCTGACTACCCATATTCTACAAGAGAATTATGTCCATGCCCTGGCTACTATTCCCACAATCTATGAAATAAAAAAAAGTTAGAAAAACCTGTGCTTCCTTACCCTCTGCTAACTAAAGCCTCTCGAGCTAAAGCCTCAAAATCCCACTCTTACACTGGCCTTCCCACAGTGGTGACTCCATTTAATCCACTTTCGCTCCCCTTCCATTTATTGGCTATTGCTAATTAGTCATGGAGAAATTTAAACAAACACTTCCCTTTTCTGGCGTTTCTTAAATACGCCTTGTTCCAAGTGCTGTTCTCACAGGTCCTGACAAGAAACAACATGAATAGAGTCAAGTAGTCATACAGCATGGAAACAATCCTTTTGGCTCAAGTTTCCCACACTGACCAAAATATCCCACTAATGTTAGTCCCACCTCCCTGCATTTGGCCCACAGCCCTCTAAACCTATCCTCACCATGTATTCTCATTTTTAAATGTAGACATATGAGCCAGTGCCACCTAACTGCTACACTAACCACGTCGCCCCAAATTTCCTCTAATGTTTTCACTTAAACGTGAATGTACCAAATTGAATGCTTTTTTAGCACATGTAACAGTGAAGGTATTAAATTCCAAATATTTTAATTTCTGGAAGCTGTGGCTGTGGAAATAACAATGACTATAATAATCAATATCAACCATATCAAAAATCTAAACAAAAAAGCCCAAATGTTTAAATCCTAGTGGTAACATGGGCATTTCAAGAGTTGCAACTACTAATTTGTGGTTACCCGTACTATTCTTCAGTATCACAGACTAAAATTGTTGCATAAGAATCAAAGCTTGTACTAATGGGATGATTAAACAATGGCATAAGTTTAATTCCTGTGAAATATTGTCAATCAATCTGAAATACGATTTCTTCATAGGTGCTATCTGGCTTGCTGAATATTTCGATTATTTTCTGCTTTAGTTCAGTTTTCCAACAATTGCTGTCCTTTGGTTTTGGTTTTAAATTAGGCGCTGACTTATCTCTAGAGGAGATTTTTTTTAAATTGTATGCATGGAGCTAACATTGATGACAACGTGTTTTTTTTTAAACTTCGAGCCTAGATACACCTGTGGTAACAGTGTCCATATCAAATGCATGAAAATTTGGGTGGAACACCAAATCAAGACTGAGAATGGAACTACTATTAAGTGCCCACTGTGCAGGGAGGAGTTTGCACCTCTGAGTCTCCTTCAGGAAGAATTCAGAAACTCTGCCAAATTTACCATGGCCACAGAAAGAGAAAGACTTGACAGACACCTTGGAATCCCTTGTAATAAATGTGAGATTTGTCCAATTCAGGGCAAATGCTACAGGTGAACAAACTTTTATGAATTAGCATCAATTATAGAATATAGTGCTTTGATTTTCATATATATATATATATCTTAAAATCAGTGTTTTCTTTACAATAGTCCTTAAAATCTACCCCATGGAGATTCACAAGATGCTGCTTGGTATGAAGAAATAAAAATGCAGAAATGTTTAAAAATGAGGCATTTTGTGACATTCTAGAGTATCTTGATGAATAATCTATCAAATAGATATGAAAGTTTCTAGTGATTGATTGGTCTTAAGAAGGCATATTGATTATAAAATAACATGCAGCAGATTTCCCTTTGTGTAGGGGAAATATTTTTTTACTCAGTGGCTTGTGATGTCGTGGAATGAATTAACAGTGCTACTGATTGAAGCAGAAAGCACATCAGTATAAAGGAACAGTTGAAAGATGATTGAAGGAAAGCTGAACAAAGTATATGGAAAGAGATTGAAAACTCAAGATTAGGACCCATGTTTGTGTGAAGGATAAACATTAAAGCAAATTCATTGGACCAAACATTACATTTTTATTTTTTCAATTTCAGTGGTATTACTTTTTTAATTTGTCAAATATTAATGTTAATTGTAAGGCTCTGATATCCAAATGTTGATAAATGTTAAAAGTGACAATGAAAAAAGGAATGAGACTGTGGAGATGTTATTGGACCGAAGACATTAAAAGTTAAAAAGTGAAGTAAAGGGCAGCATTAGTAATTGTGGGGAGGAAATCACTTGAGGAAAGGAGTGAGAAATGGGCACATGAATGGGTGGGGAATAGTCACAAAGCTTTTTGATGTGGATGGAAAATAAAGACGAGTCAGTCAAAGCCAGTTTTCAAATACACAACAAGGAATTTAATTGGATCTTTGGATCTAATGGATCTGAATTACCAAAGCAGAATTGATATTGGATTTGTTTATTGAAATAATTTTAGCCTTTAGTAAGTTGATACTAATGTTGTTTCTGTTTTCCCTCCTTACATTTGAAAGATGTTTGAGCTGTCCTGATTTTCACCTTTGTCAAGAGTGCTTTCCATGTCTGAGCCACCTTCAACATGAGTTCACTTTTCGGGAGGTAATTCCAGTAACTTTTGTTAAAATAATTTAAATACATGTGTTTAGAGCAAAAAGAACAATATATGTGTAAAAGCAGTAGTAATAAAAGCTTAAATGGTGATAACCATTTGTTACCACTTGGACAATAGATTAAGCAATGATAATATTAGGATTTTGTGGTTGGGGACATGGCTTAGGCAGTTTACCTTTTTTGTCATTCATTGAAAGACAACATTATAAATCAGGTCACTTAAAAATAATGCAATATATTTCCATAATATTTTAAAAGGAGTGAGATAATTTCTAATAAATAGCCATGTTCTCCATTAATGTTTTTTTCTAAATACCAAATATTGAGTATTTTCCTCATTTTAGAAGAGAAATCAGTGCTGGAAACCACTAAAGCAGGTGGCAAATGTACCTTTGCCCCTAGCAGTTATCAATGATCTAATGAATAGGGAGATTGTTGCCACTGATCATGATCTACTTCTGCAGTTGGACAGGCAAGTATTTTTTAGCCACTCCTGACATCATTATGTAGTGAATGGATCATATTAGCTCCTGTGGATCTTACAGCATACGTGTAGCACAGCTCCATTTTACTAAAGAAATTCAAGAGTAAGGAGTGATTGGTTCTTTTGAGGTCAAATGATACCAACCATAATCGCTCTCCCTCAGGACCCTACTGCCTGTTCAGATCCCATGTTTCTTCAAACTATAACTCCATCTTCTACCTGATCCTCTTTCAGTCAACCCCCATTATCATTCATTCCAATCATCAATCTCCTCCCAACCTGTCTCCTGCTCTCAAACCTTACCTCCCATCCCAGCATTAATGATCCTATCCAGTCAAGGTCCCCAAACCAGTATCACTATTCCATCTGATGTAAACAATAGCTGGAAGATGAATATTAGATCTTCAACTGGGGTCTGTGTGCTCCAGACTTTTCAGAGCTGCATCCTTGAGCAAATGTTTGTTGGCTTTTTGCACACTGCACATTTAACACACTTTGTTAAATACGTCAAATTTTAATCCACTCGAGGTAAAAATATAGAAACATATAAATTTTACCATGTTTCTTTAAACACACTTCCCAGGTGAAGTGCCAAGACCATTTTGTGCAAACTCGTACCACAGTTTAAAAATGAAGAGGTGACAAGATATGCTAATGGATGGTCATGAAGTTTTGGAAACAGGCCGTTTTGTCTGAAATACGAATTTACATTAATACTACACTATGATCCATTTTATTTTGTTCAACCTCCCCCATATTTCTTCCCCTCCATCTCCAGACTCTACCAGTCACCTCCAAACTAGAGCAATTTACAACAGCCAATTAACCTATCAACCTCCCATATGTTCCGTCCATACCTGATTCAAGAGGATTATGTGTGAAAACCACAAACACCTTTTGAACTTGAATTGTTATTTTCATATATATCTAATCCAATTAATGTAAAAAGAGTTCTTAAAAGGGACAAGACTTGGATGTGGGTTTAAGTGGATATTTATAATATTTTCTCTCTGTTCCAAGAAATAAATCTAGCACTGTGCCTGGACATGTAGTACAGGCTTTGCCCATGTTAATAGTGAAAGAGCGAAGCAAACTGCTTGTGCCTGGTCAACAGTGCAGAGTCTGTCTAAAAGCATTCAAATTAAGGCAAGAAGTTCGATGTTTACCATGTCACCACAAGGTAAGAGTATTTTCTGTCATTGATTATCAATTACTCTGTATCTGCTTCTCTTAAAAACAAGGCTTCCAATAAGTCAAAGGAACCAATTTAAGTAAAGTGAATACCAGTAATCTGCTCTTGACCCTTTCAGCGTAATCTTGGGTCTGTTAATTCACTTGTCATTGGTGTTGACCCACAGAAGTTTGCCTGCCCTGCCACAATGAAGTGCTGGATAGAAGAAAGATCACCAAATTTTCCCCAAATGCTATTTAATAATTGTCCAACAAATCATGCTTTCTCCACCATTCAAAAATGTAGGATACCCAATCAATATGTTTAACTGTGTAAAACTTGCATCCACCCAGTCAACCTTGCTGAAGACTAGAATTTTCACTACAGTCGATGCTTATAAATCAGAGTTCTGGGCAGGTTCTGGAATAGATTCACTTTTTTGTTTTACTTTCGTCTAGTAAATAACTGTGTGAGCAGGTAGTATAAATGCCACTGCATGCTTGTCCTGCTGTTTCAATCCATTCAATTCCAAAAACATCTGGGATAATCAGGAATTCTTCTGTTTAATCTGAATTTGACATCAGCTGATGACCCCTTTGCAAGTAAGTAAAATGCCAGCCACTTAATGCTGGTCTTAAAATTCCTAGACCTGGAGAAGGTGAAAAGAAGATTTTCCTGCTCAGAAAAAAAATTGGTTTGGAAATTAATGCTGAAAAGTTGCTTTCTTATTCAATTTATGTTTTTAAATATCACCATTGGTAAATCTAACATATCTTCCATTTGCACTCCACCAGTATCAAAAAGTGCAGCCTATAAAAGTAGACCCATTGGCTCCTTCCATTATAATCCTGGTAGATATGGCTGAACTCTGATTTTTTGAGAGTAGATAAGAGTTCTAATCAGATTAAAGTAATGCCTCTAATACTCACAGTTTGGCGGGCAGCAACCTCCTTTGAAGAAGACCGCAGAGCCCACCTCACTGACAAAAGGCAAAGGAGGAAAAACCCAACACCCAACCCCAACCAACCAATTTTCCCCTGCAGCCGCTGCAACCGTGTCTGCCTGTCCCGCATCGGACTTGTCAGCCACAAACGAGCCTGCAACTGACGTGGACTTTTTACCCCCTCCATAAATCTTCGTCCGCGAAGCCAAGCCAAAGAATACTGTGCAAATGAGAGGGAATTGACCCCAGACTAGAGCTAACTTCTGGGGGAAAAAAATGTATTCTTAGAAGCATTCTTAGTTTTAAAATATTTTAGCTACATCTGAACTTCATGCATACCTCATAGTACAGGTGCTGACAAAACTTTCAACCTCTTGTAGCATCATGTCGTACTGACTTTTAGAGACATTGCCTGATTAGCCACACAAGTACCCATTAAGCATTTGAATGATCCCAATCTGCAACCTAACTTGAAGCCCACTTGTAAAGTAGGATCTCAGAATTGTGGTCTTACATGGCTCATAAATTATGCACAAGGTAGTATTTCTTAGTAATTTGAAAATTATTACATTGCAGCAGATACAAATAGACGGAATTCGCATATTTCTTTCGCACTTGAATTGATTCATGCATCAATTCATCTTTGGGTATGACTTTTTTTTTCCCTAGGTTACAAACATGGAGAGGAATGACAAGATAAATAAAATTCAGAAAATTCCTTTACTTCAGTGTGAAATTTCCCCTTTGTTCTTTCTCATTTTCAGATCCTCACTTATTTTAGAGTAGACCCACTTTTCCATTATATTTGTGGGCTATATAAGCATATCCTTCAGACAGATATTGTATTATGATGTGAAATATCATTACTATGTTGTAATATCAGCTTTATTAATATCTCTAAAATTAGAGAAAAACAGACAATAGACAGAAATTTAAATTAATTATTGAAGAATCGCATAAATATCCAAATATAGCCTGAGAATCACTCTGAACTCTGTATGATGTATTTTCTGCACTGGGCTTAAAGGAAGCATCACTCCTTAAACTGCTGAAAGGACTGGTCAACCTCCCCCTCCCCCCTTTCACATGATGAGATGGTGAGATAGCAGATTACTAACCACTGTCAACCACTGCTCAGCATTCAATAATTAGTATTTTAATCACATAATAACTGTTGGTCTCTATCTCTAAATTTTATTTCCTAATGAAAAATGGAGCCACACTTGTTGATATATCTTAGAAAAGAGCCCCAAAAGAGTCGAAACCTCTTTCTTAATGATTCCTGGATCTTTAGATTTGTAGCTAATTAAACTGTACAGTATCATAATTTTTCCTTCATTATTACTGAACCACTCCCAGGATTAGGTGGGAATGCAGCAAGAAATCAGAAGATATTTAAATAAGTCTGACCTAAGAACATATCCTGTTCAATCACATTTGCCATTGGCCTTTAATGTTAACTGACATAGCTCTCAAGTGCTTATTTTTTGATAGTGTTGTACCTTTAATTTTAACTATGAATTAAATTATCTTATTTTCACTAGTTTCATAAAGAATGCATTGACCATTGGTTATTGCATGAGTGCAATTCTTGCCCAGTTGATGGGCAAGTGATCTATAATCCATTAACCTGGAAAGAAGGGCCAAGCAGAAGCAAAAAGAAAATGACAATTACCAGTTCAGAACAATCCAGGCCTCTAATCCAAATGGATCAACCTCAGCTTCTTCTTCCAGTGACTGGTTATAACTGTTCGCTGGAGAAAACAGGCAGCAATCAACTCCGTGGCCAGCAAAAGCAAGATCACTTTCAAAGAGCACATGGGAATCTGAAAGCAGTTGGTTTCACAGAGGATTTCACTGTGAATGGCTTGAGTTACTTTCATTTAAATAGTATAAAAAGTGAAACCAGTTTTTCGGCTGGACATTCAATATCTGCAGGGATACCTCAGGAACCTTCTTTCCAAATTATTTTACCTGATATACTTGATGTAAGAAATAAAAATAATTTCATTCAGGTTGCTGTGAAATCAAAGCATACTAACAGTAGACAAATAAAAAAGAGGGAGATTGGCATTAATAGGATTCATAGTACTGATTCAAACAATGCTCCTTTAATGCAAACAAACAGCAGTGCCAATTCAGAATTAATACCTCCGCAAATGATTCTACACCTGGAAGTTTGTCCTCTTGACAACAGCAACGCACGGAAGATCCAAAGTAGTGGGTTTAAAGGTGACATCATAAAACAAGGCAGAGTCCCTTCAAGAAGAATGAAATGTCCTCCTGTGAATTCGGCAGCTGAAAAGGTGACCCTTGCTATGGAGGGAATCTCAGTGAGATTCGCTCATTGTTAAGTGCAAATTTCCCCATACTTCAAAAATGATTAGAAAACTTTATGACCAGAAAACATTTTAGATCCCCAAGTTGAAATGACATAAAACTATGAACAAAGCTTTACAAATCCAGATTCTGTGGGTGTCGCTTGGGATGCATAGATCTTGAAATGTAACTGAGTAGGGATTTCAAAATTATACGATTTACCTCACTTCATAAAGTTTGATCATCCACAGATAATAGTGATTTACAGAATAATAGGAAAAAATTTACAAATGCAAGGGTATTAATAAGTGAGTATAAATATTTACATTGCATCCTTTTTAGGAATTCTGTTCCTTGTATGTGGAAATATAACTTTGTTCTTTTTTGATCATTTGCTATAAATCAGATGAAGGAGTGTAACTTATTTTGTGGTCCTGAAATAAAAAATAAAGAATTAAGGAGTTGACAATCTTTCTAACTTTTCCATTTTCATTGAATGTATCACTGATCTTAAATTGATGTCATATTACAATGGACAACAAAGATTTTGCTTCCTAAATGCTTTTGCATGTATTTTATGGATTTTGGGCTGCTGATCACAAAATCACCTAGATATTTTTTTCCCTATTACATACCTTTCTATATATATATTACCTATTTTTGTGTTTTCCTGTCATATTTTAAGTCCACTAGTATATTTCCCACAAAGCAAGCTGGTTTTGTCAGTCCAAGCATGCCTGGGCATGCACTCAGTTCAGGTGCTATGCAATGTTAATTTAGGCCTGGGCATGCTTTGTCAGGATAGATGCAGACAGGCTGTATGGATATGGATTGAATGCATGTTGATGCACCTGTTATTTAGGCAATAGCATAATGAGCGTATTTAACAATAGTATTTATTGTCTTCAGGAAGTTTTGATCCAGCAGAAATGTATTGTCAATGTTGCACCAAGATGTCCCAGGCCGACATCCCCAATTCTCCCAAGCCAACATTACTGTAGTTGTTGGGGGAGAGGACATTGATGTTGGATTACTTATCCTTCCTGTGAATTTGGGGGGATTTTATGGAGATACCATTGGTAGTACAAGTAATCTAAGTCTTGAAAGAGAAAAGGAGGGCAGAAATCATTGCAGTAAAAACACAAAATCAGAAGGAACTCAGCAGATATCACAGAGTCCATAGGAGACAAAGATATATAATTAACATTTTGGGCTAGAGCCCTTCGTCAGATAAATATATTTAAGACAAGGCTGGTTAGATTCTTACAAAGTAGGAGAATTAAGGGATATGGAGAAGAGACAAGTTGGTGGAGATGAGCCTATTATCTCATCAGTTCAGCAATGATCTCAGTGAATAGAGGAGCAGGTTTGGTGGGCTAGATGATCTACTCTTGCTCCTGTTCTTTATGTTCTTATGACCAAAAAGCAGACAGGCACCTGATTAAAAATGCTGGGGAAGGAGGAGCACAGGCCAATGGACAATAGGTGATAATGGACATGGATATGAGAGCACTATTGCCTGTTAAATCATATGTTTTGTGCCATATCTAAAGTCTTGATCTTTAAGCAGCTTTTTCCTGTATTTCATCACCAAAGTCTCCCCTTGCTGAGAAGTGGCACCCAAGATATAGCAGGTGGTCTACTTTTCCAGTGTACTTTAAAACATGGTAATAAGCTAATTGGCTTGTTTGATTAGCAGCTCCAGTCAATAGGGTCTTGTCCTTATCATTTAATCACTTTAGAATGATATGAGAATGTAATCTCTATAAAAATTTTAATTTTTAATTTAGACATACAGCACTGTTACATGCCAATTTGGCCCTACGAGTCCATGCCGCCCAATTTACACCCCATTAATCTACACTACGGTGTGTTTTTGAAGGGTAGGAGGAAACTGAAGCCCCCGGAGAAATCTCACATAGACACAGGCAGGACATACAAACTCCTTACAGACAGCGCAGGATTTGAACCTAGGTCCAGTCCCAATCGCTGGCGTTGCGCTAACCACTTTGCCATCCGTGCTGCTCAAATTTCGGAAAGTAGTTGTTTGACTGCTGCATGGCACTGATTTATGACCAATTTAGCCTGCAGTGTAATCACATTTGTGGCACAAATCATCACCTGCCAAGGTTACACATTCCTATATTCCCTGTGGGATCTGTTAAACCTTCACTCTGATTGCAGTTCAGCTACTGATTAAGCTCTGATTCAGTAGCTCTCACATTTCATGCTTGCAGATTTCTTTAATGTTTGTAATATTTGTAGAGAATTAAATAGTTGTATTTAGGAGTTTGTGATGACTTCAAGGGGTTGGCAAAGTCTCATTGCTCTCAGACATGCCTGTTTCAGGAGCGATTCCTTTCAGAGTCCAGCTTGAGAGGGTGAATGAGAAGAGGACAGAGATTGGAAGAGATCATAGAGAAAGGCTTTCATTAAGAGATCATTTCCATCAAAGACCTTCTCTTGAGAACAGAAAAGAAATCCCTATCAAACCTGTGGATTTCTTCCTGGAAATAAAATACATCCTTCAGACACATAATTGTAGAGCAATGCAAGGACGGCTTGATGAAAGATACGTGCTTCTGCAAAAACAAGCACCCTGCCAAAAGGAGGAATGGATACATGCCAGTTTGCCATGCACTATTACACTGGGCAAATCACAGAGGAAGAAAGATGAAGATCTCTCATTCCCACTAACTAAAGAACAATAGGCAGAGCAGAGCAAGTGTTTCGAGGACACGAGCAGTTCAGGACTCCTTTGACGACATCCATGTTGTTTGAAAAAAATCTGTAATTAGGAAGAATGGCTTCTCCTGATCTGCTGCATGTTGATGGATATGTGGCAATGGCTGGTATCCAGGTAGCAGTTTCAGTCTTTTTGATGACAGTAATCTCTATGCCATCAATGTTTGAGTCGCCATTAGAAAATGGCACAGTTAGCGTAGCAGTTAGCGCAACGCTATTAGAGCACCAGTGACCCGGGTTTATCTGAAAGGAGCTCGTTTGTTCTCCCCATAACTGTGTGGGTTTCATTTAAGTGCTCGGATTTCCTCCCACCCTTCAAAACGTATGGGGGTTGGAGGTCTGTTGAGGCATTTTGGCGGCACCAGCTCATGGGTGGGAAGGGCCTGTTATTGTGCTGTATGTCTAAATTAAATTAAGTGTCTATTAAGCAACAAAAAGCAACATACCAAAAAACCCAGAGATCTTCCTTCTAAGTAATATAAGAAATAAAGAACTTGGACTCGATTTGGATGGAGCACAAAAAAGATTTATTATGATAGCCTTAGCTGTAGCAAAAAAATGTATTCTGTCAACCTGGAAATCAGAAGATAGCCTGAGAATACAGCAATGGTACATAGAAATGAATAAATGTATTCCATTGGAAAAAATAACATATAATTTAAGAAATAACATCACAGTATTCAAACAAATATGGGAACCGTACATGAAACACAATTGAGAAATCCTACCACGGACCTCCACCACCTAAAATGACAGAAGGAGAAGACAACGAAATGAACTGACTCAGTATGTAAAAGTAAAGGACAAAAATTTCTTGTTTATTTTTATTAAGTGATAACATTGTTTAACGGGTTTAATGATTGAACTTTGAATAAATGGGAAGGGGGGGTGAGGGAGGGGGGGAAAAGGGGAGAAAATGACACTATATATTCAAGAGAAAAATGTCTGTGCGTATTTTGGTCAGTATGGTTCATAGTGTGAAAAATTTTTTAAAAATTAAAAAAGCAGCCCCTTGACCACAAAAACAATCCTGTCGGAGGAACTCAGTGGGACCTGCAGCATCTGTGAAGGAAAAGAAACAGTTTTGGGTCCTGCACCAGGGTTTGTGACCTTCTGGATGCTTCTTCTCTTGAGGATACATTGTTTGTTTTCCTTTTCCCATCATCCCCACTGAAGCCTCACCGTGCCATCAGGAAAACATGATGCCCCCTCTCCCATGTAATAAATCATGTTGATTTGATTAATTCACCTCTATTTACGAGTTGCATGCCTACTGTTACATCTCAGACAGCAGCAATAGAAATTCACCAAGAGAGTGTTATATTTCAATTAATATTTTTATGAATTAATTTCCAACAATATAACACCTTATCTAACTTATCTAAACTTAACCCCTAATTATGCAGAAATATACTTTTTTTGTGTGTGGAAATACCAAAACCAATACAACTTAGGCACAATTCTGATAAGTTATTCCAAAATCATTCTTAGACATCCAGTGTTGACCTGAAGCCTCTTAAATTGATGTAAAGAAGTGATTATGAATGAGGTGGGAGAGACCAGGTACCAGACCGCAGAAAACTCAAAACCTTGACAGGTTACTTCCAGGGCAAATTTCCTTTCAGACAAGTGGTGGTCACAATTCCCCTTTTCCTTTCGTAGGAGAACTGACAACTAGTGACTTTCACAATACTTCCAGAACCCAGATGTGGGTCAGTCCAAAAGAACCGTCACAATGGTCACGATCCAAATGCAATGGTTCCTCTGCTTCCAGAAACCAAAATACAGGTCAACCAAAGTGACAGTGGGGTTCAACAATTCCCCTTCAAAAATGACCATTCCTTTGGCCACGGTGGGGATCAAAATCCTCCTGACAAATAGCTAACAAGTACTAAAGTTAAGCAGTGCAGGCTGTTTTTAGCTGATGCACTGACAAACTCAGGCCCCAGTTCAGGCACTAATTAGTTGTGGGGTTAGAGCTGGCTCAGACACGGCAATTGCATTAATGTTGATCCAGAGGCAGTTCAAATCCTAATAAAGATTAGCAAATCAACAAATATTTTTTTGGTTCTGGTGATGATTGCCATGAAACCAGCAGATCTTCATAAAATCTGTTTCACTTGAGTGAATAAAACCTGCTATACTTACCAGCAGTAGCCTGCAAATTATCTAAGACCCAAAAGGTATGATTGACTTAAATGGCTCAAGCAAGTCACTCAGATCAAGGGCAATTAGGGAAGGGTATTTCCTAAGCTTTGCCAGGATGAGCAATGAACAAAATAGCTGTACACATGATGATTAATCATCTTGTTCAAAGAAAATTATCTTCAGATCCTTCATTACATCAGGAAATTGTCTGGGCTAAGTGTGCCATTATCAATCACCCTGCCCCTTCCTCAAGTACGAGGCCCATGTTATCCACTAGCTATCATTTAAGTCTTCCTATTTTAAACATGATATTTGACTCAAAACAGACAGCAGCTTTTGAAAGGGAAGAGATAGTTTTATTCAACAAGATCTAACATGACAAAATACTGTATTGTGCACAATTTTGTAAAGAGACAGCAACAAAGGGATTCAGATGTTGTCAGGTATTGCAAGAGCAATCTCATCTTCTCTTCAGGTGTTTTGCGAGCCATGATTTCAGAATACATTTCATTGGTGAGACCACTTCCCATCATTTGGTCTGCAATTTCATCCACGTTCTTTATTTTCTGAACCAGATTTCCCCAGTTTTTTTGCAGAAACCTTTGCTTGTCTGATAGAAAAAAAATGAAAGGATTGCAAGGTGAAAATGAACTCCAAACCTGAAAGGAAGATATTTAGAACATTTTTGAACAACAAAATAGTGCAGAGTTTAAAATGAGATTTGATGAAATGTGATTTAATCTTAAAATATAGGACAATAGCGGTACTTCATTTGATGCGATTGGAAGAATGGGTGTTATTTTGTCTCATCGAAGAATAAAAAAGAAACTCATTCAGCAGTTATTTTAAAACACCTATTCCATTCTTGCTCAATGCCTGTGACCTAATAACATAGTTGCATGCTCCAGTAAGGACTAAAGGTCAAATAATTGGGTTTTAAAAGTGACATGACTGAAGTTAAGGATGAGGTAATTCTACAAGAAGGAAAGGTGCTCAAGTCTGTTACACCATTGGGCAAAATCGTGCCTGATCCTCTGGCTTGCCCACTTTCCCACCATGTCCCCATTCTGTCGCATCTCCCTCAATGTCAAAAATCTATCAATCTCAGCTTTGAATAGACTCAGCCACTAGGTTGCCACAGCCTTCTGAGAGAAAATTCCCAAACAACAATTCCCAAGACTATGCCCTGAATTCCAGAATCAAATACGAAATTTATTGTAGAAAAAACACAAAATAAAAATTCTGGAGGAAATCAGCAAGTCTCGCAGCGTCTCTTGGAGGTAAAGATATATAACCAACATTTTGGTCCTGAGTCCTTCTCCAAGGTATGAGTAAAAAGCAGGCAGGCATCTGAATTAAAAGGGCAGAAGGAGGAGCACAGACCAACAGACAAAAGGTGTTCATTGAATTGGGGGAGTGGGGTTGGCTCTGTGAAAGCAGAGCTGGGGTAAAGGAGACAGGGAAAAAGGAAGGGGGTGAGAGAGAGAGAAGGGGCATTGGAAAGGAAGCCACACCACTTGTGAATCTGCAGAGGTCATCTACTGCATCCAGTGCTCTCGTTGTGGTCTCCTCTACAACCGAGACACTGGACACAGACAGGAGATCACTTTGTTAAGCATCTCGGCTCCGTCCACCACAATAGCAAGGTGGCCACCCATTTCAATTCCCCACCCCATTCCCTTGCAAGCATATCTGGCCATGGTCTCATGCTCTGGCAGACTGTGACCACCTACAAATTGGAGAAACAACTCCTCATTTCTGTTAGGGCATCCTCCAAATGGATGGCATTAACAATGACTTCTCCAGTTTCTATTAGCCACCCCCTCCCTCCATCTTTCCCAGTGTCTCCTTTCCTCTAACTCTTCATTTTTCAGTCTGTCTCCTTTACCCCAGGTCTACATTCACAGAGCCAACTCCGCATCCCCCTTTCCCAAACAATTCTTACATTTCCTCTCTCCTGGCCTCCTCTCCATATCCAATTTACATCTTCTGTCTGTTGGTCTGCACTCCTCCCCTTGCCCTTTCTTTTAAATCAGACGCCTGCTTGCTTTTCACTCCTGAAACCTCCGTTTTATATCTTTACCTCCTATGAACAATGCTGAGTTCCTCCAACGTTTCTGTGTTTTTAATTCCAGAGTCACAAACCAAAAAATCCAGAACTGCTCGGTAACAATTGATCTACCTTTTTATTGTAATCCTATACTCTGTTTACAGAAGAACCCATTTCACTGTAAAAGATCTGTTGTGACAAATAAACATAAACCTACATCAATGAGGATGATACAAGTGCAGGAGGCGGTGCAGATAGAATCACCAATGAAAAGAATTGGAAGAGGTGGCCCCAGTAGAACTGAAACAATAGCTCTTCCCGCATATCCCGCAAAGAGTCAGGTCGAAATGGGGCAGGTGTAAGGTCCCATTTCTTCAACTTTGTTTTGGAGAAAGTGAGTGGAGTTCTATGCAAGCCCAAGTTCAACCAGATGAATAAGTGTGTTGGTAGTTAGTTGGGCCTCTGTTCAGGGAAAAAGTCAAGGCCTGTTTGTATTAGAACTGGTTGGTTGTGCAGTAAGCTCATCCACCCACTACCCCAATCTGCAACATGTTTCTCATTAACCCAAAATATTATTTCTTTCTTGCTGCCTAATCTGTTTTGCAGTATTTTCTATGGAATTAAGTAAGAACTTGCTAAGGGAGAGTGGTGTTAGATGGGAAGGAGATGTACAGGCATATGTACCAAGGCTGTTTCTGATTCATGTCAATGATCTCGGTTCAGAAGCAATGCAATATATTTAGCATTACCAAATTAAGAAAGTTGGAATCAAAAGAGGTGGTTATGAGATAATAATGTGTAATGGACAAAATATTCATCGAGGCAGAATAATAGCAAACATAATTTAAAGGTGATTATGTAAGGGAACACATTAAAGGAGAAGTGTGCAACATAGAATCCACAAATTATATTGAAATTGGTGAGAATGAATTTGCAAGAGGCTTTGGGGTTTTCAACTCTACACTAAATATAACTAATGAACAGAGATTTGGAACCAACATCGTATAATCTTGAGAATTCAATGTAAAAGAAGCTGTGCCATATAATAGTTAAACTCTGCTTTGATTATTGTATTCTGTTAAGTGGATGAGGGTGCAGGAGATACTCATGAGGGTGATCCTTACATCAAAGTCTGAGTCACCGGTAAAACTGAAAAACATAAAATATTTCAATCTGCAAAGGAGGTTTCAGAAGTTTACAAGTTCAAACTAGGAAATAAATACTAGTAGTTAATGCAGGACTGGTATTGGCACAGCCTGATCAATGACCGGACTACACTTCCAGATCAAGAACTACTGACCTGGAAGCCTTAAACAGAGAAAACGAATCTGTAATAGATACTACAGAATCTGTTGGAATTATCAAATTAAATAGGCCAATGGCCTTCCTCTTCCACAATTCTCTCAAGGATCTTGTGAACTGAAAATTAAGAAAAAAAAAATTACCTTTTACTGCCTCCTCCAACACTTTGACTTTTTCTTTCAAATTTGGATCTGCAAACAAAATATAATTCAAAACGTTATCATTTCTCAGTTCACAAACTAGAGCATTCGGAATATTCAGAATTCATGGTCAAGTAGTGAACTGGATTCAACGATAGCTGGATAGGAGAACCCAGAGAGTAGTGGTGGATGTTTGGAGGCCTGTGACTAGGGATGAGGGATCAGTACTGGGACCGTTGTTATTTGTCATCAAAATCAATGATCTGGATGACGTGGTCAATTGGATTAGTAAATTTGTAAATGACACTAAGATTGGAGGTGTTGTAGACAGCAAAAAAGGTTTCAAAGCTTGCAGAGGGATCTGGACCAGCTGGTAAAGTGGGCTGAAAAATGGCAGATGAAATTTAATGCAGACCAATGTGGGGTGTTGCATTTTGGAAGGCCAACCAAGGAAGGACATACATAGTAAATGGTAGGGCACTGAGGAGTGCGGTAGAACAGAGAGATTGGATACATAATTCCTTGAAAGTGGTGTCACATGTTGATAGGGTTGTTAAAAAAATACTTTTGGCATATTAGCCTTCATAAATCAAAGTATTGAGTACAGGAGTTGAGATGTTATGTTAAAGTTATATAAGACATTGGTGAGGCCAGTTTTGGTCGCCTAACTACATGAAGGATATCAATAAGATAGAGAGAGTGCAGAGATTTACTAGGATGTCGCCTGGACTTCAGGGACTGAGTTAAAGGGAAAGATAAACAGGTTAGGACTTTTATTTCCTGGAGCGTAGAAGAATGAGAGGTGTTTTGATGGAGGTGTTTCAAATTATGAGGGGGATAATGTAAATGTAAATAGGTTTTTCCACTGAGGATGGGCGAGTTTCGAACAAGAGGACATGGGTTAAGGGTGAAAGTGGAAAAGTTTAGGGTAAGATGAGGGGAAACTTCTTCAATCAGAGAGTGATGGGAGTGTGGAATGAGCTTCTGGCTGAAGTAGTCAATTTTAACATTGAAGGGAAATTTGGACAGGTATGTGGATGGGAGAGGTTTAGTGGGCTATGGGCTAAGTGCAGGTCAGTGGATCTAGGCAAAGAAAAGTAGTTTGGCACAGACTAGAGAGGCCAAAGTGGCCTGTTTCTGTGCTGTAATTGTTCTATGGTTCTATTGTACTTACAACATTCTTTACATAAAGTGTTCAGATGTTGGATATTTTATTTAAATGCTCTAAACTCTACCACTTTTCTTGGAATGGATGATATTAATACTGAACTTTTTTCAGATTTCGATTATCTTACCATAAAAAAATTGCAAGCTTATTAGCTCTGCCAATTCCTAATATGCAACTGTGGTGAGAGGGGGAATTCAATATTCCAGAACATAAGGGCTGCATTTTGACCCAATCATTGCCTTGATCCTAAAACAAACCTAAGGGATCAGCTGCAATACACAAATGTGCTGGAGAAACTCAGCGGATCAAGCAACATCCATAGTAATTGGTTGATTTGAATGAAGGGGAAGAAGTGTGTTGTATTAGCAGCTTGACTAGGATACTTGTTACCTGGTCTTTGAGAGTCGTAGAGATATATTGCCTTGAAACAGGCTCTTCTGCCCACCGTCCAAATCTACCTGACTTTGGTCCTTCTTTTATTCTCCCCACATTCTTATCAACTCCCATTTGATTCCACTGTTCATCTACTCTTCTTTCTCTCTTTGGCTTGGCTTTGTGGACAAAGATTTATGGAGGGGTATGTCCATGTCTGCTGCAGGCTCGTTGGTGACTGACAAGTCCGATGGGGGACAGGCAGGCACGGTTGTAGCGGTTGCAAGGGAAAATTGGTTGGTTGGGGTTTGGTGTTGGGTTTTTCCTCCTTTGTCTTTTGTCAGTGAAGTGGGCTCTGCAGTTTTCTTCAAAGGAGGTTGCTGCCCGCCGAACTGTGAGGCGCCAAGATGCACGGTTGGAGGCGACATCAGCCCACTGGCGGTGGTCAATGTGGCAGGCACCAAGAGATTTCTTTAAGTAGTCCTTGTACCTCTTCTTTGGTGCACCTCTGTCTCAGTGGCCAGTGGAGAGCTCGCCATATAACATGATCTCTGGAAGGCGATGGTCCTCCATTCTGGAGACGTGACCCACCCAGCGCAGTTGGGTCTTCAGCAGCATGGATTCGATGCTTGTGGACTCTGCCAGCTCGAGTACTTTGAAGTTGGTGATGAAGTCATTCCAATGAATGTAGGCAGCAAGAAAGAAATAATATTTTGGGTTAATGAATGTTGAGGATGGAGCGGAGACAGCGCTGATGGAAGCGTTCTAGGAGCCATAGGTGTAGCCAGTAGAGGACCCATGATTTGGAGCTGAACAGGAGCGTGAGTATGACAACGGCTCTGTAAACGCTGATCTTTGTGTGTTTCTTCAGGTGATTGTTTTTCCAGACTCTTGTGTGTAGTCTTCCAAAGGCGCTATTTGCCTTGGCGAGTCTGTTGTCTATCTCTTTGTCGATCCTTGCATCAGATGAAATGGTGCAGCTGAGGTAGGTAAACTGGTTGACCGTTTTGAGTTCTGTGTGCCCGATGGAGATATTGGGGGGCTGGTAGTCATGGTGGGGAGCTGGCTGATGGAGGACCTCAGTTTTCTTCAGGCTGACTTCCAGGCCAAACATCTACACAACAGGAGTAATTTACAGGACAACATCTTTGGGATATGGGAGGAAACCTGAGCACTCAGAGGACACCCACATGGAAATGGGAAGGTGGTGCAAATTCCGCACAGAAAGCTAACAGAAGTGAACCTGGGAGTCTCTGGCCCTCTGAATCAACAGCTGGCCTGGAAGTCTCTAGCCCTGTGAATCAACAGCTCCACTAGCTGCATCACTGTACCCCCACTGTGTCAGAAAGAAAATTGAAAACAACACTTTTTTGTTTACTTAGGACAACACACACTAATTTGGACTAATGAATATAAAGCCAAGTCCTTACAGGGCAAACAGCCATCAATTGATTTAGATAAGATGTGCTGGGTCTTCAGTGGGGCAATGAATCTGCACTGGAACAATTGCCATTCGAACAATTTCATTGTGAAACCCCACAGTCACTGTACATTTCTATGGGAATTCAGTGTCACAAATATCATCGGCATCATGGGACAGGCCGAATTATATTCAGCCCACATTCAACAGAAATTTTGAATGGTCCAGGAAGAAACAAAAGTAAGTTCTACTGAAATTCCTGACTCTCCGCTGTCACAGTTTTCAAATAATGCTCCAAAACCTCCAAATTTTTAAAAACAAGTTTCCAGATTTTGGAAACATGGCCAGTTTCAAGGAAGAGTAAATTCATTACGAAGGGGATGGGCTCCATTTAAATCAGAACAGTGCAAATGATTTGTAGAGATGTCAAGCCAGCTAATGGTATTTTGAAGCTAATGTTAAACTAAGCTCAATTTTGGTCCCACGAATATGAAGGGAGATGCAGAAGTCTGAAAAATGCTCAGGGCAAACTGACGCTCAAGGTATGGAAAAATGTCAACAGGTGTCAGAATGAAAAGGTAAGGGGGTGATGGGGGCTATGCTCCTCCCCCCATGCCTCTCACCTTTCCTTTTTATTCAGATGCCTGCTGACATTTCTCAATACCTTGATGAAGGGCTCAAGTCTGAAATATCCATTATGTATTTTTACCTTTGCTATGTAAAGGACATTGTTTGACCTGGTGAGTTTTTCCAGCTTTGTGTTTTTACTTCAACCATGGTTGAAGTGTTTCATGTTTTACTTTCATGTTTTACTTCTGGAAGAATAATTTCTATTTTATAGAGCATTACTTATTGTGAGAGGCTTCATGTGATGGGACTATGTACATTTTTCAAAAGGTATATAAGGTAATTACATTTTGAATGTTTCAGCTTGAATCAATGAAACCATTTTCAAAATCCTTCCGCAAAGATGCTTCAATACAGAATATTTCAGTGTTACAAACCATGTGGGTATGGAGTCCTGGGAGCAGGCGTATGGGCAAGCATGAGTTTAAACAGAAAATGTACATGGGTAGGTCACGTGTAAAGTGAGAGAAGCAAGTCTCGAGAATATGCTGTAGAATGGTGGAGAGAGTTCCTCAAATGGGAGCTGGACAAATTCTGCACTCTTCAGAAACCCAATCACATTAAAAATAACTAACTTAATATTAAATGTAATGCTGTTCATTGTGATCTCCTGCCATGGATTTTTTTTTTCCCCTCGATAGCTTTGCGCTTCTTTTATTTTGTTGCCTTTCCCTGGATATTTCGTAGCAGTACAAAGCATCAAATATGATGCTTCAGGCATTGCAAGGAGCTAACAGCTTGATGGAACAGCTGCTCTGCACCTGCCTGTCACTCCTCCTCCTCTCTCACATCTAGGAAATGCAGAGCAGTACAAGAGACAACTCTGCTGAATTATTGGGTCATGTGACAAATGTTTAGCAGATGTAAAGCAGTGTGAAGCGCTATCAATAACTCAAAAGACTAGAGTTACTGAACTGTTTATTTAAAATAAGCTTGAAGGTCCTCCTGCACTGTGACCCAGGCTTTCTGAGGAGTGGTTATGGTGTTGGAGCCTTTATACAGGGTTAAAATCTAAATAGGTCATATGCATTAAATGGTAGGCTATTGAGATGTGCAGAGCAACAAAGGGATTTAGGAGGGATGGTAAACAGTACCCTCGAGACTGATACTCAGGTAGATGGTGTGGTGAAGAAGGCATTTGGAATGTTGGCCTTCATAAATCGGAGTATTGAATTCAAGAGTAGGGAGGTTATGATGAAATTGTACAAGGCATTGGTGAGGTCAAATTTGGAGTACTGTGTACAGTTTTGGTCACCAAATTATAGGAAAGATATAAACAAAATAGAGAGCGCAGAGAAGGTTCACGAGAATGTTGACAGGATTTCAAGGTTTGAGTTACAGGGAAAGGTTGTGCAGACTGGGACTTTTTTCTCTGGAGCGTAGAAGATTGAGGGGGGACGATAGTGGTGTTTAAGATTTTAAAAGGGACAGAGTAAACGTGGATAGGCTTTTTCAATTAAGAGTGGGGGAGATTCAAACTAGAGGGCATGGTTTAAGATTGAAGGGGGGAAATTATAAGGGGAACATGAGGGGAAATTTCTTTACGCAGAGGGTGGTGGGGATGTGGAATGAGCCGACAGACATGGTCGAGGCGGGATCATTGGTTACATTTAAGGAAAGACTAGATAGTTACATGGATAGGAGAGGACTGGAGGGGTATGGAACGGGTGCTGGTCAGTGGGACTAGGAGGGTGGGGATTTGTTACGGCATGGACTAGTAGGGCCGAACTGGCCTGTTCTGTGCTGTAAGTGGTTATATGGTTATATGGAACCATGGGTACAGACACAGGATGGGGCAAAACCACATTATTGAGTGCACAACAGTTCTCCACATTCACCCCTTTTTTAAAAATTTTGTCCAGCAGGGTAATATGCGCACAAAGTCTTACAAAAGTCTTAAAGGTTAAATCTATCCAGTGTTCTGGTCTTCTGTTGGGACTGACAAAGAGCCAGTTGCTCTGTTGTAGCTGCGCTGTTGATCTTCCTGAGCCTCCAGCACTGTGTCGACCTTCTGGGGGTATGGCGGCTTGATCAAAGTGACTGGAGCAGGGACAGGGCTAGGGCGCCATGGTATGTAGTGTGTGTCCATGGAAGGGGGGGTGCTGTTTGGTGGGTATGCTCCTTGGATGCCCCCGCATGCGCGAAGTTCTGGATGGAGGTAGTTTCCTTGCGGCCATCTGGGTAGGCCACATACGCGTATTGGGGATTTGTATAGAGGAGCTGGACCTTTTTCACCAGTGGGTATATTTAATGGCCCCTCACGTGCTTCCAGAGCAGGACTGGGCCTGGGGACATCAGCCAGGATAGCAGGGTGATCCCCAACGTGGACTTCCAGGAGGAGGAGAAAATTCATTTGTGAGGAGTAGCATTGGTGGCAATATGTAGCAGTGACCTGATTGCATGGAGTGCCTCAGGAAGGATCTCCTGCCAGTGAGAAACAGGCAGTCCCCTGGACTTGATGGCTTTCCACACAGTGGGGTTCTCCATCTCCACCTGGCCATTTCCTTGGGGGTTATAACTAGTGGTCCTGCTAGTGGCGATACAAGTATTGGCACAGCTCGTCACAAGGACCCCTGGACGCTGTGGATGTATGACAGGTACCTGACTGTGGTGATGGTTATTGTCTGGGCAAGGGAAGGCAAAGGGGAAATGTGAATACTCATCGATGACCATGAGGAGATTCACATTGCGGTTGGTGGAGGGGAAGGGGCCCTTGAAATCCATACTCAGGCATTCAAACAACCGTTTGGCTTTCACCAGGTGCGCCCTAACTGGTAGAAGTGCAGTTTGAACTCCACGCAGATCTGGCAGTCCCTGGTCACGCCGCTAATCTCCCCAATGAACTATGGCAGATAACAAGATTTGATGAAGTGGAAAAATCTTGTGACACCGAGGTGTCAGAGGTCATTTTAAAGGGTCTTGGGTTGGTTTATCTGGGCATTGGCATATGTCCCTCAGGATAGGGCGTCTGGGGGGCTCGATGAGCTTCCCCGGCTGATGCAGAATATTGTAGCTATAGGTGGAGAATTCAATCATCCATCTCAAAATTTTATCATTCTTTATCTTTCCCCGCTGTTTATTGTTAAACATGAGTGCCATGGCTCGTTGATCCGTGAGCAGAGTAAAACATCTGCCGGCCAGGTAATGCCTCCAGTGCCGCACTGACTCCACTATTGCCTGAGTCTCCTTCTCATTGGAGGAGTGTTGGATTTCTGGGCCCTGGAGAGTGTGGGAGAAAAAGGCCATTGGCCGACCTGCCTTGTTCAGGGTGATGGCCAGGGTGAAATCAGACGCATCGTTCTCAACCTAAAATGGAGCAGATTCATCCACTACATTTGTTGTGGTTTTAACAATGTCCTCTTTTATCTGACTGAAGGTTGCACGGGTCTTTCTTGTCAAGGTGAATGATGTGGACATGATAAGGGGGCAGCTTTGTCTGCATAATTGGGCACTTACTAGGCATAGTAGGAAAAGAACCTTAGGCACTCTTCGTGGCCTTGAGGCTGTGGGGAAGGGGGAGCGCCAGCAGAGGGCACATGCGGTTGGGGTCGGGGCCATCAAGCCCATTCTCCACAACACAGCCAAGGATCATCAGACAGGTAGTGCGGAAAACACATTTATTCCTGTTGTAGGGGAAGTTTAAGCAATTGGTTGTTGTGAGGAATTTCATGATCTTGCAGGTCACGACCACATATCGTAACGTTGTACAGGTGGGGATGGTGGCACGCAGATCATTTTTGGCCACCATCTAGTACATATCCTGCTGGAAAATGGAGATGCCATTGATAACACTGAAGGGGACCCTGAGGAAATGGTAGAGGCAGCCATCTGCCTTGAAGGCAGTGCACTGGTGGTCCTCCAGATGGGTGGGGAGCTGGTGGTAGGTGGATTTCAAGTAAATCGTGGAAAAGTCACGATATTGGGCAATTTAATTGGCCATGTCTGGAATGCGAGGGAGGGGTATGCATCCAGCTGTGTATAGCTGTCAATAGTTTGGCTATAATCGATCACCATCCTGGGTTTACCCCCACTGCTTGAGCTCTCCACAGGCTGGTACTGGGCTCAATTAATGACCCTCATTCAGGTGTCACCAGACCTCTGCTTTAATGAATGTCCTGTCCCCTTTACTGTATTGCCTGCTTTTAGTAGTGACTGGTTTACAGTTGGGGGTGAGGTTCGTGAACAGTGGTGAGGGATCGATATAGAGAGTAAAGAGACCGCACATCATTTGGGCCAGCGAGTTGGGGGGGGGGGGGGGGGGTGGGCGGCATGATGATGAACTGCAGGTTTCCAACCGTGAGGAGGGGGAGGGGAAACTCTTGAGGTGGCACTGAAAGTCCAACCCCAGCAGCGCTGGTGTGCAGACTGTGGCATGATGAAGAGTTTAAAGTTCCTGTAAGTCATGCCCCGCATGGTCAGCATCACAGTGGTGTAGCTGTGGATCTCGGTTGAGTGGGTCTTTGAGACCAGGGTGACTTTATAGCTTACTGGCTTTTCTTTAAGGGAGTAACGCTGCCCCGTATCGGGGTGGATAAAACTCTCAGTGCTCCCGCTATCAAAAAGGAATCTTGTCAGCTGATTATTTATTGAGATGTCCATCATAGACCAGGAGAATTGAAGTGAGCTGTTCTGGTCCATCGCCACAAAGACTAGTGTAGGTTTATAGTCTAGCCCATGTTGACTCGTAGTCTGGGAGGATAATGGCAGGGCCCAAGTGACAGCATGGTTATCCCTGGAAGTTGGCAGCATCCAAGATGGCGGCCCCATGTTGCAGTGTAGTCATCCCTGGAAGCTGATGGCAGTCAAGATGTCTTCTATGGTGCTGGAACTGGAAGGTGGCTACAATCGACCTACCTTTGGGTAGTGCCCCTTCTTTCTGCACTTCAAGCACATAGCGTCTTTCACCGGGCAGCGCTTTTGGAAATGCTTTGGATGACCACAAAAGTAGCATTTCGGGTGCTCCTGGGAGACTCCGGCTGTGGTGGGCTTATTCATCGAACGCAGGAGCTGGCTGCTGGCCTGAGTTTCAATATGGTGGTCCCCATGCAGACCCTGCGCCATTCGCCGAGCGTGCTTCCATTGTTATGGAGGATAATCTCCAACAACTTTATGAGGTCAGTTGCCCCTCTTAAGCCTAACTTACTCTGCTCGAGTAGTCTCTGGCACACATAGTCTGACCCGACGCCTGCAACATAGGTATCCCAGATCATGTCTTGTGTTCTGGGCAGCCGACACTGACTGGAAATAGCATGCTCATGCGTGTTTATGCAGGCCCCTGAAGGAACTCGTCACTTGATTCCCCCGGCCGCTGTAGTCAGCATGTGCCTGGCGTATACCTCATTAACTTTCTCCCTGTACTGGTCCTTGAGTATGTTCATTGAGGTGACCCTGATCATCAGGAACACTTGATGTGTGACCCAGGAGAAGAGGAGGTGCAGCTTGTTTGCCTCCGTAGAGTTCTATAGGAAGACCTTAAAGCAGCATAGCCAGAGTTCAAAGCAGTCTGAGGCTTCTGGTGATTGTGGGTCGATCTCAGCTTATCAGACTTCAGGAATTGTTCCATAGTTTGAAAAAAATTATTGTAAATAAAGTTGAAGTGTTATCAATAACTTGAAAGACTAGAGTTATGGAACTCTAGTCTTTTATTTACAATAAACTTGAAGGTCCTCCTGTGCTGTGGCCTAGGCTTTCAGGGGAATGGTTGTGGTGTTGAAGCCTTTATACAGGGTCAAGAGAGAGGAGCCACGGGTACAGCCAGAGGATGGGGCGGAGCCAGATTACAGAATGTACAACGGTTCACCACACAGTGCATGGGGACTAAGGAAATGAACAGATGGGGGAATTAATCACAGAAAAGTTAATGCACTGCAAATTCTATGGAGTGGACAAAATGAATACCTCAAAACTTTACAGAGGAAATTATCAATGAAGTGGCACTTTGGGCACAAAACGATCAATAACCTTTCTATGTAATGTACCATTCTTTAATCCTGCCTTTCCAGGGAAAGCTCACAGCCAGTTCATCCTTAATATTCTTGAGTGGTGAATTTTAGATCAGAATATCCATCAAGTGAGAGAACAGGAGGATTGGAAAAGAATTTGAGTGAGTTAACCATGATCTTAGTTTCCAGACAAGACAGGTTAAGGTTAAGTACTTTGCTACATTTCCATCCTGAACACTCGACCTAATCATGAACACTAACTGAATAATGTTTTTTTTTTCCCCATCTAAATTTCAGTTTAAAGTAGTTACCAAAAGGTGCTTCAACTCTAGCTCTTGGTGCTGGGTTTGTCCCCATTGTCACGTTAGGAATACTGCATCCTTGAATGTTGGGACAAAACACAGTTGAGCCTCCACTAGCCTTGATCGAAGATGTGATGTTCTGACCTGGACCACGTGAATATGCATTGGAGGGAAGATAAAGTACAGAATTAGTCAACAACACCTGCCAATAGACTTCATCAAGCTGTTTAACTTTGTAAATAGATTCAAAATTATTTTATTGTCATGTAATAAAGCAAAAAATGATATTACACTAAATTTCCTTAAGTCTACTGTAAGATTCGCTATCAGCAAAATTTTCCTAGTACCTACTCCTTACAGTTAGAGAAAGAGAAGCAAAGGAGATTTCTCCCAGAGTCACTGAATGACATCCATCTCCAGTGCTCCCGCAGCCATACAGCCTTCAAACCTAATCAGCACCCTCTCACATCCCATTTCTAATACCTGGTACCCCTTTTGCCAGTCCCCATCAGTCCTCAGCCTGGTGTGAGTACCACGACTGCAGTCGCCAGCAGTCTACAACCTGCATGGGTTCCTCATCTTGAGACACCAATTGCCCCCTGTCTGCGTGTTCTTCAGCCTCAGAGCCCCCTGCTGGTCCACCACTGTGGTCACTGTCCCATGGATCATTCTCCTTCTGAAACGGGATGGTCTCCCCATTTTATGGTGCCCTGTGCCAGTCCTTTGCTTCCCCAGAGTCCTTGAGGCCTCAGCTGATAATAGGTGTCGCCATCTTGGTCACAGGATTTGAAAATAAACCACTATTGTCTCCTTCGCTAGGTGGTTTAAAGCTTGTACGGGGCCAAGGGCAGTAGGACTGGGTGGTTGGACCCCTCAGGGAGCACGGCGTCTCCACTCCCTGCTCTCTACAGGTCCAGACCAGCGTCAGTGCTGCCAGTACAGCAGTGCAACCACTTTTTTTTTAATCATACCTGTATAATTATTTTTCCAATATTATTAATTGTGCATTTCAAATTGCCAACCTGAAAACAGATTCCTGAATTGAGGAATGTGAAGTATTGTTTTCTAACCCTAGTACACTGATTAAGAATGACTTGGTAATTGCCTGGTTTAATAGATTGAACAAGGAATGACCAATAAATAAATATTTTGAAACTTTTTTTCTTGCACTATCTTATATTTATTATCTCATTTTCTGTCTTGCCATATTATTATTATTTAATTTATACTATTGTAGTTATGTATCAGTCTGGCTGCAGCAACCCCAAGAATTCTAGTGCATCTGAACATTGGATTTAGATATATGACAATGTTCTCTCATCCCATCTGAAAAGAGAACCCTGCTCCCCTGCTGCAGCAATCAGCAACAATCAATTTTCTTTCACTCCTTGTCCACTGTCTGTGGTGTATGGTGTATGCCATAAGAGAATCACTTATTAATTTATTATTTATACCTTCAGTTTTCAGTCAGAGATCAATTGCTACAATAAACAATTATATTTCTATGGTGCTCTGTTTTAGAGTGAATTCAGCTAGAAGCATAAAGAAGAACCCACAGTTCACCATACTGGTTAATGTCGAACCAAACGTTTTTTTGGCAACCTCTTTGATTAGGATAAAAGGGCTCATGAAGGCCCTCAAGCACTGAATGGTCCTGATCATATTGAAAGCTCGGACCTGGAGTTTGGGTTGCCAATAGATCTGAACGGAGTCTGTACAGCTGCAGAGGCCTCAAGAGCGTCGGAGGTGTGATAGAGTATTTAGAGGTGGTTTAGGAGGAATTGTTAGAGCAGGTTGCACACACACATTTCAAAACACAGAATTTTTGCAGTGTGCTTTTGCAGTAAGAGCAACAAAGTTGCAGAATACAGCTGGCCTGGGAGAGCATGTGATTTTTGCAGGCAGACTCAGAACAGCTTTGCTCTCAGAGATGGAGGAAGTGAGAGAGGAGACACAAAAATCCATTCCGGAGGGACAAGCTGGCAAACTTTGGAAGGCTGCCTGATCAATGAAGAAGACTGGCGGTCTGAAAGGTGATCTGAAAGAAAGAAGAAAATCTGGAGAACCCTGAAGGGGGCAAGTTTCGTCAGCAAGACTGATTGAGAAGGAATCAGTTGCAGATGTCCTGGAAAAGGAATCTCTCTCTGAAAACCAGCAAGAACCCTCCTGAGTGGTAACCATTTGCCTGTTAAACACCAAAGCCTGGTGAACTTTGTTAATGCTAACGTCTGTGCACAGTACAAGAATTGCCTGCAATCAGTGAAATTGGACTGTGATCCAAAGAACTTTTCTAATCTTAAATATACATTACACACACCTGCGCTTAGTGTTAGAGGTGGGGGGGGGGGGAATTAAGTAGTTAGGTAAGTTAAGTAAGTAGGTTAAGTAAGAAGTTAAAGTTTAATTCTGTTTTCTTGTTCAATTATAGTTTAAAAACTACTTCTGTTTAAGTAACCCTGTGTTGTGGTGCATATCTATTGCTGCTGGTTTTGGGGGGTCCTCTGGACTCCGTAACAGAGCACCCTGAAGGAGTGACTCTGAAAAGACTCTCTTTTTCTTCAGATGACACTAATGGTGACTCTTTGACTGCCTTACAGACAGGCAGAAGGAAGTTTCATGTCACATTACATGTTCTGTACATGACAACACAGGAATCTTGATCAGGATCTGTGCTTTCATCCCCTCTAATACCATGAATACTTACTTCAATTTAGTTCACTGCCTGGTCCTCGTTTAAAAAGCAGAAGCTGCTTGTTCCTAACACAGCATGCACAATCCAATTCTTTTACCTCCTGAGAAATTGTCGCCAACATTTCACAACAATGAAAATTTAAACCAAAGTCAATTTTAATTGATCGCTTATTTTAAAAAAAAATCTTTCTGCAGTGTGCAAAAGTGCTGGAGAAACGCTGTAGGTAATGCAGCATCTATAGGAAGGGTAACCAACATCACAACAACTTTGGCAAAGGGCGCAGGCTGAAACACTGGTTACTCTTTACTTTCTTTTGATACTGCATGATGGCTAAGTTTCTCTAGCACTTTCACTCAACCCCAGCATCTGAAGATTTTCTTTTTTAACTGTAATCTTTTTGATGGATCGGTCTTCGTTGCTCTCTACTTCACAAGCTTGTTTTAAGCGTGGGATAATTCAGATTACTATTAAAATCATCATAATAAATATACTGCATGGAAATAGGCCCCTCTGCTAACTTATCCCAGCAGAATGAGTCCCTCCCTGAACTGGTTCCATTTGCCTGCATTTGAACCATGTCCCTCTAAACCTTTTCTATTGCCGGTTTAAATTACTGTACTTTAAATCGTTATAATTGTACTCGTCTCTAGCAATTTACCTGGAAACTCCTTCCAAAAGCCCACCATCCTCTGTGTGAAAATATTACACCTCTGGCCCCCTTTAACATTCCCCTCTCACTGTAAATTTATGCCCGATTTTAGACCTCTACCCTGAGAAAAAGACTTGTAACCATTCACTTTATCGATGCACCTGATGATTTTCGATACTGATGTAAGTTTACCTCAGCCTCCTACGTACCATGGGCGGATAAAAAACCTCCAGTCTATCAAGTCTCTCCTTATAACTCAAGCCCTCCGGTCCTGGTTGCGTTTTTACAAATCTTTTTCTACACCTCTCCATTTTAATGGCTCCTTCTTGTGGCCAAAGTAAAAACACAATGCTGGAGAAACTCTGCTGGTCAGTTTGACCAGCATTGTTTTTTTACTTCAACCACAGTGTCTGCAGACTTTTATGTTTTCCTTCCTGCAGCCAGGTGACTTTAACTTCACACAGTATTCTCAGTGCAATCAATGACCTGATCGATGAAAGCAAGCATGCCCAGACCTTCTTCACCACACTTTTTTGTGTGTTTACTCTCCACCTTGAGAAAAATCAATTACATCCATCTCTTCTGAAGAGGTACTCAAACTGCTAAGAATAGCACAGAGATTGATCTAGAAACCAAGGCGAAACATTTACTTTAACGAGTTATAAATAAAAGGAAACAATACCTGAACTCATCTTTGTTCTGGGAAGTAGCTCAGCACGGCAGGACCAGGTGGAGCTGCGATGAAAACACAAGTAGTTGCCTCAAGTAAATACCTTTAAATTGAACTAGCTGCCAGCTTTCCACAGTCTGAATGATTTCATTTTTACAGTGCCATAAATTTGTTAATGACTTTATTTTCACACTGTAAAAAAAGGTTTCGGTCTCCAACAATCAGGGAACAAGGATATGTCCTTGAAAGTACCATTTAGTCATTGGGCCAAAGGTAGAATTTGGAAGGCTTTGCTTATCTGGAATATTATCATTCTCCCTACTGATCCTCGGGAGGAATATAATGAGAAAAAGTTATTGTTTCAAATGGCTGTTCAATTACCCTTGTTGAAAATTGCAAGTTTGAATTTAATTGGCTCAACTTTAATCAACCTCCCATCCAACCCTCACTCACTCCTGAGGCAAATAGCCCAATAAGGTTCATTTTCTAGTTTCATTAAAAATCAAGTTTGCCAGGGGGCATGGAGGGGCGAGGTGGGTGGAGGGATGGACCGGAGAAGCAGGAGTGGGGGATCATTATGGCCTGGAAATCCTTGTTCTAGTCATGCAGGAGCTAAAGTGGTGCTGAATACTAGACTCACATCAGCTTTTTGTAGAATCAAAGAGAAACAATTATCTTGCACTAATGTCACAAACACTGTATTTTTACCCTCTGTGACCCTGTGAGGGTTCTCTCTCCCTGAAGTGAGCAGGCCAGGCCTCAACCAGGAAGACTGGGTCAGAGACAGCAGAAGAGGCCTTCATCAGAAAGTTATGGATTGTACAGCTCCCTGCACCTTCCTCCACAACCAAAAAGAAATGCCTGATTTTCAGTTCAGCAAACAGAAACAGACTCTTTGAGATCTTGCTATCAAGCCCCCATTTGCACTCATCCAATCTTTATTCTCCCCACGCTCCCTCTAAACTCTGCCTAATTTGATCTCTGAACCGCACTTCTTTGAGATGTGGGAGAATGGTATGGTCACTGGGAGAAACTCCACAAAGGCATTGCCAGGAGTCAGGATCAAACACCTATCACCCAGTGTTGTTAGGAGGCATGTTTTGTGTGGAGGCTAACACGATCTTGTTCCAGTCCCAGTGACCCAGGTTCCAATCTGGCGCTGTCTGTAAGGAGTTGGTATTTTCTCCCTATGACCGGCGTGGATTTTCTCCACGTGCTCTGGTTTCCTCCCATCCTCCAAAATATGTGGGTTTGGTAGGTTAAATAGGGGTAATTGTACAGTATGGATTTCAATGGCCAGAATCAGCTTCTGCTGTGCTGTAAATAAATAAACAACAAATAAGCTCCACCAGCTGGATTTGTTTATCATTCATGTTGGTCAGTAATGATTTCATGCCTGCTTTAGTAATGAATTGCCCAATAGCAGCACAAGTAAGATCTGCTGCTTTAAGCCTACACCCTGGCTGGCTGCCATATCTCCTTCTGGATTGGTTTTCTAGTCAAGGCCCATGTGACTTCTTAAACACTTATGTAAAACATGTGGCACGATTAGTAGAGTGGTTAACACAATGTTATTAGAGCCAACGACACTGGTTTGAATCTGGTGCTGACTGTAAGGAGATTGTACATTCTCCCCGTGATTGTGTGTGTTTCCTCTGGCTGCTCCAGTTTCCTCCTACCTAGGCTGGAAGGGCTTATTAACATGTTGTATCTCTGCAGTAAAATCAGATGCGTCAAATTCTGATCATTTTTTTTTTCTTTGCAGACTTCAGCCTGGGTATGAAGTGCACACATAGAAATCTACAATTCTGTTTCACATTGTGCATACACGTAGGCTTACAGGGAAGTAAGGAGAACTTACTAGTTTTGGTTTTATGCACTGATGACCACCATGCACTAGTGGGTGTAGCCTGCTAGCTCCATGTTAGGTTTAACCAAATGGTTATGGAACACTTACTTATCTCACAAGGGAAACTCACTGAGATCTCAGAGCAACTCATTCTTGATTCCAGAGCTCATCCATGGGAAGACTTTTTTTTTGTAGCAGTTACCCAAAGTATTTATTATACATCCAAAATTTCTAAACTACAATAAATGTTGAAGAAGATAGCCTAAACTACATTGAATGACATCTTAATATGTCTGGACATTAGCAGATAACATAACTATTGCTGAAAGTTCAGTGTTTCCCTCTTAATCTCAATACAAGTTAGAACATTTCTTCAGTTCTTAGCCTAAAATTCCCACACAAGAATTTCAATCTCTCCACCAACGTCCACATTCTGAGTTACAGCACTTATAAAACATGGTCACAGGTTCAGCAGCAGATAAAGAGGGCGGCACGGTTGGCATAGCAATTAGCACAACACTTTTACAGCGCCAGCGACGGGGACTGGACCAAGGTTCAAATCCCGCATTGTCTGTCAGGAGTTTCTACATTCTTCCCGTGTCTGCATGGGTTTCCTCTGGGGGCTCCGCTTTCCTCTCACCATTCGAAACGTACCGGGGGTGGAGGTTGATGGGGTGTAAATTGGGCGGTGCAAGCTCGTGGGACAGAATGGCCTGTTACCGGTTTGTACGTCTAAATTTAAAATCAGGTTTCTATTAGCATGACATATGCCTAAGGATGCTTACATCTGGGACATGGTTCTGCTGTAGAGTCAACATTTTCCAAAGCTGCAGCACCACATCATACACGATTTCAATTTAGCATAGTTTCTGTTGGTTACTTTTCATGTGATATTGTGGATATAGGGATAGGTATTACAAGGGAACCAGTAACATTTCTGCCATTCTTCCATGATCAGGCAGAAAACCAGCATTGCCCCCATTCCACCACTGTGTGTGACTTCCCTCTTCTGGTCGACTTGCCAGAAGAAGTTGTACCCATGTCCAGTTCTTTGAGCTGATCATCTCCTGCCCACCATGTCCAGCTTGGGGAGATGACATCACTGCCAATGAAATGAGTTCCCTGGCTATAATAGCAGTTACATTCAGGTCCATTAAGGACCTGATGTTCCAGGTCACAAAATTCAAATTGATGACAGGAAGTTGGCTCTGCATGACCATTTTAGCATTGGATGCCATTGCACACCTGTTACCACATGGACGTGAAAGAGAAAGGTCTTCATCCAGTGGCAATTGAGCTGAAGATAACTGGAGGCCAGGCTCTGCTGCATGGACATTGCACACTCAGGTAGTGGCCCTGTGAGTTGGCACATGTCAACCTACATGCACCCACATCAGTGGCTTCAGGCACAGAAGCCCTTTCCCATTGCCTTCTCCTCGCTTCCCACATCCTTCACCCATCCTCCCTTTGACCATTCCCTTCTTCAGTATTCCTAACCTCCCACCTTGTCTCCCCTCTGCCACTTGATCCCCACCCCTCTCTGAACCAGGCACACCATCACCCATCCCAGCCCTTTATTTAATCCCCTGAACCCAAGTTCCTACTCACTACACCCTTCTTCCAACTAAACAATTTCATCATGAAGTAGAATTCCAGGTAAGAGAGGCTGCCACATTTTATTTTTTTATATATATATATATTTTTTTTTCATGCTGTGAACCATATCAACCAAAATATATACAAACGTTTTTCATTAAATATACACAGTGGCATTTTCTCCCTTTTTCCCCCCTACCCTCCCTTCCCCCTTCCTCCGAAACCAATAAATATTCAACATATACAATACAATAAAACCATTAAACAATGTCATCGCACAATGAAAAATAAACAAGAAAAATGTGTCATCTACTTTTACACACTGGATCAAGTAGTTTTTGCCTTCTTATCATTTTAGGGGGTGGAGGTCCGAGGCAAGCCTATGTATGGTTCCCAAATTTGTTCAAATAATGTGACTTTTAAAAAAAATTATGTTATTTTTTTCCAATGGAATATATTTATTCATTTCGATATACCATTGCTGTATTCTCAGGCTCTCTTCCAGTTTTCAAGTTGACATTATACATTTTTTGTTACTGCTAATGCTATCATAATATATCTTTTTTGCGCTTTATCCAATTTGAGGCCTAATTCATTACTTCTTATATTACTTAGAAGAAAGATCTCTGGATTTTTTTTTTGTGTGATTTTATTTAATATCTGATTTAGATCTTCTCAAAACATTTTCACTTTCTTACATGCCCAAATTGCATGTACTGTTGTTCCCATTTCCTTCTTACAGCGAAAACACCTATCTGATAATGTTGGATCCCATTCTTTTAACTTTTGAGGCGTGATATATAACCTGTGTAACCAATTATACTGTATCATGTGTAACCTTGTGTTTATTATATTCTTCATAGTTCCAGAACATAACGTTTCCCATGTTTCATATTTTATCTTTATGTTTAAATCCTTTTCCCACTTTTGTTTAGGTTTATAGCTTATTTCATCATTTTCCTTATCTTGCAGCTTAATGTACATGTTTGTTATAAATCTTTTAATTATCATTGTGTTTGTAATCACGTATTCAAAGCTGCTTCCTTCTGATAATCTCAGTCTGTTTCCCAATTTATCCTTTAAATAAGCTTTCAGTTGATGATATGCAAACATTGTACCATGAGTTATTCCATATTTGTACTTCAACTGTTCAAATGTTAATAAATTATTTCCCAAAAAACAATTTTCTATTCTTTTGATTCCTTTTCTCTCCCATTCTCTAAAGGAAAGGCTATCTATTGTAAAAAGGATTAGTGGGTTTTGTGTCAATAACAATTTTGGTATTTGGTAATTCGTTTTTTTTTTCCTTTCTAAGTGGATCTTCATCCATATATTAAGTAAATTATGCAATACTGGTGAGCTTTTATATTGCACCAGCTTTTCATCCCACTTATAAAGTATATGTTCCTGTACCTTCTCCCCTATTTTATCTAGTTCTATCTTAGTCCAGTCTGGTGTTTCCCTTGTCTGGTAAAAATCTGATAAATACCTTAATTGTGCTACTCTATAATAATTTTTAAAGTTTGGTAACTGCAAACCACCTTGGTTGTACCTCTCTTTTAATTTATCTAATGCTATCCTCAGTTTCCCCCCTTTCCACAAGAATTTCCTTATTATTCTCTTTAGTTCATTTAAAGAATTTATCTGTTAAGGGAAATGGCAACGATTGAAATAAGTATTGTATCCTTGGGAAGACATTCATTTTAATGCAATTTACCCTCCCTATCAACGTTAGCAGTAATTCTTTCCAATGTTCTAAGTCTTCCTGCAATTTCTTTATTAGTGGCTGATAATTTAGTTTGTACAGGTGGCTTAAGTTATTATCCAACCTAATACCTAGGTATTGGATTGCTTGTGTTTGCTATTTAAATGGTGATTCTTTTTTAAATTCTGCATAATCCGCATTACTCATTGGCATCACTTCACTTTTATTTGTGTTGATCTTGTACCCCGATATTTCTCCATACTCCTTCAATTTCTTATGTAATTCTTTTATTGATATTTCTGGTTCTATTAAGTATACTATGATGTCATCTGCAAATAAACTGATTTTCTATTCTTTCTCCTTTATTTTTCCCTTTTATTTTATTTTCTGTTCTTATCAGTTCTGCCAAGGTTCTATAGCTAAAGCGAACAGTGAGGGGGATAATGGATATCCCTATCTAGTTGACCTACTTAATTTAAATTGGTTCAATACATATCCATTTACTGTTACCTTCTCCAATGGTCCATTATATAATGCTTTAATCCAATCAATATATTTTTCTGGTGATTGAACCTCTGTAATACTTTAAATAAATAATTCCATTCTACTCTGTCAAAGGCTTTTTCTGCATCTAAAGCAACAGCCACTGTTGGCTTCTTATTTCCTTGAACTGCATGAATTAGATTAATAAGCTTACAGACATTATCCGCTGTTCGTCTTTTCTTAATAAATCCAGTTTGATCTTGTTTTACTATTTTTGGTACACAATCGGCCAATCTGTTTGCTAATAATTTCACTATTATCTAATAATCTGAATTAAGTAGAGATATTGGTCTATACGATGGATCCTTCCCTGTCTTTGGTATTACTGTAACTATTGCTCTCTTACATGAATCTGGCAAGTTTTGTGTTTCTTCTATCTGGTTCATTACTTCCAGGAGAGGAGGAATTAATAACTCTTTAAATGTTTTATAGAATTCTATTGGGAATCCATTCTCTCCAAGTGTTTTATTGTTCGGCTGCTTTTTTAATATCTTGAACTTCCTCTATTTCAAATGTTTTTTTTTTTCAGTTTGTTTTCTTCCTCTTCTTGCAATTTCGGCAGTTCAATTTTAGCTAAAAACTCTTCTATTTTATCATCTTTCCTCTTATTCTCAGTTTGGTATAATTGTTCATAAAATTCCTTAAAGTTCTCATTAATCTCTCCTGGGTTTGTATGTAATTTGTTTATCCTTTTTCCTTGATGCCAATACAGTTCTTTTAGCTTGTTCTGTTTTAAGTTGCCAGGCTAATATTTTATGTGTTTTTTCTCCCAGTTCGTAACACTTTTGCTTTATTTTCATTCTGTTCTTCTCCACCTTGTACGTTTGTAATGTTTTGTTTTTTATTTTTTTGTCCACCAATTCTCTCCTTTTCATTATATCATCCCTTTTTACTAGTTCCTTTTCTGTACTTACTATCTCCCTTTCCAACTGCTCGATTTCCCGATTGTAGTTCTTTTGCATCTTAGTCACATAGCTTATTATCTGCCCTCTAATGAAGGCTTTCATTGCGTCCCATAATATAAATTTGTCTTTCACTGATTCCGTATTTATTTCAAAATATGTTTTAATTTGGCGTTCAATAAACTCTCTAAATTGTTGCCTTTTAAGTAGCATGGAGTTTAACCTCCATCTATATTTTCTTGGAACTAATAACAGGGGTGAATGATCAGATAGTAATCTAGCTTTATATTCAGTTTTCCTAACTCTCCCTTGAGTTTGGGCCGACAACAAAAACATATCAATCCTTCAGTATGTTTTATGTCTACTTTTCTTTACACATATAATATTCTTTTAATGCTCTATTTGTTCTTCAAAAAAAGCTTTATCTATATTCTGTCCATCTGTTTTACCTTCTATCTCTCTGTGAAGATCTTGGTCTTCTTCTTCCTCTTCTTCTGTGTCTGTACCTGTGTTTGTGTCTTCTTCTTTTCTTTGTATCTGTCTCTTCTGATTTTTCTGATGAGTTGCTTGTCTCACTTTGTCGGGTCTCTTCTTGCTTGGCCTCTTGCTGTTGGTCTTCTCCTTCTGAGCTGCTCATCTGTCGAGCCTCCTGCTGCTGCTCCTCTTGGCGTTCACCCAGTCAACTTTCTTTCTCACCTGACACTTCACTCTCTCTCCTGCCGCTTTCCTCATCTTCCAGCTGAGAGCCTTGATGTCGGGTGTCCATCAGCTGGTCGCGCCGTGGTTGCCCGCTCCTCGGCTGAGCCCCCCGCCCATTGGTGTTTTCCTTTACCTTAGATTGTGCAGTTGCGCACTTCTGTTTGGCTCAGAGAGCCATTTTTGCAGTCCACTGGTCAGGGGTTCACGACGCCGCAGGGCCGACACCAACTTCGGAGATCGGGTGCTCTTCTCCACCACGGCTCCTTCGTGCAGGTAAGGCCTTCTCCTTTCTTTTCCGGTGTCTTTTCTTCTTTTTTTCCCCGTTGTTTTTACTTTTTCCTTCTTGGGTGCCATTTTCTTTTACTTCTCTGCAACTTTATCTTTTATTTCTTATATTTTATATTTATTGAACTTTGTCTTTTCTTAACTTTTTTTCTTCTTTTCTGGAGAGGGCTGGTTTTACCCTACCAGCCACTACTCCATCACGTGACTCTTCCGACGCCACATTTTCATGGCTTTTTAGATCTCCAGTTTGGCAATCACAAGGATAATTTTCAAAAACTATCTTTAAAAGACTGAACACGGGCTAGATCCACTAATTAATACTTTTAGATGCATATCACCTGACCCATACCCTACAGCAGATTAGTGGAATATTGATTGTGACATACAGCAAGAACATTATGTGCTCCATATCTTTTCTGGACCTCCACACTCTGAATGTACTACTTCCATACAGTTCTTACTTTGGTTTAATTCTGTTGCAATTTTTCACTTGCCCTGTCTTTGAATTATGTTGATCCACTTTCACCCGTCTCTATTTTTATGTGTAATGCTTTGTATTCCTGTACTTACTGTTTTCTTTCCACAAAACACAAAGTGAGAGGTGTGCCTCATAAAAGTAGCTTTGCTATCAGTGTATTATTGCCACCTGCTACATGATGTTCAAGGTACAAACTGCAAGGATGAGACAAAAAAACAAAAATAAAATCAGAAACTAAACTTGAAAATGTTCACATTTCATAACTACCAACATTTCAATAGAAGCAGAAAGGCACTGGGCTAAAAAAAAATTGTAACATGTAAACAATAATATTAATGCACCATGAGAAGATCATCGAGCTAAAAGACGAATGTTGCCCTCTCTATAGGTGCTGCCTGACCTATTTTATTATCCTAATACTTTCTTTTCCAATTTTGGATTTATA
Organism: Narcine bancroftii; assembly: GCF_036971445.1. Taxonomy (NCBI): domain Eukaryota; kingdom Metazoa; phylum Chordata; class Chondrichthyes; order Torpediniformes; family Narcinidae; genus Narcine; species Narcine bancroftii. Next base: position 252,829,858 of record NC_091472.1, read on the forward strand.
GCACCTGTAGATTTTGCATCTAGATTATTAGGATGGACAAATATACCCAGAGAGTTTAAATGTTTTGCCTTGAGCCACTAATAATTTTCAGGGTTTTTTTTTTAAACAGTTTTACTTTTAAGTTTCTGTGATTGACATCTTGGTCTTGGCCTTCCAGATCTTTTACATATTTCCTAAATTTGCACATTAAACATGTCACAGGAAGTTCAGGCTGGAACTTTAACCAAGTCCTATACCTGTGCAGAAAAAGCCTGCATTTATTCACTTGCCAGCATATGGTCTCCACATATTTTATTGATGTAATAATTGTTAATGCAATGGCAATCTCGCTGCTCCAACAGAATCATCCCTTCATATAGTAAATTAGCGCTTAAAATGTAAAATTTTATACATGACATTTTAATCTATTCCTTCCCCCTTGTTTTTCTTTTCCTCTTAATCCAACCAAATCTTTCTTCATTACACTTTACTGGTCTTTGTTGATTCAAATTTAAAGAAAGTCTCCTTCTGCCAACATCTCAAAAGTGCCCAATTGTCAGGGAAAGATACTATGGAAGGTAGGGATCATTGATGTCAAGCAGACTCAGGCAGATTCCGTCACCTTATTCTTCAAGATTATTTTATTGTCATATAATTGAACAGAAAATGTGATATTACACATAATTTATTTTAGTCTACTGTAAGGCAAAGATTTGACATCAGCAGAAATTACCCAGCACCCCTTAGTCAGAGAAAGAGAATCAAAAGGAGTCCCCCCCCCACCCCACAAAGTCACTGAGTGTCCATGGATTCACCTCCAGTACTTCCGCAGCCACACAGACTTCAATCCAAACCATCAACAACCCGAGGTCCCGAAGCAACTTCTGACATGATCAGGAAGCCTCCAGCACCCTCTGCATCCTCTGTCTTCCTGGTTCAATGACCTGGTAACATTTTCAGCCATTCACAAGCCAGTCTCCAACAGTCTGCAGGTGGTGTGGGTTCCTTGCCTTGAATCACCAACAACCTGTGTTCTTCAACCTCAGAGGCCTTCGCTGGTCCGCTTCTGTGGTCAGTCGTCTTCTCAGATTCTCCTTCTCAAACGAGGGAATGGTCTCCCTGTTTTATGGTGCCCTGCGCCAGTCCTATCCTCTGCTTCCACAGAATCTGCAACCCCTCATGGCCGATACCGTTCATATTTTCCGCCAACTTGGTCCCAGACTCCGCAGTCGCAGGATTTTAAAATAAACTACCGTCGGCTCTTTTAACAGATGGTTGGTTGGACCCCGCAGGGGAGCACTGTGTCTCCACTCCCTGCAGGTTCGCACTGGCAACAGTTCTGAAATTACAGTACCCCTGCCATTTTTTTAATGTTAGTGAAGGAACGAGAATTTAGGTGAGTTCCCCCAGTCTTACTCAGGACGAATCACCAAATGGTAGAGGGACTACTCCACCCAAGACCACAAGAAACTGAAAACAGTTGTGAACAAAGCTCAGACCAGAACACAAATCCCCCTCCCCTCCCCTGACTCCAAATACACTTGCTGCCGCCTTAGGCAAGCAGATGACCTCTTATTAAAAAGCTCATCCCTGACTGCCCTCCTTCCCTCAAAAGGAGGAATTACTTCCAAACTTAACTTCTATTACCTAACAAAAATACTAGTGGACCCAATGAAAATTTAACTTTAAAAATGACTTCTAAAAATTCTTTAAGTCGCTGCCAAAAAAGATGTTACCGTTTCACCTAACCAAGTAGAGTGTAAAAAAGAACCTATTTCTTTCTGACGTCTAAAACACAAATCTGAAGAAATTAAATCTCTTCAATTTTTTGGAATTTAAATATAATTGATGTATAAAATTATGATAAACCAACCGATATCTCACATTAACAATTTTAGTCATACTATTTTCACATAAATTTCTCCAATCATCTTGATTAATTACTATTCCAAAATCTTTTCCCCATCTTAACCTAGATTTAAGCAAATCTAATTGAGGCATTTTATTCTGTAGTAGATTACAAATTACATTTTTGAAATTAACATTAGCTGTAGCTAGAAAATATTTAGTGATTACTTGGAAAAATGAGACGGATTTGAGTATACATAGATCCTGTATTCCATTGGAAAATAAATAACATAATTTACATGATAATTACTTTTTTTTTAATTGGAAAACTTGGAGCCCTTATTTGGATTATATGGGTTTAAAATTCTGAATTCTCCAGCCACACTGTAGTAATGTTACTCTAATCCATGACAATTAATTATGTTATTATGGTTTATATCTCCTTTTATTTCTTTTCTTCCTTTCTTTCCTTCTTGGAGATGAGGTTAGTTGGGTATTGGGGGGGATAGGGTGGCTGGGAGGGTTTTTATGGGAGGAGGATGAGTATATACACCATGGTATTTTTTAATTATATGTATTATTTGTTTCTTTTTCAATGGTTCATTAATCAAAAAAATAAAATATTCCAAAAAAAATGATTCACTAATTTAAAATCAATCATCTCCAGATTCAAAGGACAGGTTATTTCTCGACATTATCAGACTCCTCTTATTAGAAAACTGACGTAGCCCTATAAGAAACTGATTTCTCTGTACTTGGGTAATTCTGCACTTTGCACTGTGTTTTTTTTTTTGCAGTGGCACTATGGATTGACTTGCTGGATGGCTCGCAAATGAACTTTCTCAGTGCATGTGGCAATAAACAAACTCAAACTTATTCTAAGTATTCCAGACATACTAGGTTAATTGGGTGTATTTGGGTAATGTGGCCATGGACAGATAGGGTGTGTGACCATGCTTTGTCTTGAAATTAAAATTTAAAATTATAAAGTATGCCTCTGGGATCTCATACATCCACCTGAAAGAGCAGTCTCAATTTAACAAGGCGTTGTTGAGCTAGCATCGTCAATCCTGGAACATCCACAACTTTTTGACTCAAATTCCTAGAATGAGATTTTAATCCACACTGTCAAACTACTCACCTATTACAGCACCAGTGGCCTGCGTTCCAATTCAGCACTCTCTGAAACAGGGGTACCCAGAGGAAACCCATGCGGATGTGGGGAGAACATAGGTTTCCTCTGGGTACCCTGGTTCCCTCCCACCCTTCAAAAATGAATAGGGGTTGTAGGTTAATTGGTGTATTCGAGGGACATGGGCCTGTTACTGTGCTGTATACTCCTCAGTAAACACAGAGCCAAAATTCGTTGGCCAATGAACAACTTCTTCCTGCTTGTTGTTTGATCTTGCTGCTCCTCCTCTAGAAAATGTGTGTCTTATTGCACTGACTACATAATGATGACTGCAACTGCAGCTCTGGTGACTGATGCTGCATTATATGATCTGGGGGTGGGTTCTCAGACAGGCACTTGGTGCAGAACAGCTTTCAGCAAGACCATTGTCAGTAAAAGCTCTTATGGAAATACTTGAAATGAGTCCCTGATTGAGTTGTTGTTGAGAAGTCTGATAGAGGGGTAGCAGCTGTTCCTGAACCTGGTGGTGAGTCTTGTGGCATCTATTCCTCATTCCTGATGGCAGCAGCGAGAACAGAGCATGTACTGGGTGGTGTGGCTCTTTGATGATTGCTGATGCTCTCCAATGGCAGCACTCCCTGTAGATGTAGTCAATAGTGGGGAAGGCTTTACTCTTACGGGTATTGGTGATCCCATACCAGACCATGATGCAGCCAGTCAGCGCACTTTCCACCACACCTCTGTAGAAATGTTCCAAGGTTTCTGGTGTCATACAAAACCTCCACAAACTCCTGAGGAAGTAGAGGTGCTGACGTGCTTTCTTCACAATATCATTAGTGTGTTGGATCCAAGAAAGATCCTCCAAGATGATGACTCGCAAGTATCTAAATGTGCTCACCCTCTCCACCTCTAATCCCCTAATGATCAATGGATTGTATACCTCTGGCTTTCCTTTCATGAAGTCAACAATCAGCTCTTTAGTTTTAATGACCTTGAGGGACGTTTTCAATCTTTTTCCTGAATGATGACTCATTCCAATCCTTTATACAACCCACTACTGTGGTATCACTGGCGAATTTGTAGATAGTGTTATTGTCATACTGAGCTACACAGTTGTAGGTGTAAAGTGAGTAGAGCAGGAAGCTAAGAATACAGCCCTGTGGTGTTCCAGTACTAATGAAGATTGTGTTGCCTTCTTAAAATGGCCTCCTGAGGAAACAGTGCACTGTTTTTTTAATAAGCTGGTCACATGGTCTCTGCACATGGCTTCTCCCCTTCACTCTGCAAATGTACCAACTTACGGATCATGCTGCCTTCGAAGCCTGCTGTTAGTTCACAGTCACTTTGCAAAACCTGCAAGGTTTGTTAACTATTCTCTTAAACGGACAGTGCCACGCAAATAAAATGAACTGGAAAAATGGGAGAATGTCACAGGTAGGTTGAACTGTTCAGAAAGTTGTCCAAATGATGCAAAACAGTAATCATCAAAAAGATCTTTAAAGCATTTAATACTCCATCTATTCCATTCTTAAAATACAGAATCATGTAAGGAAGGTTGAAAGAAATCATTGGATAGGACTTGAAAGAGAGAAACCATAAAATCCAAAATATTTTCTTTTTCAATATTTTTATGTTTCATCAAATAAATGTTACATGACAATAAAATATTAACAAATCTTATATAGTAATAAAATTTGTATTGAAACCTATGTTAATTGAAAAGAAGTAGAAGAAAACTTTGAAAAACACTAATTATCAATCCCCACCCCTTGGAGGTTACTGGCTTATCACAAACAGTCCACTACTGAGCCCTTATTTGGATTATATGGATTTAAAATTGTAAAGATCTGGGCCTGTATGTGGCAGGATGTCCCCATCACATGATGATTCGTTACTGTGTTATTTTTGGTTATTTCTCCTCAGCCTTTTTTCTTTTGGGGTTATTGGGGTTTTACAGGTTTAGTGTTGGGATGTTGGGAGAGGAGGGGTTGATTAGTATAAGGGGTTGGGGAGGTGAAGACGGGAGGGTTTTTTTTTTCTTTTTCTCTATTATATAAACCATGTTTGTTTTGAAGATATACTTTGTTTAATTTTTTTGTATGATCATGGTTGTTAAACTTTAAATAAAATATTCCAAAAAAATCCACTAATAAAAAAAAATCAACATTGGGATCAAAAACCAGGAATTAATTAATCCTACAAATTATGAAAATAATTAAGAACCCCATAAAGAAACAAAGTTAAGATTCATTTCAGTAATGGAACATCTAATTTTTTTCCAAAGTCAGACATGCTATCATATCTGACAACCATTGATTATGAGTGGGATAGATGGCATCTTTGCACGTCATTAATATGGCCCTTCTTGCGATAAGGGAGGCGAGGGCAGCTATATAGGATTGTGAAGCAGTCAGAATTAAACCAGATGGCCCATTTATTCCAAAGAGAACAAGAAAAGGATTTGGAGTCAAATTAATATGAAGAACTAAAGACAAGGTACAAAATACTTCTTCCCAAAAACTGAGAAGAGAAGAACTGAACCAGAACACATGATACAGTGGACCTTCTTCAGTTATACATTTATCACATTTAGAAGATAAATTAGAATAGAATTTAACAACTGGACTTTGAAATAGTGGGCTCTACTAATCTTGCCTCATACGACTTATTTTCCATCCAGGCAACATCCTGGTAACATACATTTCGGCTTATTAGTCGAAAAAAAAATCACTCAGAAAATGGGGGTTGACTTATATGCCAGATATACTTTTGAGACCTTAAATTCAGTGATGTTGATTCAGCATATAAATTGATGTTGGAAGAACCTCCCCACCGCCGGCACTCCCCGACACCTCCCCACCATTGGGTGCCACCATAACTGCTCCTACCTGGGACCCTGACATCACTACTCCTGCATGGTAGGCCGAGGTTCTGCTCCCACCGGGAGCATGATGTCATCATTCCAGCTCAGTGGGCTGTCGCTGCTCTTGTCTGCTAGGTCAAGGTTATCTCTTCCCTCAGCAATCTTGGATATATCACATCTGGTCCTAGGGTCTTACCAATCTTAATGTTTTTAAGAAGGTCCAACATTTCTTCCCAAATCTCAACATCATCCATCACGCAAGCCTATTCTCTTCCGACTTCACCCTGATCAAGGTCCTTTTCTCTGAAACGAAGTATTAATTTAAGACCTCCCCAACCTCCTCTGCCTCCAGGCACATTGCTTCTTTTATCCTTAAGCAGCCCCATCTTCATTCTCATATTCTTCTGTTCTTCACATATCTATAGAGCACTTTGGGGTTTTCCTTAATCCTACTTGCCAAGGCTTTCTCATGCCCCCTTTGAGTTCTCCCAAGTCTTGTCTTAAGTTCCTTCCTGCTTCCTAAATCTAATGTATACTTCCTTCTTCTCTTAATTAGTTGCCTCATTTGCTCTAATCAACCACGGTTCCCTTTTCCTACCATCTTTTCCCTTTTTCAGTGGGTCAAACCTATCTTGAAACTGGTGTAAGTGGTCCCTAAACATTCTCCACATTAATTCTGTGCTTTCTCCCATCAAGACGTGTTCCCAATTTACCTTCGCTTGTTCCTGCCTCATCCCATTGTAATTAAACACTTGCCCATTTTTTTGTCTGATTTTTTTCCTTGTCTATCCCGAGATGAAAGCTCAGGAAGTTGTGGTCACTATCACTTAAATGCTCCCCCACCAAGAAGTCTGCCCCTTGACCAGGTTCTTTACCTAGTATTAGATCCAGTATGGCTTCTCCTCTAGTCATCTGGTCCACAGACTGTCTCAGAAATCCTTCTTGGACACACCTGACAAATTCTGCCCCATCTATCCTTTCCAAAATCTACCTACCTATCTGTTCCTTGGTTTCCCAGAGCTATTTGGATGCCTATAGACTACTCCCAGTACAGTTTTCCTCCCTTCCTACTTCTGAATTCCACCCACAGTGATTCAGCAGACACTCTCTCTACAGCATCCTCACTATCTGCAGCCATGAAACAACCCTTGACCAGTAATGCTACTCCCCCTCTCTCTTACCACCCATCCTATTCCTTTTAAAGCACCAAAATCCCAGTACCTGCATCAGCCAATCTTGTCCTTTTGCCTACCAAGTCTCTGTAATGGCCACTTCATTAAAAGTCCATATACTGATCCATGCTCCAAGTTCATCTCCTTTATTCCTAATACTCCTTTCATTGAAATAGACACATTTCAAACCCTCCCCTGCTTGTCCTTACAAACTCACAATACATTGCATCATGCCTTTCACCTTCTGCACTATTCTCTGCATTGACCTTCTTGTTTAAATCCTCTCCAATAGCTCTAGAAAACTTGCCTCCCAGGATATTGGTCCCTCTCAGTTCAGGTGAACCCCATCCTTTTTGTACAGGTCAGATCTTCCCCTGAAGAGATCCCAATGATTCACAAATCTGAACCCCTGCCTCCTGCCCAAATTCTTCAGCCTCCATTAATCTGCCACACTTCCTATTCCTACCATCATTGGAGCATGGCACAGGCATCAGTCTCAAGATTATCACCCTTGAGGTCCTGCTTTTCAGCTTCTTTCCTAACTCCCCATATTCCCTCTTCAAGACTTCGTCTCTACTCCTATGTTTTTGGTACAACATGAACCACCACATCTGGCTGCTCACCCTCCTGCTTGAGAATGTTGTGGACCTGATCAGAGACGTCCCTGACCCTGCCACCTGGGGAGGCAACATACCATCTGAAAGCCTTGAACACGTTCACACAACCTCCTATCTGTTTGCATAACTAGCGAATCCCCAATCACCATCACTCTCCTCTTCCTCTCCCTTCCATTCTGAGCTGAAGAGCCAGACTCTGTGCCAGATACATGACCATTACAATTTTTCCCTGGTAGATTATCCCCTCATCAGTATCCAAAACAGAATACTTATTGTAGAGGGGAACGGCCACAGGAATGTTTCGCACTGTTTGCCTCTTCCCCTTTCCTCTTCTTACAGTCACCTAGCTACTAGCCTCCTGGACCTTTGAGGGTGACTTTCTCCATGAAGCACCTGTCTATAACCCCCCTCTGCCTCCCAAATGATTTGGAATTCAATCAGTTCCAGTCCTTTAACTTGGTCTCCAAGGAGCTGCAGATGTAGTCATCAGAGACTATTGTGCTCTCCCAGATTTCCCTCATCCTGCATTTGGAGCATTCCATTGCCCGAGCTGCCATCTCCATGACCTATTCTTGTTAATATGCAATGATCTTACCTGACCATTCCTTACATGAAAGGAGCACATCCTCAACCTCTGCTCACCAAAGCTTCAAAGTCCCATTCCTGCATCGTGTTACTCACACACTGGCCACTCTGCTTGAGCTTCCTTTCATTTTATTTGTTCCTGCCCCTTATCTGTAGCACGCACTCCAACCAATCATCGGTCTGTTTAACGTTTAAACTGCCTTCAACCAATGCAATAGTCCTAACAGTGACCTCAAGGTCAGTGCCAAGGAGAGTCATTTGCAGGCATTTCCCCCCCACCCCCAAATGAGGTATTGTGTCACCCTGCCCCCACCACTAGTATCACTAGAGTGTATCAAGCACCACTAGCATCAAGTATCACTATCCTTGCAACATAAACAGCGCATTTCTCTGGAGGAGGTTCATGGTAGGCAGGTGGGCACCACCCCCACACCCCCCTCTCCCCTCTGAGTATATTTTAAAGCATCAGATTGGGCCCACTGCAGTCACCCTAATGGCTCCCGCTAAGACTTGTTCTGGCGCTGACCCGGAGTGGCTTCATCCTCACTCCGCTTCTTTTTAAACTTACTTGAACAAAGCACCAGTCCCAACAGTCACTAGTCACCGATTCCTCTCTCTGCAATGGTCCCGACACAACCCATGACCAGCCTAGGTTTTATCTGGGTGCTGTTTCCTCCCATCCTCCACAATGTTCAGGATAGGTAAGTTAATTGGGTATAATGATGTGGCACAGGTTTCAATGGGTGGAATGGGCTTCTACCATGCTGTATGGTTACAATTTAAAATAGAAAATAAAACTTGAACAAAAATTGAAATTCTTCTCTCAGGGGGGTGTTGGCGGCCAGATCATTAGATATCTTTGGCTTGGCTTTGCGGACAAAGATTTATGAGGGGTATGTCCACGTCTGCTGCAGGCTCGTTGGTGACTGACAAGTCTGATGCGGGACAGGCAGGCACGGTTGCAGCAGTTGCAAGGGAAAATTGGTTGGTTGGAGTTGGGTGTTGGGTTTTTCCTCCTTTGTCTTTTGTCAGTGAGGTGGGCTCTGCGGTCTTCTTCAAAGGAGGTTGCTGCCCGCCGAACTGTGAGGCGCCAAGATGCACGGTTGGAGGTGATATCAGCCCACTGGCAGTGGTCAATGTGGCAGGCACCAAGAGATTTCTTTAAGCAGTCCTTGTACCTCTTCTTTGGTGCACCTCTGTCTCGGTGGCCATTGGCGAGCTCGCCATATAACACGATCTTGGGAAGGCAATGGTCCTCCATTCTGGAGACGTGACCCACCCAGCGCAGTTGGGTCTTCAGCAGCGTGGATATATTTAAATATACTTAGATATACTTAAAGTGGAAATAGATAAGTATTTAAAGAGGAGGGTTATGGGAAACTGGCAGTGAAGAGAGATTGAGACCAGCAGAAATCATCCATGATCATACTGAATGTTTTTAGTGATCTGTGATCAACTCCTGCTCCCATGTTCTTGTATTCCTACTCAATATTTCAATGTCTCACATTCAGAAATTATATGATCAGTATTAGCAGTTACTTCAATTTTGGACCAGTAATGGAACAAGTTGTAATTTATTTTACAAAAATAAACACAATAAATAGCGAAATTTACCAAATTTAATGTTTGGATGTGTTTGTTCTACATCTGCGATGATGCCTTATTTATTGAGACAGCAGGAGTTGGTTGACAAATTAAAGTGAAATATACCAAACACGAAATGGTCACCGACCTGGAGGGGCCAAGTACTGATCACTTTCTGATGAAAGTAACAAGGAGAGGCTCCCAATGATTGTTCCTGATTGGGAAATCTAAGGGAACATACCTGGGTTAAAATGATCTCACTCACCCAACGACATGGAGACTTGAGAAAACCAGCCCTAGCACTGGCATGGGCAGAATCCAGGCCAGGGGAATATAATACAGATGGAGTCAGCACAAGGGTCATCTCTGCCTATGTTATTTTTGAAATGTACCCAGGAAATATTGGTGCTCCTGGGTGCAATAATGAAATTCAGCAACACATCTGGTAATTTAATTTTCAAACACGGTTTATATGCAATGTTCAGCTACTTTATGAAACAACCCAGAAGAAAGTCTTATCGAATGAGCTCTTGCATGACATAATTATTTAAAGTGCACAGTGCTGTAAACAGATGCTCTGAAGCTACATCCGTTGTTGTCACGTATCCCAGAAGTTTTCGCATTTTCTGCTCAGGTGTTTCACAAGCCATGATACTGGAATACATCTCATTTGTAAGGCCATGTCCCATCATCTGATCTGCGAGCTCATCAACCTGCTTCACTTTCTGAACCAGATTTGCCCAGTTCTCTTTCAGAAACGATTGCTTGTCTGTTGCAGAAATAGAAGCCAAACAAAACCCAGAGGTTTATACTAAATACATGACATGCAGACACAGATTTACTTTTGTAAGTATTGTTTTAAAGTTGATCCAACTGAAATTAGTCTATTAAGAGGTCATAAAATAATCCCTTTTTCCCTACAAATGGAATAAAACAAGTAGATTTCTCCCTTCAGGTAATTGAAAGAGTACTTTAGTTTTTTTGAAGCATGCACTTTTTTTTGTTTGAATAAAGTACTTTGAGAACTCCAGGACAAATTTATTAATTTTTAGAAGTTGCTTATTCTGATTCAGTCAAAGGCTTAAAATTAGCTGAAGTTTCAGGCTGGGCCGCACAGTGATGCGGCAGCTTGAAAAATCTAACAATTGCATGTTGTCAGGTAAGCTCAAGACTGATTTTCTACCTTAGCACTTATTTTCTCCATGATTCTTCATCCCTAAGTAATATCGCGCCATCTCAGACAATATACCTTACCCTCCAATGCTTGAAAACAATATCTGTGTACAGAATGGTGGAACTAATATGTCTTACTCTTTCACTTCAATCCAACTTAGAATGTAGTATGACATTTTTTTTTAATATTCCTTCTATGGGCTTATGATACTGCCTTATAATTAGCATATAATTGGTAATAAATAGGTTGCAAACAGTTCTGCATCATGTAGTGTTTAAAATCGAAACATGTCAACCCCATGCTCAATTAAAACAAGGCAACCTTTCTTCCAACATTTCAATGTTGAGCAGCTGATGTGGGAGGTCTCACAGAACCCTCCCAAATGCTGATCTATTATTTTGTATTGATCCTGGATGTTAACCATTGTGTGTGGTTTGAATTCAAACTGGATATATTCCTGGAGCTACCTAGATATGACCTAGGTGCTGGGGATAATGCAAAACACAGAAGTGCTGGAGAAACTCGACGGTAGGAAGTAAAGGGCAATCGATGTTACAGACCTGAGCTCCTCAGGCCCAAATCATGGACTGCCTTTTACTTCTTATGGATGCTGCATAATCTACTGAGTTTTCCCAAACCTTCGTCCTCTTGTTTATCCGTGCACCTTTGTCCGTGCAGTCTGCTTTTAACCCCAATGCCATTATTTGCAGAACTAATAAACAAAGTCTTCGAGAAAGTTAAAACGACACATTTTTTTTTCCATATTCCTCCCGGCTTTCCCAGACCTTGCCCTCGACATGATTGTTGGTGATTTTGGAGAATTAGTAACGCAACCTGACCATTGTATTAATTTATAGATGTCATAAAGTTTTAATCAACAGACATATTAACTACCTGTAACTTTGTCCTTCAGCTCCTTGACACTTTTTCCTTTTGTGGAACCTGAAAGTGCAACACAATTCAAATTCCTCAGTGATTTTATTTCATACCATCCATTCTAAATATTCTGTCTTTTACACATTCAATTCATTTTCGCAACTTCTTTACACATCAGTCGTTCATGATTTCATTCTGATGACTTTAATCTGCAAATCCTTTTAGACTATAATTTACTCTTTTTACTACTGTGACATTAGGAAAATATAACAGCAGGTTATAAAAAAGTAAACACTATTCTGGGTTTTTTTTTTAGAAATTATATAACACTATTATATGAAATAGTTTTAAATTGAACATAGAAGTTATAATGCACTTCTAAATTGCAGCAATTCCAATCAAAATTATCAGGCAGGATCTAAATTTCAAAATCCATCTTTATGTTCTTAAACTATTGACTTGATCAATGTGGTATGGAGATGGAATCAATCTCTAAATTCTAAAGACTCTGAGATTGTCTTGGAGAGATTAGGACCAGCGATTGAAGTCCTTGCATTTTCAAGATTATTTCAGAATCAGTAACTTGATCAGTACAGACAAAGTGGGTCAAAGGGCCTGTTTCCATCCTGTACAGCTCAGTGGTTTTAACTGACCCCTTAAAATTTTTCAATGGAGATCACTGTAAGTGTAAAAAAAAACAGCATTTTCATATTGCAGTAATGGTGATGGCATTTCCTTTCTATCCACAGTTAGTTTCACTGTGACTGGATGATGTGGAATGTGGAAACAGTTCTGGATGATGAATACCACCTTCATCCAGTTATTTTCAGTAAAAGTGGATTCACAAGAATTCAGTAAACATAAAAGAATGACCTTTGATAATGATAGAATTTAACAATGGAAACAATATGATCCCATAGCTACAGCCAAAAACACTGCAGACCATACAGAAATAATTATCAATAAAGTACATCTCCACTTTAACTATTTACCTATCAGCAGGTCCTTTTCCATACTCCTAAGATCACTGGGCAAGTTGACATTTACAGGTATGTTCACAGTTGAGGATTGACTAGTTTGGATAAGGGGGCACACCACGAAGGAACCTCCAACAGCATGAACGTCAGCTCTAATGGCTCTCTGTCCACTGGCTTCAGGACTCGAAAGAGCTTGGATTTAAAAAAAAAATTGAGAAAGCTGTAAGTAATTCTGAACGGCTTGATATTTTAAGAAGAATTGCAATGGTCAAGCGGGAGTCATCTGTTTTCTACTCAAAGAAACCCACAGCTGGAGGAACTCAGCAGATCAGGCAGCGTCTGTGAAGACAGAGGGTTGGTCAACTCAGTCAAGACCTTGCATCAGCACATGATGCAGGCCCTTGACTCAAAACCTCAACCATTCTTCTGTCTCCACAGATGCTGCCTGACCTGCTGAGTCCCTCCAGCTGTTTGAGTTTATCCTCTCTGTGCAAAAGAACTTCAAGATCATTGAAATGCTAAAAAAAAATGTACTGTAAAGATCTAATCATGTATTCTCTGTTTTGTTACCCCACACATCTGCAAAATAAATGCACCGAGAAAACAGCTCAAATATCTGCCTGCTGCACTCATCACCCCAAGTGCTTTGGGATTTGAATGATTGGACCAGACTCTGCTGGCTTCGTCAACTCGACAAAATGAGGAAATCTATGGGAATACTTCCAGGACCAAGGGTTGGGAATAAAAGACCTCCCCAGTGAGTGACCTTAATGAAAATATCACCAAATAAAGGATCACCATAATAAGTAGCCTTTGTTATTTGGGTTACCCTCTGTCTAAATATGAAATCCCCTAAGTGATGTGACATTTTGGCTAATTGAAACCGGCACACAACACATGGCTTCGGAGTGAGAGTGGATTCAGTGAAAACCTCTGCAGCGAACAAGAGACCAGCCAAATATGGCTAGGGGAAACCGAGAACAACTGATGCGCTGCTTTATCGTCATAGAAGAGGGTGATTGCTGGTGACCCCTGCACTGACTTGAGGCCATTAATGAAAAGACTGCACAGAAATGATCTGAAATGTGAAGCTAGAAAAGCAACTGCTTAAATTTGCAAATGGTTCAGCTGTTGGGTCAGGGAGGTGAAGAAAAGGGAAGTAACAGATTGAACCCAGATGGAACAGAACTCAGCAGGCAGATTTGTCCCCTTTGCACTCCAATTGCTCACAGAGCTCAAAACGCTCATTACTCGAATGCTGCTCCATTTGATTTTAGGTTCAAGTGTTTTATTTAAAAGTTGCCAAACAAAGGGAAGATTTCAGTATTTTGTTGGAAAACATGACAATCCAAGTTTTAGATGGAAAAGAAAAAGACTGCAATAATTTCCTAATTTTTACTTAGGACAGGCTGTGATGTTCACAACCAAATCCTTAAATCTGAAGAGTGTATTTTAAGCACATTTGCATACAACTCAGTTCGCAGAAGTGGGCGTAACCTCCTTTCCTAACACCCCAATCTTTACTGCCCCCTTCATGAATGGAATCATTCTTTTAATTTCAAAAAATTATCACTCAAATCAGGGCATGTACATTTTGTGTAGTGAGTGGCTTTACAGTGTAATTAACATTTAACCAGCAAGAGTGGGAACTCCATGAATCAAAACCTCTCCTGGTTAATCCCCTGCCAATGCCCATTAGACACCAGTCAATCACACAGGAGGATAAAAGAGTAACCTTTGGATGATAACAGGAAATCTCATTGGGTTTTTCCGCCAGGAGAGGAATTCTGAAGTGAAACTGCATCAAGATGCAGGTACATCGGCAGGGAACATCTGAAGTGCACCTTCTGTGATAATTCAGGTTATGTCGAGGGTAGTCTGTTGAATCCAGCTGCTCACAGTGGTGGAGAATTTCCTACGCCACTTCAATAAATTATGAAACAGTTTAATTACTGAAGTCTCCAAGATAAACAGACTGCTTGAACTTTGAAGTAGCAAAATCTAAGGTGGACCTATAAGTAAATTGTTGGGTCATTAGCTGAAAAATAACTGCATTTCTTTCATGTCAGAGGTGTTACTTGAAGGAGTTGTGCAAATAGCCTCAAATATCTGGTTGAATTTACCTTGTGGTTTACTTGAAAGCCATTTTATCAGTTTTGGATAAGTCTGCTTTACTTTATCCTTCTGTAAAACCTGGCAGAATAGTTCACAGGCAGGTTGTCCTTTCCCCATTATATTATCGAGGAGATTTATGATTTTCTTTTCAGGATCATTTTCTGCTTTTAACTTGTGATACTCCCGCTGAGTAACAAGGGAATCTTCCTGTACCACTTGCAGAATAAAGTCAGGATCACTGGTCAACCATTCAATGAGACTGGTTTTTGATTTTCGAATATCCTCCATGTTGCTTGCCTACAGCTAGGAATGGAATAATGATTACACATTCAGTTTTGTCTTGCATTGCCTTGATAAATTCAAAGAAATCTGAAGGTTGAGCAGTAAAATATATTTCAGCTTCTTGAACCATAGAACGTTACAGCACAAAACATAGCCTCAGCCATTCTAGTCTGTGCCTAGTCCCACTGACCTGCATCCAGTGCATAGCCATCCATACCCTTCCCATCTATGTACCTGTTCAAATGTTTCTTCGATTTTAAAAATGAGCCTGCATTTACCACTTCAGCTGGTAGTTCGTTCCACACTCCCACTTCTCTCTATGAAGAAGTTCTCCCTAATGTCTCCCTTAAATATTTCCCCTTTCACCCTTAACCCGTATCCTCTGGCTGGTATCTCACCTACCCTCAGTGGAAAAAGCCTACTTGCATTTACTCTATCTATACCCCTGTTGAGTAAATGAGACAAATAATTATGTGGGCCAGGGGGCTTAATTAAAGCAACTTATGCATTTATTAATTTAAAAGAACAGCTACATAAAACTGAATCAAAGAAGAAGATTTGCAGATGCTAGGGCTGAGCGTAATACACAAAAGTGCTGGAGAAACTCAACAGGTCACACAGAATCCTTGGGAAGAAAAAAAGCAATTAACGTCTCGGGCACAAGCCCTTTGTCAGGAATGTGGAAAATGTTTCCCCAGTTTTCTCAGCACTTAACAGTATTGTAGCCATGTAAAATTACTTTTCCAGATTGGACTAAAAAATATCATCAAATATTCCATGGAACTCTCATCATTGAGACACAGTTCAGTGAGTTTGGCAAGTCCCTGGGTAAGGAATTGTACGGAGTATTTGGGGAGGAAACGTTTGTTGGATTGAGCGACCCTATTCCTTTGCCTCCCAGATATTTGCTGGTGACTCTAAATGATGGCTACCGTGTGGTGCAAGAGCCACTGGTAGTTGTGAGCAATTAGCTGCTGGAGGATTCAGTGGGTCTGACAACATCCATGGGTGAAAATGGGCTGACAACGTTTTGGGATGAGAATCATGACCATTACTACTCATGGATGCTCCCTAACCCACCGAGTTCCACCAGCATCTGCAAAGTTTTCTTTTGTTTCTCTCCACTGGAAATAGTGGTGAGGATCAGAAATAGGATAGTTAAGGCACACTTGACACTGGGCCAAGTTGGGATCTGTCACATTCAGGACCACAAAACTTCTTGCTTGTTGCTAGAGTTCCTGTGCTTCCCTACCCATGGATTCCTCAAGGCTCAGATTTGGTTTTGGCACTTCATTGCCCTCTTAATACACCATCATCACCTTGTCCAATAATCTCTCCTGCAGAAAAATCCACCGTGGCACAGATCCCTTGCTTTCTTTTTTTATATAAAGACATACAGCACAGTAATGGGCCATTTTGGCCCATAAGTCCATGCTGCACAATTTACACTCAATTAACCTACACCCCCGGTAAGTTTTGAACAGCAGAAGGAAATCAGAGTCCCCAAGGAACCCATGCAGAGAATGTAACAAACTCCCTACAGACAGCGCGGGATTCGAACTCCTGTCCCAATTGCTGGTGTTGTGCTAACTACTACATCAACTGTATTGCTCCTTGCCTTCCTTTCCCTCACTTAATTACCCAAACACCATTTATCTTTACCATTTCCCACCCTGATTAACTATTTTTTGTTCCTCTGTGGATGTTGTCTAATCTTCCAGCAAGTGGTTTTCCTGTGGAGGAATTTATTTGGATCTGTTTTGGAGGAGCATTTCAAACATGTGCAAATTATACAAACCTGCATTTACAATCAGGTCCTTAAGGAGCTAAAAGATTACTTTGCTGCTCCAACCTACACTGGCCAAGATGTCTTCTTTTACTGTGGCAAGGTGGCAATATAGCACAGATTGCAGCACTGTTCACTTATACCACTCTCTTGGGAGAATGAGTCCTCCACAAGCCATCGGCCTATCAGTTGCAGATCCTGAAGACTTGTGGCTTATATTCATGACCTACGTGATACACTGCCACACTTAAAACACAAGATTAAGATTATACGAAGGGTCTGTGATCTTAGCTGCTGTGAAACACGAAAGTCTGGAGACGCTGTGATTATAGTAAAAGCACACAGAATTGTTGGAGGAACTAAGCCAGTTTCGCAGCATCTATAGGAGGTAAAGATATATTACTGGCATTTCAGGCCCGAGCCCTTCAAGGTATAAGCAAAAGCAGGAAGGCATCTGAAATAAAGCCTGGCAGGGGGAGGAGTCCAGATCAACAATCATAAGGTGCTAATTGGATATAAGGGGAAAAGTGACAATGGATTTTGGCTCTGTTAAAGAGGAAGAGAAAGATAGTTGGGCCAAAAGCAACAGGGGGAAGAAGGAGGTGGGTTTAATGGAAATGTGGACAAGACAAAGGAGATGATCATGGACTTCAGGAGGGCCAGGAATGACCACCCTCCTCTACACATCAACAACTCTGTAGTAGAGAGAGTGGAGAGTACCCAAGTTCCTTGGAGTTCACTTAACTGGTGACCTATCATGAACACTCAATGTCTCCTCCCATTTATCAGGCCTGCACTTCCTGAGAAGACTGAAGCGAGCAAGGCTACCGGACACCATTATGTCAACCTTCTGTAGGAGGTCTATAAACAGCATCCTGGCCAGCTGCATCAGTGTGGCATCAAATGGGATTAATATTTTTAATCATGAGTTCTTTGAAAAATAACACATTTGAACTGCTCAAAGGTTTTTATTTTCATCTTACTTTCTTGCACAAGAAACTGTTTTCAGATTCACGTGGATTTTCTTTTCCAAATCAACATTTAAAGATTTTCAGACTGTGAAAGATGAATATCACAAGATCTTCTCTTACACAGTGTGGAGGCTCAGATCAGGGGACAGATGTACACAACCCCTGAATTAGTGCAAAGTGCCTTTAATAGAGTGCCAAATGCACAGGCAGCCCAGAACAAGCACCCTGGACACTGCTCCACTCACCAGAGGCGCACAGCAGGTAGATAGAAACCGTCTCCCGTCTCACCACACAGATCCAATGCTCGGGTTTCAAAAACTTCAGAGAATCTGCAACTGAATCGCATGGCAGACACACACATCTCTATTAGTTCACTTACCTTTCAGAGGATTACCACAGAAATTAACCAAAGAAACAAAGAAAGATGGACTGAAAATACCTGTCTGCGGATGTACCTTGCATTATGTTTTACTTTCGGTCTATTTCCTGGATTATGAGAACTGAGGAAGGAAGTGACCAGTTTATAAACTACATAGTTGTTTCTCAAATTGCTTTGTCGCCCTCACAGGCTTACTGTACTTTGCAAGCCTTCTGTATATTTGACAGATTTTTCTGAGCACTATAGCAGTCACTCTACCCCAAAACAACAATTTGCTCCTTTTCCTATCACTCTCTGCCTTCTTGTGGCTCTCAGATTGTCCCTTTTAAACACCTAATCTGCTCAGGTCTTTTCCCGTGACTGGTAGTACAGCACAAGTGGCTCAACCCACGACACAGCCCTGCACCCCCACCCATTTCCTGCTCCTACGCAGGCTACTAATAGGCAGTTGATACCACAGCTGGTGTATGCTCAGCAGAGCCTTCACTCAGCAGAGGATGGCACAGGCACCTGAGCAGCCACTTTATTAACTTGCTGCCTTCTCAGATAAAATCGGGAAGTTGATCAGAGGGAGGTGGAGATAGAACACCCAAAGATCAGGATAGGGACTGAACATCATTGTGGGAGGAAGGGCAGGGCATGAAAGGTGGGAGCATGGAACAAACAGAGAATCTTATCCAACTATAGGAAAGTTAACACAAAGCTGGAATGGGTGAAAAAAAAATTCACTGGCAGGCTTGAATTATAAGGCTAGGAAGGGATATTTTCTTTATCTTGGAGCAGAAGAGGCTGAAGGTAATGTTATTTAGGTTTATAAAATCATGAGGGGCAAATTAAATTTTATTTTTTTAAATTTAGACATGCAACACGATAACAGGCCATTTAGCCCATAAACCTGTGGCACGGGGGCATGGCAAGATGGCATAGAGTCTAGACGTGCAATCTCGACCTCTCTGGCCAGACTTTTAAATACTCGTTTTTTAACCCTTTGTTTTCAAGTTTAAATTTTTTAAATTTTAGTTTAAAGTATTAAGGAATTATTATGGCCACCAATGGTAAAAAGACTAAACCTCAAGTTCATAAGAAGTTACATTTTCGAAGTGTTGAAGATCTGGGGCCTAGACAACTTGAAACAGCCCCAGGCTCAATTTCTTCATTGCCTAAACTCCAAAGATTGCCTGTGGGGGCTGAAAAAAAATCTATTGCTCACCAAATGAAGGATGGAGCTGGAATTACCAGTTCTCCGGAAGAAGGTGCATGTTCCCAAGAAATGGACCCCAATTTGGAAAGCCTTTCGATTTCAATGGAGGGATCACGCAGGAAGATGACTCCATTGTTGGAAATGCATCAGGTAGCATTTCAATCTGAAGAAATAGTTTTTCTTCGTGAATTGATGAGAAAACAACAAGATACAGAGGGAGACCAGCGGCGACTCCCTGAAGAAGTTGGGGTGCCGTCGCTGGGAGTCCGCAAATATTAGGACAAGAATTTTTCTCTGGGGGTTTGGCACTGGAAAGAGCCCATAGAGCTTTAAGAAGAATACCCTCAGCTGGTCAACCACCGAGACCGGTAATAATTCGATGTCTGAGTTATTTGGATAGAGAAGCAATACTTCGACTTGCAGTACAAAATGCGAGACAACGACAAACCCCATTATCGATTCAGAATAGCAGAGTCTTTTTTTATCCTGATCTGAGTCAAGATGTCATTCAACGTCGACGTCGATTCAATCCAGATAAATAAGTTTTGTGGTGTAAAGGTTATAAGTCTACTTTTCGTTACCCTGCAGTGTTGAAGGTGTTTTACGGAGACTATCAATTTTGGTTTTTTGAAACTGATTATGAAGCAATGATTTTTGCTGATTCATTGCCAGATATAAGAGGACAAAGACATAGTCCACCATTAGCTCCTAAAGAAAAAATTGGTAGCTCTGGAAACGGAAGAAATGGGAAAAACAGGAATGGAAAGAATCTACCTCTTTCTGAAATGGGATCTTCGAGACTGGAATCTTTTGGATGAAAAGAAGAATTTTCTTATTCTATTTTTTCTTTTGTTATTATGATATTTTGATGTCACTGACTGTTTGGCTGGAGAGGGAGAGATTTGGATGAAGTTCTTTACTAGTCATCAGTCACTGGTGGGTGACCCACACCCAATTTTTGTTTAGGGGATTACTACCTTTTGGAAGTTTTTTTTGGGGGGGGGGATTTTCCTTTTTTTTCCTTTTTCTTTATGATTTTTTTTAGTTTTTAAGTTGTGATTTTTTTTATTGGAGGGCCTATATACGTTGATTTGAGTTTTTATATAAAGATATTATTGGTATTTAGTAATAATAGTAGATATGTCAATGTTGAGGTTTGCTACTTTTAATGTTCAAGGATTAAATAGTCCGATTAAACGTGAGTCTTGGCGTATATTAAGAAAATTAAAATTGATATTGCCTTTTTACAAGAAACTCATTTGAATGTGAAGGAAAGCATGAAATTAAAAAGGGATTGGGTTGGGCATGTATATTCTTCTTCATTTAATTCTGGAGCTAAAGGTGTAGCAATTTTGATACATAAAAATTTATCTTTTGAATTACAATCAATGGAGGAAAAGGCAGGATGTATTCTTAAATTGAATTGAAAGAATTTTAATGAATTTTGGACTTTACTTAATATTTATGCTCCAAATACAGATGATGAAGTATTTATTTTGGATGCATTTTTACGTTTGGGTCAGGCTAATGATAATATTTTAGTTGGTGGTGATTTTAATAGTTTTTTGGAACCTTTATTAGATAAATCTTAGAAGATAGTTAAAAAATCCAAGATGGCAATCCAAATTCAAATGTTGATTAAAGATCTTAATTTAGTAAATATTTGGAGACATCTTAATCCGACAGAGAAAGATTTTTCCTTTTATTCATCTAGACATGAATCGTTTTCAAGGATTGACTTCTTTTTAGTATTGGCACATTTACAAGGGAAAATACAACAAGCGGAATATAAAAGTAGGGTGATTTCTGATCATTCTCTGTTATATTTTACATATGAAACTTCTGAGAAAATTCAAATAGCTTATCATTGGAGAATTAATACAATGTTGTTAAAAAATATGGAATTTATTGATTTTTTGAAAAAACAAATTAATTTTTTTTTTAAAGAAAAATCTAATTCTGTTCAAAGTAAGTTTATTTTATGGGATGCTATGAAAGCCTATTTGAGAGAACAAATAATTAGTTATACTTCTAAAATAAAAAAAGAATCAATTAAATCAGAGTCTTGAATTAGAGAAACAGATCGATGAGTTAGAAAAGGAATTTCAGAAAGATGCTACAGAAGATCAGAAAATAGAATTATCTAGGCTGAAATTGAAATATAATACTTTGCAATCTTATCACTTTGAATGTGATTAATAGGACTAAACAACGGTATTATGAATGGGGAGAGAAAGCACTTAAGGTATTGGCGTGGCAATTAAAGAAAGAACAGATATCGAGGACTATTAACGCTCTTAGATGGAATTCTCTTACTTATAAGCCTCGTGAGATTAATGATGAATTTTATTCATTTTATAAAAAGTTATATACATCTGAAGGAAAACAGGAAACTGGATCGATTGATTTTTTTTTAATAACAGTTGAATTTACTGATATTAGAGGATGGAGATATACAGGAGTTAGAAGAACCATTTACTGATTTGGAAATTAAAATGGCTATGCTGGAAATGCCAAACGGTAAATCACCTGGTGATGATGGATTTTCAGTTGAATTTTATAAAATTTTTTATGATGATTTATCTACAGTGTTTGGGGATGTATTACGTCAAGTTGGAGAACATTATGATTTACCCGAGTCTTGTTCTAGTGCTTTAATTACAGTAATTCCTAAAAATGATAGAGATCCTTTGAAGGTATCTTCATATAGACCAATTTCGTTGTTAAATGTAGATTATAAAATAATAGCTAAAATATTAGCGAATAGATTGGCTAAATTTTTACCAAAGTTGATTCATATTGATCAGACAGGTTTTATAAAGAATAGATATGCTTCAGATAACATTTTGCGCGTGATTAGTTTGATTAATAGATTTCAACAATCTTGAGATCACCTGATGGTGATATCCTTAGATGCAGGAAAAGCATTTGATAGAGTTGAATGGAATTTTTTGTTTAAAGTTTTGGAGAAATTTAAGTTTGGTCCTTCTTTTATTGGTTGGATTAGGGCTCTATATAGTAAACCGGTAGCTAGAGTATTGACGAATGGTTTGATTTAAGAATCTTTTAAGTTAACTCGATCAATTTGTGAAAGTTGTCCTTTATCACCAGCTTTGTTTGCGTTAGTGATTGAACCTTTAGCACAGTTGATAAGACAAAATACACAGATACAAGGTATGAAAGTTTTAGATGAGGAGTATAAAATAAATTTATTTGCTGATGATGTATTGGTGTATTTAATAAACCCAGCTCAGTCACCTTTGCATTGGAAGGAATGTTTAATACAATATGGATGTCTTTCGAAATATAAAGTTAATTGGGAAAAAAGTGAAATTTTACCGGTAAGTGAAGGAGATTATTCAGTTTATAAGAATATTATTAATTTGAAGTGGACTGATCGAATTAAATATCTGGGTATAATTTTGAATGTTAATTATCAGTCTTTATATAAATTAAATTATGCTCCTTTAATTAAAAAAATTAAAGCTGATTTGATTAAATGGAAAGATTTACCTATTAATTTAATGGGATGGATAAATACAATTAAGATGAATATCTTTCCGCGTATACAATATTTGTTTCAATCTATTCCATATTTACTTGATAAAATCTTTTTTCGAGATTTAAATAAAATGGTTAGGGAGTTTTTATGGAGGGGTACATTTTTAAGAGTAGCTTTGAATAAATTAACTTGGAAATATGAGTTAGGGGGATTACGTTTACCACATTTTCAAAATTATTATGAAGCAGCCCAACTTAAATTTATTAGTTCATTGATGGATTTGGTACGGCCTCATAGTTGGGCTAAAATTGAGATTGCAAGTATTTCTGAATTTGAAATATATCAATTTTTGTTTAGGTGGAATATAAATTTGTTACAACAATATAATATGCCTATACTAAAACATTTAATGAAGTTATGGATAAAGAAAAAGAAAATGATAGGTTCTAGGGGTAAATTATTGGCTTTGACTCCTTTGTATAATAATCAACTTATTTATTTTTCAATACATAATCAAAGTTTATTGCATTGGAGATTTAAAGGTGTGAAAAATTTGGGAGATTGTTTTAAAGAGGGTAAGTTTTTATCTTTTAATCAGATGAGGGAAGATTATGGTATTGATAAGAATTCTTTATTTCTTTATTATCAAATTCGATCTTTGGTAAAATGTATGTTTGGTAGAGATATGATTTTACCTAAAATGACTAAATTTGAGACTTCTCTTATGAAGGTACCAGAGAAGGGTTATACTTCATTTCTGTATCAAATATTACAGGATGGTATGGATAAAAAGGGTTGGGATAGATCTTGGGATATTGGTTCCAACCGTATCACCACATTTTTTAAATTTTTCAGGTGTCAAATATAATTGATGTAAAAAATTGTAATTAATCATTGCATAACGTGCATTTATTAATCTAGTAACACTATCATAACAGATATCTAACCAATCCTCTTCAGAAAAAGTAAAACCAATATCCCCTCTCACCTTAGATCAACGCCCTCATTTTAGATCTCCTGCCTGTGAGAAAAACATGATTACTTAAGGCACTGTTGGCATAGTGGTTAGCTCGGAATAACATAGTGTTAAACTCGGAATATTTACATTACAATTTATATTGATTAGATTTTAATATGTATATTTAACTTTTTTTAATATTCTTTTTTTTTCTTGGCTCTCCTTAGGAGAGTTGGCTGAAGGGGGGCGGGGGGGGAATCTTTTTTTTTCTTTTTTTTATATATATAAAAAAATGTTCATGTTCAATTGCTGTATATGTCATATATTATTTGTTTTTTGAACAAATAAATAGCTTTTTTTAAAAAAACCTGTGCCACCCAATTGGTCTACAACCACCAGTACCTTTTGAACGATGGGAGGAAACCAGAGGCCCCGGGGAAAATCCACGCAGGCATGAGGAGCTCATACAGACAGCGTGGGATTCGCACCCTTGTCCCTATTGCTGGTGCTACTGTAAAGGTGTTGAGCTAACCACTATGCCAACAGTGCCTTAAGTAGTCATGTTTTTCTCAAATCTAAAATGAGGGCATTGATCTAAGGTGAGAGGGGAAAAAACTTAAAAGAAACCTGAGGGGAACCTCTCTCACATAGAGGGTGGTGGGTGTATGGAATGAGTTGTCAGGGGAAGTGGTAGATGTGGGTACAATTGTAATATTTAAAAAGCATTTGGATGAGTAAATGGACAGAGAGCTCTGGAGGGAATGAAGGCAAATGGGACCAGCTTGTTCAGCATGGATGTTGGGCTGAAAGGCCTTTGAGTTCAGAGAGCATCAATTCATGATCCAAATAGTGACAGTGGCAGGATGGAAATGAACGGGTAATATCTCTGTCAATTAGCCAGCGGCTCACAATTTGTTACAATTCTTCATTCATTGAAATTTTCAACAGAAGTTGCTGTATTTTCTGCTGAACCACCTGTTTCCAACCCCATTTTGAAGTCTCTAGTTACTTTGGGGCAAATCTACTTTATTTGCTGCTAGATAGATGGTCTGCTGTGAACACAATGTTCTCCCCACCTCGTATCAAGCTGACTTCCTGACAAGGGTAATCAATGGTCAATACAGGACGTTTGTCAAATGCTGTCTCAAGCTGTCTCACCCCACCCCACATCCACCATTACCTAATCCTGGAATAATTGCCCATAAATCTACTTGAACCTTTGCCCATGTCAACAACTCCGTGCATGCACATGGCACCTGTTGCAGTAATGCTGATTGCATCTCTCACTTTGACTGATTGAACACCCAAAAAAGCTGGAAGATTTTGGCAAATCACACAAGTTTCAATTTCTGATGAAAAAGTCAACAGCTTGAAAAATTAACTCTGCGTCTCACTCTACAACTGTTACCTGCTGAGCACTCCTGGAATTCTCTGTTGTGTCACTCTGTTTGAGGCAACATCAGCAATGCTGTTAAAAATAAGGTAAGGGACAAACGTGATAATTATGTCGACTACCGGTTGGGAACATTAGCAAGTTCATAACCAATTAGAAGGCTAGTTGCCAATTGGAAGAGGCTGTTAATTGAAAGTCAGCAGATGTCAGGTTTGGCTATCTTCACAGAGTGAATGTTTGAAGAATTGTCTGAACTAATTCTCAAATGCACACAAATAATTAGTTGCAAACTATATACTGATGAACAGTGTGGGATTTGAGCACAGGAGCAAGTCTCATCTGGAGGGTTAAAGTCTGACCTAGCATTAGATAAAGGGGTTCAAACCTCATTTAAGCACAACTGAGGAGTCAACCTTCCTTGTCAGCTCCTTCTGTTTTATCGTCACACCTGAGCCCTGTTAGAGAAGGCTGGGAATACAACACATTAAAAGACGTCAAATACATTGCACAAGCAGCCACTGTTTATTGGTCATATGACTCAAAAAGATCGAGGTTGTGAATAGGTCAGCTGCAACGCATTGACCAGGAAAGGTGCTCTCTGCCCCAAAGCTCCATTTGGGACAGCTGCTTGCAGGGGTGAGACCCAAAGATGAGAGTGTTGGAGTGGGGCAGACCCGAGACAGATGGTTGATTAAGCAAAGTCAGATGATCAAGCCAACTGTACTTCATTTTTACTGTAATTTCCTGGACAGAGATCAGAGCTGAAATAATCCTCAGAATTTTATTAAAATAAGTAGAAACTGTTTATAATAGGATTAACCTCCATGCAGTTTCTACTTACAATTTAAACATTAAAAGGAAGTGGATTTTAATGCCAGCAGAACACCATTCGGGATCAGTAGAGGTTGAAAAGCCTACTGTGATTCTTACCTGAACAACTGTTTGCGAGGTAAAACATCTGAAAGTGAAGAAATACACATTCTGGCACTGATACTGAAGGTATTTTCATGCATGTGGAATAAGATGCAGGACAGCATGTAACATGATCGAGGGATGGCCCTGACATTTGGTTCCATGGCAAGTTCTTGAAAGTGCCACAGTTAACATGGCAGTGAGGGCACTTGGGGTCTGGTAGATGTAAATAAGAAAGGCAACAAAGCAACTTCCTAACTAATCAATTGTGAAAGTAACAAGGCAAGTCCTGAGAAGAAAGTTCAGAATGGCCATTCATAATCTGGGAGAGTTTGGATTTGTGCCAGATGCCCAGTTGTGTAATTTTTGACCTCCTTAGATTCTTATTGATCATTCTTGAAAAGGTTGTCCAGAAACAGAATGTATTCATCCACTGGAAGAGGTGCCACATCCGTCTACTCTGGGGCACATCCCCACTGCAGAAAATTCTGCCAAGATTTCATGCACAGGATTTGAATCAGCAAAGTCCAACACAATGGCAACCAACAATAAATGACATGTCCATATATAGTATTGCCACTTCCAGGAATCACTGGTGATAAGGAACTGGGTAGGGGAGAGAACCACAGCTCCCAAAATGTTCCTTCTTACATCACAACCTTACTGTCACAACTCTTCGCAAGTATGCACACATCTAAGGGGATTTCGTCTCATACAGACCAAGGAAAGATGTCACACAGTTGTAGAAATCTATACAGTGATCTGATTAAGGCAGCCCTTCCCACTGAAATATGTATTTGACAAAGGCTGCCAAACTCCTGTGCAGTGTAGGGACAAGCTAGCATTCTATAGTGCATCCTGTTGTCAAGGATGCGATAGATTTAGGAGAAATTTCAGCTCGGTTTTTGTGTGAACACTGCAGTGATCATGTGACTCCAAGCCCAAGTTCTTGCTTTCATTAACAAGCAGGCTGCAAGTAATTGGTTCCTCTCTATTAGCAGCTCACCTAACCATTGGTGATAATTACTCGCACTTTTGAGAGGCACCATGCATTTTTTGATTACTTGTTTTAACAGTAGTTCCAAGCACAAGATTAGATCAGTGCTTTTTGAGTGGCAAGGGCACAGAACAGACAATGGGGTGAGGACTTCTTCAGGAGTGGCTCTGCAGCACTATCACACAGACTGTGCTGGCCAAGTCACAAAAATGTAGTTACAGGATCGCATTAGAAGGAGGGAGGACCAATCTTCAGCGCTCATTGTAAACAAATCCCTCCTTCCATAGTGGTCAGAGTGACCATAGAACAGTTCTAGGAAGCTTCAAGTATTTATCCCAATTTCTTTTCAGTGACTGCTCTTATAAAGAACAACCTAGAACAAGACATTGTTCATATCTCCATATGTTAAACTGATTTCTTCTAGCTAATGACATACTGATCATGAATACAATTCATGACCTCACTCAAAACCAAGGCTGATTCAATGAGGGGTGAGGGAAGAACATGCAAGGAGCAGCATCAGCACACCTCAAAAATGACACATTATACTGGCCAGATGTGTGGTAAATGGTAGGAGCAAAATGCACCACAGAGCTAAGCAATCCTATAACCAGACCAGATTGGAGATCTGCAACCACATTGCAGCCACGCGTGGATGGTAGTTAACAACCATCCACAACAACCAGTCTGTGAACAACTCCATCCTTATCAAACAGAAGAGCCTGACCTACAAGTGCCAAGTTGCAAGGCATTTGACGAGAAGTGAAAAATGAACCAACCACCAGGTGGTTCTCTCCAGGTACTTGTCATAGTGCAAGTGCAGTTATTGTTTCCTCCATGCAACAGCAAAAAAAAATGGATAAACATTCTGGATGCAGCACAGCCTCTGGAATAAGATAACACTCCAGTGGCAATGCTGAGTCATTGTGCTTCAGAATTATCCATGACTCTAGCCAGGGAGTAAAAGAGTAAAGTCTGGAGACATTCCAATTGAGTGCAATACACTAATGTACTGGATAAAGTCAGCAAGTCAAGCAGCTTCTATAGAAAGAAAGGGGTAACCCCATGCTTTGGGCCAGAGGTTAAGGTTCTAAATGATGGTTACCTTTTACTTCTTGTAGATGCTACGTTATCTGCCGAGTTTCTCCAGCATGTGTCTATTGCCTCTTGCTAAGCCAGTGCAAAACTGAGACAACACTATCACTGACTAGAGGATGCAGAAAATTGCTGAGGAATGTGCAGCTATAACAGTCAGGACAAATCCAATCCAGTGAGTTATCATCCTCTCTCAATCATCAGCGATTGAAGGGACTGTTCAGTGCTATCGAGCAGCATTTGAGTCAAACACCAATGTAAACAAAACTCAGTTCAGTTTTATTGGGTTTTCAACAATGCATTAAAACAATTTTAAATATAAGTCACTACTCTTTAGAAGTACTACACAAAATACAAGGGTCTTATGGCAAATCTGGCTTGGATAATGAACAAAATGTATGAACATGCAACCATGCGTGACACCACATGGAATAAGCAAACACTTTCCTCAAAACATATAATACAACAAAATACTTTGCAATGATCTCACAAACTGCAAGTTCTTAGTTTAGTTCCTATGTCTTGTCTTTAATGAAGTGAAACTCAAGCTGTTTATCAAGATATGCTCCAGGAATAATGGATCTAACCTTTAGACCATGAAGTTGACAAGATAAGCAAGATTAGTTCAACTATTTACTGTAAGTATATTTGAGTTAAGAAAACTGTTCGGATCAAAGTAAACAAGGATAGAGTAAAAAAAAACCCAGAAATCTCAGTAAGAATCACCTCAAATTTCAAGAGTTTGCTGCATGGTATATAACATTTTAAATCATCTTATAAATATCCCACAACTCCGCAGGATCTTGACAAATGTTTCATTGAAAATTGGCATTGAAGTGAAACAAGAGGGATGCCACAAAGTGGCTGGGGAAATCAACACATGAAACGGAACAAGTACATGTCCTAATGTGGCTTGTTTCCAAAACTCTAAGGCCAATGTGTCATTGTTTTCTGCCCAAGTCTGGAAGATGGAAAAAAAATTTGAGATAGCTTTTATGATTGGATTTAGAACTCAGTGGCGGTTTAGTCTCTTTATTGTGCTTTCTAAGTTTTAAAGCCACTCACAAAAAGGGCTTCCCATTCAGCCTATCCAGATTTCACTGAGTCTCTCACATTGCATCAAACTTCTGCTCCATGTTCTAAAATATTGCTGTGTGAACATCTATTCTCACAGACACAGGAAACATCTCAATGATTAGCAAATGCAAAACTTGTGCTTTGTGGATGAGAGTTTTTAAAAACTCTCATCGTCTTATAAAACTGCCATGTGAAACTATGCATTTTCATACCAGGCTTAAACTTAAGGGGGACCATTATCAATATGGTTTTAAATTAAGTTTGTTCAAATTTAATTAAATTCCTGGATAACAAACTCATCATAAGAACATCCTCTTCTGTGGGCATCACATAAATTGATCCTCACAGAAACATATCAAACTGAACCATAAAGATACACTGGAGACTGCCAATGTTGGAATCCACAAGTTTTTGATGAGTGGGTGGTGACAAATTTTCAGCATGGACAAGTTAAATATCAACTTTAATTTTAAAGTTAAAATTTTAAACATGACCATTTCAATTAATTTCTTTCTTTCAATAGCAGAGATGAGAGATCAGGGAGAATTGCTTTGCAAAAGGACACTAAAGATTGAATTGTAAAAAATTCTATGACAGCCAATCGTATCAATTTATGAATAAGTTCTGGGGCCAAAGTCTAAAGGGCACAAATTCTGTTAACACAGTGATTGATAACTGCGTGTATTTACAGTATATTCAAGTTAATGAAAAATTTAGAAGATACACAAAAAAAAGGTCTTTATTCAGTACTATGAATTGTAATCAACAATAAAACAGGTGTGCATAAAAACCTGCTGGAACACAGAACCAAATAAAACCATGCTTTTGTTCCATGGTGAAGATGTGGAAGCAAAGCAACTTAGTTTATGGAGATCAGAGGTCGCTCCTCTCTCTTCTGCCAAACACTTTTTTTACTATCATCCCCCTCACCTTCAGTACTCATTCGGCCCTCTCCGTGGGGAGGGGTCACACTGATCTCATCCTGCAAACTCTGGTCACTTTGTTCTTCTTCTACCTCAACTAACTGGCCACTGCCCCCATCCAGACCTTGCCTGAAGGAGAGGTCCTCGGGGGTGCAGACCGTGGTCCCGCTTTCACTGCCGCTCAGCTCCACGTCTTCCGGGTAAAGGCTCTTCGAGGTAGCCGCACTTCGGATGCATGTTTTCTCCACCTTTTTGCCCATATGGTGCTCGTTCATGTCAACTCCCGAATCTAGGCTGGTGTCATTGCTGTGCCCCTTTCTCGGTTTCTGAACCAGTATGCAGGAATGTCTAATGGGTGGGATCGGTTTCCCTTCCAGCGACACAAACCATGCTCTGGGGTGAGGTGAAGGCTTGCCTTTGGTCAGTTCCAACAACGTCTGCTCGGAAATGCCCTGCAGTTCAGCGGCAAACGGGCTCACTCCCACCGCCTCATTCAGGGTTCCAGGAACGGACACAGATTCCAGTAGGTTGTTGCTGTACCTTCCCCAGTTGGCAGGCATCACCGGCTTGGGATCTAATGCCTGCTTAGTATTTACATAGTCCTGTTGTCTTTGAAGAACCTGTTGCTGTCTCTGAGATTCTGTCTGTTGCTGGGAGTGCAATGGCATTTTAGGAAGAGTCTGTGTGTAACTATCCCTGGTGAGTGGCTCAGCCAATGGGCTATATACCATCTGCCGATTTCTGGGCAAGGTAGCTGACCTAGACACCTGGTCTGGCGTACCAAAATGATCTTGTGCTTGCATGATAGCCACAGCAGGGTTATAAAGAGGCAATAATTTATTTGTAATAAGAGGTAACTGGTACATTTCTTCATTGACAGTGTGCTGCAATTTGAATTGTTCTTCAATCATTTCCTTTCTCCGTGCCAGCATCTTCATATGTTTCATCTGCAATGCATTCTTGGGGACATCGTCTGGGTTGTTGGCTGCCTGTTGACAAAGATTATCCCCACATTTTTTCCGAGATCGGACGGCGAAATTCTCAACGTAAATTCTGCAGCTCTCATTGTTTTGTTTCTCTGCAGTTTTACTCACAAGTTTGCAAAAGTCCTTCACTTCTTTTTGAGATATTTCCCGTCGCTGAGTGTGGGAAGTGACAGGTTGTTGCAAACCAGGCTTTTCCTCAGAGCTTAAACTTTCTTTGGTGCAGGGAGTCAAATTCACATGGTGGGTTGATGTGGTCTGGTCTTTCTTGGAAGTGTCCATTTGAGACTTGTTTTGCAGTTTTTTGTGTGGATGCTGATATCGTCCTCTGTTTAAAACAAAATTAGAGGAGATCAGAGGGAGAATTCAGATTTGGGATCGAATGTGAATCAAGGGGTGACTGCAATGGACGACCCCCCCCCCCCCCAAGGGGCAACTGCGACAGATATTTGAGGGAGAATTCCAAAGGAAGTTGAGAGAGAATATTGATGGCGGTCTGAACAGGAAGCATTCCACTGATAAGTTGGTGGTTATCTGGAATGAGCTGCCAGAGACAGGCATAATAAAAAGCATTAAGAGCCATTTGAA
The DNA here is from genome assembly GCF_036971445.1 of Narcine bancroftii. NCBI lineage: Eukaryota > Metazoa > Chordata > Chondrichthyes > Torpediniformes > Narcinidae > Narcine > Narcine bancroftii. Next base: position 252,861,827 of record NC_091472.1, read on the forward strand.
CAGGTACTGGGAGAATTATGGGTCTAATGGATGGGATGAGCTTAGATGGGCATCACAAACAGGATAGGCTGAAAGGAAGGGCTCGTTTCTGTTCCATATGATAGTTCAATGACTATAGAGTTTCATTCCCCACCCCACCCCACAAACAGCAATACTGAGAGGAAAAGAAGCAAATTTAATGAGGCTAGGTTTTCAAACATCACCAAAGCAGAGGCCAAGGGAACAAACATCTTATCTTTCAACGCGTTACTTAATCCAGTATCCACCATTAGTGTTATATAATTGAACATATACTATGCTGCATAGTGAACTGTATAATCTGTGCATTCTCTGATTTCCCTCCCCCCTCCCTAAAAAATACAATCAACTGTGATGGTATAGATAAACATATTTGGACAAGATGTATACTCCATTTTGATTAGGCCACCTACATAAGCAAAGAGCCTCCTCCAATAATGGAGCTTGCTGTTTCCACTGAAGGGAGGAAACAGATTCACTTATGCAGGCCCACAGCTCCATCTCACCCCTTGCCTGGCAGCAAAATAGAGCAGCACGAGTCTACGACACAACCCTAATTCCAAACTGTAACGCTCTTAATGCCCACAGTGTGCCTCACAGTTTCATGATGTCAGTGAAAGCTAAATGATGACATTAAAGTTCACGACTAAATAGTCTGAAATTCTTAAGCTGAATTTTGTGACGACAGTGAAGTAGCTTCTAAAACTCATAACAGAATGTGCCTTGACCCAATATTGCCAATGTGAAACAGATTGTATTAATGAAACTCTGCACATGATAAAAATTTGTGCCCATCTTCCTTAATGTCTTTAATTATAAAATGTTATTTGATTTATCTACATTATAAACTAAAGATAGCTTAACACAGCAATTAGTGCAGACGAAGGATGTGTTCTGCATCTGAGTTGCATCCTTTCCTTGTGACTGTGTGGTTTTTTTCCCCCAGGTATTTGGGTCTCCTCCCACACCCCGCAGAAGTGCTGGTTAGTTGGTTAACTGGAGATCATGAATTGCCCTTAGAGAAGGAGGGAGTCAGGAGAAATGGGGGAAGTTGTGGTTACAAGAGGGAGAATAGCTTACAGGGGAATAAACAAGATACAAGACTAATAGAATGTTCAGAGCAGGCACAGATTCAATGAATCAGACTCCCACATCATGATGAAAACATATGACAAAGTGCATAGAACAATCTGGGAAATTTGGATGCATATTATGAAGAAATACAACTACATACCTGCAGTAACAGAAAAGAACGGCCACAAAACCAGCAAGAATCACTGCAGTGCCTCCTAATATAGCCACCAGAAGCATCGTATGATAGCTGCTAATGTCCTTTGCAATACGACCAATTGTACCTATATTCAAAAAGCAAGTCTGAATAAATAACAATACAAAATTACATTTGCATTATTCCCCATTGTGACTTAAATCAGTGCCAACTTACAGGCATACCACTTGTAGAAATAAAAGTTAAAACAAAAACAGCAGAGCACAGATTTTGTGGTTCTATGGACATGACTGTGGAGCATAGGTCGGTGGGTATATTTAAAGTGGAGGCTGATAGGTTCTTGATTTGTGGGAGTGTTGGAGGAGTAGGAGAATGGGTTAAGAGGGAAAATACATCAGCCATAATTTGAATAGCAGAGCAGACTTGATGGGCTGAATAACCTGGTTCTGCTCCTTCATCTTGTGGTTGAACAAGTCTGTTGTCTGGCACAAGGGAACACAGCTCCGGTGAACCTGGCTCAAGCCTGACTTTAGGTGCTGTCTAGGAAAAGCTGGTACATTACCCTTTGAAAGCTTCAGTTTCCTCCCACAACCTAGAGGCAATGGGTTAGTGGGTTGATTGTCCAGAGTATGAAGGGGTGTGGTAGAATATGAGGGTGGGGTAGAAATTACTGAAACAATAAGAGAATAAAAAATGAGAATTATGTAGGGTTAAATGAGTGGATGAAGCAGGCACAGACTTGGTGGGCTGAAAGGCCTGTTGTATATCCCTATGCCCTATATATACTAGTTTAGGCAGTTTTGAATATCATAAAACATAGAACATACAGCAGAATACAGACCCTCCCACCCATGTTGTTCTGACCTACGTGAACCCATACTCAAGATCAATCCAACACTTCCCTGCCTACTTCTTACAACCTTCCATTTTTTAATTTTTTTTTTATTTCCACATGCCTATTTAAAAGTCTTTTAATACATTATCATCTGACCATTTTAATTTTTCAGTCATTTAAATAAAAACACTTTAAACATCTCAATGATTGCTATAAAATTATACCCAGGAACTAGTTGCCCATGAAGATCCAAATCACTTCAACTTAATTAGCTGAGTGATGGCAATTTGGACCAGCAGTGGAGCAGTAAAAGCTGCTGACCTTGTCTGACAGTATCAATGCCTTCTTCAAATGAATTAGTGGAGTGTCTTTAAATACATAGAATGAATCATTCCAATCGTTGAAATATTATGAAATAGAACCAGGGCATTTTGTTTTAGAATTCTGAAGATTAGGCTACAATTATCACTGATCTCTAGTATCTTCCATGTTCCGTTGAAGCCAATTCAATTGGCAGTGAAAATAAATGTCTTTCTGCATGTATCCAGCATACAGATCACTCCTTTGATTTCATCATAGGAATTAAAGCAAATGAAACAGTATAGCAAAACCTTTCAAGTAACCGGCAGCCTCAAGCAACTGGCCAATAAAAATATGAAGAAAATAAATAGGTTAAAAATATGCATTTAAAATTGGCATGCCTCATCATTAGTTCACTCATCCATGCAACTTGCAATCTCATGCGACCTGAAAGAGAGAGGTTATCAGCTGGAGAACCCTGAGGTGGGCAGATTTTGTCAGCAAGACACTGGAGCGGCTGTCCTGGAATGAGAAAACTCTCTGAAAACCAACAAGAACCCTCCTGAATGGTAACCATTTGGCTGTTAAGCACCAGAGCCGGATGAACTTTATTAATGCTAACTTCTGTACACAGTACAAGAATTGCCTGCAACCAGTGAGATTGGACTATGAACCAAAGAACATTTCTAAACTTATATACACATCACACACATGTGCACTTAGAATTAGAGGGGGGTTAAGTAAGTCAATAGAGAGAAGTTAAAGTTTGATTCTGTTTTCATGTTCAAAGATAATTAAAAGCAACTTTCATTTAAGTAACCCTTTGTATTGGTGCATATCTATTGCTGCTGGGTTTTGGGGTCCTCTGGACTCGTAACAAAATGAAGTGAGAGTGTGTATGTATAATATATATATATGTATATATATTGAAAAACAAGAGTGTGTGTGTGTGTATACATATAAAACGAGAGAGAGTGTGTATAAAAAACACTTTAATCTGCTTGTACATGTACGGATAGATGATAATAAACTTGAACACAAAGAATGCAAAAAAATCTGGAAAAAGTAAATGCACACTGTGCTCATTCACCTGTGGTTAATGGTAACGGGGCAGCTATCCAGTGCCCCAAGTGAGGGGCAACATACGTCCAGACTAGCTGGTCACCCTCCTTTCTGACTGTCCCAAGTCCACGGTTTACCCAGGCACCTTTGATAAAAGAAGAATATCTATAAGCCAGCCACTTATCTCAGGCAAATTAAATTTATGGTGTGCTGCAATAAAAGATTAGAAATAATACTTGTTAAAAATCAGTTAAATGTCTTAAAATGCTCCTTTTAAATTAACTATCTACAGTAGCATTGCCGTTGCTCTGCTGCCTCCAGGGGCCAGGGTTTGAACCTAACCTCAGATGCTGTCCATCTGGAGTTTGCACATTCTTCCTGGGGCAGCATGGATTCCCCACAGCCCCATTCCAGGAGCTCCAGTTTCCTCCTGCATCATGGAGGCACGATGGTAGGTTAGTTGGCTGCCGTACAATAATCTTAATGTGCATACATGGCAAAAGAATCAAGAGGAAGAGAGTCAGGATGGAACTGCTCACGTACCAATTTTCAGGTCAAATGTCCAGGCTGGAAGAACATCTCCCCGTGTCACCAGGTCATTTGGACCAAGGGGTAACATCATGTGGATGGATCCTGCCACCTTCACATGTTTTCCAGCAGAAACCAACTCAACATTAATGGCAGCGAGTGGAGTTAGTTCGATGCTCTTCAGTCCTGTGAAGTATAACTTTCTATTTTAATTCAGTTAAAAAATTTAAATAAGTCCACATCAACGTTAAAGGGCATTCAGTCAAATAAGAATTCATAATTTAAAAATAGATACCATTGCATCTGTTCCTTGAACTTCTGAGAGAGGGTTGTGCAACAGAGATGGTAGGCTGGCCATTTGACATACTGTCTGTCTGTACTTGTCCACAAGGTAGGGTAGAGGTAACCAGCGGAAGAGCGAGGAAGGTGAGGGGTAGAAGAGAGGTGGGGGTGAGCCAGGGCAAGGGTTGGTCTGATATATTATAAAGACAGTCAAACCAGTTAGGAATGCTGCTATATGAATGATTAATTTGGAGTCAACTGCAGACAGAAGCATTATTTTAGGTTACCATGGATTTGTTCATTTATGTTCTGCACATTAATCTGGGCCAAACTGAATCTCACATTGTGTTCTTAAGCAAAATATTCGGGTTCTCAGAATTAATTACCTCTGCTGCGTCTGCAAAGAAAAACAAACTAATTACAACACAAAAAAAGCCCATTTTATCGTAGGATAATGATTATTTTTCTTCAAGATTCCTTTTATTGTCATGTAATAATATAAAATGCTTGAAATTTCCTTTTGCCAGTGATAATTGTAGCCTAATCTTCAAAATTCTAATTCTAACGGCCCGAGCATAGAGCCCTGCAAAAGGTAGCAGACACAGCCTAGGACATCACAGGCAAAATTCTCCCCAACTTCGAAGGTGCTGGAGGCAGATTCACAGACCTCAGTGTCTGAAGGGACTCCCTTCACCCAGCACATGCCCTGCTCTCACTGCTAGCATCAGCAAAGAGGAATAGGAGCCACAAGATTCACACCATCAGGTTCAGGAACAAATGCTATCCCTCCACCATCAGACTCAACAATAAACTCAATCGGGGACTCATTTTAAAGGACTTATGCACATTTTTTCTCTCTGTATTGCACAGTCTGTTTCCATTCCCTTATTTGCTTACATGTGTACATTGTGTACAGTTTTTTTTTGCACTAGTGATTCGACCCTGCTCACAGGCAAAAGAATCTCAAGGCTGGATGTGAAAATAAATCTGAAATCTAACAGAAAGAGAAAGAGAAGTAAAAGGGAGTCCCTTCAGACACTGAGATCTGTGAATCCGCCTCTAGTACTCCCACACACGCTGCAGCTGCTTAGACCCCCGTTTGATCCATTGGCAACCTGAGCCCCAGATCTAAACCTTCAATATAATCAGGAAGCTTTCAGTACCCAAAGCCCTTCTTGCCCTCAGCCTAATATAGAGATCAAGACTGGTCTCAATTACATTCTAGAACAATTATTTAATGAAAAGTCATGAAGCTAATGCTAAGATTAAAATAATAAGGCTGAGCTGCATTTCTGAGTTAGAGGCCCCAATTTTGACATGAACTCAATATCTAGCTCAGATGCCTGTGCAGTACTGGCAGGGCATTACACTGACAAACATGCCATCTTTAGCAACGCACACAAGCTCAGGTGGAAACAAAACCCTATTGAGCTAATTCATGGGCAGAGCATTTGTTCCGATGCCAAGGTACATCTCTCAGCCAATGTCAATAAAGCTGATATCTCCTTTCTTATTTTTGTAAGTATTTTGTTGGGCTTTTACATGAGCCTGTTCCCAAGGAAGGGAGGGGATCACGCATCAGGAAAAACAATTTAGCCAGAACCCCAAGGGACTTAGTGAAAATGGGTCCTTGAAGGGAAAAAAAAAGATGGAAAAGCTTAATACAGCGTATAAATCATGTAAAAAGGGTGGAATCCTCTGGCTGATAATTTGAGTGGAAAATTTGAAACAACGCAAAGTCCTGTTCACTCTCAGTGGGACTATTTCCAGTGATGATTTATTTCATAAACTCCACAGCTCACAAGTCAGCTAGTACCACTTTACCGTTTCACCTTGTGTAGCATTATCACCAATAAGCAGTAAAAATTATAGCAGTTTTGCTCATGGTTAGCTCCTTTCTGCATCCTTCACTCTTAAAATGGCACAATTGGCACTTGGCACCTCACGGAGCCAGACTGACTACAGAAAATTATAGGTCTACAAGTGGTTTGATTTTTTTTAAATTCATTTTCTGCATCAAATCTGTGATGATTCTTCACCCAAACTCACATCTACACCAACCAGTGCTATATATTATAAAAAGAGAAGAATTAACACCAAATTTTAACTCTATCTATAAACCACAGGCAGGCAGGCTGCGAGGAGACATTGTCTCACACTCTAAACAGCAAATGTATCTTGCACCACATTATACTGATTTTCTCCAGCACTCTGGATGTTTTGTCTACTCCTCAAGGTACCAATATGTCATAGAAATAACATTGCAATAAATCTAGACTGACAAGATGGAAAAGCTGCAATCAGAAGAAATGATTAAGCCTTTACTTGATTTGTTCATTAAAGTTCCCATTATATGGATAAAGTTGTCCGTTCGCCAGGGAGGCTGCGGAGCTGTGAGATAGGCTGTCAGATTAGAAACATATGTATTCTTCGGTAGTTTCAGCGATCCCTTTGGGAACTGGACACTAGGATATCTTCCGTCATCTAAAAAACACAAGAACTTTGATTACAACAAATGGAAAAGAAAATCCAGAACAACTGATCCAATTACTAACAGCACAGCAGTTCCGGGTGTCAATAGGAATGAAAGCTTTGCTCACAAAGAACAGTAGCTAATGTTTTAATTTTACAAAGTTGGAAATCATGTCAAGCTATTTACCACTTCCCAATGACACCTCCAGTTCACAAAGGCAAAATCTATGTTCCTGCAGATTTGTAGGATTTTACAATCGGCGTGGACTTGAAGGGCCGAGATGGCCTGTTTCCATGCCATAAACTGTTATATATGGTTATATATAAAATGCAGAAGCCCCCTCTGTAATACAGCTGACAACTTCAGATGGCACTGCCTTTTGCTGATGGTTCTGGTTGGACCTGCCATGAAACCAGAAACTCTGGACTTCTGTACTAGCAGTGAGATGTGGAAGACTGGAGCCCACTGAGAGATGAATCTGTCAGTTCAGTCCACTTGCCTGCATTAGATACGTAGCCTATGAACAACATCATTCACTTGATCAATGCAATCTTTTAGACTGGTGTTGATCATCATGGAGCATTGCAGAGAAATTTTCCTGAGTCTGCATCCATCCTTGCCTTTGACCCTCACCTCAGGTGTTTACATGGCTGAGGGAAGGGATCTGTAGATAAGGATTGAGGTAATTTGCCCAATGCAAGGATTGACCTTTCAAGATCAGACAGGGAGAGTGGCACACACAGAATTGTTTACTCATAAAACAAAGGGTGAGAGTCCACAGGACATTAATAAGACTAAGGCAATGGGTATTATTTACTAAGTTCATGTACTCAATTAGCATCATTTGGTGTTATTGGACAATCATACTATTTGATTACTTCATGTTTCAAAGAAAATCAGACCAGAAATAACACCATCTGTTAAAGCATAGCCACTGCTGCTTTGATTCCCACTGCTCATGACCATTTCCCAAAGACACCCCCAGTTCTCACAGGCACAGTAAATATTAAAGCAAAACACATACACTTCTCATCATGACCTCACTGTTAATACACTGCTCCCTCCACCCCCAGCTTTCTCCAGTGATCTCATGTACTTGTGCTGGGGAGGATGAGGGTGGATTCCACTTCACAAAACTGACTGAAATACTGGAAAATTATGAGGAAATGCAATTTAAAAAAGAACATGCTGAGTTTTTCAAAAATCCTTTCTCCACTTCTCGAGCACACAATGCAGAGTAACCCACACTTCTCGCTGATAGATCTGTATTTTCAATGTTCACTGCCCCCCTGTGGACATCCAAAGCTCAGCAATGCTTCCCCTACAGATGTTCGCCTTGGCTTTGAAACCTAGATCCAGATTCTGTTCAAATCTTCCAGGATTCCCAAAGGGTCCCAGCACATCTGCTTCCTGTCCTGGGACCCTTTTATACATAGCTCATAGATATCCACTCTTGAGAGAACTATTGACATTGGAGGATTCGTGTCTTTCTTATAATAAGTACCATGCCTTTACTGAATTGCATTTGGCTCTAAAGGTGTTTAAGTAACAGATGCTTGATGGTAGTATGCTCAAATTCAGATGAAATTTACTCCAAGAATTAAGTCCAGTGTTCTAGCTACCAGCCACGCTCATCACTACAATGAAAATTGTTTTCATTTGCATTTTAAGTGTCGTTAAGCAGCAAAATGTTGCAACTTGGAACGTGCAGGAAGAGGTTCTGCTTCAGGCAGTCATAATTAAAGAGGGAATGTTCCATTTCAGTTCAGAAAATGGTCAAGCGGAGAGAGAGCTGCACTGTTTCCATTACTTATTCGAAATGGAACCAAGTCATCTGATCAAAACTGTTTGCTCCTGATGCTCAGTAGTTAAATAAACCCCTTAAATCATCTGAACCGAACCTCACTTCTGTGTTAACTTCAGTCACGTTTTGAGAGACTGAGCAAGGAGCAGATCTTGTGGGGATGAACTATATACATCTTGGGTTTCCACTATTTTCTGTTTGTGTTCCATTGAATACAAGAGATTTGGAACTCGAATTAGGTTAAAAACAATGCCAGTAAATGCAAGGAGATACCCAAAACAGATCTGCATATTCATGGTCGTAAAAACACACCAATATGCTGGAGGAACTCAGCCTGTCTTTCAGCGTCTATAGGAGACATCATTTTTTAAAAATATATACACACAGTCGCTGCATTCCGGGAAATTATTCCCAATTTCCCAGAATGCAGTCTGTGTAAAAAAGATCAGAACGGGAACAAGGGGGTGCGTGGCAAGATGGCGTAGAGTCTAGACGTATAATCTCGACCTCTCTGGCCAGACTTTTAAGAACCAGTTTTTAACTCTTTGTTTTCAGGTTTAAATTTTTTTTAAACTTAGTTTAAAGTATCAAGGAATTGTTATGGCTATTAATGGTAAAAAAATTAAACCTCAAGTACAGAAGAAACTACATTTTCGTAGTGTTGAAGATTTAGGGCCTAAACAGTCTGCTACAGTTTCAGGTTTGCTTTATTTCAAGCCTAAACCACAGAGATTGCCTGTGGGAGCTGAAAAAATGACTACTACTCATCAGGAGAAGGACATCGCTGGAATTACCCGTTCTCAGGAGGAAGGTGCGTGTATTCCCGATGTGGATCCCGATCCTGGCAGCCTGCCGACTTTAACAGAGGGGACTCGCAAGAAGACGACTCCATTGCTTGAAATACCCCAGGATATACTCCAATCTGAATATTTTGGTATTTTTTGTGAGTTTTTGAAGCAACAACGGGTTGCGGGGGGAGAACAGCATCGGCCCCCTGAGGAAGTCGGGGTGCCGTCGCTGGGAGTCCAGACCCGTAGTAAAACTGTTAAACTGCCTGTGGTTGAGATGCAGCAGGAGCTGCAGTTACTTGGTTCTGCCACTACGCAAGAGAAAGCAGGGCTGACCTTTTCTGAATTACAATGTAAACAGCTAAGTCTTATCATTCAGCCTACGCTGAATGAAATGTCTCAGAGGCTCAGTTTGGAACTGGATACTGTTAAAATACGTGTGGAAGCATCTTGTGAGAATTTTAAACAATTTCAGGCTGATTTTTTGAAATGTCAACAAGTGGCTTCTAATACAGAAAAAGTGTTGGAGGTGGAAAAATTTGTTAAAGAATTGCGAGAACGTGAGAGGGAGTTAGAGAGGAAAGTAGATTATTTGGAGAATCAAAGTAGAAGGAATAATGTGAAGATTGTTGGTTTGCCAGAAGGTATGGAAGAACAAGATCCTCTTCGTCTTTTTACCGAATGGATTCCACAAATACTGGGGCAGGAATTTTTCTCTGGAGGTCTGGTATTGGAAAGAGCTCATAGAGCCTTAAGAAGAAGACCTCTGCCTAGTCAACCACCGAGACCTGTGATAATTCGATGTTTGAATTATTTGGACTGAGAAATGATACTTCGTTTAGCAGTGCAAAACGCAAGACAACGACAAGCTCCATTAATGATTCAGAATAGTAGAGTTTTTTTCTATCCTGATTTGAGTCAAGAGGTTATTCAGCGTCGGCGTCGATTTAATCCAGTTAAAGAAGTTTTGTGGCGTAAAGGTTATAAGTCTACTTTTCGCTATCCGGCAATGTTGAAGGTGTTTTGTGGAGACTTTCAATCTCGGTTTTTTGAGAATGAGCGTGAAGCAATGAGTTTTGCTGACTCGTTGCCAGATGTAAGAGGACAAAGACGTAGCCCACCATTGTCTCCTAAAGAAAAATCTGGTTGTTCTGGAAATGGAAGAAATGGCAGAAATGGGAGAAATGGGAATGGAAAGAGTCCGTTTCCTTGAAATGGGGTCGTTGAGTCTGGAATCTCTTGGATGAATAGAAGAACTTTTTTATTTTTACTTTCTTTTTATGTCATTATAATATCTTGTTGTTATTCTTTGTTTGGTTGGGGAGGGAGAAATTTGCTCTATGTTCTACTAGTCATCAGCCACTGGTGGGTGATCCACACCCAACTTTTGTTTAGGGATTACTACCTTTTGGTAGTTTTTTTTTGGTGGGGGGGGGGTTTCTTTTTTTTTTCCATTTTAGACTTTAATTTGTGGTTTCTTTTTCTCCTATTGGAGGGCCTATTTACGTTGATCTGAGTCTTTATATATTGATATTATTAGTTTTTAGTAATATTAGTGGATATGTCAAAGTTGAAGTTTGCTACTTTTAATGTTCAGGGTTTAAACAGTCCGATTAAGCGCAAGCATATTTTTATCAAGTTCGATCTTTGGTAAAACATGTGTTCGGTAGAGATATGATTTTACTTGAAATGATTTAATTTGAGACTTTTTTTAATGAGGGTTCCAGAGAAGGGTTATATTTTAGTTATGTATCAAATATTACAGGATGGTATGGATAAAAAGGGATGGGATAAATTTAAAGGTAAATGGGAGGTCGATATTGGTTTTTTCCGAGGATGATTGGTCAGATATTTGTTATGATAGTGTAACTAGACTGATAAATGCACGTTATGCGATGATTAATTATAATTTTTTGCATCAATTATATTTAACACCTGAAAAATTGAAAAAATATGGTCTTTAGGAATCAGATTTGTGTTTTAGATGTGGTAATACTGTTGTAATTTTTTTTCGTGCAGTTTGGGACTAGATAAACTTCAATTTGTTTTTGTGTATTTAGTGCTATCTGTAGCGAAAAAATGTATTGCTAGTCCGTGGAAAGATACGAATATGATTGATATTAATAGATGGCATCATGAGATGAAATATTGTTTAACAATGGAAAAAATTACACATGTTTCACGGGTAACTATAGTTTTTTTAATTAATTGGTGGTTGTTATATTCAGAATATTTATATTTTGATTTATATTGACTAGATTTTAATATGTATGCTTTACTTCTCTTTATTTTTTTCTCTTTTCTTTATGGCTCTCCTTAGGAGAGTTGGCTGAAAGAGGAGGGGGGGAGTTTTCTTTCCTTTTTTTTCTTTCCTTTTTTTAATATATATATATATATAATATTCATGGTTTGTTTATTGTTATATATGTTACTTATTATCTGTATTTTGAACAAATAAATAAAGTTTAAAAAAAAAAGAACGGGAACAAGGACTCATTCTCCTTCGAAATTTTTCTTCCTCGACCCCTAGTAATTTTCACGATTGCCTGCAGTCTAAGCTGAACTGTAGTTGTTCAGTGAACAACGGGCTAATGAATAGGATGTCCAGCCTACAAAAATACCGCACTTCGGGTATTCTGTCTAAACTTGCAGTGTGATACAGATAATTGGAGTTTTGGTTGTTCTTGTGTGAACGGCCACTCTGGGAAGGTAGGGAGGGTCTTCAGAACAGAAAAATCATGCACGTTCTATGCAAAAAACAGAAAAGATATATTGCTGACATTTTAGGCCTTGAAGAAGCGCTCAGACTCAAAATGTCAGCAATATATCTTGATCTCTTATGGATGCTGAAAGACCGGCTGAGTTCCTCCAGCATTTCGGAGTGTTTTTACAACAATCACAGCATCTGTAGACTTTTACGTTTCATTCATAGTCAGGGGAGAACTTGTATAACCATGATTATTATAGCCTGGATTATGCTGAGATTCAGAAACAATGAAAAGTGAAAAAAAAGGACAAATGAAGAGAAGCTAGAGGGTCTCAGCTGGTCTGGCTGCAACTGAGGAGGGAAATGGTTTCAGGTTGGGACACTTCATTGATTCTAAAAGTGAACAAAGACCGGAGGCAGGGTTTTGTCAACTGTGATCAGATTTCCAGAAGGTTGTTTTGGCTGCCTCCATGGTAGAGTGATGTTGCTGAAGAGCTCGCCATTGCTCAGAACCTCACCACTCAGCTCTGGGACTATGTGAGCCAACGGGCAGAGAAGCTGGAGCCTGAACCACAATGTGTACAATGCGCAGCGGAAAAGAGAGCAGCACAGTTAGCATAACACTATCACAGCACCAGTGACTTGGGTTCAAATCTGGCACAGCCTGTAAAGAGTTTGTATGTTCTCCCCATGAACTCATAAGTTTTTTTTTGGGGTGCTCCGGTTTCCTCCTACATTCCAAAAATGTACAGAGTGAACAGGTTAATCCTTTGCACGGATGTACTTGGGGAGCACGAGCACGTGGGCTGGAAAGATCTCTTACCGTGCTGTATCGCTAAATTTTGAATGAAAAGTATCGCAATTATTTTTGTCACTTCACATACATTTGGTTTTAACAGAGCCATCCCAATTACCATATCTTTGTCACACTCATCTAGGGAAAGGGAACCAGCTAAAGCACTTGCTTATTCTACTTACCAATTTTTCCTCCTGTTAGTAAGATAACATCTTCAAATAACCAGAGATTTGCTCGGCTTTGCGGAATCATCGAAAGTGTAACAGCTGCAAAAACTGGAAACCAGACATTAAAAAAAAAAATTCTTAATGTGCAAAGCTTCAGTGTGGAAGTAGGCAGCAAAAGTCCTCAAACAAAAGCCCAACCTTAACACAAATGGTTACATCAAGCTATATTTCAAGCCCTGAACAACATTACATCCAAGCATTCTATGGAGCAAGCTTTTTTTTAAAAAAAAACAGCATTTGCGAGGTATTTCTGCTATGAAGAGCTTCTGATATGCCAGCATTGGTGGTTCACACTGAAACGAACCGAACAAAGCTGGCATTTTCCCAGGAAAATGCACCTTTTAACACAGCAAGCCAGCATTCTGTGAACAAAAGGGGAGGGATGTATAACTCAACAGCAATGGTGTCTGTGCCAGGGTCACAGATAACATGTCATAATATTTTTTTTTAATATTTTTCACCCTATGAACCATACTGACCAAAATAAACACAAACATTTCCCTCTTGAATATACAGTGTCATTTTCTCCCCTTTTCCCCCCTCCCTTCCCTCCCACCTTCACACCCCCTCCCCACCCACTCAACGTTCAACATATATGATACATTAAACCCATTAAACAATGTCATCACACAATGAAAATAAACAAGAAATTTGTGTCGTCTACTTTTACATACTGTGTCAGTTCATTTCGTCTTCTTCTCCTTCTGTCATTTTAGGCGGTGGAGGTCTGCGGTAGGACTTCTCTGTTGTGTTCCATGTACAGTTCCCAAATTTGTTCGAATACTGTGATGTTATTTCTTAAATTATGTTATTTTTTCCAATGGAATACATTTATTCATTTCTATGTACCATTGCTGTATTCTCAGGCTATCTTCTAATTTCCAGGTTGACATAATAAATTTTTTTGCCACAGTTAAGGCTATCATAATAAATCTTTTTTGAGCTCCATCCAAATCGAGTCCAAGTTCTTTACTTCTTATATTACTTAGAAGAAAGATCTCTGGATGTTTTGGTATGTTGCTTTTTGTGATTTTATTTAATACCTAATTTAGATTCACCATGTGTTTCCTGCTGACGGATTTAAAGTAAACCTGGTGGGAGCCCTGCCCTCTAGAAAGAGGCATAGCAATCCAGAGTACCATTACTCAGCGCACAGTACTGCATGTACATGGTCCTTGCCCAGGAGAGTGCTTAACGGCCTGGTCCGCAGCTCCACGCGTTCACTGGTGAGCCACACGATATCTAACTATGTGCCCGCTTGGCCTGTTACACAGCCGCTACACTACCACCACCTCATTTTGACTGCCAATGAGGATGTCATCGAAGTAGATGTAAGTGAACTCTAAATCCCTGCCCAAAGCGTCCATAAGCCATTGGAATGTTTGAGTGGCATTCTTCAACCCAAATGGCATCCTGAGGAATTCAAACAGTCCGAAAGGAATAATAATTGCTGTTTTGGGAATGTCATCTGCTTGGACTGGGATTTGACGATATCCATCGTCGTGATCGACTTTGGAAAAATTGTGCAGGTGAGCAGTGAAATCTTGTATATGAGGAATGGGGATCTGTCAGGTGTAGTTATAATATTGAGCCTGCGGCAATTGACATAGAGTCTCCATCCACCGGTGTTCTTGGGCACCATGTGTAATGGCAACACCCAAGGACTGTTGGAATGATACCCAATTCCTCCATGGTAGTAAATTCTGTCTTTGCCTGCTGCAGCTTATCTGGCGGGAGACAACGAGCCCTAGCATAAATCAGCAGACCTGAGGTGCCGATGTAATGGGACACAACATGGACCATTGTGGAGGTATTGAAATTAAGAGAGAGCACACCATGAAATGAGTTGAGCAGGGCAGCATGGGTGTCTTTGTGTAGGATGTGCACCCCGAGCTGGGGAACTCGCCCTTTGCTACATATCAAAGGGTATGTTTGGAAAGTGGCGGAATTGACAAACTTCCTCCACTTAACGTTGACCAGTAAGTCATGGGATCGTAAGAAATCTGCACCCAAAATTGGATGCATGACAGAAGCCAAAACACAATCCTGATGGAACATCGCCTCTCCTATCCTAATTGTGATGCTTCATGTGCAAAGCTCTGGTCCTGTTCCAGCATGTAAACTTACATTGATGAATAATTAATCTTAAAAACATGAGATTATTTATGACATCAAAACACCAAGAACAGAGGCAACTGAGTTAATGCCAAAGACCATTTATGAGATAGTTTATAATTTCCTACTCAATGAAATCATTAAAAGTCAAAGAATTTCTGTCTAAAGCAACACCAAAATAATAATAACTTTATTTTTGAGCTATGGATCAATCAAATCTATTATGCTGTTGGTAGGCACAAGCCTGGGTCTTGAACAAAAAGTAGAATCTTCCATATCCTTTTTGACATCCCAAACCTTGACAGCTAGTGAGGCACTTTACAAGTGCAATACAGACTGACATGGATTAAGGATTAGGCTGCTTTCAGTTCCAGAAGATTTTGGGTGGAGCTCAACCTAGACAAAGGAAAGAACTTTGGAGTGCTTACCTGGCACTCTTTGAGTTTTCCAAGGCAAAGAAGCCAGCAAGTAGCCTCCTTTGCGCGCTGTGACAGTCAGGGTGAGGCCCAGTGTATAAGGTACTTTGAAAACCACTCCTCCACCATCCTCGGTCAGGGCCGAGTTAGTTCTTGTGAAGTTAACAAAGACGTCAACAACGGCCCTGTCGAGGTAATGACGGTTGACCACATCATTTACCTGCACCTTCAAAGTGAATGAAGGCCCTGAAACAAGAAAAGTGATTAATGCTTCACAAAAGTACATTTCACTTCAAAATTTGCTTCTGAGGAAGGTGTGAGCTGCATAGGAACTAAAAGCAGTTTTATTTCACAGATGGTGTCTTCAATGCAATAAAAACATCATTTCATCTTGCAAATTGTGGGCATCTGCCACCAGACTAACTTACAAGTGCAGCTTTGAGTTTGATCAGGAAATAATTTGGTACAGAACACCAATCAAAATTCTTAAATAGCTTGGTTGCTTGCCACTGTCTATCAGTCCAAGAAGGAGAGGCAAGCCATATGCGTGCAAACTGGAAGCTGGAATAGACAATAAAACCCCAAATATTTGGCACACTCAGGGCTTTGGAGACACTGGACAAGAAAATATTCTGGACTATTTGATAATATTCCATTTAACACATGAAAATACTTTTCATTTATTTTCTTTTTTTAAAAAAAACCTCATTGTTTTACAGAATCATGCCACATTTTGCAGTGTAACCAAGATGCTTAAAAACAATGCGGAGATCGAGGCCCTGGTGAATTTCAGGAAATGTTCCCAGATGCTAAACTATCCGGATTTGTGAATAGTCAAATAACAGGTTAACAGAATAACCGTTTAAAAATAAAACATCTCAATGACCTGTTAGGAGTGACTAGCTGCCTAGCCACTCACAAATAATTCTGCACCAGCAGATAGCAAAACATGGAACACAGGAATGCAGGAGGAACTCCGCAAGTCTTGCAGAGTCCATAGGAGGCAAAGATATTACTAAGGTTTTGGGCTTGAGTCCTTCTTCAAGGTATGGGAAGAAGTAGGCAGCCTCTGAATAAAAGGAATGGCAGGGGGAGGAGTACAGACCAACAGACAGAAGGTGATAATTGGATAGGGAGAAGAGGTCAGGAGAGATGAAAAGTGAGTATTGATAGGGGTGGGTGGAGGGGTGGCTGTAAATGCAGAGCAGGCATAAAGGAGACAGAGGGAAAAGGAGAGAGAGAACTATAGGAAAAGAGACTAGGGGGTAGGGTGGTGGCTAATGGAAACTGGAGAAGTCAATGTTAATGCCATCCAGTTGGAGGGTGCCTAGACAGAATATTAGGAGTTATTCCTCCAATTTCTGGCTGGTCTCAGACTGGCAGTGCAAGAGTCCATTGAGAGACATGTCAGCAAGGGAATGGGATGGGGATGTGAAATGGGAGGCACTGGAAGATCCCCTCTATTGCGGTGAACAGAGCTGAGGTACTCAACAAAGTGATCTCTCAATCTGCTTCCAGTCTCTCCAATGCAGAGGAGACAACAATGGAAGAACTAGCTACAGTAGATGACCCCTGCAAGTTCACGTGAACTGTTGCTTCACTTGGAAGGACTGTTTGGAGCCCCAAATGTGTGGGACCAAGAGGAGCATCTCCTGCAGTCACAGGAATAGGTGCGAAGGGGGCAATTGGTGGGAAGGGAGGAGTGGATGAGGATGTCACAGAGGAAGTGGTCCCTGCAGAAGGTGGAGATGAGAGAAGCAAGGAAAATGTGACTGGTGGTGAGCTAGCAAAACAAGATCAGTGGCCAAAATATTAATTTATTGGCAAATAATGTGCTGTACTTGCGTAATACATTTATAGGGAGCAGGTGTAATGATTAAATGTGGATTTCTAACAAATCGGGGACATTAGAAAGATGTGGTATATTCATTATAAACCAACTCCTTACACTGCAGATTTATCCACTTCAGTAGCTATTTCTAGTCACCTTATTCCATTTTACTGCTCTAAGTGTTCAACTATGAGAAAGTGACTTTTTATTTTCCAATCAACTCATGAACATTGACAGTAAAAAGAAAAAGGCAAATAAATTAAAGTCCAATAGATGGCTAAACATCTTTTGAAATAATTTATGGCATCAATTTTTAAGCATTGAATGAAAATTCCACCATATGGGACTGTTTAGAACAATGAAAACTTATAAAACTTTCCGCAGTTTCTAGTGAACTCAAGTTCTGTAAAACACCAGTTGTTGAGTGCACTGGCTCGTTACACATACAATACTTAGGAACAATGTTACGTGAAGCAAAAATCATTCCTGCAGGCAGAAGCCAGGCTTAACTATTCCTGTTAAGCACTGAAGCGTAATGCTTCAGATATTAATGATAATGTTAAATTAATGCATTGTTTTATCTCAACATATCCAAGTACTACAAAGGTCAGCCTTGGATATATTGAGAAACAAGTGGGTAAACCTTAGAATCCTGGCTCAGGAGAACAGAAAGCTATTAATTTTAATGACCAGACAATCAATCAATACTTCAGCTTCCATGACCAAATGTACATTTGGACCTTCTGTTGAGCAAGGTTCCAAATGTGGATCATATGCAAGAAAAGTTTAACATAAATTTGCACAACAAGAGCTTGGGACCAATGCAAAAATATTCTTCAGTGCACTTGCGTGTGATGTTCTAGTGTACATGTATGCAAGGATGGAAAATTGCAGAGAACCATTCTTGAAAAGCTATACTCCCAACTGTGCCATGTAAATTGTCAATAATTTCTCCAAACATTTATTTTGTGATGCAAAGGTATTATCAGATGCATCAAGAACATAACATGTGGCCAGGCAGGGGTGGGAGTGACTGGAGAGCACGAATGCCAGAAAGGCTAGAAGCAAGTACAAGAGAAAACAGACCACTAATGAATCCTTTGCACATTACTCAATTGAAATTTTGCAAAACACTTCATTTAAATGTAATCAAAAAACACAAAACCTTGGCGATGCTGGTAATTTGAAAGGGAATGTTGAAAATAAGAGGTCACCTGTCATCATCACAGGTTGCTTCACTGAGATGATATGTTAACTGGGTTTCACCCTTGATGGACACTGCCTGACATGCGGTGTTCCTCTTGCACTTCATTCAAGTAAATCCTGAACACCAGTGTCCCATAAGGTTATGTATTCAGTCCCCTATACATCCATGACTACGTGGTAAAACACTGTCCAAACTCCATCTACCAGTTTGTAGATGCATCACAGTCATCGGTTGTATCTCTACATTGAGACGGCGGAGCACAGGAAGGAGGAAGAGAGTCTGCAGCCATAGTCAGGACAATGACCTCTCCCACAATGCCAATAAAACAAAGCAGATAACTGCAGGAGATGGAAAGGACCACATGGCCAAGTATAAATCAACAGCGCTGAGAAGAAGGAAAACTTCAAGTTTTTAAAGGAGTACACATCATCAACAACTGTCCTGGTCAAATGTTACAAGCAAGAAAGTGCACTAAAGGTTCTACTTTCTGAGAACCCCTAAAAAATTCGGCACATCCCCGAGGTCTCTTACCATTTGTTACCGGTTCACCACTGAAAGTATCCTGTCCAGACTTGGTGCAGACACTGATCGGCAGAGAATGAATAAATGCAGCTGAAGTCATCCTTTTTATCGACTGTTCACATCTCCTGCTGTCTCAGGAAAGTGACCAACATATTACAGGACTTATTGCACCCCAATCTAATTCTATTTTCTCCACTTCCATTGGGCAGAAAATACATTTGCTTGAGAGCATAAACCTCTAGATTTAAGGACAGTTTTATTCCTGTTGTAATCAGTTTCTTAAACTGATCTCACTGGTGAAAGATTATTCCTTTGTACAGTTTTTTTTTTAAATTGTACTTTTCTCTATACCTTACATTACTTGACTTATTATGCACTACTCCCTACATTATTGTGTTACTTGCCATTATTACTGCTCTATAGAGATTTAGGTACAAGTTTTTTATGTGCCACCTTATTGAACAATTTCTGGAAATCCAAGTCCATAACCTCCACCCATCATTCACTGTTCTTTTTATCCTCAAATAACTCCAGTAAATTTGTCAAACATGACCTTCCCTTCCTGAATCCATGCTGCATCTGCCTGATGGAACAATTTTTATCCAGATGTTTTGCTACTTCTTCCTTAATGATCATTTCCATCATTTTCCCAATGACACACATTAAGCTAACTGGTCTCCAGTTACCTGCCTTTTGTCTACATCCTTCTTTAAACAGTGGCATGAATTTTGCTGTCTTCCAATCTGCTGACACCTTCCTAGACTCCAAAAAAATGTTGGTAAATTATCACAGCAGAGGAGACAGCCCCATGGACAGTGACCACGATGGTGGACCAGTGAGGAGCTCTGCAGCTAAAGGACATACACAGGCAGTGAGCTGTTGGTGTCCTGCTGGCGACTTGAGGTCAAAGGACTCACACCAGGCTGCGGGCTGCTGGAGACTGGCTCATGGGAACCAGGTATCAGAACTGAGACTTGAAGGGGTGCTGAAGGCAAGAAGGCTTCCCAAAGGGTCGTGGATGCTGAAGTCTTCGTCATGTTGGAGGCATGGATCTGTGCTTGGGTTGCTAAAAGTCTGAAATGAACTAGAATCTTTTGTGGCTGCAGAGGCTGCGGGGGTGCTGGAGGCGAATAGGCAGACTCTCAGTAACTCTGAGGAGACTTTCTTTTGGTTCCCTTTATCTGACTGTAACCACTGATAATGCCAAATCTTTGACTGCCTTATGGCAGATTAAAGGCAATTTCATGTAATATTACAGTTCTCTTTATTACACAATAAACAGTATCCAAAATGATCCGATAAATGCCTCTGCTATAAATTCCATTTTTGTCAGTACCCTGTGATGCATTCCATTAGGACCAGGGGACTTATCTACCTTTAGACCAACTCATTTGCTCAGCACTGCCCCTTGTCTCAAGGTGCTCACCTCCCATCACATCTACAACATCTTTTTGGCATCTTAGACGCACCTTTCACCCATGAAAACTGGTACAAAGTAGTCATTCAAAGCCTCAATCATTTCCACATTACCCAATATTAATCTTCTTCTCATATTGGGACCCCAGTTCACTTCAGCCACTGTTTTTCATTTTTATATAATTGTCAAAAGTTTTCCTATCTATTTTCATATTTTGTGCTGGTTTACTTTCATAATCTATATTCTCCTTCTGTGTTGTTTGCTTTGTGGATCTTGGTTGCTTTTTAAAGTTTTCTCAACCTGCCAGTTTCCCACCGCTCTTGTGACTTGGTATAATTGAGCTTTTAGTTTGATGCCTTTCTTTAAGTCCTTAAGCCTGGCTCTCCCCACCCTTATGTTCTTGTGTTTAACTGGAAAATACTTTTTGTTGATTACTGTGCAAAATCTCTTCCATTTCTAAACTACCATGTAGCCTATGTACCATATGTAACTATGTACCATAGTTAGGGGGATGGATAAGAGGTCTGTGATGTTGAGACTGTTCAAGGCATTGGTGAGGCCAAATTTAGAGTATTGTGTGCAGTTCTGGTCACTGAATTATAGGAAGGATATCAATAAGGTAGAGAGAGGGCAGAGAAGATTTACAAAATTGTTATTTAGGTTTCAGAAGCTAGATTAGAAAGAAAGATTGAGCAGATTAGGTCTTTATTCCTTGGAGCGTAGAAGGTTGAGGGGGATTTGATAGACGTATTTAAGATTATGAGGGGGATAGATAGAGTTGATGTGGATAAGCTTTTTTCCCTTGAGGGTAGGAGAAATTGAAACAAGAGGTCATGAGTTAAGGGGCAAAAGTTTAGAAGTAACATGGGGGGAAATTTCTTCACCCAGAGAGTGGTGGCTGTGTGCAATGAGCTTCTGGGAGAAGTAGTGGTGGCAGGTTCCATTTTGTTATTTAAGGAAAGATTGGATAGGTATATAGATGGGAGGGGAATGGAGGGGCAGGGTGCAGGTAGATGGGACTAGAGGAAAGACCTTAGTTCAGTGCGGACTAGAAGGGCCAAAATGGCCTGTTTCCGTGCTGTAATATGTTATATGGTTATAACAATGTCAGAGACCACGTCAGTTACAGCAACACGCGAAGCTATAGAAGGGTGAACACAGCTCAGAACACCACGTCAACCTCCTTCCCCTCCATCTACACCTCCCACTGTCTCAGCAACACAGCCAACACACTGAAGGAATGATTCCACCCCAGACCCACTTTGTTCTCCCTCCTCCCATTGAGATTAAAGATGGTGAAATTGACTGCAGACTTAGATTCTTTCCCACAGCCATCAGATTCTGAATGAAACCCTCAACCAATCTCTTAGGCTGTTATTTATTTTTTTCTTATTGCAATCCCATGGTCTGTTACAGTTGTCTTGCCCCCATTACTTTGAATGGCTGTTTGAATAATCCTTCTCTGAGTCAGTTAGAACCACAGAACACAACAGCACACAAACAGGCACTTTGGCCCATCTAGAACATGCTAGAAAATTCTGTCTAATTCCAAATCCCAATGAACTGCAAAAGACCACAGCCCTCCATACCTTTCCTATCCATGTACCTATCAAAATTTTCCTTAAATGTTGAAATCGAACCTACATCCACCACTTCTGCTGTCGAATATACTGAGTTGATACAGTGAATGTGAAGATAGATACGTCCCCACTGGACTTGTGGTGTATATTATGCATAAAGTATATCTTTGGAAAATAAAACAAGCCTTATTATAATTGTTTACATTGCAATTGCATGGTGAGGCAGCTGGCCAGAAGCTCAAGGGCAAGGTGGCAGGAAACAGCACAGAACTCAAGGAATGGATACATACGGCAGCAGCTGATCTCAGATTGCCAGCTGAAGTATACATTACCAGACTCCAATTTTTCCACTCATTCTCTCCAAGGCATTACATTTTAAACACTTAAATACTACAGGCAGCAGCAGGCCCTGTAGAGTCTAATTAATTGAATGTTTGAAATGCCTAAGACTCCTGAGGAACCCCCGGGGCATTTTTTTTAAGCCAGAGTGGAGTTCACACTGGAATCACACTCTTAGTTACGTGAAGCAGCAGCAGTGATAGACTTCCTCCTCAAGGGAGTCTGCCATCTCCTTTCTCTGCAGTCACTCAGAACTGAACAGCAGATTTGCACTGAGTTTTTACATTTAACAGAGACATCAAACTTTTTTTTAACTTGAAGCAGAAATACAATGTAATTCAATTTAAGGGCTTTTCAGCTAAGATTTCTCTGCTTATCTGTTTAATTCACAGAATTACATTAAATCTCTTGGTGCCTGCCACATTGACCACCGCCAGTGGGCTGATAACGCCTCAAACCGTGCATCTTGGCGCCTCACAGTTCGGCGGGCAGCAACCTCCTTTGAAGAAGACCGCAGAGCCCACCTCACTGACAAAAGGCAAAGGAGGAAAAACCCAACACCCAACCCCAACCAACCAATTTTCCCCTGCAGCCGCTGCAACCGTGTCTGCCTGTCCCGCATCGGACTTGTCAGCCACAAACGAGCCTGCAGCTGACGTGGACTTTTACCCCCTCCATAAATCTTCGTCCGCGAAGCCAAGCCAAAGAAGACATTAACTTGTAACCACCCTATTAATACCCTTGAAGGTTTCTGAAATTAACTGATCCCATGGGACCCTTTTATACTGCAATTAACTCATATATAGATACAACTATAGCTGTTTCAAAATATTAATAATAATATTCATAATTTTTAAACGCTTGGATAAAATGCACTTGTGAAAGGATTGATACAATCCATATTCGGTATGAACTGTCAGTAAAGCACAAGAGAATTACCAGATTATAATACGCATATTATAATGTTGGATCCACTGGTTCTTTATTCCTTCACTAAACAATCTCAATCACAGAGCAGACATAGCCAGATTCTTAAAAATTTTCAACACTCAGACTGTGATCTGTGGGAAAAAAATAATCACAAACTTGTTTCTGCTTATTGGGCATAAATATGGCAGAATTCATTGTGACCTGTCAGCATCACAAAAGATTTATTGCATAACTTCATTTCAAGCCCATTCCCAGCCACTGCCCAATTTTCCTGAAGAGTTTCATTTTAAGAACATGCTTGACCCTGTAGCTCATCAGTAACCCTTGTTCATGCTCCTCCTCATATGTCAAGACCTTTGGAAACCTACACTGCTCCAACTCAATAAAAATCCAGTTTTGAGAACATCTCAGCCTTTTCCATCTGGTCAAACACTGACTTTGCCTTAAGGAAAGAAGAAAACCTGTGATGTTTCCACATTGGCCGGGGTGGGGGGGGGGGGGGCAGGTGCGCAATGGGGGCACTGCCTTTTAGAGTTTTCTTCCACAAAATGAGATTGTTGGACACAAAAGTCTAAGTTTTTGTTTTACAACCTATTAAAAGCAAAACAATTGGCATTTGCCTTCATTATTCTAGAAAACTCAGCATTTTTGCATTTCTGCATTGTGGCAAGATGAAAAACAATCAATGATTTCCCTTTCGCAACAGCTTGCCATGGCTGGATTTAACTGAAATTTAAGAAGCAGGAGTCACAGAAACCTTGTGATTTGCAAAAATGCGGTAGGAAGCCCCATGCATTAATTGGGCACAGTTAACCAGGCAGCTTTGTGCAACAATCAGGGGCTGCTTCAGCAAAGGAGATGACAGGGGGGTGTTCATTTGGTCCATCAGATAAGATCCTGGGGCTTTTCTTAAGGTCCTAATACATATTACCGCTTTGAGTTTTGTGTGCCCAATGGAGATGTGAGGGGGCTGGTAGTCATGGTGGGGAGCTGGCTGATGGAGGACCTCAGTTTTCTTCAGGCTGACTTCCAGGCCAAACATTTTGGCAGTTTCCACAAAACAGGACGTCAAGCGCTGAAGAGCTGGCTCTGAATGGGCAACTAAAGCGGCATCGTCTGCAAAGAGTAGTTCACGGACAAGTTGCTCTTGTGTCTTGGTGTGAGCTTGCAGGCGCCTCAGATTGAAGAGACTGCCATCCATGCGGTACCGGATGTAAACAGCGTCTTCATTGTTGAGGTCTTTCATGGCTTGTTTCAGTATCATGCTGAAGAAGAATGAAAAGAGGGTTGGTGCGAGAACGCAGCCTTGCTTCACGCCATTGTTAATGGAGAAGGGTTCAGAGAGCTCATTGCTGTATCTGACCCGACCTTGTTGGTTTTCGTCCAGTTGGATAACCATGTTGAGGAACTTTGGGGGGCATCCGAGGCGCTCTAGTATTTGCCAAAGCCCTTTCCTACTCACAGTTTCGACAACGAGATAGACAACAGACTCGCCAAGGCAAATAGCGCCTTTGGAGGACTACACAAAAGAGTCTGGAAAAACAACCAACTGAAAAACCTCACAATGATTAGCGTATACAAGGCCGTTGTCATACCCACACTCCTGTTCGGCTCCGAATCATGGGTCCTTTACCGGCATCACCTACGGCTCCTAGAACGTTTCCACCAGCGTTGTCTCCGCTCCATCCTCAACATTCATTGGAGCGACTTCATCTCCAACATCGAAGTACTCGAGATGGCAGAGGCCGACAGCATCGAATCCACACTGTTGAAGATCCAACTGCGCTGGGTAGGTCACGTCTCCAGAACGGAGGACCATCGCCTTCCCAAGATCGTGTTATATGGTGAGCTCTCCACTGGGCACCAAGACAGAGGTGCACCAAAAAAGAGGTACAAGGACTGCCTAAAGAAAGCTCTTGGTGGCTGCCACATTGACCACCGCCAGTGGGCTGATATCGCCTCAAACCGTGCATCTTGGTGCCTCACAGTTCGGCGGGCAGCAACTTCCTTTGAAGAAGACCGCAGAGCCCACCTCACTGTCAAAAGACAAAGGAGGAAAAACCCAACACCCAACCCCAACCAACCAATTTTCCCTTGCAACCGCTGCACCATGTCTGCCTGTCCCGCATCGGACTTGTCAGCCACAAATGAGCCTGCAGCTGACATGGACTTTACCCCTCCATAAATCTTCGTCCGCGAAGCCAAGCCAAGAATACATATTAGGATGCCCCCAGATGCAACAAACATATTTCACACTACAGACTCTGTGTAGGTTAACTGGCTAATTTAGTCTGTTGGTGGGGGGTGGCAAGTGTCAGAGCCCAGCCGAGTTATCGCCTTCTGGCTGTATGAAAGCACAACCTGCTCTTGCATTGACCCCCCCCCAAAAATTCCGGGTTGCCAATTAACCAGGTAAATCATGGTGCAACAGGAAAGGCTCCTCCAAGGCCAGTATGCCCGGTAAGTTTACCCACTTCACAGGAGGGTTGGCAGTGTGAAAGGGGCTACTGAATCTCCCTCATCCTCACGGACCACCCCCCCCCCCCCCCACCACCAAAACCTCCGCATCCAACACATTATCCACTGGAATTTCCAGCACTTACTACAGGATCCCACCACCAGACACATTTTTCCTTCTCCTCACCCCTTGGCCTTCCAATAAGTACCGCTCCCTCCGGGATTCCCTCGTGCACACATCCATCCCCACCCCTGGCATTTCTCCTGTGCCCACAGGAGGTGCAACACTTGCACCCACACCTCCTCCCTCAACCAGGTCTGGGGTCCCAACAGGCCTGTCAAGTGAAGCAACACTTCTCTTGTACATCCACAGGACTCATTTACTGCATCCAGTGCTCCCTTTGTGGCATTCTCTATATTGGAGAGATCGGTCACAGATTGGGAGATCACTTTGCTCACCATCTCTACTTCGTCCGCAACAACAGTGACCTCCCAGCAGCCAACCATTTCAATTCTGTGTCATACTCCCAAGCTCACATGTCTGTCCATGGCCTTGCGTACTATTCCACCCTGACCACCTGCAGATTGGAGGAACAACACCCTATTTTCTGTCTGGGCACTCTCCAGCCAGATGGCCTGAACATTGAATTCTCTGCTTTCTGCTAAATTTGCTTGCCTTCTTTCCCTTCCCCCTTACCTACACAGCCAACCCTCTTCACCGATCGCTGCTGTCCCTCCCTCCCCCACCTATCATTTCCTGCCTTTGTGACCACCCCTTGCCCATACTCTTTTGTTCGGACACTGGACAACATTTTTCCATACCTTCATGAAGGGCTCAAGCCTGAAACATTGGTTATGTATTTTACATTTGCTACATAAAGGACACTCTTTGACATACTGAGCTATTCCAGCACTTTGTGTTTTCACTCCTAATACATAAAACTTTCTAAGCACACTCATAGAGCCACCTGCCAACTAGAAGATTAGAAATTTTTTAATCTGTTAATTAATACACTCATAGCTGCTGAAACATCGGGAAGGTTTGGCAAAGATGTGGAATCTTTTGTTATGCTTGGACCAAATGGGACTCAAAGCCCTCATTGACAACAAAGTTGCACCCCACAAGAGTCCTTCAGAGTTTCTCCATGGGTTGGCTGGCAACCATCAAGCTCCCTAGTGTCTTGCTGAAACATCTCTGACTCCACTGCAGCAAACGGTCAAGTGGCATAGAACTCAACGTTGCTCGGTACCTGATCCTGATATCACTGTGTAGTGCACTTCAAAAGAATCAAAGGCTTGTTGATCCAAACCAAGGCTTTTATTAACTAGAAGACTGGAGCGTATCACATGTAGGTCGACCAGTCCAGAATGATCTGGGTCTGGCTAGGAGCAACCCTTTAAGACCTGCCAGAAGGCGTGGCTACACTTTCAGCCAATCATGACCATCTTATACCACAATATATACATATACATATTGGTGATAGAATCCATACTATCACATTCACCCCCTCTTTGAAAACTGACCCCAGGGTGAATGGAGGGCTGTAAAAAAGAAAAGGGGGGAAACTGGTGGGAGGTTAGGGGCTGTAATGGTCGGGGGGACTGATCATCCGGCATGACCGCCGTGGTGCTGGGATTGGGCTCTCTGGAGTCGTGTCACTGGAGGGCTTGTTGGGTGCAGCCACCGCTTTGCTCAATTCCCCAACGCCGTTGTCGACAGGCTGGCCTGAGTTGGTGGGGTGGTGCTGATCCCTCTGTTCGAGCACGAAACCTAGGGGAGAAAGATTTGGAGGAGGTTGGGTTGGGAGCAATGCTGGGTTCGATCCGGCTTGAGTTAGGTCCCTTACTGAGACTGTGTCCTCCCACTCATCTGGGTAAGCATGCATAATGCGGGTTCGCATGGAGCAGCGTCACTTGGTCAACCAAAGCGTTGTTCTTTGAGTATCAGGAGGACAGACCCGGAACCGTGATCTATGCCGTCATGATTGTTCCCAATTTGGATTTCCTCGGGAAAGAGAACATCCTTTCATGGGAAGTGGAATTGGTCGCGGTGCATAGGAGGGAGCGGATGGAGTGTAGGGTGCTAGTGAGCACGTCCTGCCAGTGAGTGGTGGGGAGGCCTTTGGACCGGAGGGCAAACGTAACCGCTTTCCAGACGGTGGCATTCTTTCTTTCGACCTGCCCATTACCACCTGCGTTATAGCTGGTGGTCCTGCTCAAAGCAATACCACACTCCAGAAAGTACTGCCGCAGCTCGGTGCTCATAAATGAGGACCCCTGGTCACTGTGGATGTAACTGGGGTCCCCGAAGATGGCGAAGATGCTGTGCAGGGCCTCTATTACTGAAGAGGTGGTCATGTTCAAGCAGGGCACAGTGAACTGGAAGTGAGAATACTCATCGATCACCGTAAGAATGTAGGTGTTATGGTTGGTCGACGGTAGGGGCCCCTTGAAGTCCACGCTTAGACATTCAAAGAGTCGGGTGGCTTTGATGACGTGGGTGTTCTCCGAATGGAAGAAGTGGAGCTTGCACTCAGCACACACCGGGCAGGCTCAGGACGGAGCGAATCTCCTCCACCATGTAGGGAAGGTTGTGAGCCTTAACAAAGTGCGCGAACCTCGTGACCCCTGGATGACAGATCTCCTGTTGAGTCTCTGCAGCCTGTCCAGTTCTATGTTGGTGCAAGTCCCCATGGAGAGTGCATCTGGCGGGTCGTTAAGTTTACCAGTATGTCATAATTGAAGGTGGAGAGTTTGATTCTCCACCTAGCGATCTTGTCACTCTTGATCTTACCTCGCTTGGGTATTGCTAAACATGAACAAGACCGCACAGTGGTCGGTCAGCAGTGTAAAGCGCCTGTCAGTGAGATAGTGTCTCCAACGACGTACTGCCTCAACTATGGCCTGGGTCTCCTTCTCGACAGAGGAGTGTCGGCTCTCAGGGCCCTGGAGGGTCCTGGAGAAGGCTACCGGCCAGCTAACCTGGTTCAAAGTGGCCGCTAGTGCAAAATCGGATGCATCACTCCCTACTTGGAATGGAATGGACTCGTCGATGACGTGCGACGGCGATGTCCAATTTGATACGGTCGAATGCCGCTTTGGCTTCGGTTGACAGGGGGAAGGAGGTGGTCTTGATAAGTGGCCATGCCTTTTTGGCATAGTGTGGAACCCATTGGGCATAGTACGAAAAGAAACCCAGGCAGCGTCTGAATGCCTTTTTGGTGTGGGGGGGGGGGCAAGTACATGAGGGGATGCATGCGATCAGTGTCTGGCATTACCACCCCATTCTCCACCACACAACCTAGAATTGCAAGCCGAGTGGTCCAGAAGACACACTTGATGAAATTGTAGGTTAAGTTCAGCCGAATCGCATTCTGAAAAAAATTCTTGAGGTTGGCATCATGGTCCTGCATATCATGGCCACAGATGGTGACATTGTCCAGATACGGGAAAGTAGCTGTTAGCCCGTTTCTGGTCTACCATCCGGTCCATTTCCCGCTGGAAAATCACGACACTATTCGTGACCCCAAAGGGTACCCTGAGGAATTGATACACTTCGAAGGCCGTGCAAAGTCTGTCTTTTTGGCGAATCGGGAGCTGGTGATAGGCCAAACGCAAGTCAATGGTGGAGAACACACTGTATTGGGCGATCTGATTCACCACATCCATGATCAGTGGGAGGGGGTATGCATCCAGAAGTGAGAAGCGGTTGACTGTCTGGCTGTAGTCAACCATCATCCGCAGTTTCTCCCCATTTTTAACCACCACCTCCTGGGCCCTCCAGGGACTTGAGGTGAGTTCGATAATGCCCTCCTCCAGCAGTCTGCACACCTCACTTGTGATGAATTTCCTGTCTTTGTAACTAAGTGGCTTTTGGTGGCCACTGGTTTCCAGCCAGGGGTGAGGTCTGCGAGGAGTGCTGGAGGAGTGACCCGGAGGGTGGAGAGGTTACAAGTGGGGCGCGGGGGCTGGTGGTGTGGGTTGTGTGGGCTGTCATTGGCAGGAGGCCTCTGAGGTGGAGTGGTTACAAACAGAGAGTGGGGAATGGGACCCCCCATAGTGCAGGGAAACAGTTTGGAACTGGCACTGAAAATCCAGTCCCAGCAATACGGGACCACACAGTTGGAGGAGGACTAACAGTTTAAAAATCGGTAAATCTGATGCCCTGGACTTTCAGGGTCACCACGCAATATCCCTTTACCCCAATCAAGTGTGATCTGGTCGCCAATGAAATCTTCTGGTCAGTGGGGAGAATAACGAGTCTGCAATGGTGGGCCAGGTCTGGACGGATAAAACTCTTGGTTGACCCAGAGTCAAATAAGCAATTGGTATGGTGTCCATGCAGTTTAATCAGTTCCATTGCTTTTGTAAGGGGATGGGGGCAGTCCTGGACCAGGGTCACTGATGCAGAGACCTGTGCTGGGAACAGTGGAGTCTTACATGATGACGTCACACAGCGCCGGGCCTGAAATGCACTACATGTGCTTGGTGACATCACAGAAGCAGTCGGGCTGGAGCTGTCAGCATGGAGGAGCTGGGGCTGCTGCCTGCAGCCTGCTGGGGGTGTCAGCCAGCCAACAGTAAGTGCTGGGGGTCACTGCTTGCAGTCAGCAGTGGTGGGGCAGTCAGGCAGTGGTAACGGCGGTGGATACCGGGTCGACAGCGTCAGCAGCAGCGGGTCCCTGGTCAGCAGCGGCGGTAGCGGCAATGTCAGCGGCGGGTACCTGGTTGGCAGTGTTGGTAGCAGTGATGGCAGCGGTCGTTGAAGTCGGGGCTTGGGCCTGGGCAGTCGTTGCTCCGTGTGGGAGGTCTAAGTATTCCAACATCATCGCGGTGAGAGTGGGCTGTACCTTCCGTGCTTGACACCTGCCCCGTGACATTAGGCGCTGCTGCGCGGTGGAGCTCTCGCTCTTATTGGACAAGAGCTCTGAAGAGATGCTTGAATGGGAGGGTGACGGGCCTTACATGAGGCGCTGTGTTTGACGGTGGCCATTTTGGAGTGAGACTACAGCAAAATGGCCTTTTTTAAGGCACTTCTGGCACCTGGCTTTCCTCGCTGGACACTGGGACCTGCTGTGCTTATCCCTCCCACAGAAGTAGCACTTCAGGGTCGCATCAGGCAATGTAGCGGTGGCCAACAGGCCATCGGTGGGCCGTGGTAGTAGGGTTGAGGGAGGGCATCCTACTCACTTCATAGCTTGGGGTCCAGTCCTGAGAGTAAGCGTCCATACTTAAGACCGCATCCTCCATTGTCTCTGTGATCCAGATCACGTCCTCTAGGTTTTCTCCCCCGTGCTCTAGCAGGTGCTGCCTCACCTCATTCGATCAGGCCCGGCCACGTAAGCATCCCGAATTAGATAGACGGTGGTCTCAGCAGCAGTTCTGTCTGAGCAGGCACAGGCTCTGCTCAGTGCCCTTAGTGCTTGGCTATAAGCTCTACAGGACTCACCAGGCAGTTGCCTCCTGGTCGCTAGTTTGTACTGGGCGTAGACCCTGTTTACCGGTTGCTCGTAGAGTCCTTTCAACACCTTCATGGCTGCAGCGTAAGTGGCTTCATCCTGGATGCTCTCATAGACTCTCGGGGACACCACAGACATCAGTACTAGTAGTCGATGACCGTCCTCCTCCAAGGCAGGGTCAGAGTGTTGTAGGTAAGCTTCGAAACATCTCACCAAGTGCTTAAAGTCATTTGAAGCTGTAGCCGACTGCAGGTCGATGTTGAGGCATTCCGGTCGCAGCATACGCTCCATCCCTTGAAAACTTTCTAGTTAATAAAATTGTAGTTCACGTCGAAAGAATCAAAGGCTTGTTGATCCAAACCAAGGCTTTTATTAACTAGAAGACTGGAGCATATCACATGTAGGTCGACCAGTCCAGAATGATCTGGGTCTGGCTAGGAGCAACCCTTTAAGACCTGCCAGTAGGCATGGCTACGCTCTCAGCTAATCACAACCATCTTATACCACAATATATCTTTCTTTCTTTGGCTTGGCTTCGCGGACGAAGATTTATGGAGGGGGTAAAAAGTCCACGTCAGCTGCAGGCTCGTTTGTGGCTGACAAGTCCGATGCGGGACAGGCAGACACGATTGCAGCGGTTGCAAGGGAAAATTGGTTGGCTGGGGTTGGGTGTTGGGTTTTTCCTCCTTTGCCTTTTGTCAGTGAGGTGCACCTCACCACAATATCTTTGGCTTGGCTTCGCGGACGAAGATTTATGGAGGGGGTAAAAAGTCCACGTCAGCTGCAGGCTCGTTTGTGGCTGACCAGTCCGATGCGGGACAGGCAGACACGATTGCAGCGGTTGCAAGGGAAAATTGGTTGGTTGGGGTTGGGTTTTGGGTTTTTCCTCCTTTGCCTTTTGTCAGTGAGGTGGGCTCTGCGGTCTTCTTCAAAGGAGGCTGCTGCCCGCCAAACTGTGAGGCGCCAAGATGCACGGTTTGAGGCGTTATCAGCCCACTGGCGGTGGTCAATGTGGCAGGCACCAAGAGATTTCTTTAGGCAGTCCTTGTACCTTTTCTTTGGTGCACCTCTGTCACGGTGGCCAGTGGAGAGCTCGCCATATAATACGATCTTGGGAAGGCGATGGTCCTCCATTCTGGAGACGTGACCCATCCAGCGCAGCTGGATCTTCAGCAGCGTGGACTCGATGCTGTCGACCTCTGCCATCTCGAGTACCTCGACGTTAGGGGTGTGAGCGCTCCAATGGATGTTGAGGATGGAGCGGAGACAACGCTGGTGGAAGCGTTCTAGGAGCCGTAGGTGGTGCCGGTAGAGGACCCATGATTCGGAGCCGAACAGGAGTGTGGGTATGACAACGGCTCTGTATACGCTTATCTTTGTGAGGTTTTTCAGTTGGTTGTTTTTCCAGACTCTTTTGTGTAGTCTTCCAAAGGCGCTATTTGCCTTGGCGAGTCTGTTGTCTATCTCATTGTTGATCCTTGCATCTGATGAAATGGTGCAGCCGAGATAGGTAAACTGGTTGACCGTTTTGAGTTTTGTGTGCCCGATGGAGATGTGGGGGGGCTGGTAGTCATGGTGGGGAGCTGGCTGATGGAGGACCTCAGTTTTCTTCAGGCTGACTTCCAGGCCAAACATTTTGGCAGTTTCCGCAAAGCAGGACGTCAAGCGCTGAAGAGCTGGCTCTGAATGGGCAACTAAAGCGGCATCATCTGCAAAGAGTAGTTCACGGACAAGTTTCTCTTGTGTCTTGGTGTGAGCTTGCAGGCGCCTCAGATTGAAGAGACTGCCATCCGTGCGGTACCGGATGTAAACAGCGTCTTCATTGTTGGGGTCTTTCATGGCTTGGTTCAGCATCATGCTGAAGAAGATTGAAAAGAGGGTTGGTGCGAGAACACAGCCTTGCTTCACGCCATTGTTAATGGAGAAGGGTTCAGAGAGCTCATTGCTGTATCTGACCCGACCTTGTTGGTTTTCGTGCAGTTGGATAATCATGTTGAGGAACTTTGGGGGACATCCGATGCGCTCTAGTATTTGCCAAAGCCCTTTCCTGCTCACGGTGTCAACAATATATACATATACAATATATACATATACACATTTGTGATGGAATCCGTACTATCACGCACTGCAAACTGTATGCAAAAGTGAACTCAATCTTACTCGAGAGGCATTAAGACAGAGGTTTTGGTTGTTTCTTTTCATTTGTATTAAATTAGATTTGTGCGTAGATCTGTAATTTACTTTATATTTAGTGTGAAAGTTACTTAAACTTGTCTTTCATGACCAATTCTGTTGTTTGAAAGGAACCCAGAAGAACCAAAATCATGTTTTGATTTAATGTGGAAATCCCCAAGTTTCTGATCAACAGGCCCTTCAGCCCACTTTGTTAGTGGAAAACAGGGGTAAAACAAACTAAAATTTTGCTGCTTGAACATGATAAATATCCCTCTCTTCTCTGTCTATTCATGTGTCTCTCTAGAAGCTAGTTGCACATCACAGCTGCTGGCCTGCAGGAATTTAACTTAACTGATGCACTAATGAATTAGGGGATTCTTGGCAGGGAGATCCGTTATGGACAGAGCCCACTATCATCTAGGTCAATGGTGAGTGCTAAAGCTTTGCCACTGACTCCTGATTTTAGACGACTGTACATTCCCAGCAAGTTTATGCTTTCATATGGAGTACCTCCTGCTTTTCCTTCTACCTCCCCCATTAATCCATCTTATGTCCTTAGAATTGTTTTGTGCAGCTATATAGTCTTATAAACATTTATTTTAAAGTTCTGACTCAAATAATTCTGAACATAATTGAGATTTTTCATTGATGGAAGTACACCAATGATTTTCTGTGAGCTATTGGTTCACTCGTGTTCTTTCACCCCTCACAAAACCAATCTAATCCTCTCCAGGCTTTCAGACAGACACTAGAAATCTGCTTCCCACTAGCGGTCAGATTTGTTTCCCCAACAGCATGACTCAATTTCCAAAGCCGAGGATGGACTATCTTCAAATATTATCTTTTTTTAAAAAAACCAAAGATGGAATAAATGTTATGTATTTCCTCCATTTTTATTTAAATTCCAGGATAGGATTAAATGACAAATCAGACAACTGCCAGATTCTAAATTGACCAGTGGGAGCTGAGTACCAAATGAAATGCAAAAAGTTACTGCGAAGTAGAAAAACGGTTTCTCAAACAAAATAATTTTTTGTGTTTGTGAACAAATCTAGGTTCTGCTACATATTCAAAACTATTCAAGCATATTAAACTAATTGTATTCTGGGTTGACTGCATTCTCATTGACTGTGGACAAGCTGTGCTTGAAGCTGGTACATTCAAATGGTTGAGTGGGTTTAGGGAACAAGGATAGGCAGTGGGCATTTCAACATGGAGAAGTCTCTTATCCAACAGGGGGAGGGGGGTGAGAAACGGCAAGGTGTCACAGTGGTGGTAATGAGGCATTGAGAGAACAAATGTAACAAGATAACTGACATTATGAGTGTAAAAAGTCTTGAATGGTTTTCTGGTTTGTAAATAATTTATTGTGAATAAAGTACATTTTTGGTTAAAAGATTGTGGTGACCAGTGAATTCACTAGGCAACAGAAACTAGCAGGATATACACCAGCTCTGGTTTAGAACCAAATCCTGCATTATCAAATGAACATTGGTATAGAAATCAGAAGCAATTCAACAAAAAAAACAAAAGGAAAAATGCAGACCTGACCATTTTGTAACATCTCTCTTTATTTTAATTGCAGCTAAATAGTTTTAGATAACTCCTCCATATCTTGAGGGAGTTGAAAGAGTCACTGTACACTGAATTATGGAATAAAATTGATTATCAGACAAGTGCAAAAGCTAAGATCTCAATGAAAACACCTTTATATCAGAATGAACTTTTTTCTTTCACTGTAGATAATCATTTTCTGAAAGTTTGGAACCAAAAGGAAATTTTAAAAGTTGAAAACTGTTTTGAAGCTGGGAAATTTTTGTCCTTTAACCGCATGAAAGATAAATTCCAAATTTCTTCAAATACTTTTTTTTTGTTAATATCAAGTTTAAAAAAAAAGTTACTAGAACAATTAGGTCATGATTTAAAACTACCTAGACAGTCTTCTTTAGAATTACTACTTACTAAAGATGATCGATAAAATTTATTTCTGAAATGTATAAGTTGTTACAAAATAAATTGCCTAAACCGATCTTCATAAATCAAGAATGAAATGGGAAGTGGATTTAGATGGACAGATTGATGAAAATGTTTGGAGAAATATGTGTAAAGATAGTATGACGAAGGTAATAAATGTACGTTAAAGATTAGTGCAGTACAATTTCTTACATCAACTGTATTTGACTCCGTTGAAATTGAGAAATTTCCAGTTTAGTTCTTCAGATGTGGCCAAGAGGTCGGTTCTTTTCTTCATTCGACATGGACCTGTCCTATGGTTAAAAGTTTTTGGTTGCAAATTAAATTATTTTTAGAGCAGATATTAAAAATAAATTTACCTTTTGATCCACTGTTGTTTTTACTAGGATATACAAAATCAATAGCTTTAAGATTGAAATTAAATATGTATCAAATTGAATTTTTGCACTTACCATTGGTAGTTTCTAAAAAGTGCTTAGCTATTACATGGAAATCGGATTTGAATTTAGGGATGAAAGCTGGCACAATGAAATGAAAGCCTGTATTCCTTAAGAAAAAGATTACATACAATTTGAGAGATAAACTTTTTTTTATTAAAGTTTGAAAACTATTGATGTTAAAATGTGAGGTCCCAGACCACTCCAGTGGACGTTTCCACTCCTGCAGCCAAGAAGCTTTTAAGTTATAAAATTGTAATATTAAATCATGATCTCCTTTCCCTTTCTTTGTAGTTGGGACAGGGAGGAGGGAGGGTATCATTTGGGAGCTTTGGGAGGTGGGGGGGTGGTTATATGTAAAAATGATTAATCACACTATGCATATACTTAATTGTAGAAACTATTGTTATGTTCAATTTTAACTAAAATATTAAAATAGAGTCACTGTGCAATGTTTACTTTTGGATTAATCCATCAATATGTGACCAATATACTCATTGGTTTAATATTAACGGTCTCCAATTTATTAAAAAAAACACAATACAGGCATGAATTAAAGGGTCCAGTCAGAACTGCTTAAGGCAATAGAGGGAGCAGGGATTAGCATTTAATATAACTATTAGTGTTGGAAGAATCAAATATGCATGTGAGAAATATATTACCACACAACAAAATACAACAGAGAAATAAAGAAATTGACAATGAGGAAATAAAAACTGATTAACCATCACAATACCACAGGACAAGTAGCAAATCCCAGGAACACTCCCAATCTTTCTCACCATTCCTCAGGAAATGGGTAATATCTGCAACTGAAAATTATATTTGTACCAAATGAGAACCCATGCTAACTGGGCAAACACTAAGCTGTAGAGGACATATGGCAAAAGATGTGGAAACTGAATGACGCTTGCAGAAAGCAACATTTCTCACATTACAGGCTCTGGCATCAACCCACACTGTAGTTTTCCTGTTAGATAGCTAAATCTATTTCTCTCTTTTGATATACATCAACCTACTAAAAAATTCTAATTACATTGATATGACTATCCAGCATAATAAAAACCTGTCAAAATGTTATGAAATTTAACCAATTAAAATTGCAGAATAGGAGATCAGAAGCTACTCAGTATTCAAGGCTTATATAAATTCAGCTGAAATGAGCAAAGCCAATGTCATGTTAACACTTTCCCTGCTGCAGATCCTGTTCTTTCCTGAACCTCTAATAATGTAAATATGCATTAAGAAATTCACTTATCTTAAAGAAAACATATAGTGCCAATATATCCTAAAAATATTTAGCAGCTGCTGCTGTTATCATGCACTTCCTGCTATTTTTGCTGCCTTTTAATGATGAGTCCCACACAGTTGCTAGCTTTTTATGAACTACTCTGTCATGACTAAAATACATGCAAACCTGACAGATGCACACTTGTCATTTCTAAAGAGGTGATCCTCTGACCCTAACCCTCCCCCAAATCATAACACATGAAGAATTGGAGAATCTTACTGATTAAACAGACACCATAATTGCTTCCCAGAAGGGAAGCTTCACAGATTTTCAACTTTTCTTAGTGACAGGAAGGGTTCCTCCATTTCATTCCCACAATTTACTCATATTTTGATTGCTCTGAAGCCCCGTTCCTGACACAATAGGTTTTAACCAACTCGATAACTGCTGCAAAACATGAACCTCTGTTGCTCTGAGACCATTGCTGAGAGCTGACATCCCAGTCAGAAGCCCAAATGCAGGGTAATGCAATCGCCACTCATCCAGGGCACCAGCCAAGCTGAGAAAGTGACGAAATCCCTAGTAAAATAAATCACTGAATGAAGTGAAAATAGGAAAATCTGCAGATGCGCATTACACAAGATGAATTTATCCAACACGATTGTGCATTGTGCTAGAAAATTAATGATAATGAGTTTATTGTCATACGCACAAATACAATTTACAGGCGCATCAAAATTCTTGTATGCTGCAGCTGAACAAATGCACAAGTTACACCACCACAAAAGTCGACTTTAACTTAGCCCAGTAAGGAAAGAGATAATAAAGGATGGATCGATAGATAAATAAGTGCTGTATTCATAGATACAGTTAGTGCAAGAAAAAAGTAGTATTTCAATAGTGCAGACAGGTCCTGGAGCATTTTCAGAAATAACATTAATTGGGAAAACTGCTGCGTCAATACTTGTCCTTTGTACCAGCCTCCTCCTACCCAATTCATCTCTTCCCATCATTCCTCTTCTCTTCCTCCTCTCATCCATATGCCTATACGGAGCCCCCTTAAACCCATCCATCTGCGCCACGAGTGAACTGTGATGGAGCTTCAGCACCAACAACAGTGGCTCCTGAGCCAGCATTTCAGCAAGGCATTCCTTACGTCAGAAGACAGATGTAGACACCAAGGTTTAACACAACAAGCTCGGAAGCCATCTGGAGTGGGGTTGGGGGGGGGGGGGTGGTGGAAATGAGAAAACCTGCTTTCACACATCAGCTGCAGTAAACCTGTCATTGCACTTGGATGACACCGCAGGCTGCTTGTTGGCTGGAAGCCCAGTATGAAAAGAGTTTTGGAATACACTGCAGACCTAACCTTGGACCCGCTGCACACTTTGGTTCCATATCAACTGTGACATTTACCCAGTAAACCAATAGAGTTATGACGACTCATTAGTTTTTGACCCAACACAGGAAGTATGAAATAGCTATCCATTTTTGAAGAACGTTAGGCATGGTGTTTATGACTGGTAGGGGGGTTTACAGATTGAAAATCACTTAAGGTTGCAGCGCCTGAATTATTTTTGGGCTTACAATACAGTAGCTACTGGTCTGAGATCACTAGATCTCACCAGGCAACACCTTGCTCACAGCTATAGGTATAAATATAATTCTCAAGTTCAAGTTTATTGTAATCTGATTGTACAAGTACAGCCTGACAGAGCAGCATTCTTTGGACCTCTGTGCAAAACACACAGACATTTAACCAGGCATAACTCAAATACAGACAAACAATACATATGCAGCAAAAATATTTCATCTATACAAATGAATAAATAAATATTGTTTCATGAATATGACAGTCTTGAATGGACAGTGTGAGCAGTGCCTTAGGTTGTTCAGCATTCTCACTGCCTGTAGGAAGAAGCCGATCCTCATCCTGGCAGTGCTGGCTCTGATATGCCTGATTCTCTTTCTTGATGGGAGCAGCTGGAAGATGCTGTGTGCACAGTGGAAAGGGTCCTCAATAATTATGTGTGCCCTCATCAAACAGCGATCTTGATGGAGCACATCAATGGGGGGGGGGGGAAGGAGGAGGGAGACTCCAGTGATCCTCTCTGCCACTCTTATGGTCATGTGTATTGACCTCCGATCCATTTCTCTGCAGCAACCGCACCAGCCTGTGATGTGGTCGGCCAGGACTCTCCAGTAGAGGCTGACATAATGATGGCTGGTTGCCTTGCCTGCTTCAGTCTTCTCAGAAGTACATTTACTGTTGTGCCCTCCTGACAAGTGAGGAGATGTTGAGTGCCCACGATAGGTCACTAGTTAAGTGAACTCCAAGGAAATTGGGTGCTCTCCATAACAGAGTTGTTGATGTGTAGTGGAGGGTGGTCATTCCTGATCTCCCAACAAAACAAATAATAA
Organism: Narcine bancroftii; assembly: GCF_036971445.1. Taxonomy (NCBI): domain Eukaryota; kingdom Metazoa; phylum Chordata; class Chondrichthyes; order Torpediniformes; family Narcinidae; genus Narcine; species Narcine bancroftii. The sequence continues at coordinate 252,901,386 of NC_091472.1, forward strand.
TTATGCACATATCCATGTAACAGTGTGATCAGGGTTCCTTCATGTCTCTTAAAACTCTAGTGGTCTTGGTGGCCGAGCCAAGAATCCAGTGTGAGCAAGTTTAAAGCCTGAGCACGCCAACATATTGAAAGGAGCAAATATTCTCTCACAAGGTGATGCAGACCTCCAGTGGGATCAAGGCAATGATGAAAGATGGGGCGGGGGGGGCGGGGCGGGGCGGGGCGGGGGAGGCTAGCAAAAGAGGTTTTACATGGAAATTCCACATTTAAGATTAAGCACAACAGATAGGATGCTATGCCCAGACATATTTGGCTAGAGTAAATTAGTTGTGATGCCCCGTGCAGTGCTGATTTAAAATTGAAGGAAGTACTTGTTCACTACTTAACCTCGTTCTCAAAACATGCACCATCATGAAAAACAGCAGAGAAGGAATTGTACTTTAGTGTGGGATTGTATGGGGTTGGGGGGTGGGGGGTGGGGAGGTTTTTAAAACTGCATCGTTCAGTGCAATTCCCTGAAAAAGAAAGATCAATTTTGCTTTGGGGAATTCCAGTAATACCCATCCATAGAAAACACCAAGTTCGAACTGCATCACAACATTGATCAGGACCTGACTGGACTTAATCTGTGAGACCCATCAGACTTAGACGAGAAATACATTATTGAAACCCGAGATGGATGCCAGATAAACTAATGAGATACTGGAGTAAAACAGGTTTGTGACAGCTCCTGTTTTTTGTCAGCTTTACAATGACCCAAGCTTCTATCACTGGAGGCCTGGAACCGCTTACTTAGGGGAAGGGGGGGGGGGGGGGTGCGGGAATCAAATCAGGAAGTGAAGACCTTATATCACTAACTGTTGTGAGGTTAATAATTGCTTGAATATACATTAATAAATTATATATTTATTCTGTTCTAAATGTAGCAATGGTTCGAGATTCATTCACCATTCCACTTCCACTCTGGCCCGTCAGTCCCCGAAACTGAAACATAAATTTGGAGAAAGAGCACCTAATTTCCCATCTGGGCAAGTTGCAGCTTTTAGGATTCATTATGGAATTAAATGTTTGCATGCAACTTGCTTTCTCTTTTCCTGTCTGTTTGTATTACAACAGGTCACTTTTTCTCTCCACAACTGCTTCTCAAAATAGCATCTCCCTTTTGGTTTCAGTATTTTATAGTTCTGACTTGTATTCTTTCTAGCTTCTCATTAATTTTTCAATCAGCCAGCTTCATTCAGTTAGCTGCATAAATGTCACTACTGTGAACCAGGTCTCACCTTGTCAGAAGCATTCCTTCTATCCTATCCATCCTTGCCGCATTCTCTCTGCAATTTACAAATCATGGGATTAATGCAGGATTAGTGGAAGTGGGTGCTTGAAGGTGATTTTGGACCTGTTTATGTGCCGTATTGCTCTACAACACTGTTGACTAAACCAGCTTGTTTTCTCATTTCTGTCTTGAAAAGGTCCTGACAGCCCAAAACATCGATCATCCATGTCCCTCCATGGATGCTGACAGACCAACCAGACCCTCCAGCTCCTCCTTGTTTGCTCAAGATTCCATCATCTGCAATCCTTGTGCTTCCCCTATTTTGTCACTTATTCAGATCAGACAAAGGGCTTCCAAACTGAGACGGCAACTGTTTATCCTTCTGCATAGTGTTTGAAAATTATAAACCAGAAATAAAAGCAGAGGGGACTACACTGCTGTCCTCAGTCCAGTGTGATGGTCAACCCTCCAGCACCCTCACTCTGACTTCTCATCAGGGACAGTTTTCCTTTCACGTTGCTATACACTCTTATTCCACCACCCTTCATATAGTGAAGGGAGTCAAACTCTCAGGAGATTAAACAGCAGGCTCACATGCAAATTGAGCCATGCAAATAAAATGATTTAGTGGGATAAGAAATCAAAAATCAAAACAGTGCTGGAAAATCTGACGAATCAGCAGCACCCGAGGAGAGCAAAATAGAGCAAAGACCTTGCATCAGAAGAATGAGTAAACATCACAGAGCCACAAACCAGGCAGGCATTTAAAATTGCCAAATCCTGGTACAGCAAGTGGGAAGAGCCTACAAACGCATATGTCGCTAATTTTTTTTAAAAACAAAGATGCTCCTTGGGAAGACAGTCAATAGATATTCCAGGGGCTGAGATGCATGTGTTGTTTCCCCGTGCTGATCAAGAGAACCACCCCCCAACGAAACTCTCTTCTTGCAATATGCCCAAGTATTAGCTGCTTTCCTAGTATTCTGGTGGATCCTTCCTGATGCCCCAATCCTGCATTTTGCCCAGAATGTACCTGGAGCTAACATCTCATAGCCCGAATATGGCTGAGATTGTCTGATCTCAGAAGCTCAGCACTAGTCAGTACTTGGAGGAGTGACCACCTAGGAACACCATGTTCTATAGGGTTCTGTTAAGGGCGCTGGACCACGTGCTGACTATCTATCTGTCTGCCTTACGGAAGACAAGGGTTAAAGAATTTCATGTATGTTACATTCTAAATGTAGTATTACATGACAATACTGGAACCTTCACCAAGAACCTGCATTGAAGAGTTCAGAAATGGTTCAGTGCTCACTCTGCCCCTGAAACCCAATTGCAGAAAAATCTCTGGTATCCGGAATTCAAGCAAACGGCAACCCCAAGCAACCAGCAAAAAGGAAAATCAGGGAAATGAATTTTTTAAAAAAAATAATTTAAAATGCAAATAAAAATTTAAAATCGTAAAGTAAATGTTCTCCAAAGCAACGCACAGACCCTTGGTGAAGATGGGAGAAAAATCCAGGCAGCAGAGTGTCCCACCCGCAGCAGCTCTTTGAATAAAATGGCCTGGCCCAGGATGAAGAGACGGCTGATGCATTTCGCCGCTGGGACGACTCACCCAAAGTGTCTCCCTACCTAGTAAGAGTCTATTTTTATTAGTATATTAGAGGTATTAGTCTATCTCATTGTCGATCCTTGCATCTGATGAAATGGTGCAGCCGAGATAGGTAAACTGGTTGACCGTTTTGAGTTTTGTGTGCCCGATGGAGATGTGGGGGGGCTGGTAGTCATGGTGGGGAGCTGGCTGATGGAGGACCTCAGTTTTCTTCAGGCTGACTTCCAGGCCAAACATTTTGGCAGTTTCCGCAAAGCAGGACGTCAAGCGCTGAAGAGCTGGCTCTGAATGGGCAACTAAAGCGGCATCATCTGCAAAGAGTAGTTCACGGACAAGTTTCTCTTGTGTCTTGGTGTGAGCTTGCAGGCGCCTCAGATTGAAGAGACTGCCATCCGTGCGGTACCGGATGTAAACAGCGTCTTCATTGTTGGGGTCTTTCATGGCTTGGTTCAGCATCATGCTGAAGATATCTCAATGAGATAGACAACAGACTCGCCAAGGCAAATAGCGCCTTTGGAAGACTACACAAAAGAGTCTGGAAAAACAACCAACTGAAAAACCTCACAAAGATAAGCGTATACAGAGCCGTTGTCATACCCACACTCCTGTTCGGCTCCGAATCATGGGTCCTCTACCGGCACCACCTACGGCTCCTAGAACGCTTCCACCAGCGTTGTCTCCGCTCCATCCTCAACATCCATTGGAGCGCTCACACCCCTAACGTCGAGGTACTCGAGATGGCAGAGGTCGACAGCATCGAGTCCACGCTGCTGAAGATCCAGCTGCGCTGGATGGGTCACGTCTCCAGAATGGAGGACCATCGCCTTCCCAAGATCGTATTATATGGCGAGCTCTCCACTGGCCACCGTGACAGAGGTGCACCAAAGAAAAGGTACAAGGACTGCCTAAAGAAATCTCTTGGTGCCTGCCACATTGACCACCGCCAGTGGGCTGATAACGCCTCAAACCGTGCATCTTGGCGCCTCACAGTTTGGCGGGCAGCAGCCTCCTTTGAAGAAGACCGCAGAGCCCACCTCACTGACAAAAGGCAAAGGAGGAAAAACCCAACACCCAACCCCAACCAACCAATTTTCCCTTGCAACCGCTGCAATCGTGTCTGCCTGTCCCGCATCGGACTGGTCAGCCACAAACGAGCCTGCAGCTGACGTGGACTTTTTACCCCCTCCATAAATCTTCGTCCGTGAAGCCAAGCCAAAGAAGAGAGGTATTAGTAAGGCTCTATCTGTAAACTTTAGGGGGGGGGGGGGGTGGAGGAGGGTTAATTATAATGGTGGCACGGATAACATAGTCGTTAGCACCACACTACTCGAGTGTTAGTGACTGGGTTTCCAATTTAAATTTTGTAAGTTATGGGAATTACCTGATTCAAGTGAACTTGACATAAATAGGGAGTACAATACAGATTTTTTTTCAAATTATGTTATATTTTATACTATCTTTTGTCTTTTAAACTATTTATTCTTAATGCTGGTGTATTAGTTAGGTATTATAAGAGTGTGTCTCAGGCAACCAGAAAATTTGCATATCTGGCATCTGCAATCCCCATAGGTGCCAGATACCAGGGATTTTACTGTTTTGTAGGACACACACAAGAGGACCATTATTCACTTAACCTCCTCACATTACTGATTCTGGATGTGCAAACATCGACCAGGAAGTAAAACCGAGTTGTCAGCTGAATTGATGAATGCAGGCTCAATATTGACATTTAAGAAAAAAAATGAACAGGTATATAACTGGGAGGGGTATGGAGGCATATGGTCCGGGTGTAGGTCAGTGGCACTTGACAGAATGATAGTCTGTCTGACACAAACTAGAAGGGCTGAAGTTCCTCTTTCTTTCTGTGCTGTCTTGTCTGTGGTTCAAAAAAAAAATGAGGCTGCAATCAAAGCCACAGAATATCCCTCTTTAAAAAAAAATGCCACAATTTCAAACTTGCAATTTTAATAGTAAAATAAAGGAACATATGGACTAATTAATTCATATTCCACTTGCACTCAATGCATTTTTTTCCCTCCTAAAAATCAAAAGACAAAGATACTGTCTGAAGTCATGTTTACATATCTCAGCGACATATCCTTTTATATAGATATGGTGCATCCACATTCTTCCTTGTTTGACTTGGGGAAAATCAATATTTATCTTTACATTAAATGTTTAATTCCTTATCCATTTGTTTCACCTCCAACTCAATTAATTTATTATTTTAAAACTAACCATGTAGTCAGTAGGCATAGATTTAAGAGACTGGCAGACCCCTTCAAATACTGACTCCTAGCTATCTATCAACACCACATAGATAAATATGGCCTGGTTTAAGAAGTTATTCATTCAATAAAGCCTTTTTCTATCTGCCTTTCAAAGGTCTGGTACAAAACCTTGATAATCCAGAATAATTATCGCAGCAAATGTCACTATTTTTCCCTAAACTTTGACATGCAAAACCCCCACAGAACAAAGATCCAAAGCCACAAAAACTAAAAGAAAAATGTTGCATAGATATAATTATCTACATCCTGATAGAAAGCACATAGAATACAGATTTTTAAAAATATAACCACCAATTTTGGTGTCAAATCATTTTAGTTTATCAGAATTTAATTTGGCTCATCTTCAAGGGAATTGCATTCTTAAAACATTTGTTAAATGATTTATAATGTTGAATATATCTTTAGATTGTAGTTTGTGGGGCACATAAACGTGCTGGAGAAACTTGGCAGTAATGCACATAAAGTAAAAACCACTTGAAGTTTTGGGCTGGAGTCATCCTTCAGGAGTGCCAAAAATATGGCAGAAGCTGAATTAAAAGGTGGTGGAACACAGGCCAACATATAATTGGTTATGGGTGGATACAGGTGGGAGGATAGAAGAGAAAACTGCAAAATGAAAGGGGGAAAATGGTCAGAGATCCAACAAAGATAGCTCTCTGATAGAAGGGAAGGGATGGGGAGCTAGAAGGGAGACAGAGCGACAAATGTAAGAGAGAGAGGTGAGGCAGTTGGAAAAGTTGATACAGTACTGATGCCATCTGGTTGGACACCGTCAAGACAGAATGCTCTTGTCTCGTCACACCAGAAAAAATGAAACACTTTGGAATATTTGAGAAAGATAAACACTGGGATATTTGGGGCATTGCATAAATGAAAGTCTCCTTCCAAAGTTCCAACTTCAGGGCTCATCCACCAGTTCTGGGCCTGGGGTGTCCACTGAGTATTGGAAATACCAATGATAGGAGCAAGAGACTCGACCTGTCCTTTTAAGATATTAAAGTAGTTGGCAACCCTGTGCCCTGCTCTGCAATGATGTCCATTCACAACTGGAATAATCCTCTCAGGCCTAAAGGAGAATCCACGGTAAACAGCTCCTTGGCACGGGTCCCCTTTCCAAATTACTGATGCAGTGCTTATTAATACCATCCCAATTAGCTGCTTATTACTTCCATATTTTAACATTCATATTCATAACTAAAACCTCTAGTACTATTTACCAGACAGCACAAGAATTATTTTGCTTTTTTTAAAAAAACCACACACTTTTGGCTGCACTCAACCAGAGGCAATAAAGGGGTTTCTCCTGTAATATCCAACTCTGTGTCAGGGCTCAAACCCTTGCAGCAGGTAGGAGAACGTGCATTTTCCCACCTTCAGCAGAGATTCGAATATGCCAGAGAGAGGGAGGGAGATGAGGCTTTAACCTCAGGAGAGGAGCAAAGAGAAATTGCTTTGCATTGAGCTCATGGCATCAGGGTGCAACACTTACTGGTTGCCCGGGATGAAAAGAAAGCAGATGATTTTTTTTTAAAGAAGCCATCATACAGCAACAGCTCTCTCTCTCTCTCTCTGTCTCCGTCCCGGAGATGCAGCGGGATAACAGGTTGTCATCGCAACAAACGCTGGAGTCCGCCGCCGCCGCCGCCACTGCGCACCTTCCCCAACGCGAGCCATCCTTGACCTGGGCTCGAGAGCCTCACCTGGCCGCCAAGAACCACGTCCGTCACATGTCCAGAACCCGGAGGCGGTCGCGCGCAGCGAGACCCTCACCTGCACTCGGGCCCGGGAGAGGCGACGATCGCTGGCGCAGGCGCTGGCGCTGGGCGGGCAGTTGCCCGGTTTCATTGTGCGCCTCCACGCCAGCCTTTGCCGACGGTGGACCCCGGAGAGAACCGTTCAGCCCATTGCAGCAGAGCAAGGCCAACAGGGCGAGGTAACTGGGTGACCCCGACATGGCTTGAGGTCGATGGTCTCATCAAGGAGGCGGCGGGATCCGGTACGTTGTTCCCATGTTTGTTTATCTGCTGCTCGGTGCGGTCCTGATTGCCTGATTGTCTCTGGAGGGAATTGATTGGCGGGGCGGAGGAGCTGGCGCCCCCTGCAGGAAACTCCCGCATGTGCAGGAACACCTGTCCATCCGAGCAGCCCGCGCAGGAGCGGGAGCGGTCATGGGCAGAGCCCCGTGCTCAACCAACGTGACCGTTCGCAACAGTTTTTTGAACAGAAACCCGAATCGACTCAAGCCCAAGCTTGTGCACCAAGTTAATTACAGAGCTATAATTTTGACTTCAGACGCCTTCCACTAGAAGGTCCTTTAACCTCTTTTCTGCAGCACATTTGTGACTGAAATTTCATCCTATTCCTTCCTCTTCCAATGCTCTCCAGGCCAGCCTCATCTTTGATCCTCTTCAAGCCTCTCATAAACTGGCCTTTAGCTCACCAAAGCATGATGCTCAAATTAAACAAAATCTCTTTTGGCTCCATTCATTGCATATTCCTATGTCGACCACAAAGTTTTTAAAACCGGACTATCACATCTGCTTGCACCACAACTGCTGGCAGCCCATTTTTTCCCAACTCATCATTCAACTTTTCCTCTCTCACCTTAAATGCATGTCAAGTCACCTTTATTTGTCGTTCATGCCATGCATAAGATAGTGTTTCTTCAGGACAACAGAACAGATTTACATAAATAGAAATAAAAATATTAAGACATATACAGTAAAAGTCCACAGTACATTATCCACATATGTTCTGGGAATTCAGGAACCTGATAACTTTGGGGTGGGGGGGGAAACTGTTGCCCAATTTGGACATAAGGGCCCGAGTGCTACCTCCTACCAGATGGCAGAAGGGAGAAAAGTTTACATAAGGGGAGTGTGGAGTCCTTCACAATGTTTATTGTTTTCCGCATGCATCGGGTGTATACATGTCCTTCAAGGTAGGAAGTCCTCTCGTATCTGACATTTTACGGCTAAGAGAATGATTATCTACCCTACCTGTGCCTCTCATACATTTATAAACTTCTACACGGTCTCCCCTCAGCCTCCAGCACTTCAGAGAAAAACAAGGGATAACCCAAGTTTGTCCAGTGTTAATTTACACTTCTGAGCAATTCAACTCATACAATATCACAGAATCATTACAGTTCGAGGAAGATAAAGGCCCAATGAGTCTGGGCACATCAGGGCCATTCTGTCTCTGTGGTTCTCTAAATTATCTTCCCCTATGTGTTCATTAATTCCCTTTACAACTCCCTGATTGGTTGTTTTCAATACCTATATGGGCAATGAGTTCCACATCATCACCACACTACATTAAAAATGCTTTACCTCCAATCCTTAGTGTAATTTATTCTGCCCATGAGTTTAAAAAATAGTTTGTAATTTCTGTAAGCCCTGTTAAACTCAAGTCTCTGCAAACTTCCAGTGTGGGCCCTTGCAGATTCAGAATTGAATTGCTTCAGCAATGGCAGATTTGAATCATGTGACCAAGCCTTAAAGCTCTGGGCATCCTTCCAAAGCAGTGGTTCTCAACCTTCTTCTTTCCACTCACATACTATTGGTGCTCTGTAAAGGATTGTTTAAGGTGATGTGTGGGTGGAAAGGAAAGGCTGAGAATCGCTGCTCAAGACCCAATTGTTACTGAAATATTTTATTTGAGAAAAATTGCCTTTGGCCCATTTCCTTTGGAGTTATGAAACCATGTACATAACGAGTGTTAGAAGTAGAAATACCTTTAAAGAAATTCATACCACCTTAATCACAGAGCACCTATGGCCTCGGGAAAGAAAAAGGTTGAGAATTACTGTTATATAGTCTTTCTTTGAGATGTTTCTTAAAGCCCACCATTTATACATAACTTTAGACACCAATCCTGCCTTCTTTTAACTCAGTGTCAAATGCCTTACAATTTCTATAATATTTTAGATATATCCTAAAATATTTCAGGTTATTTTCTGACAGTAGACATCAATGCAAGCTCTTGTTAACTTAGAGAATCAAGAAAAGCGTGTATTTAACTGTCCACTGGATTGAAATCTCAAAGTTGCTTCCTTTAGGCAGGAATTTCAAGGCATCTTCACCCATTTTGTCTATCATAATCCCATTCACTTCCTCACATGCATTTATCTGATTTTTTTCCCCCTTTGAATTTAATACTATTGGACAACTAATTTAGCAACTTTATTCCTGTTAATGTTGCACTCCAATTATATGTTGCAATGTTTCCACGGGTGGGAGAGTCACAAGCTCGGGGACTTGGAAATAAAATAAGATTGTTTAAAACTGTGTACAGAAATGTCTTCTCTCAGAGGATTGTGAACTCGGGAATTATCTGCTAGAGGGTGGTGAAGGCCACAAATTTAATGGTGGAAGTAGATAAATATTTACAAGTTCAAGAAATTGAGAGTTATGGGAAACTGGCACAGAAGAGGACAAAGCCAGCATAGATCAGTCATGTTCATATTGAATGGTGGTCAAGTTTGAGAGGAAGGTGGCTTACCCCACTCCTATTTTCAAGTACTTGTGGGTACAAGCAATATCCCAGTATATGCAGACAGCCTTCCTATTAATCCATCCATAAAGTGGATCAGTGACAATTCATTTAATTAGAAGCACAATGTTTTATGTGATGACCAGTGTTCTGACTGACATGTACTGTGTACTTAGTGGATATTTGAAACCTCTACCTTATTTGGAAATTCAAACCATAATTTCAGATGACAGCTGTACAAAACATTATTGAAATCTGGAACCAAATAAAAGATATGCACCAAAATAATAGTGAATCCTTGCAAATAAATAGGGAATAATTACAAATGATTAGATTTTTAAAAAAATTATGTGGCAGGCAAACTAGTTAATGAACCACCATTATTCCTGTCAACTGATTGTAATGCCACACCAAAGCTTATCTTGAATGTTCACACTGGTCCAAGCCCATTACTGTAAAAGAGGCCAGGAGGCAGGCCCAGAATAGACATGCCATTGATGCATTAATAAGATTACTGAAGAACTTAATTACCTTTCTTTTACTTTAAAAAAATAATCACCATCTTTAGAGCATAGAGTAAATAAAATGCCAATATCATAAACTTTTCATTGAGGCTATTTCTAGAATTGTGAGCAAAGTTCTAAGAATACTACAATGTGTAGCTACTAGTTTCCGCCTCAGTATTCTTCACTACAGGCATTGAACACTGCTCGTCACTCCTGAAAATAAACGGAATGCCTCCTTTCCAAATATAATAGCAGAAAGTTTCCATAATACTGAAGGATGAGAGTATATTTGAATGGCAAAAGATTTCTGGGAAAGCTAAAAAAAAATTGAAGGAAAGTAAGTGATCAAATAATAGAACCACTATCATTGGATTACATAACAGATTGGTCTAGGAACTAGAAGAGAAAGATAGAAGTGACAGGCTTAGATTTGGAAAGGTCACTCAAGCCTGTTCCAATGAAGTAAAGGTTCCATTCCTTTTTTAAATATTTGGCACACTAAAGGAATTTCTAAAATAGAGGATTGCTATGAAAATGGTCGATTGATGTCATTTGATCAGTTAAAAATTAAGTATGATATCCCACATAATTCACTTTTTTGTTATTTTCAATTAAGAGCTTATTTAAGAGAGAAATTAGGATGAGGTATAGTATTAAAAGATCCTACAGATTTAGAACAGTTGATTGTAGATGGAATGGTCAAAAAGTTTATTTCAATAGCATACATGATGTTACAAGATAAAGTACCTAAATTAGGTTTATTTAAGTCAAAAGAAAGGTGGGAAAAAAATTTAAATATACCAATAGATTAACAAGTTATGTCTAATACAATTAACTTAAGATATAGATTACTTCATTATAATTTTTTACATCAGTTATACATTACACCTCAGAAATTGTAGATGGAATTGAATACATTGATCAATATTTTAGATGTGGAGAAAATATTGGAACTTTTATTAATTCTATATGGTCTTCTTCAAAAGTTAAACCTTTTTGGATTTCTATTACAACAGGTTACAGGTGTTGTTTTTCTGTTGAAACCCTAAGTTATTATTGATGGGAAATTTTGAAAATACATTTATCAGGTTTTAAGTTGAAATTTGAATGCTTTGGTGATAGTAAGGAAATGTATTGCTCTTACTTGGAAATCAAATGTTTCATTAACATTAGGAAGATAATATACAGAGATTCAAAGTTGTATTCCATTAGAAAAAAAATACATCTAATTTTAGAGGTAAATATTCTGTATTTTTTTACAGATTTGGAGCCCGTATGATCGAACTATTATAAAATGATAAAATTGAAATTATAAATAATTCCTTCTGAATCCTCTGGACTGGAGAAGTCTTCTCTTAAAAATAAATAATGTTTTCTTGTGAAATGTTTTTGGGATCTTTGTGTGTTTTCTGAAGCAATCCAATTCAATATATAATCATATTCATTATGTATTTTAGTAATTTAATTTTTTTTAGTGGAGGTAGTAGGGGTTGGGGTTGGGTGTTGGGAGGGAGGGTTTAGTCAGGGTTTATTTAGATGGTTTTTTTGTGTTTTTTTTTCTCTTTTTTCTTTTTATTTATATAAATCAACACATATTTAATTAAATTTTATAATAATGTGGTATATGGTCTTTGTTTGTTATATATCTATTGATCTTAAATAAAATATTTTAAAAAAAGGTTCCATTACTGTCACATAATACTCAGGGGTTCAGTCTAATTTTTTAGGTGCTGGAGCTCATCAAAAACAGTGACAAGGAGGTGCAGGTGCCATAGCTGCCCTCCGGTGAGTCCGGAAGCACCGCACCCTGGCAATACATTTAGAAAGTAATATACATGAAATTCTTTAACTTTGTCAGCCGTAAGGAAGCCAGAGTGTCGCCACTTTGTCCAGCATCCCTCACAGAAATGAAGCCCTAGCGAGGAACAAACTCACGACCCCTAGTTTACAAGACCAGTGCTCTAACCACCGAGCTATCGGAGCCTCGGAATGATTATCGAAAGTGACTATTTCTTTCCAGTTGTTGATAAAACAGTTGCACATTTTCTTTTGTCTCTCACTCCCTGACCTTGAGCTAATTTAAGAGGCTGAACTTATGTAAAAGTTAGTGAATGCACCATCTTTGTCAGGTAGCAATATTCCACCGCGTTGATCTAGAAACCAAGAACATTTCTCGCTGACTTCACATAAATTAAACTTATCCTGAATCGAGGCTCTTTATATTTTAAACAGAAACTAAATTCTCTAACCAGTTAAAACAGCCAATGCACAATAGCATTTGGAGTGACATTCACAAGCCAAATATACAGGATAATGATTAAAAAAAAAAAATTTTTGTAATTCAGACAAATGTGGACCTGATATTGTTCATGTAGAAACCCTGCAGCTGCTAATTTGACACTTGAGCTGTGCAATCCTAAGAAATCTCAGCCAAACCCTGATTTATTCCATTTGCATCAAATTGGTCCTTTTAGCTACTCATTAAAAATATTATGTTTCAAAATTTAGATATTATGATCAAATACGATCTTAACCCTCTCCTCCACTATTATGTTGCAAGATGCATGCCCATGATTATTATAGTTTCAAAGGATGACACAGACTTTGAAATTCATAACCCATTTATTTCCTTTAAAAGGCTATGAAATACAATCATCCCAAAGGTATACAAGCTATCAAAACAACAATTTTAAATCTTAAAAGATACATGCCAAAATATTCATTTCCCTTTAAAATATAATCAAACCTACGAGAAGACAGACTGCCTGATATTCTGATCAAAGAGTTCTGAAAATATTTGTGCATTTTCTCTTTATTAAATGCAACATGTTTATCATCAGTAATCAAACAACATTATCTACATTTCACAAATACAAGCTTTTTTAAAAATTGTAGTACAACTTGGTTGCCAGCTTGGAATAGGTCAGTCTGTACAAATAGGAATTAAAGGGTGAGCTGAATATGAATCCGATGGGGCAGTGAATTGCATTTAGGTTTTTAACACAACAATCTGGGTTATGTTATGCTTCAGAGTGCAACTGAGAAATAAAAAAGGTTTCTGGTAAGAAGAGTCCACAGTAAGTAGTATCAAAATAATTCACTGTAGTGCATTGTACATTTGCTCAATAATTTCCATTGTTAATCAAAATAAAATGCAACAAAACTACAGGCCGCATTACTCTCTATTCACCCAATATGGGCAATCAAAACACATTCCAAAACATTTCTTTTTAATATAGATTCTCATTGCAAAACCATTTTGCTTTTCTCCAAGTCTATTGGCAACAGTCATGTACTATTTAAAAAAAAAAGATATTAAAGCAAAAATGTAAGCAATTAGAACATTTAAGAGGTCTTGTTCTTAAATGACTTAATTTGCTTTTCAGTGAGGATTTACTAACCTATCGTGATATTGCACTTCAAAAGTTAAAATTAAAAACACAGGTTGCTGCATCAATGCATCAGCAACTGCGGCCAAGAATTTCACCATTTAAACCTGCAGCATTTGGCAGATTTTGAAGTGCTAATCAGTGCAATGAAATACATGAACCACATCAGTAGGAACCAGCAAAGCTAAATTTATATTGCTCTTGCTCAATAATTGTACCTACACCATATCAATACAAATAAAGACGCAAGTGCAAACTGCATTCTTGGCAGTTCATTTCATACCACGTTAGTTAGGTTGTTCACTTCAAGTCCAGGATTTAGTGTTGTTTGTTTGGGATGTTTATTTAACATCAAATGGGGCTTAAATTTCTGTAGCTCCATCTCCATTCATTTCCTGTGGCTGGAGTTGCTGTCGTTCAATGGAATCTTCACGTGGTGGTCGGACTCGTTTAAAAAAGCCAATCTGTTGAGAGAAAAAAAAACACACATTCTAATCCTTCCAATTTAAATTGTGCTACTGAACAACTTGTTTTAATGAAAATAAAAATCTTTTAAAAACTGCATTTGATGAAAATATGAAATATAAATAAAAGCTGCTAACAGCAGGAGAAACAGTCAACGTTTCTGCTCTGGGAACCCTCATCAATTTTTTGGTCTTGCTGAAAATGCAGGAACTTATTGCAAGATGATGGATTTTCACCTCTCCTCAGTCATTTTACTAAAAACATTCAAAGATTTTATCTAAGAATTTCTGCAGGTTTTGAAACTAATGAAAAAGTCTGTTTTAATTTCAATGAGAAAAACTCAAGCTCTTCCCATTCTAGAAACGGAGTAAAATCCAATAAACAAGTTGCACCTTGTAAGACAATACTTAAATTCAAGAATGCTTTTCTATTTGTATTCAACTAAAGCTGGGATTCTTATCATAACATTATCTACAAACAAATGACTTTGTCAATGTTCATGTACTAAGACACTCTCCTGGGAGCTGGTGACTTACTCTCATGGAAGTCACCAGATCTTACCTATGAAGCACATGATTTAAAGTGATTCTAGTATCCCTGTACAAACACCTGTACAAACAGTATAATCTGCCCAAAAAGCATAGGTCTGCACAAAGGGATGCCAACATTAAAGCTCAATTACTGGAGTTTTAAATAATCATTACAAATTCCTGCCTTCTTTGGATTTATACAGAATTATTCAGATTTACCAGCAACAGCTGGCACCCAGCAATAAAATCTGAAAATTAAGCCCCATCTTTCAAGAGCATTATTACTCTTGGCATGACAGACATAATGTTATTCTGTGTATGTCTTTAAATATACTTTACTTAAAAATATATATCTGCTATTTAATACTCAGGTTACTAACTAAACCAACAAAGATTTTCAAAGATCCATGGTTTGCCAACTTGAGAAATTTAATTCATTTTTTACTTTAACACAACCAAATCAAAAGTGGCTGCCGGAAATTTTTGTTCCATGGGTTCCTTATTCTCCTTAATAGATTCAATGTTTTGGGTTTGGTTCATATAGGAAGTTTAAATGGTCTGCATAGAAGAATTTAATTTCCCTCTAAACTCAGTTTATGAATATTGTAACATTAATCTACATCATATTATTCTACCAATTCAATGTGACAGTTATGATAACAATAAAACATACAGCAAAGACTTATTTTTCTTCTTAGATGGTTGTCACAAAAAATTAATATGCTCTTTCCGCCAACAATTTTTGAATTGTTCCTAAATTGTGGAACAGACAGGCTTTTGTGTCGAAGTCCTTCAATGTAGTACAGCTCTCAATGGTGAAAGGTAATGTGATCATGGGTCTATTATCCAGTGACCTCACTGCAATTTTTATGCAGAGACTGCTTAATGCTAGAGGCCTGGCAATATGTAGTACGTACCTTGTACATGACAAATACGAGGAGACCCAAAAGTAGAAGGCCAGCCAGGAGTGCTAATATAATGACCCAAAATGGCACCTGATGAGGAGCTGTTGGCTTGTCCCAAGTCACTAAGGTGTTGACCTACAGTAAAAAAAAAAATTAGTGGTTATATAACAAGTTTTTAAACTTTAATTTTCAAGCAAAATAATGGTCTGAAATAAGTACATACCACAATAAATCCAGAAGGAAGTTCAGCAGAGAAATTTTTGTATGGCATTTCTATGACAGTGTACGTTGCTGAAGCATTCAAGGAGTAGGACTGATTCTTCTTCTAGTAAAGTTAAAAATAAATGGAAAAACATTAGTTTGAGGTCTTGTATGCATCTTCCAAATAGTCTTTTCACTGCTTATCTTATAAAACACTCCCAGGAACAACTATACAGTAAAAGAATAGTAGCAAATTGAACAAAGTTTATGCAGAAGTAATTTCAAAAATTGCCTGCCACTCACCTGCATGAATGTTGCAGCCCACAATCGTGACCTGATGTGCAGAACTACACTCTTGCCCTTTTCTAGCTTTCCAATCTGGCAGTTTATTTTCATACATTCAACTGTGCCACATTCCTGTGGGAATTAATACATTTCAATCCAATGACATTATGTTCTCCCAAATTTGTTCATGGACATCATGGAAAGGTTTGGACACTTGAAACACATTAAATTTTCCAACTACACTTTTGATATTTATAGATTAAAGAATCAACTGCAGTGTGTTCAATGCTCTTATTAATAATGGGGAATGCCATCTTACAGTTCTAACATACCTTGCATCTGCACCATTATAAAGCCTGACTTATCAGACGTAAAACTGCAAAATGTTCACTGCTCTGTGATGCTGCAGGAAAGGATGTACAAATACGGAAAACGATTCTTTGCTGCATTGGTTCCACAACTTGGTAGCTTGCTAACAATCATCATCTAGTCTCAGTTACTTACTGCAAGGTTTCTGGTATAGAATGTGTGGAGTCAAAATTCTGCCGCAAAGCAGCAGCTTTGGAAAAGAAAAGAAAATCTGGACATTTGACATTTATTGCATGCTCAGTTTCCCATCATTTGAATGATATACAATTAGAATAGAATTAGATTATGTATATACTTTAGAATTACGTTTCTTCCAATCCCGACTCAACTTGCCTCTTAGAGTGCTTTTTAAACCAACTAGTATTTCTATGTGAAAGGCTTTGAACATGTTTGAAGAGTGTCTTTGAACATCATTGGTAACAAACTTGAGAATCAAGCGTTTAGTTCCACTGGATACATACCAGCACTTGAATCCCCTCTAATTCATTTACATTTCTACGTTTTCTATGGTGTTGAGGTTCTGCAGTTATAGATGATGACTGGTTTGCCTTAGAATCTGCAGTCTACAATAAAATGCATAACAAATCATAATTAATATTTCTTATATGTATGATATATATAAATATAAAATACTGTATTTGCATTTAATACATCATTTCCATAAAACAACAATTTCTACCAAATTATGTACATTTCACATCACTGCATTACGAGGACAATTTCAAGTCAATATTTGTTCTTTAATATGCCTATTTTATGAGTACCATCATTGGTGTTTACGTCATCTCTTCTTCTGTAATGATGTGGAAAATTAAACTGTATTTTGATAATGTGCAAAGTTCCGCTTTCTGCTAATAATTAATGTTAAACAAAAATTGGTGATCACGGAGAACGAAAGTGTCTCAGGAGCAGTACGCTTAAAAATAATGAAGAAAGTTACACTGGCATCTTAAACATAGCAAGAAACCCAGAAGACAAGCAGTCTTATGGTCAAAATTATCAGCTAAAGTTCTCCTTCCCCACCAAATCCACAGAGATTGGCAGTAGGCATTTAGTCAGTTGATAATGAGGGCAATCCATGTACATCATCGTACTCAGCCATGCAATGCAAATGCATGTTTGCAAAATACAGTACAACTCCGTTTATCCAAAATGGACTGGGCCTATGTAGAATAAACGTTTTTTTTTCGGAGAACTGTTCATTTTTTATAAAACACCTCAGTAGCAATACCAAATCACTTGTATCAACGATTAAACAACGACAAACAACAAAGGAAGGTTTTTTTAAACATTAAAATAATGTTTAATTCTAACCAAAAAAGTGCCGGCCATTGCCAATCATCGAAATGAACCCAACGCTGTTGCTGATCATCGAGACCACTCAACCACGGCTGCCGATCCCCGATGAACCCACCACTGCCGCTGATCGCTAAAGAGGCTTTCCAGGTTAATGGAACACTCACTGGCGAGTCGACAGGCTCCTGTCCTTCTGGTCATCGGAGCTCCCGATCCCAGAATCCTCACTCCAAATCCTCCCCAAGGAAGTAGGCCGAGGGGGGGGATTCAGAGTTGGTGTCCAGTGTACCAAGGAGGAAAGAGAATAGGAGGGGAGGGAATGCCACTGAACCAAGGTCTGTGCTCCTGCCCAGGAACCCAAGGTCCATGCTCCTCCACGACACTGGGGCAAGAGATTGTGTGCCAATTTGAGAGGGAGAGTTGGAAAGAAAAGTCAATAGGAGAAGGTAAAGAAGAAATGGAAAGAGAGAGGGGAGGGAGTTACTTGAAACGAGGACAATTGTCATTCTAATTTCACATTGGGTGATTTTTTTTTCAACCTGTGAGGTCAGTACGGCTCCAAAAAAATTTCAAATATATGAGGATTTTGGAGAATATGATTTTGGATAATCGGAATTGTTCTGTACTTGTAATTATGCTGGGTTTTTTCTCCCCAAGATCACCAGCAGCTCCTCTCTTATCATCATTTTGAAGGGATTCACTGTGGCTGCAAGAGAGTGCTATGCATGTGTGCTCTATCTAATGAAAGGCTCGCTTCTCGCCTCTCCATTATTAATAATGTGACTGAATACTCACCACACTCTTAAGTGGGCACAACTGGGAAAAAATACTATTCATGAAAGGGTAGTTTGTAAATGGTCTCATTCTCCACCCCTTTCACTCCCAAAGCTACTGGAGACAAAATCAGTGATGTCTCAAGGACCTTCCACTTGCACACAGTTCTGGACAGGTATCAAGGTTTCTTCATTGGTGCTAGATTGGTGTGTTGAAATTTCCAACTTAACATTATTATTGGGGCACTATCACCAGAAAGCCTAAAGTAGTTTAAGCTCCAGCAATTTTTTGATATAATTAGGCGGTGTTCTTTCCACAAAAAATATTAAAAACTAAAACCGTTAAGTGTAATATCTACCTTTAAATTCAATGCGTTGATAATTGTATCTGAAGTACAATTCATTGGACCCTCAGCTGTATACTCCATCACATACAACAAGAAATTGTCCTTAAACTTGTACGGCCATTGCAGATCCAATATGGCTTTGCTAAAAGCACTTGGTCCATTGTTCCGTAACTTTAAAAGAGATTTCTCATTAGCATTTTACATTCTTTTATAAGCAGTCATTAGAAATTGACAAACATGACTTCCTGTGACCATCCAAGACTCTCAGTTCATGGAAGAATGTTGGTCTGCCTACAGAAACTGCCTTTGAGCTGCTGAGGTTAAAGTCAAGAGTGAGTCTGAGCTGCCATTGTACCCGACACACTGGTCTCAGCCTCTGTCAGTCACTTTTCTCTTTACATTACACTTTAACCTGATGATATATTGATATTATCTGAACTCCTGTAATGCTCTGATCACAGACTCCAACTAAATTATGATCAATTCCAAGACATGCCCAACGTATATATTCTTATCAAATTCAGTCTCCCAAATGCTGAGTGTTGTTCCTGTTTCCCCAAATTCATTCACCAGGGTTGTCCCTCCAAGTCATAATTTGGTTAATTATTTTTCAAATTAATATTTACACTTGGCAACATGGTTAGCACAGCTGTTAGAGCAACGCTGTCTGAGAGGAGATTTTATACGTCCTCCCTGTGTCTGCATTGGTTTCCTCCAAGTGCTCTGTTTTCCTCCCTCCCTCCAAAGGGCACAGGGTTTGTAGGTTAATTGGCACAGGCTCATGGGCTGGAAGGACCTGTTACCATTCTGTATCTCTAAATTAAAACTTAAATGATTTCCCTTCACTGTATATAAAGATGCAAGTTGGTAGTTTTTATTTAAAACCTGTTACTGCTGTACACTTCCTCTGGGTGTGGTGCCATTAAACAAGAATATCATCTTGGGTTTTGTTTATATCTGCCACCTTTCCAGCAACACTGAGATCATTAGAACTATTTGAACAGCTTTGGAGGACTAAGGAAGAAGCCAGAATATTAACTTTCAGGAGGTGATTGCTGAGGGTTAGACATTTATCCCTCATCTCTTGCTCTTTAGTCAAATCCTTAAATTAATGAATATTAAAGATATATTGAGTTTCAAAACTAATTATTGTGGGCAATTCCTTTGCCACAATTTTAACCAAGCATCCTCGTCCTAAACACAGTTTTCAACAATTATGTTTTCTCACAGCTCTTCCCTTGATAAAGCTGCACAACTTTCTTCTTGTGACAATTAATAATTGGAAAGAAAATTTGGTCTTGCCACATTCAGAACTTGATTGTAGGTGCAGTTACGAGGTTCAAAAGACACTTGGACTGATATATGGATACGATTAAGGACCAAATGAAGGCAAATGGGAATAGCCCAGAAAGCCAACTGTCAGAATGGATGATTGAGGCCCAAGGGCCTGTTTCGTGCTGTATATTCAATATGAAAAAAATAATTCTTAATGAAGCAATTAATCCAATGAAGAGTCAGTATTCCACATCCAAGACTCTCAGTTCATTGGAGAATGTTGGTCTGCCTACAGAAATTGCCTTTGTGCTGCTGAGGTTAAAGTCAAGAGTGAGCCTGAGCTGCCACCATTAACAATATAGTAACTGCTAACATTCAGCCCTGAGAGAACAAGACTTCTCCCACGTGTTCATGCAATTTTTATCCTTAACTATTATAAATAATGAATCCAATCTTAAATATTCAGGATGAAGTAGCAATTTTCTGCTCAAGAACAGTAAAAATTCACAATTCTAAAGAATAAATCTATCCTAACCTCATAGACATGCATGACAAATGGGCCAACGTCCTCTTCATTCTGAGGGTCCTCCTTCCAGTTTGCAATGGGTAAAAACAGCTGATCAGGAGAAGAAACACTAGCCAAATAATTTTTAAAAAATGATCAGAACAAGAATATGAATACAGCAGTGCATGCAGCATTTATACCAGTGGTTCTCAACCTTTTTCTTTCCACTCACGTAGTAATCCCTATGCCATCAGTGCTCTGTGATTAGTAAGGGATTGCTTAAGGTGGGATGTGAGTGGGAAGGGAAGGTTAAGAATCACGGTTACTGAAATATTTTGCTTGACTCTAATTACAAGGTAGTACAGCATTGTATTATTAATGTCAGCAGGGCATTCTTTATATTTTTTTTAAACTTTATTTAAAATAAAACAAAAACATAACATATAGTATAAATAGTCAAAGAATTTTTTTTTCATTAATACCCATTCCCCCCCCCCCACCCTTACAGCCAGCTCCCTTAAGGGGAGCAAAAAAAAATAAAGAAAATATTAATTATATATATATATTTTTTTTTAATTTTAAATGTTAACATTTCAAAGTATATCTAAATGCATATATTTCAAATACGGTGACCACTTACTAACAAAAGAAGAAAAATTATTATGTGTAATTATCATATTAAAGTATAAGTAATTTTTTCCATAACAACACATAACTCCAATTCATTATGCCAACGAGCCAAATTAATCTCAGTATCATCTTTCAAAGTACTTGCTATACATTTACGCTCTACTGATAGTACCAAACGTACAAAAGCAATTTGAATTTTATCCAATCCCATTCCTCTTAACGAATATGTTTCCCAACAAGAAAATCGTTGGATCTAACGGTAGTATAAAATTATATAATTTCTCCAAAACTACTTTAATACCTTGACAAAATGATTGAACTTTAACACATGTAAAAAAGTTGCAATACATGAACCACATCTAAAACAAGAATCCGAATTACTAAATCCATATTCTTTTAACTTTTCTGGGGTCAAATACAATTGATGTAAAAAATTATAATTAACCATTCCATAGTGCACATTGGTCAATTTAATTATGTCTTGACACACATTCTTCAGGAAAAATAAACACTAAATCACTCTCCCATTTAAGTTTAGATTTCTCCCAATCTGGCTTATCCATACTATCTTCTAACAAATTATACATAACTGAAATATAGCCCTTTTTCAGTATAGAGGAAATCAAAGATTCAAATCTTGACAAAGTAGGTAAAATCATCTCGTTACCATAATTATCTTTTATCAATGCTCTAAGTTGATAATACACAAACAGATGAATATCAAAGTTTTCAGTGTCATCCACCTCCCCCAGCCAGATACATATTGATTATTTAATCAAACACAATCAAATATAGTTCACAATGATTCCAAGCCCAATGACTGCTCCGGATCTTCAACATCAAGAAAATTCTGTGTCAACTCTTCTTTCCTTCCATTCTTTCCATTCTTTCCATTCCCATGTCCATTCACTCTCCTCTTAGGAGATAATGGAAGAGGAGATCCATTTCTTTGCAATTCCGGCAAAGAATTAGCAAAAACCAAGGCATCATAATCATTCTCAAAAAATTGAGATTGAAAATGACCATAGAAAACCTTCAAAATTGCTGGATAACGAAAAGCAAACCTGAAACCTTTTCACCACAAAACATCTTTAGCCATATTAAATTCTCGTCGTCTTCTAATAACCTCCTGACTCAAATCAGCACAAAATAACACCCTATTATGTTGAACCATTAACAGAGATCGATTCTGTCTTGCATTCTGTACTACCATATGTAGAATCATTTCATGATCTTGATATTTTAAACAACAAATCAAAACTGCTCTCGGTGCTTGTCCTGGAAGTGGTCTTCTTCTCAAAGCCCTATGAGCCCTATCCAATTCCAAACCTTCAGGGAAAGACTCTTTACCCAGCACCTCTGGGATCCAGTGTTTAAAAAAAATTATAGGGTCAGCACCTTCCATATCCTCTGGAAGACCAACTATTTTCACATTATTCCTTCGACTTTGATTTTCCAACAAATCAATCTTCTTCATTAAATCTCTTTTCTGAATCCCCCAATCTACAAAAGAGCCTTCCACTTTTTCCATTTTTTCTCTATTTCATTCCACCTGAGTTTGACACTCAGAGAAAGCTGTTTCAATTTTCTTAAAATGATCTTGCAAAGTATCTTCTGGTTGTATACATTTATTAATATCAATTTAACTACAGTCATTTCCTGCTTCACAGTTGACATTTCATCACACAAAGTATTCATTTTTATTTTCATCTCCATAAATCCTTGAGTCATTTGAGTTGATACTTGTTTTGACATATTATGCATTTGCTCTATTTGACCAGCAATCCTATCCAAAACAGTAAATACTGTTCCACTTTTTGAGATTCACCCTCTTTAACAGCAAGCTCCTCCTCCTGGACATATTCCAATAAGGTAAGTTCCTCTTCTTCTTCAGTCAGCACAATTCACTTAACTGAACTGCTGCGGGTCTGGACACATGACGCCGACACCCCGACCACTTCAGGACGCCGGCGGTCAGGCTCCCCCACAGCGCTGATCTTGTCCAATAGCTCCAGGGCCCGCGATGCCACACGCAGACCAGGCGAAGCCGTCAGATGCACAGAGGTGTCTTCCGACGCTACCCTGTGCGCCACCAGGCCCCCCAGCGAGGTCGCGGGCTCACGGGTCCCCTTATTGGCCATGCCACCCACGCGCACGACTACACGTGGATGCGGGTCGGCAATGGCCGAACTCACCAATGTGCCAGCGCCATCTTGCAGATACAGGATCGGTGCCGGAGTCAAAATCGAACGGGCTGGAGTCCTCTGAGGCTTGGAGACTCCCAACAATGACTCCATGGATTCAGCAATACAGGTAGGCCTCAATTCTTCCGCACTTTTATATGGTAGTTTCTTCTGAAGCTGAGGTTTAGTCTTTTTCACATTAAGATGCCATCATAAAGCACTGTTATTTAAATAACTGTAAATCTTATTTTTAATCACTTTTAGACTATTAAAAAACCGGGTATTTAATGATCCAGCTGGGGAGAGGTGGAACACATGTCTTCCTTCTACGCCATCTTGCCACGCCCACTCAGCAGGGCATTCTCTATTGATGTGATGTCATTCTCACATCTGTGTTTAACCGAGATTATTATTTGCAGGCAACTGAAAGGGAAGTGCCACAATACACACAAAACTCTTCCATGGGTGCTGCTGAATGAATAGATACAGTAATAATAATTGCAAGTGGCAGAATGCTTCCAAGGGAACAGAAAGACATGGACAAGCTGGTAAACAGCCATGGGAACAATGTTCTTCACTCAAGGGGACAATGAAGACACACACTCCAAGTTCACAAGCAGGTGCTTTTAACAGGAGGCTCACTGGACTGTTTTTGAAAATGGACTTTGGAGAAGTAGAGCAATTCTGTGTGCATCTAAGAGTTCTTTACTCAGATGGATGTTCATTCTCCCTGATTTGAAAACTTAGTAGTTTGAAACTCTCTCAAATGACATCAAACATAATGCAACACTCAAAAATGATCAGCAATAAGATTTTCATTTTCACTATTTTTGTTTATTCTCAGGAATACCAGTCTACTTTCCTCTTGAAAGCGCCAATATGACCTCAGTCTATGTATGGCTGTTCTTTAGAGAAGCTATCATCGCCATCATGGCCCATCCCTTCGTGAGCGAAGATGAACACGGTGCCTTGTAGCTCTTCTGCCCACACAGAACTTTTTGTAGTTGTTGGCACATGTTGATGTGCCACTGCGAATTGTGGAACGCCATGCAGTGCGATTTTTTACAAGGCCCTCACAGTCAGTATGGAGATCGTGCTTGATTACATCTTTATAGCGAAGACGTGTGCAGCCTACAGGGCAGGGAGCATCTGGTAGCCCACTGTAGAGGAGATCTTTGGGCAATTGGCCATCCTCCTTACTGTCAATGTGGCCAGCCCACCACAAGCGGTGAGCACGGATGATTGAGTAGAGGTCCATACTTCCAGTCTTCTCCAGGACTTGGATGTTTATGACTCTGTTGCGCCATGAGTAGCCTAGCTTGGATCTGAGGCAGCGGAAATGGAATGCGTTAAGGCAGTGTTCTTTCTTTCTGTATGTGACACAGGATTCATAGCCGTAAAGGCCTCGTAGACTTGGATCTTCAACTTGGTGGAGAGGTAGCAGTTATCCCACACGCGGGCACGGAGGCGTCCGAAGGTAATGGATGCTTTTCCCAGACGTGTGTCCAGTTCTGCATCGAGTGAGTTCGCTGTTGTCATGGTGGAGCCCAAGTAGGAGAATTTCTCTACGTTGGCAAGCACTGACCCATTGATGGTAATTGATGGAGTGTCATGGGTTTGTTGGCTAAAGACGACTGTCTTGCCCAGGCTAATTTTCAGACCAAATTCAGAGCAGGCAGATGCAAATGTGTCACACAACGCTTGCAGCTCTGGCTGGGAGTGAGCCACGAAGGCAGCATCATCTGCAGAGAGCAGGTCTTGAATCATAACTCTTCTGATTTTGGTCTTGGCCCGGAGCCGTGACAGATTAAAAAGTTTTCCGGAGCTCCTTGTGTGCAGGGCTATGCCTGAAGCTTCCAGAAAGGCACGGTGCAGAAGAGCAGAGAAGAAAATGCCAAACAGAACTGGAGCGAGTGCGCAGCCCTATTTTACGCTGCAGAGGATTGGGAACTCTTTTGATCTCGAGCCGCTGAATTGGACAGTGGCCTGCATGTTTTTATGAAACTGGATGATAATGGACAGCAGTGTTTCAGGGCAGCCAAGATGTTTTAAGACATAGAATAGGCCTGAGTGACTAACATAGTCAAAGGTCTTGGTGAGATCGATGAAGCACACATAGAGGGTTTTGCGTTGTTCGATGCATCTCTCTTGCAGTTGGCGGAAGGTGAAGAACATATCGATAGTTGATTGAGATGGTCGAAAGCCACATTGGTGAACAGTGTGAAGTTTTCCTCACAGATAGAGCCGCTGCCAGTGAGCCAAGTCTCACTGAGGGTGTAGATGTCATTGCCCAGACAAGAGAGATCCAAATCGATGATGCCAGACTTCCATGGTTAGGTGGTGTCTATGTCCGAGTTGACACCTAGACACCGAATGTTCCAGGTGGAAATAACTGTAGAGGCAGTTATGACGAAGCAGAATGACGACCTGGTCGCGCCTGCTGGAGACGATGACCTTACCGGGCAATGACAGCCTCCTGTTGAGGGGGCTCCCAGTTGCTAGTCCCTGGATTCTATTTGTTCTGTATTCCATAGAGCTTTAAGCATCATGTGCCAGGGCAAGGACTTGGAGGTGAGTGCTTGCCCAGGACAAATGCCTCCCTCTGGGTCCCACGCCACTGGACCTGGCAGAATGTGAGGCACAACAGCCAGAGGCATGTGATATTGCCCCACAGTGGTCTGTTCCAAGACCGTGCTCGCTGGCCGTTGTCCTTATGGATCCTTCAAGTTTGCTGCTGCAGACCGCTAGGGAAACTGTTTCCTGTGCTCTGTCACAGCTGCCAGCCCCTGCTGCCAGACTGGCATGTGCTATTTGCCCATAGCTGGGGCCCTTTTCAGGTACTGACAGCTGGGTGAGCTGAGCCCGCAGATTTGAAGTCAGAGTTACCTTCTCCTAGTCTTTGCCTGAAGAGGCAAAACCTGCAAGGCAGCAGGTGGTTTGAATTCAGAGTTTACCATCTAAAGAGGCTTTGCCCACAAGGCAAAGTCTGTTAAATACAATATAAACAACATAAATTTTATATCTTTTAAAAGATTTTCGGTCACAAATTGGAGAGCACCTACACTGTACTAACGCCACCCCGCTGGAACAAAACAGAACCCACCCCCCCCCCCCAGCAGTAACATGGGCAGACTGAATCCACACCCCTCCCCCCCAGCCAGCATTAAAATTCGCAGATCCCCCCTCCCCCAACCAGGAGTAAAACACACAGGACCCCCCCCCCACCCCACCCCGCTCCGAGAAGCTAATGATGTAGAAAAATGCCCATGCACACTTGGTCGGTTTGAGAGCTGAAGGAAAATTGTATGAAGTTTCCCGTTAAGAAGTATGATTTAAGTGATCTACCTAATGCAGCAGTGGGAATTGGCAGATTAACAGCAGCAGCAGTCTGGGTCTGGAATAATTTCAAGAATGCGAAGCTGAGATATGGAGATGAAAGCCAAGTTCTATGTCACAGGAAGTCACAGATCTCCAAGAGCAAAGAGTAATTTGGATGTTGCCTCTTTTAGAACAATCTGGATTAAGTGCTGCATTTGACAAAAATCCAACAGAAAATATAGGAAAGCACACCCAACAATGTTCATAGATAGGTACTACTCTGATTAAGCCACAACGTCAACAGCACAATGCTATTCTACCCCTCCCTGGTGGTCTGTAAGCAAATTTCTAACCCAAGATTTTTTAAAGACAGAAAGACGAGTAATAATATGAACAGCTTTGCAGATATAACCAAATAAATTGGTCAATATTTCAACAGATGCTCTGCAGATTTAGCAATCTCTGTTAATAGAACAATACATTTAACAATGCAAAAGGTTTGGCCAAGAGAGAAGGTCGGATCTTCTGTGCTGATGTGGGCTTGCACATTCTCGATGTGACCACATTTCCTCCAGGAACTCAGCTTTCCCTCTCGACAATCAGAAAGCTGATGACTGTAAATTGCCTTGATGAGTACAGACTCTTGGGAGATAAACAAGAAAATCTGCAGATCCTGGGGTCTAGTGCAGTACACAAAAGTGCTGGAGAACTCTTATAAAGTTGACGAGAGTGCGAGGAGAATCAAATGAGTTAGGGTAGGATTTGCATAACGCAGGTGTTTGATATTCGGCATGGACTTGATGGGCCAAAAATCCTGCTTCATTGCTGTCTCCAACCACGTCTCTATTTCTGGTCAATGTCCTTTCACTAAAATAAACTTGATCTTGTAATTTTAATGTGTTAATGTGTGCAGTCGAGGGACAGTAGATTATTCTGGACTTTCACCAAGTATTCCAATGAGCAACATTCTGCATTAACTGTTAAATATTGGCAAGCCAACCTATGCTTGGCATTATTATGGGCACATTCTATGGAATTTCAAAGCAAAGGAAAAAAAAAATCAAATTGATTATAGTAACAGCTTATTCACTTCCAAATGCTTTGCGTTCCCAGTGCACAATCTCCTCGCAAAGAAATTATTGCAATTTCATCTAAGATGTTACACAATATTATTTGTTTGCCGTCATTCCCCAACTTTGCAAATTATTTAGAATCAGGCATAATGATAGTTGAAGTTTTCATTTTTTAAAAAATACGTACCCTCTAATATCTACTTGAGCCAGGACAGTTATATCAACTGCATAGGACACCATTTCACTCTGCCCATCATGCTTGTTGGAGCTGCAAAATTAAAGGTGATAAATTATAGAAAATGTCAAATATAGTATGCTGGTTTTCTTTAATTCATTTGAATGGGAATAGTCTATCATCTCTTCAAAGCATGTGCATTGGGTTTTATTTCAATTTCACATAATACTATGCTATTAATTAACTGCAGTGTCCTATATTAAAAATATGTTGAGAACATTGTTGAATTTTTTAAATTAACTTTTCTCCTTTTTTATATTTACCACCCTCTCCCTGTTGCTCACTTATTTTTTGAGGTCCCTCATCATCAGGGAAAAGGTCTTCTGATTGCACCAGATGTCAGAAGACCAGCAGTGGGCAGGGTCATCGCACTTGCTGAACGTTGTTCTGTTGCTCACTGCACTTCGCCACAATGCTTGTGGCAGGTGAGTTCAGCCACGCAATAAGCACGAAGCAGCAAACAAAACAATCCAGCTCTGCATCAAACTCCAGAACAAGAATCAGGGTCTTTGTTCAAGTGAAGCAGCACTTCTTCACCATGTATACACAGGCAGCTCATACTTCATCACCTTTACAAAAATATTTCAACCTGTTCTACCTCACATCCAAAATAGCTGTTCTTGCACTTTCTCATTTCAAACACCATCTGCCACTGTCTTGTGTACTCATTTAATCTACAATCCTTTGCAACTTCCTGCACAACTCCACATAGCTTAATTTGATGGTACCTATTCCTGCATGCTGGTGAACAGTAAAAAGCTGATGCATTTGCAGAGAATACCAGCAGATTGGGGTTGCAAGGGGGCTGTGAAAAGGAATTAAAATTACCTCCAGCAAGATCAGCAGGAAGCAGACTCTCCCCAGTCCAGGCAATATCATGCACGTTGTTGGTTTGCCATGCTTTGACATGTTGCTACAGTGCAAAATGCAAGTAACTCTAACATCAGAACAATCCTTTTATTCACCAATTTTGACAAACACAAAAACCTACCTTTTAATTTGCAGGTCAAAGGTAACAACTGCTTCAGCCTCTTGCAATTTGTGTACGCTGAATCGCAGACCAGCCAAGAGCTGAGGAAAAAAAATAATTAATTACAAAAGTACATTTTTCAGCTCTTTAAAGGAGCATAATAGCCTTTGGACTCGTCTAACGATCTTCTGGTGACTGGACTGGCAAGTTGTTTGAGCACCTGCTCTATCAAATCTCCATCTCTTTCTTTGGACTGATATCTGCAATCACTTAAAGTGCAATAAAAGGAAAAAATTATTAAGACTACACATTCCTCGTCTGACAGGACCACCAACATTTTCTCTGCTACAAGTCTATTTAGAGCTGGTGCCCCAAGTCTCACATGGGAGTCATTGGGAGCATGACTGCAGTCAGGTTTTAACAGTTCTGTCTGAGGGGAGTCACCACAAAAAGACTGAAGTTATTCCAGTCTAGCAGTAGGGGTGGTTCAGCGATGTAGGAATTAGAGCTGCTGCCTCACTATGCTAGACTCTGGTTCAATCCAGACCGTGGGTGCTGTGTGAAATTTGCAAACTCTCCCTCTTTCTTTTCCTCCAGATGTTCCCATTTCCTTTCACATCCAAAAGATGTGACTATCATCCAGTAACATTCACTTCTATTGTGATAAAATGCTTTGAGATGTTGGTCATGGCCCGAATTAACTAGCACTCAAGTAGAGATCTGGACCAACAGCAATTTGTGGACCATGACAATTGCTCCTCAGCAGAATATCACTGGCTCGCCACTCAGCTCTGGATTACCTCAACTACAGCAATACATAAATCAGGGAACTCTTCCATCGACTTCAGCTCAGCTTTCAACATCATCATACATACCTTTAGTGCTGGTCAACAAGTTCTTAAACCTGGGTCTCTGCACCCCCCACCCCCCCCCCCCCCCCACTTCGCAAATGGACCTTTGAAGACCACAATAAGCACGAAGCAGCAAACAAAACAATCCAGCTCTGCATCAAACTCTAGAACAAGAATCAGGGTCTTTGTTCAAGTGAAGCAGCACTTCTTCACCATGTATACACAGGCAGATCATACTTCATCACCTTTACAAAAATATTTCAACCTGTTCTACCTCACATCCAAAATAGCTGTTCTTGCACTTTCTCATTTCAAACACCATCTGCCACTGTCTTGTGTACTCATTTAATCTACAATTCTTTGCAACTTCCTGCACAACTCCACATAGCTTAGTTTGATGGTACTTATTCCTGCATGCTGGTGAACAGTAAAAAGCTGAGGCATTTGCAGACAATACCAGCAGATTGAGGTTGTGAGGGGGAAATCATGTTTCCTCCTCACTGATGATCAACAAAGGGGCACCTCAAGGATGCGTGCTTAGCCCACTGCTCTACTAATTATACACCTGTAATTCTATGACTAAGCACAACTCAAAAGAAATCTACAAATTTGCCAATGGCACCACAGTCATCGGCAGAATCACAGTGGGCAATGAGGTAGCGTACAGAAGGGAGATAGGTCATCTAGTTGAGTGGTGCCACAACAACCACCTTGCACTCAACATTAGCAAAACAAAGGAACTGAATCAGGAAGGAACCCTGTGATATCTGTCTCTGAGACTGACTCCAGAACATCATTCAAGAGTGTGAACCCTTACAAGGCGTCAGGCCCTGACGGCATACCTGGCAAGGTACTGGAAATCAGTGCCAACCAACTAGCCGGAGTGTTCACGGACATTTTCAACCTCTCGTTGCTGTAGTCAGAGGTTCCCACCTGCTTCAAAAGGGGATTTATCATCCCGATACCCAAGAAGAGTAGTGTGAGCTGCCTCAATGTCTATCGGCCAGTAGCACTAGCCTCTACTGTGATGAAATGCTTTGAGAGGTTGGCCATGGCCAGAATTAACACGTACGTTAGCAGAGGTCTGGACCCACTGCAATTTGCCTATCGTCATAATCACTCCACAGCAGATTCAATATCACTGGCTCTCCACTCAGCTCTGGATCATCTAGAAAACAGCAACTCATACATATGGCTGCTCTACAGCTCAGCTTTCAACACCATTATTTGCTCAGTGCTGGTCATCAAGCTCCAAACCCTGGACCTTTACAACATCTCTGCAACTAGATCCTTGACTTCATCATCAGAAGACTAGTCAGTACGAATTGGAAACAACAGCTCGTCTTCACTATCAACACCAGCGCACTTCAAGGGTGCTAAGCTGACTTCTGTACTCACTATACACCCATGACTGTGTGGCCAATGCTAACTACAAATTTGCCAATGACTCTATGGGTTGTTGGCAGAATCACAAACGGCAGTGAGGAAGCGTACAGAAGGGAGATCAACTCATTGAGTGGTGTCACACCGACAACCTTGCGCCCAACGTCAGCAAAACCAAGGAGGTGATTGTGGACTTCAGGAGGAAGTCAGGAGAACACAAACCAGTCCTCATCGAGGACTCAGAAGTGGAGAGGATCAAGAACTTCAAATTCCTGGATGTCAATATCTCCGAGAATTTGTCCTGGAGCCTGTGTCGATGCAATCATAAAGAAGACTCGCCAGTGGCTATAGTTAGTGAGATGTTTGAGGAGATTCAGCACATCACCGAAGATTCTCAAAAATCTCTACAAGTGAAGAACATTCTGGCTGGTTGTATCACTGTCTGGTATGGAGGTGCCAACTCTCCAGACAAGAACAAAACTCCAGAGGGTTGTTAACTCGACCTGCAACATCACAGGCACCAGATTTCACTCCATTGAGGAATCTACAGGAGGCGGGGTCTTAAGAAACCAGCCTCTATCCTCAAGGAACCCCACCACCCAGGCCACACTATCTTCACTCTGCTCCCATCAGTAAAAAGTTAAAGGAACCTAAAGATGAGCATTCAGTGGCAAAAGGACAGCTTCTTCCCCGCTGCCATCAGATTCGTGAATGATCAATGAACCAAAGACACTGCCTTACTTTGAACTCGTGTGCACTTTTTAAAAAAAAGTGGTTTATATAAATGTTTGCACTGTGATGCCGCTGCAAAACAAGGAATTTTGTGAAATGTTCTGATCTGATTCTGAAAATCAAGAGAATATGGCCCAGTCCTCATCGAGGAGTCAGCAGTGGAAAGGGTTAAGAGCTTCAAGTTCCTGGGTGTCAACATCTCTGAGGATGTCATGAAGAAGGCTTGCCAGTGGCTATATTTTGTGAGGAGTTTGAAGAGATTTGGTAAGTCATCAAAGACTCTTGCAAACTGCTGCAGATGTATCATGGAGGGCACTCTGACTGGTTGCATCACTGTCTGGTACGGAGGTGCCAATGCATAGGACAAGAAAAAAAAAATACAGAAAATTGTGAACTTGGCCTGCACTGTCACAGACATCAGTCTCCACTCCATCGATGGCATCTATAAGATGCAGTTTCTTCAGAAAGCAGCCTCTACCTTAAAGGACCCTCACCACCCAGGTCATGCCCTCTTCACATGGCTATCATCAGGAAGGAGGTACAGGAGCCTGAGGACGAATACCCTATGGCATAAGGACAGCTTCTTCTCCTCTGCCATCAGATTTCTGAATGGATAATGAACCACAGACACTACCTCACTTTCTCTTCTTTTTGCATTAATTTTTTTAAAATGCAATTTTATAGCAATATTTGTACCATGATGCTGCAGCAAAAACAAATTTTTGACATGTTCATTACAATAAATTCTGATTCTGACAGCTCAGCTGAGAACTTAGTAGTTAACTTGCTACTGTAGATTGTTTCTAGTGTCTAGCTGAGTGGTAGAATCTTGGAGAAATTGATGAGAAGGTTGGGAGAGAGATGATATGTTGTGATTAATCTAGGATTTGTGCATGTCAGATGGTGGTTGTTCAGCAAAGACGCAGTGGGCCGAAGACCCTCTTTCAGTGCTATAAATTATAAAGGAATCATTTCTTCAAATATTGAGATTAGTTTCCTTACATTTGTTCCTGCCTTCATGGGGTTTCCAAGATCACAAACTACCAATTGAGTTTGATTTTCTGTCTTGTAAGCACAGGACAATCTGGCAAGACTCTGGAAAAACAAAGTGGATAAACAATGGGTCTTGAGCTGTGAGCACAATTTATAAACCCACTAAAAAAAAAGTGGTTTCTACTCCATTAATCAGAATTACATAACTTAATTATGAGGCAGCATGTGGCAACATGGACATCAGTGGAATTCAGAAACAATGTAAAGGAATCAATAATCCTTTTCACTCCATTCTGATATGTCTAACATTCTGTTTCAGTGAAACTCCACCTGAACTGAAGGCTCACCTGTCAATTAGGTGCAAACTTTACCAACACAGGAAAACCAGTGGTTATTTATTACTGGTGGTGGCCAAATGCTATGTTTATTATTCCATTCAATCCATGGAGTTATATTTACCAATCAATTCAGACTTCCAATTATTTTTACACAACCTATTCTTATTTTTCAGATGGAGAAAGTAGCATTTGATACCATTGTCTCATATGTAAACCATGGTCAGTTTTGCAAAACCATCCTCCACTGCTGACTCAGTTTGGTCAGTGAATGCTTTGAAGTTTTTATTTAACTGGTAAATTTCAATTTGGTGATTTCTAAAAAGATCCATCTTTTGTTCATTTCAAATTTCATTAATGATTTCTTGTGTCAAATTCTGTCAGCCTAAATGGTCATCTTTAAATTTAGCTTATTTCTAAAAAAATGTCAATATATGCCCCTATTTTCAAGCATTCAAAAGGTGAAATTTTATGTACATCTGAAATCTTACAGTAAAGCAGAATAATAGATCAAGCAGGATCTGTGGAGATCCAAATGGTTGCTTTGGATAAATCACCTTTCAATAATATCAAATTATGTTCTGAGCGTGAAGGAGATAAAACTTTTTCTTTAAGTTGCAGATCTTTACTGTAACGTGCAAAGGTTCAAAATACTTACCTGATTGTTGCGAACCACCCCGACATAATCCGCTTGTGGTGGTAGCTCGATGTGGAGTTCAGCTTCATAAGCTCCTTCACCTTCATTCTGTGCATTCACAATCAGGGTTAAGGGATTATCATCCCCTATGTACAGCTGCTTTCGATCCCTAAAGATGGATCACAGTTATGTACTATTTTAATTTGAGAGCCTCGAGGAATTCGGAATTCAAAATTTAGAACTGTGAGAACAGTCAGAATAAAAATCACAGATGTCAGAAATACTCAGTGGGTCAGCTTGCATCCATGGAAATAGAAGCATTTAATATTTGAAAAGTTAATGTGCAGAACTTTGAGATAAATGAGTTTTAAGATATGGAGAAATGGAAAGGGACAAAGACAAGAAAGTGTTTGTCATGGATAGAAGGCAAGGTACACTTAATCGATAACATAGTTTGGAAAGTTTTGACCACAGCCATCCACCACTGACAGACACAAAAAACCAAAATTGTCTTTAGCAGATGTAGCACCACGAATTTACTGAAACTGAAGGCACTGCACATTGACAGCCTTGTTCAACTTAAATGAATCGGAGGTGCTGTATAGAGCAAGTCTTGCCCAAGAACATCTGAAATGAACTTGGATGGTTGGCACTACCTCAATATATCAGTCTGGACTGCACGGTGTAATTAGGGGAAGCAAAATCTGTGTTCTTGACCTGAAAAGTTCACTGATTGTGGAGCACAAATACTGCCTAGCCTGCTGAGTATTTCCAGGATTTCCTGGTATAGTTTCAAATTTTCACAGTCCACAGGATGCCACTGTGAAAGCCTTCTACAAAAGAAAACTGTTCCATGGATCCAATTTAACAAAAAATCTGATCAGAAAATCAAAGCAATTGCCAGTCCTGAACCTACCCTTGCACAGAGAGCTTAAGATCAGGTTTGCAGATATCATCATCTCCACAATCGAGTAAAATGTGCGCCTGCAGGGGAGGAAGGTAAAAAAAAAAAGCACCAATCAAAACTCTGATAAATAAATGGAGCGGGTAGGTTGGCTAATTTATCATTCAGACCTCAGAATACAACTTGGCCCTGGAACAAACATAATCAAAACACAAAGTTAATTACTGTGTTAAACCTAGAAGAGAAGAGTTTGTGAAAGCTTGCCATGCAGCACACCATAAAGTGCAGACTCCACAAAATCACTGTGACAGGCACAGCTCGAGGATGAACTGTCAGAAAAACTGTTAGTTCAAGCCCTTACACAATTTCTGTTTTGATCAGTGCTCAAAATTGTGCCCAAACACATTTTACTGCAAGCTTCACCAAAAATTCTTAACTATTTGGACAAGAAACATCTTGAAATGGATGCAGATATGCAAATAAAACTGATCAGTGATCTCAAGACCGCCTGATGCCAGATACGCTTCAGAGAAATAACCGACTGGGGTAGGCAATGAAGCGTGAATAATGATGAGTTGAAAGCTTCCACTTCCCAAAATGGGAAGATAAATCTCAAGGTAATCAACATGGTTGTTCTTGCTCATTTACCAAAATGAGGCTGTTTATAATGATGGATGGGTAGAATGGGTTCCTTACCTGCTTTAATGGCCAGGGAATGGTCCATGGCCTAAATATTTGGAGGGCTTGGAGAAAAGGGACAGAGAGAAATAAATTGAAGGTACAGAAGTTAATTTTAGCAGTACTAAACATTTTAAAACCATGAAAAAATATCAGGCATACATATTTTAAGCAAAGTGCATCTCAGTTAAAAAAAAATGGATGTGTACATTACTAACCTGTTTGGTGATATTATCTGGAGTAAATTGGTTCAGAATTGGTTGCAGTCCATTCTTATCATTTGCAGTTGTTAAATCTAGGCTGTATTTCATGTAGATAGCAATTTTATTCAATTTGTCTCTGAACTCAGTCTCATCCTGTGAATCAAGATAAACAAATCTTTGTAAATTTTATGCAGTTCAATTTTATAATCCCTACCATCTGATTAATGACAAAAAAAAGCAGAACGCAATACCCAATCCATGATAAGCTCACACATTTGCAAAATCTAGAGTCTAGAGAATACCATGCAAAGACAACACTTTCCAAGTTCTAATATTTCCCAATTTCAAAACCTGTCATCTTCATAGAAACATAAGCGACAATATTCCGAATGACCATTTATTAATTTAATAAATCAAACTTCGTAGTTGCAGCTGTAAGTAGCTTTAACTCATTGATAAAAGCGGATAAACATTTTGCATAACTTTGCATTGAGATTTTCCTAATGATGAGTAACAAAGCACATTGTATAATGATAACGATATTCAACTTTAAACAAATATAAAAGAAATTTTAAAAAATAAGATGAAATTAAGATAAATTCAAAGAAAAGTATCTCAAGAGCTTACATCTCTGTCATAATTCTTCAAAAAATGAGAAAGCAAACTCTCGGTCCGCTCAGATATTATGACATATGACATTATAGTATCTATGGTAACACGACAAACATTTTTTCTTAAAAGGATAGTCATAAAATTAACTACAAATCAAAAATACAAGATTTTAATCTTTACATCATGTGTCGCCTTCACCATAAAAAAAGATAAAAATATTTTACTGCATAAATCCACTAGGGATATGCATATCACAATGTCAAATTTTTAATTTGAATTGGTTTATTTGTATCGAAATACAGTGAGAAGCTTTGTTTTCTGTGCTATCAAGACAATCTTGCAATTATAAATAACAATAGAGCATAGTGTAACAATAGTCAAATAACACAGCATATGGAGAAAGTACAAAATTAGTGCAGGAATAGTATATCAAAGACAGTGCTAGGGCATCCTGTTTTGCCAGTGCAAAATCCTTTCAAGAGTCTGTTAACAGTAAAAAGTAAACTGTTCATATCTCTCGAGATTTGTGTTCTCAAGGGACTGTTAATACATGGCAAGCAGCATTAGCAGTAATGGTAATGATGTTGCATTGACCCCATATCTGAAGTAAAATCTCAAACAGAGAGAAAGATTTATGAAGCAACAGATTAAAGCAACAGGTGCCACGTAAAGTTGCACTAGCTGGAATGAGAGCATTTTCAGAAATGGCGTTTGAATTTGTTCTCATTGTCAATCCAAATAAAAATAGCTCAGCCAAAGAATAAAACAAAACCTGAATGCTATTCATGCTGAAATAAATACAGAGAGGACTTTTTCCCCCACTTACACCAGAGCAACACAGGCACAGCAAGAGAGTGCCAGTAATCTGCCAATCACCTTGGTGGAGGATGGTAAATATATTGAGAGCATGAAGCAAAGACAGCAAGAGTCTTACTCTGCAAGCAAGAATATTTTTAAGAAAAAATTTTCTAAAAGAAACTACATACTCTCAGATAGGCATTCAATTCTTCACAAACTTTTCTTCGATTATTTTCCACTTTCATTTTCTTTCCATAAGAAGAAAGAGAACTGTGCAGAAACATGGCTCGCTTGATTGCACCCTTCTGCTTTAGTTTATCCAACTGTAATTCCACATTAAAATCTGTAAATATTCCAAATACATTAGAAGAAAAGTGATATGCAGCAAATCAATTGGAATACAATGCTTCAAATGCTTCAAACACCTGGGACAAAACATACCTTTGCAATGTGACATCGGGCTCAATTATTATTGTGTAAATAAGAAGTGGTGTTCATTGGAATAATACAGTAAAACCCATTATCTGCAATTCAAGCAGCCAGCAACCTCAAGCAAATGGCAAAAAAAGGTAAATAAAATATGGAAGCTTAAAATTGGCATGCCTCACCATTAGTTCGCTAGTCACACAACACTTCATAATCTCAAGCAACTGGAAAATTAACAGCCATCATCTACCAATGCCCACAGATGCCAGATACCAGGGGGTTAACTGTATCATACTTTCTCCAGTGGCTTTGCGCATAAAGACATTTCCTGATGAAACATCATCACATCTCCAATCTCCATTAATACAAAGAGGCATCTTTAAACTCTTTTATTTAGGCCGAAAGAGAAGGTAGTCCTGATTAGGAGGGGCTATGAAATAACAAAGAGGATGTTTCGGGGCAAAGAGAAAGCAGTAGGTGGAAAATTGACTTAATTTGAACTGTTGTAGCTTGGCGAGATCCTTTACAAACAGTACACCAGCAAAGCAACAGGTTATTCCGAACAGAAAAGGTCAAAGATAAAATTCTGAATTGCACTGGTTAGCTGGATGGAAATTGAAATGGATGTAGAGGAGCACAAAGGAAATTCAATGTTCTTCAGGATACTGCAGTAAATTCTGGAATCAAGTCACATTATAATATCCTTCTCTGCTAATTAACCAGCCAGCACTTGCTGAGGAGTTGACATATGAAAAACAACTCATCCAACTTCCAAAACAGGAACATATTAGTCTTTTAATTTGTGTGTGGGGGAGGGGGGGGATGGTGTTGGTGGCAAAGGCAGTTGTGAAATGGCCACCAGTGAACCTGATGTGACAGAAATCTTAAACATACAATGCACAGCAAATTCCCACTGGTCACATATGCCCCACATATAGGTCAATTCAACCCACTCACTCACACTTCTCCTGTAGTCCTGTGTCCAACTGTCTATCCCCAATCACTGCTCTGACAGTCAAGATTCTGCTGGCCCATACCCTCGTGTTTGCAGTGTCAATTCACCAATCTTGAATGACTGAAGAATGGGATTTCATCTGGGATAGTCCATTTAGGAAGTGACTCTAGTACTATGTAACAGTAATTTATAGCACATTGCCTGACTCAACCACTCCACAGGATCTAAGTTTAGTTGGGCAATTTAATTAAAAACTTTTTCTCTTCACCAATCATCAGTTTAAGTATTTTAAACAAATATAGCATGGGTCACTCTCATGGTAAAAAAAAAAGTACCAGAGATACAGTGAGTGCTGCAGTCAGAAACATAGCATGTGCAACTTTAAACATGACTAAAAATATTTTTGTCTAGACCTGTACAGCTAAAATAAAACAAGCATCTTGTGAATAGTCATTGAAACTTGTTTGCTATGTCAATCTGGTCCCCCCAGGAATAGTAGTGCTCCAGTCATTAAAAAGATCTAAAGACCTGCTGCAATGGTACCTTTCTGGGGTTGGAATGGAAGAAGATTTAACACCAGAACATCAAAATTTCCACCACTAAAATTAATACCCATCGCTACTATAATTTTGCAAGTATCAATTGATTCCAAAATTTCCTGGACATTTCTTCAGTACATATTGGAGTATAGCCTCTCCCTAACTTATGACCATCCACACATAAACTAAAAAAAAACTGTATAAATTTTAAATAAAGAAAAAAATACATAAATGTATAAATATAAAAATTACACTTGGTCATATGTCCACCTGTGTTAACAGCTGCATGCATATGATTGTGACCACCATACAATATCCCAGCATTGTGTACATCACAGCATCTCTCTCAGAATAAAAGAATGCTGTACAGGTACAGCGGGCTGTCGGCAGAGCGGAGGGCAGTGGGATCTATGTGGGGACTGATAGTGGGCTGTCAGGAGAGCGCGGGGCAATGGGATCAGTGTGGGGACTAACAGCGGGCTGTCGGAGGAGCGGGGGGCAATGGGATCAGTGTGGGGTCTGATAGCGGGCTGTCAAGAGAGCGCAGGGCAATGGGATCAGTGTGGGGTCTGATAGCGGGCTGTCAAGAGAGCGCAGGGCAATGGGATCAGTGTGGGGTCTGATAGAGAACTGATGGGAGTGCGTTGGGCAGTGGGATCTGTGTGGGGACTGATAATGTGGGGACTTAAGTCAGAAGTATGTTAGCATGGCATAAAGTCCATTTCGAGATACGACTGGTCAGTCAGAACAGAACTAGGACGTATATTGGGGAATAGCTGTATTACAAGGGAAATAGTGCAAATAAATGGATCAACATTTAATAGAAGAGCAAAGCCTCACAAAAAAAAAATCCTGCTTCATCAGGATTAAATTAATGCTTCTTGTCTGTATTTGCCTTGGCGGTCTTGAAAGTGAGAGAATTTGTGAACTAGAATTGTTATGTCCTGAAACATTATCTTGAAACATATTAATATTATGAAAGAAGAGGCGCCAGCATTCTTGAGCGACGCAAAGGTGGATGAAGTATCTGACCAAGAGTATCCTCGACATTGTGGAAAGCTGGGGAAGAAATTGCTGGGGCCCTGGGAGAAATTTTTGTATTTTTTTATCCATGGTCTTAGTACCAGAAGACGTGAAGGTGATTAACATTGTTAGGATTCAGGTCACTGAGCCCAACATCAGCAGAGAGAACATTATTGGAGGGGATTCTGAGAGAATTTCTCTGCATTTGGAAAGGGAGGGTTGATTTGGGATAGTTAGCATGGCTTTGTGCCTGCAAAATCATGCTTCACAAAATGAATTGAGTTTCTGTATTTGACAAAATGATTGACAATGACAGGGCAGTAGATGATGTCAATAATGATGTTTAACAAGGCTTTCAACAAGGTCCCTCATGATAGACTGGTCTGGAAGGAGAATTCACATAGGATCCGGGTGAGCTGGGAAATTGGATACAGATTGGCTTGGTTGTAGGAGTCAGATGGAAGGTGATTTTTTCTGATTTGAGGCCTGTGACCAGTGGTATAGCACAAGGATTGGTGCTGGGTCTGCTGTTTTTCATCATTTATATTGATGATATACATGAGAATGAAGATGCATGATTAATAAGAATGTTGATTACACCATAATTGGTGCAGTGGTGTATAGTGGAAAAAGGTTGTCCAAAGTTGTAACAGGATCCAGATCAGGGGTGGCCAAACTGTGGCTTGCAAGCCACATGCGGCTCTTTGACATATAATGTGGTAATACTTTAGCTGAGACAGGAATCATACGAGCCAGTGCTCACAATTACAGTTTTTGTGGGCTTGCAATTAAAAATATGTGGTGTCATAGTCGATAGCCTGTAAGAGTCAACCCCTCAAGTTTTGGCCCTGCCTGCCTGCCCTCTGGAGCTCCAAATGCCTCAACCATGGAGTACATACATGAATATTATTACTTACACACATTTCTTAATATTTATAGAACACTTTTGTAAAATATGCATGCAAGAGTAAAAATGTTTATGCAATATTTTTTCATATCAAGATTCAATTTATTATCATAGTAAAAAAAATGTCACTTCACATGAAATTTCTTTTTGCCTGCTGCAAGGCAGACAGATTCACCGCCAGCAGGAATTGGCTAAGCACCTCTTAAAGTCTTACAGTCAGAGAGAGAGAAGCAGAAAGAGAGTTCCCCCAGAGTCAACGAGTGTCCGGAGATTCACCTCCAGTGCTTCCGCAGCCCCCACAGCCACACAGAGTCCAGTCCAAACCATTGGCAACCTGAGCTCCAGATCTGAACCTCCAACAGGGTCAGGAACCCTTTAGTGTCCTCAGCACCTCCTCTTATCCCGGTTCTGATACCTGGGACCACTCCAGCCAGTTCGAGCCAGTCTGCAGCCCGACACGCATCTCCCAACAGCAGTCTCCAGTAGCCAACAGCTTCTGTGTGTTCCTCGCCTCGAGCCTCCAGCAGCCCACCACATGCACTGGTCCCTCAGCTACAGAGCCCCCTTACTGGTCCGCCGCCGTGGTTACCGTCCCCGTGCGTCATATTCTCCTTCTCAGATGGGGTGTGATCTTTCCATCCTCTGGTGCCTCCACTTCCCCAGAGTCTGTAGCCCCTTGTGGGTGCTGCCGATTAACAGGCATCACCATCTTTGGTGCAGACCCACAGTCATGGGACTTCAAATAAAACCATCATCAGCTGCCTCAACGGGCCACCCAAAGCCCATGTGCTGTCCAGTCGACTGGACAGCTGTACCCCATGGGAGCTCTGCATCTCCTTGCTCCCCATGGGTCCGCACCAGCAGCGCGGCCGCAACAGTGGCTTCGGCAGTGCCGCCATCTTTATCATCTTGCAGTTCTCAAACATCTTAAGTTTATCGTATGTGGCTCTTGCGTTAAGCCAATTTGGCCACCCCTAATCTAGATCGACGAAGAAAGTGGGCAAAGGAATGGCAGATAAAATTAAATTCTGGTAAGTGTGAAATTAAATCAGGGCAAGACACAGTAACTGAGAGAGACAGGGATTATTGTAGAACAGAGAGACCTTGAGTACAAGTGGCATTACTGGTATTCAAGCTGCTGACATGCTTACCTTCAATCAGACTGGGCACTGAATACAAGGAATGGGACATCATATTACAGCTAAACAAGGCATTAGTGAGACGGCACGTGGAACATTGTGTATAGTTCTGGCCACCACACTACTGGAAGGATGTAATTAAGCTAGAAAGAGTGCATAAAAGATTGAGTTTCAAGGAGAGACTGGAGAGGTTGGGATTGTTCTCCATGAAGTTGTGGAGTCAAAGGGCTAGAGGTTTATAAAATCATGATTAATTAGGTGGATGGTCAGTCTCTCTTCCCAGGTAGTTAAGTTTAAAACCAGAGGGCATACAATTAAGGGGAGAGGGTAAGAATTTAAAGAGAACCTAAGGGGCAAGGTGTTCAGGATAGTGTACATGTGGAACAAGTTGCCAGAGGCAGGTACAATTAAATTAATTAGAAGACACTTGGATAGATTCGTGGATTGGAAAAGATTTAGAGGAATATCAGCCAAATGCTGGCAAATCAAGCTAGCTCAGGACAGCTGTTTCTGTCCTGTATTTCTCTGACTAAATCCCCTACAATGACACAATTCAAATTAAAATCTATAGCCATCAAATCATCTTAGAAAGTGATTAATTCAACTAGATCATAGCTGATGTACAAATTACAATCAACTGGTTTTGCTTTATCCTTTAATGCCATTACTGAACAGAAATCTATTTTCAATTTTGAAATCTTCAAATGATCTAATCTCAGCATTTTAGGGGAGAGAAATGAAGGTTCCAATTGCCCTTGGACGTGAAACAATGTTTCGTAATTCACTAATGCGGCCTCAGAAAATTCTAATCCCCTTTGCTTTGGACTCATTGACCAATGACATTACAATGTCAAATCCTTCAACCTTCACCCTATAAACCAAGGGGGGAATAAAATCATTGATAGTCATTCAACATGGCCATTGTGCCTCCCTTTTTCTCATTTTAAGGTGGATGACTACAACAAATGGAAGCTTTAGTACACCTGCTTAAAATCTTGTTGCAACTTTGCATCCACTTGGACTTGCCTAAATGCAGGAAGCTCTTGCTTTGCAAAACTGAAATGTGGAGGAATTCCTTCTCACAGAGGGTGGTGAATCTCTGTAATTCTCTATGCCAGAGGGCTGCAAAGGTGGGACAAATGCAGGCATCTGAAAAAGGAGCTCGGTGCATTTAAAAAAAAACAGGGGTTTGAGGGCCATGTAGAATTATGTAGGAATTCAAATCTGAAGCAGATAAGCTCAAATCATAATCAACAATGGGGCAGGTTTAAGAGGCCAGGTGGTTGACTTGTTTTTTTGTGTGTGTGTGTGTGTGTGTGTGTGTGTGTTCCAGTGAGGATGTTCACGAGCGAAGTGGGGGCTTTGTGAAGTGACTTAGGGGTTGACAAAAATGAACAGGGAAGTCTGAGCATAATTTTTGAATTCAGGCTGAATAGGTCTGCACAATTTTAAAACTAATGTCACAATTATCCAGAATTGTCGCCAATTCATATGGATATACTATTTAAACACAAATTTTTTCTTACAACACAGGGGAGCATTGCAATGCACCAACGATGCTCACAGGGGTCAAATAAGGGAGATCTTAAAGTAACTTTCAGATTTCTGCATTTATCAGTGCATGTGCAATCCCTAGAAGCTGTAATCCGTTCTACAGAAGGATGGGGATGGCTGCAAACTGTTCAAAACTTGATTGAGAATCACACCTCATCATTTTGAATGTGCACAAGTATACCACAACATTCAGGATTATGCCATTTTCCCATGATCATGTCTCATTAGATGTCCACCTCTCATCTTACCACATTATTGCACCAGTTCATTGAAGATTGGATGAGAAATTAAATGGCTGCACAGAGTTCAAATGACAGAATATATAAAAATCACAATTATTAAAATTGTATAAAAATCACTGATCAACAAGATTGAACTCACCTATGTATTCTGCAGCTCTTTTTCCAAAGGCACTTAAGCAAAATGTAACTGTAAAGCTAATGATGCAAGAAGAGATTTATCAGCAAAACTAACAAAGCCTTAAGTGAAAACTTCTCCGCTTCAGTTTCAATTTAAACGCAAGAAAAAATATGGATTAGGTACAACTGGTGAGCTTGTTCTGAAATTCATTCCCTGAACCTCTCTACTTTTCTTGCTTTTGTAAAATCATCCCCTCAAACTTAATTCCATCTGCCCTCCTATTGCCTGTCAAATGTTGTTTGGTACAAAGCAGCATCCTGTGATTTGTTACTCAATTTAAATTGTCATATAAATAAACTTTTGCTATATTTTATAATGTTGCAACTTTTCTTTTACATTTAAGTGAAGATACAAGAGCTAAAGATTGGAACATTTTCTATTTCTAGCACTCAGGAGGAACATTGGAGTAACTGAGCAAGATTGGCATTTGACAACCATCAATTTCTATCTACGCTGCCAGCCCTACCCATCCATTGAGATCACTGAAATGCAAACTGAGTAGGGACTATAGCAGCAAAGATTAAAATCAAAAACATGATCAGTAAGTGGGATGAGTAGAGGGCACCTCAGTTCACCTAATAGCATAAAGCAAACATGAAAAAGACAA
The DNA here is from genome assembly GCF_036971445.1 of Narcine bancroftii. Lineage (NCBI taxonomy): Eukaryota > Metazoa > Chordata > Chondrichthyes > Torpediniformes > Narcinidae > Narcine > Narcine bancroftii. The sequence goes on from NC_091472.1 coordinate 252,946,009, forward strand.
ACAAGCAGAGAGTTAAGCCTTGAATGTTCTAAACATCAAGTGAAAGGCAGTAACTGGCTGGACAGAACAGACTGACAGCCTGGTTGCAGACAGTGAACAGCAAGTGTAATGAATGATAAGTCAATCTGTTCTGGTGAGAGAAAATGTTGAACTTCGCTGGGAGATCCACTATTCCATGCCAAATTTGGTAATATTTAAACTGCTTAGTTCTCATGAATCATACTTGGCTTCCCAGAAAACTTGCATTTCAGATGTACTTGAGTATTTATGGTGTGTCATCCACGCAGACTAACACAAGTGGCACTTTAACAATTGTAAAACTTGACTGACCACTCTTTATACATCTCAACACAACATTGAGAGCAAAATGTCCCAAAAATTCTCTGTTTGCCTTTGAATCTGTCTGTGCAGTAAAGATGTACTACTTTTCTCTCACTTCATTTATTCTAACAAAATGCTTTAATAAATTTAAAAGATATGATACTACTATTAGTAAATAACTGAAATTCAGTCTCTGTGCCCACTAGAAATAACACCTGCAGTGAGTGATAGTGAGCTTCAATTGAGATCATGCAACAGGAAACAAATAAAGACACCATAAATTTTGGATTTCCAAGCATTGACTAACAGATGGAAAAGGTGGAGGAATTAACCAACACTATATATTGAGTTGATGAAAAATTGAAAATGTAGAAGTTAAAAATTTCTTGCACCTCACTGGTTATGAGGGTGGGGAGGAGGGGGTACGAGAAGAGGAAGGACTAAAATTCCCAACTAAGATCCTGGAGAGTTGACTAAATGTTATTACATGCACTAGAAATTAAACAATGGACCATTACCGATCCTGTACTCTTAGCAGGATCATGAAGAATTCTTTGATACTTTCCCAAGATTTGAGACAAAAATAAGGATGAACTGATTGTCCTAGAGAACAGTGAATCTGAGAAAATTTTGCCCAAGTAATAGAGGCAGCCTCTTCAACTGCATTGAAGACACCAGATAGATTATTAAAGAGGGCACACAATGGAGAATTGCTGTTGTCTATCTGCAAAGTTTTTTTTGTTTAAAGGCTTTTTTGATCATTAAATTAATTGGCTATTTTCAAGAATCTTCAAAAGCAAAAGATACAGTACATATATACTAGTTATTGTAATAAGTATTTATGTCAGGTTAAAAAAAATCAAATCACCCATCATTATACAAGCGAACAAAGAAACATAAATGCATTTGATTCGAGACACTGAATGCTTCTTAGTATACACAGAATTGGACTTACCAGGACACCATGACATTTTCTCTGAGAGTACAGCTTTTGTTTTCTGGATTCAACACTGATGTACTGACTTCTAATGAAGCATTTACATGAATTACTGGTCTGGCTCTGAATGTTCAAAAGAAAACAAAATTAACCGTGCCTTGTTGGAGAGATTGTTCAGATATTGTCTTCTGTTACAAGTGTAAATATCAGGTATTCAAATTCACAAGTTAATTCTTCATTCAGTTCAACTAGCAAACTTTCATTAAAATGCATTATGATGGGAAATTCATTGAACTCGGTGGAGGTCATTCACCCCAGTCCTCAGGGCAGGGATCTGGGCAGGATCTGGCCACATTCAGCTTCTTCATCAGTAAACGAGACAGGATTCAGTTTATGGTTAGGCAATTTGTTTTTTTTTAACTTTAACTTTTAAAGGGATTTTTATTTTGCTTTTTAGTTTTATTTATTTATTTTGTATTCAATGCCAAGTTCATAAGGATACATGGTAAAGAGAGAACATGTCAGCTGAATCAAATTAACACATACCCCAAGACCTATATAGACTATATAGATCTACATAGTTTGATTCAAGAGCTGAGCAAATCCTTTTAATCTTGGACAAAAAGAAATAAACTTGATCTCTCTGGGATTTAACAGTAATTGTTATTTAGCTTTTATTTGAGAACCCCAAATATTTTGCCTACAATTGCTATGAAAGTACATTTTTCCTTAATGGGAACAATTCCTTTGAAAGCCTATTTGTAAACAAAACATTTTCAGTAAAATATTTAGTAGGAAGATTTCAGTAAAAGATTAAAATGTACTAAAATTAGTGTAATGTCTACATTGGGAGGTTTGCTCCAAAATCATTTGCATCCAGTTTCTGAGAAAGCAGTCCAAAGTTAATAGAACCATAAAATATTAGGGTGCAGCGGGCCAAGTCGCTGCACAGTGCAGTGGGCTGAACCGTTGCCCGTGCGGCTCGCCCAGTGGCCGTGCAGCACCACGGGCCTGGTTGCCACTCACTCATCTGGCCAGTGCTGCAGGCTGGGTATCGGCACAGAGTTGGGTACACACCTTCAAGATGGCATGGGGGTCTTGTTGTCTTTATGACACATGCCCTGCAGGTGAGTGGCAGGCACAGGGTGATGTCACTTCTGGTCCTGCGCGTCCAGGCCGGGAGTGATTTAAAGAGGAGGCAAATTCAAATAAAGTGTCTTTGCTGGCTAACACTGTGTCTGGTGAATTCATTTAGTCGCTCTATTGGAGTAGTCGCTACAATTGGTGACCCTGACTACAAGATTCAGCTGAAGCTTGAATCCAGTCAACATGGATGCAACTGCCACAGCTGCAGTTAACGCAGTAAGCATTCACTTGCCCCCTTTCTGGGTCAACCAGCCTTGAGTGTGGCTGAACTAGGCTGAGACCCAGTTCCACCTTCATGGAATAACATGAAGACACAAAATTTTGCCTCGTCGTCGGAGCACTGAATGCTGCTACAGCACTAAAGTAAATGAATTTATTGGACACCCCCCGGCACAACACCAATGCACCAGGTTCTGGCAGTTCCTTCTGGACACCCTGGAATTAACCAGGCATCAACGGGGCATGCGGCTTTTGAATATAGAGGGGCTAGGTGACAGGAATCCAACCAATTTAATGAATGAAATGTTCGTGCTAGCAGCCGGTCATTCCAATTGCTTTCTTTTTGAGACCTTATTCCTGGCAAAGCTCCTGGGTTATGGCTCCATACCATTAGCAAACATTGATTTCAGCCATCCCCATAATGTGGCCCAGGAGGCTGGCAGACTCAACCACACGCCAAGGCAAGAGTCTGTCCACATACAGCCCATGTTCTCAGCAGAGACATCTTCCATGCCCTGCACAGCGCCCGTATCTCTTTTTAAAACAAAAAGGGATGAATGTTTCGACAGGAAACAAGAATAGTGTTTTTACCACCGCCAGTGGAAAAATGACCATAGATGCGTGCCCCCATGTGGCTACCACAGTGGCAAGCCTGAAAAGTTGTCGGAAAACAACAAAGCCAGTAATGGCCTCGGCAGCTGACATGAGTACTGGCCTCCTCTACCTTCATGATGATACTTATAAGCACAAATTTCTCCCACCAAGATACAATTGCTATCAGGGACTTGCCCTTCAAACTGCCAATGGGACTTCCACTCCCAGTTTTGGCACGCAACGTAACACAATTAAGATAGGAGAGGCAGCGTTCCATTAGTTTCATTTTGGCTTTCGTTGCTCAGCCCATCTTGGGTGCAGACTTCCTATGGGCCAACTACCTGCTGGTTGACGTTAAGCTAAAGAAGCGAGTCAATGCCACTGCTTTGCAAACATACCCTTTGATAAGCAGCAAATGATGAGTCTCCCTACTCGGGGTGCACGTTCTACGCACTGACACCCATGCTGCCTTGCTCAACATATTTCCTGGTGTGGTCTCTCCTAAGTTCAATTCCTCGACTATGACCCATTACATTGACACCTCGGGCCCGCCGATTTATGCCAGGGTTCATCATCTCCCTCCAGATAAACTACAGCAGGCCAAAGCAGAATTTACTGCCATGGAGGAATTGGGTATTATTCAGCATTCCAAAAGCCCTTGGGCATCACCATTACACATGGTGCCCAAGAAAACCAGTGGCTGGAGACCCTGCAGCGACTACCACAGGATAAACAATATAACTACACCCGACAGATACCCTATTCTGCACATACAGGATTTCACTTCCCGTCTGCACAATTGTCATGTCTTCTTCGAGGTCTACTTTGTCAAAGGATATCATCAAATCCCAAAAGAAACAATTATTACTCCTTTCAGGCTTTTTGAAATCCTCAGGATGCCATTTGGGTTGAAAAATGCCACTCAAATGTTCCAGCAGCTTATGGATGCTTTGGGCAGGAATTTAGAATTCGTACACATATACTTAGACGACATCCTCATCGCCATTCAAGATGAGCAAGATCACCAACTGCACTTATGCTGTCTGTTCCGACAGCTAGATGAATTCAGACTTACTGTCAACCTTAGCAAATGCCAGTTTGGCAAAATGACCATCAATTTCCTGGAGCACAGTATCACAGCAGAAGGTGTGTTTCCCTTATCCACCAAAGTGGGCGCTGTACGCGCCTTTCCAAAATCTACCATGGTTAAAGGAGAGCAGAAATTTTTGGGCATGGTGAATTTCTATCACCGTTTCATAACAGCATCTGCTGACATTCTTCGACCACTGTTTCAGCTCCTCACCACAAAGCGCAAAGAAGTTAACTGGACCAGAGGCGAAGTTTGCATTCACAGCCACCAAAGACGCTCTGGCCAATGCAGCTATGCTTGCGCATTCTAATCCCACCGCCGCCCTGACACTCACCACTGATGCCTCAGATACAGCGGTGGGTGCAGTTCTTGAACAGTCCGGCAATGGCCATTGGCAATCCCTGTTTTTTTTTTAGCCGCCACCTAAGGCCATGGGAAATGAAATACAGCACATTTGATCGAGAGCTGTTGGCATTGTAGCTGGCCAACTGACACTTCCAATATGTTTTGGAGGGCCGCCATTTCACCACATTCACGAACCATAAGCCACTCACTTTTTCCCTTTGCAAGATATCTGACTTGAGTCGGACAGGCAGCAATACCATTTGTCGTCCATATCCAATTTCACTGCAGATGTGCGTAATGTTTCAGGAAAAAGCATCTCATCACTGACGTGCTATCCAGACCAAGAGAGCATCATATTCAAGGTGGCATCGATATCTCTAACTTGGTGAGTGTATAGGCCGTAGATCCTGATGTTCAGGCCTACAAAACTGGTATTACAAACCTAGACATACAACATGTGGCACCACAATGGGTGAGCCGAGTCTGCTTTGTGACATGTCTATGGGCTACGCCAGGGCAGTAGTCCCCACACCTTGGAGACGGCGCCTTTTTGACGAAGTTCACATCCTGTCCCATCCCTCCATCAGAGCAACAGTCAAGCTCATGGCAACTCAATATGTATGGCATGGACTTAAGAAAGACGTTGCACAGTGGGCCTGGATGTGTACCTACTGCCAAACTTCCAAAATTCAGCAGCACCTCAAGGCGCCTCTCCAGTCTTCCCCAGCAGTGCACCAGCATTTTGAGCATGTGCATAGAGACCTGGTTGGACAACTGCCAATGTCTCAGAACATGAGATATATCCTCACAGTGATAGACCGATTCACGCGATGGCCAGAGGCCATCACTTTGCCATCCAGCGACACCGAGACATGCGCCAGAGTGTTCATTGCCAACTGGATCTTGAGATTCGGAGTTCCCACACACATCACCTCAGACCATGGAGCACAATTCACCTCTGCGTTATGGACTGCCCTTGCACGCTTTTGTGGCACACAACTGCATTACACTACAGCATACCACCCGCAGTTCAATGGTCTTGTGGAATGTCACTTCCAGTCCCGGGTGTCCAGGCCAAGAAAGGTTTAAAAAAGGAAGCAAATTCAAATAAAGTGTCTTTGCTGATAAACACTGTGTCTGGTGTATTCATTTAGTAGCTCTATTGGAGTAGTTGCTAGAACAGCACAGAAAAAGGCCCCTTCCCCCCTCTCTAGCTGGTGCCGAATCATTTTTCTGCCAAGTTCCACTGACCATAGCCTTCCATACCTCTCCTATCCATGTACTTGTCCAAATTCTTCTGAACTAGTAAAATTGAGCTGCATTCACCACTTCAGCTGGCAGCTCGTTCCACACTCCCACTACACTGTGTGAAGAAGTTCCCCCTCATGCTTTCCCTAAACATTTCCCCTTTCATCCTTAACCCATATCCTCTGTGGGTATCACCAGCAATAAAGTCACCTACTCTCAATGCAAAAAACCTACCTACATTTACTCTGTCTATTCCCCTCATAATTTTTTAATACCTCTATCAAATCTCCCCTCATTCTTCTTCAGTCCAGGGAATAAAGTCCTAACCTGTTTAACCTTGCCCTGTAACTCAGTTCCTGAAGTCTGGGCATCATTCTAGTAAACCTTATCTGCACTCTTTCTATCTTATTGATATCTTTCCTGTAGTTTTGTGACCAAAACTGTACACGATGTTCCAAATTTGGCCTCATCAATGTCTTATACAACTTTATGCTCACCAGAGGCAGAATTGAACTGGCTAGGAAGGTTCCGAGTGATGTCATGATGTCACAATGCGATGGCGTCATTTGGACCATGTGGGCTTTTAAAAAGCTGAGTGTGACTTTTACTGAACTTTGATTCGACTACGTTTGATCATTTTCTCATTTTTCAATTTGCACTGCAACACAGTTGCTATATTGGTTACCCCGACGTGATTGCTACATCGTAGCATCCCAACTCCTATTCTCAAAAAGCTTTCTTTATAACCCTATCCACCGTGACACCACTTTCATGGAAATATGTATCTGTATTCCCAGATCCCTCTATTCTTCCTCACTCCTCAGTGTCCTACCATTTAGCATGCTTATCTCTTCTTGGTTTGTCCTTCCAAAGTGCAACACCTCACACTTGTCTGCATTAAATTCCATCTGCCATTTTTCCAGCTGGTCCAGATCCCTCTATAAGCTTTGAAAACCTTCTTTGCTCTCCACAACAACTCCAATCTTTGTGTCATCTGCAAATTTGCTGATCCAATTTACCATACTCTCATCCAAATCATTGAGATAGATGACAAACAACAATGGTCCCAGCACTGACCCCTGAGCTACACAACTAATCACAGGCCTCCAGTAAGAAAAGCAAATCCTCTACCACCACTGTCTGGCTTCTCCTGTCCAGCCATAGTCAAATCCAGTTCACTACTTCACCATGAAAACCAAACATCAGAACCATCCTGACTAACCTCCCATGTGGGACCTTGTCACAGCTTTTCCTTGATCAACTTTCCTGGTAACCTCCTCGAAATACTCTATAAGATTGGTTAAACCATGCACAAAGCCATGTTGACTATCCCTACTCAGTCCCTTGCTATCATCTTTTCCCTCCTACTAGTTCCCATCCCCTGGCAAATCTAGTTTAACAACCACCACCCCCCCCCCAACCCAGAGCAGCACTAGCAAATTTTTCCACAAGGATATTAATTCCCCTCCAGTTCAGTTACAAACCACCCTATCAGAAAAGGATCCAACTTCCCTGGAAGGGAGCCCAATGATCCAGAAACCTGAAGGCCTCCTTCCTGCACCGTCTTTAGCCACATGTTAAGCCGCAGTATCCTCCTATTTCTAATCTCATTGTAACCTAATACTGTGGGTATGACTCCACTCCACTTGATAACTAGCTCGAATTTTGAGTTCAACCATTGCTCTCCCTACTCCTGCATAAGCCAACTGTGCATAGAGTTTAGCATGATGAATCAAGAATTATCAAACATTTTTACCTCTAGTTTTGAATATAGGAACTACAAGACAAACCCAAACACAGTTATCCACAGAATTAAAAAAAACCCAGCTGGACTGAACTAAATGAATAAAAATGTTGTTTTAATTTATTTCTAAGTTAAAACAAAACTGAACACAACAACTATTCTAGATCAACCCACTCGCTGGACGTTAGAAGATTGAGGGGGGATCTTACAGAAACGTATAAAATTCTTAAGGGATTGGACAGGCTAGGTGCAGGAAGGATGTTTCCGATGTTGGGGAAAACCAGAACTAGGAGATGGGGGATGTTTTTTAGGACTGAGATGAGAAAAAAAAAAATCTTTTCTCTCAGAGAGTGGTGAATCTGTGGAATTCTTTGCCACAGGAAGTAGTTGAAGCCAGTTCCTTATCCATATTTTAGAGGAAGTTAGCTTTGGCCCTTGTGACTAAGGGGATCAGGGGGTATGGAGCGAAGGCAAGTAGATGATCAGCCATGATCAAAATGAATGGCAGTGTTAGCTTGAAGGGCCAAATGGCCAACTCCTACACCTATTTTCTATGTTTCTGTTTCATGAAGATACAAAAAGGAGTAACATTATTCTGCTTATGTCATAGTAACACAAATGTAACAAACAGAAGTCCAAAAATCTAGATGCCATAAATCTGGATTTCCCAAGAATCTGGACTTTTCGAAAACATTCAAACTCTGTGAGCATGCATGCATGCACAAGCACCACACCAGCATTTTTATTTCACACTGCTTGTTTTGATAAGAAGCATGCTGTATTTGCTAATGAATAAACTATCAAAATTTACCTGTTCATCTCTTCGTTATTCCTCCTTAAATTTGAATTTTAAAAATAATGCCCAAGAATCCAGAAAATCCATAAATCCAGATCGACTCATTCCCTGAGCAATCAAGATTTTCAGTCTTCTACTGTCGAACAGTTGTGCCTGACTGCGGACTCTGTCCCCAATTTTAGAGAGTTCATTCATTTTTCTCCTCCTTACACTCCCCCATGGCATAGATAATGGCTGGCTATTGTTCAATCTCTCTTCACCTCCACCCATCAATGACATTTAATTTTGCTCTGTTTTTCCCATTTTCTCTGAAATTCAAAACCTGATTTCTCACTGTTCCCAGCACAGATTATAGATCTGAAATGTTAACTCTGTGTTCCTTTCTGTGTTTATTGCCGGCCTGAGAATGCCCAGCATTTTACTAGCTTTATTTCTCCTGATAGTCCACTTTAGGAAAAATTGCTTGCACAGGACAAAATCCCTGAGTGATCTTCTTGGTAGAGTTTTCAAGGTTGCCATCTCAATTTCTTAAAAGGTGGTTTACAATTTTCTTCTTTTTACTTGGAGGCGAAATCCTACACTTTCTGTGCTGAGCAGCCTGTGACTTTTTAAACAAGATGTCAAGTCAAGCCTGAACTCATGTGCTTATTCTTAGAGGTTAATGATTCACAGATAATAGATCATTTCAGGATAATTTCCCATTTGCTTACTAACCAAATGAGAACAGAGCCCATTTTTAAAAAACATGTCACTGATGTTGAAATCAAAAATCAGTACAAACCCACCAGGCAAATGGTGGAGCCTTATCCATCAAATCAACAGCAAACAAAAACCACATTCTTTAGGGTAGCCAGAAAGCTGCTCCAAAATCCAACTCCACAATAGGAATCCTTGCACTGACAGGTGGACCTTATTGGTGGTGGTAAAGAAAAACAAGTTTCTAAACTATCAATTCACTGTGAATCATGAAAGACTCGTCAAATGCCTTCCTGAAGCCCATGTAAACAACATCCTCTGCCTCATCCACATCATCTTTGTTATCTCTTCAAACAATTAAATTTGAAAGGAGTGACATGCCCCACACAAAGCCATGGTGACTGTCCCTAATCTGCCTTTCAAATATGTGCAAATCATATCATTAAATATCTCCAATAGCTTCCCTCCCACAGTTGTGAGGCTCATCTGCCTACAAGTTCCTGGGTTATCCCTATTTCACTTCTTGAACAAAGGAAAAACATTAGCTACACTCCAGTCCTCTGGGACCTTACTTGTTATGAGGATACAAAGATCTTTGTCAAGGACAAGGCAATCTCTTGCTTCTTTCAATAAACCGAGTTATATTCCATCAGACAATGGGGTCTTATTCACCTTAATGCTCTTCAAAAATCCCCACATCATCTCTTTTTTGATCTCAAAATGTCCCAACGTCCTCCAAAATGCTCTAATTACAGATGATATGAAGGTAGGTGGAGGATTAGGGAGGCTGCAGAAGGACTTGCACAGATTAGGAGAATGGGTAGAGAAGTGGCAAATTAAATAGTTAGAAAAGAGTATTTAGAAAAATATAGGCAGATTATTTTCTAAATGGAGAGAAAATTGAAACTACCCAGATGAAAGGGACCTGGTGTGTGAATTGTGGAAGGTTATGTGCTCTCTCACTCTCTGGTGGGAATGTGGCCTCCTAATCAAAGTGAGACTCTGCCCACCCATTAATGAACACCTGACCACTGGCTCCTTTAAATCACTCACTGCTGACCATTGGTCTCTTTAAATTACTCACTGATTACATGGGCTGGACTCTCCAGCATACTGCACTTTAAAAGCCCTCCTTGGTTCTGACTGTGAATGCTATTCTATGCCAGATCACTAACTGTGGACATTGCTGGAGGAGTCAATGGTAAGGTGAGTTCTACACTTTGAGTGGGATTGTTTATCAGTACTTAACAATGAACTCTTTTCCACCCTTTCCCCCACACCCCCCCCCCCCCACTTCCTGGTTGGTATAGGGAACCAGAAGTACGTTTAAGTCACTGACTTGTAAGAGTGTCAATAACTATATATTACTGCATGAGGGAGATGGTGTCTACTGTTATCAGAGATTGCTCTATCTGATGAAAATGCCTATGAAACTTTTAGCATTGTGTTGCTTTATCATCCATGTTACAGTTTTCCTGTGTGTACAATAAAGGCTACTTATTACTGGCATCTATACAATTTCACTGAGTATACTGCTGCCTTGTTAAGCCATCTAGTGATTACCATCTGACCTCCAGGGGGTGTTTTTGGCCTTGATGGGACTAGTAAGACTCTGGGAAGCCATTGCCCTTTGAGGTGCTAGAATACATGGAGTAGGGAGCACCCACTTAGGTTTGCAGGGCTGAGGTGAAGTTTGGCAACCTCCCCTGCTGGTGATTCAAAGACATGCATGATCCCTAGATGGAAGCCTTGTGGAGATGGACCTTCCAGTAGACCCAGTCCAGCCTCCCATCTGTTCCTCACCTAACAGAGGTGGTCCCTAATTAATCTATCTTTGACTTCTCCAAAACTCCACCCCACCCCTCTTCTCTCCACTATCTTCCTCACCCCCACCAACCCAACAAACGACTACACTTCAACCTGTGCTGTGAGAGCCTATGAGTGTGCACCCAGCATCAATATGCCAGACAGTGGTGCCTACTTTGGCAAACACAGCTGAAGGTCTTCAACCTACATGGACTACCCTGCTCAATGATAGTTACAGGAACTGTTTGTACCCTTTTACAAGATAACCCTTTGGTAATGAGTATTCCTCCATTAACCACCCCATAACACCACTCCTACTAATTCCCCATAAGGTAGATGTTTCAGGATCCTTTTAAAATGCTCTTAATTCAGATAATACACAATCCTGACTCTCCTTGTGAGTCCATTAAGGGAACCAGAGCAGGCAATAATGTTGCATCTATTTTAGTAGATACAAGTCCACAAACTGAGAAACTGACCAGGAATGGCATCCTGGTGCCAGATGGTAGCCCAGAAAATGAGGGCACTCCTAGGGAAGTACTGGCATGCCCTGGATGCACACCTGCTGGGCTGACCCCTGCTTCCCCATGGGATGGCATGGTGGCGGTCATTTGGGTTGTGTGCCTCATAATGATGGAAGAGTGCCCAGATGGATGGCTAATGTACAGGAGGCACTGGTCAAGGCAAGGCTATGGCACTGGAAGGATGGCCTTGCACTACCTGCTTGCAGATGGAAGTAGCATTGGTGCTGCTGTTGGTGGCAAAGGTGCAAAGATGTGTCAGCCAATTTGGAGAGACCATGTGACTATTTTTTTTCCCTTCCATCACACTGGAGAGTTCTTCCTGTAGCATCCTGTTTGGTGGGGTGGGGGAGGGGGCAGAGGAAGAGAAAGAGGAAAGGGGAGGAGGTGGGGGGGGAAGAGAGAAAGAGGAAGGGGAGGAGAGCTGGTAGAGCATTGTCATTTCAAAAAACCTCAGCTTCCCCTGCTGATCTGCCTTGTCCCTCATTTTAAAGGCACTTGTGTTACCTCTGTATTTATTGTATATTTTGATTTCCATGGTTTGTGTGCACAATCTATTATAAGTATTGTAACCTGTCAGTTGAAGATTTTTTTTCTGTTAATCATTGTATATAATGTTGTTGATCATGTTTATAGATGACTGGCAATTGGTGCTACTTCCAAGGGGTGGAATGTTTGGATTGTGTGGCCTTTCTGTCTGGAACTTGTTGGGAATGTAGATTGTGGAAGGTTACATGGCCTGTCTGCCTAGAATTTAATTGGAAGTTTCATCTGCCAATCAAGGTATGATCTGCCCACCCATTAGTGCACAACTGTTCATTGGCCCTTTTAAATCACTTGCTGATTAGCTGGACCAGACATTCCAGCCTATTACCATGCGCTTTGCATGCTCTGTTTCTTGGTCCTGACTTTAAATGATACACTATTCTAGATTGCTAACTGGACATCACTGGAGGAATCATTGGTAAGGTGTGTACAACACTTGAGAGTGGGACTGTAGTATTCTTTGCCAGCACTTAACATTGAGCACCCCCACCCTGTTGTATAGGGAAATGGGAGTTTACTTGTAAGTGTGTTAATAACCATATTACTGGACATGTGTAATGAAGAGGGATAAAGTGGCCACTGGTATGGGAGATCACAATATCTGATGTGAATGCCTATGTAATTTTCAGTACAGTGTTTTGTCTACCAGTTATTTTCCCATGTGTACAATTAAGATTACTACTTGCTTGTCTGGGCTTGCTTCTGTGAACCCACCATACCTGACTTAAATCTCACAACAGTTAACCCTGAAGGTAAAGTTTCAGGTTGAGTTGGTGGTGAAGGCAGCAAATGTAATGCTGGCATTCATTTCAAGAGTAATTAAATATAAGAGCAAGGAATTATAAGGCTCAATAAAGCATTGGTGACCCCTCACTTGGGAGTATTGTGAGCAGTTTTGGGCTCATTTAAGAATGGATGTGCTGACATTGGATGGGATTCAATGGAGGTTCTCAAGGATGATTCTGGGAATGAAAAGATCTGAGGAATGTTTGACAGTTCTTGGCCTGTACTCATTGGAATTTAGGAGAAACTGAGTTATCTCAAATATTTTGAAAGTTGAAAGATGTGGACAGAATAGATGTAGAAAGGTTATTTCCCATGATGAATCTGAGATAAGAGGGCAGAACTTCAGGGACTGAATGATGTCTGCTTAGAACAGATGTGGGGCAATTTCTTCAGGTAGAGGGTGGCAAATATGTAGAAATTGTTGCCTCAGGCTGTTGTGGAGCCTTGATCATTTCAGGTTTTTGGTTATCCATGGCATCATTAAGTTATGGGGGGGGGGGGGGGGGGAGAAGGTTGGGCACTGGGGCTGAGTGGGAAAATGGATCAGCCCATGATTAAATGGTGGGGCTGAATAGCTAATTTCTGCTCCCATGTCCCAAGTTCCTTTTCCTTTATAAAATTTGACACAAAGCACTCGTCCACTTCTGATTGAGCAGAAATCCCCTCTTTTGTCCCCAAGTGATCCTATCCTTTGGAGAGTTCCCTTGTTTTTTTAGTAAAAATCTTATTGATGATTTGATAAACAAGAGACACTAATACAGGATGTAAAAGTGGGACCAGCAGAATCTGATTATGAAACCATTAAAATTAGTTTTTCAAATAATGTTTAATGCTGCAAATTAGAGCTGCATAGAGATTTTAAAAAAAAATTAAAATAGTTTACCTGTAAACTGCTGCTTTGTCAACACCAAAAGCTCCCACAATCAAATCTAGAAGGAAAAAAGTTATTCCGCATAAGCAGATTGTGGAAATCAATTTCTTATCACAATTATTTTCAGGTTTATTTCTTTGATTCCAGGTTTTCTAGACAATAGGTGCAGAAGTAGGCCTTGCAGGTTAACATTGAGCCAGCACTGCCACTCACTGTGATCAACAATCAGTTCCCTGTTCCTGCCTTTCCCCATATCCCTTGACTCTGCTATCTTTAAGAAGTCTATTTAACTTGAAAGCATCCAGGGAATTGGCCTCCACTGCTTTTGCGGTTGTCTTGGTTAATTACATATTCAACCACACAAATGTTTCATGTACTGCACATGGAACCATTTCATCAATGATTTCACCAATCTTCCTAATGGATTCCAAGCAATTGCTTGTCACAAAGCCTTTTGCAATCTCATGCAAGAACACAACAGTACTCTCGCTCCCACTCAGAACATGTTTCAACTCCGGCAGTTGAAGTCGATGTCCAGCTGCCGGAAGATCGTGTGCTTGTGTTCAGAACTTCTGAATGTGGATTGTCAAAGGCTCAAGAGTTTATCCAGTGAACACAGACTGCAGGTTTGATTGGCTTTGCTGAGTTCCTCCCTCTTGGGATCAGAGCTAGGATGGTTTTTAATTCAGGATGAGAAAGGGAAAAATGTTACCTTCCTTGAAACATACAAGTGTAAAGTGATGCATTTTCAAGGTTAAACTTGAAGGCAGATTACATGGTTAATGGCAGGATTCCTAACAGTGGAAAAAATGAGACTTGTGGTCCAAATACATAGATCTCTCAATGGTGTCATGCAGGTTGATAAGATGGTTAAGAAAACTTGTGGTTTGCTAGCCTCCATTTGTCAGGGGATTAAGAGTAATGAGGTAATGTTGCAGCTCTATTAAACTCTATTGGAGCACACTTGGAATATTGTGTTCAGTTGATCTCATTACAGGAATAATGTGGAAGCTATGACACACACTTACTTTGTTGAGTTGGTTAATAAACCCCTTTATACCAGGTAGATCAATATCCTGACTAAGCTAGTAAATCTTCATGGCACACCACACAATGTCATACAATAAAGATTGTGTGAAATGTCCAAAGGAATCCAGTCTAGAAATTTATTAAGGCTGCCCTTCCAGTCAACAAAATTGAATATACATGGACATCAGAATGAAATCCAGGAATCTCTGATTCAGAAGCAACTACACATTAATAATTGGTATTAATTCACAGTTTAGTGTCATAGAATCCCTCCCCAGGTTTTTCATGAGAACACCTTCATGGTTTTAAAGTTGATTTTGAAATTAAATTGCAATCGGGCATTTCCGACAATTCGGTTTTTGCACAAATGATTTTGTGATGCTTGTGATCATACAAAAATGAGGGGTAGTTTTGATATATGGTTACCCCAAACCCATGTAAACTTTCAGCAACCTTGTGAATTGTATAATAAAAATTAATAAAAAGCTTTTAGAACCTGATGCACTGCATTCTGTTTCCCAGAAATAACATTATACGTTATGAAAGATATATTCAGATCATGTTTCCAAGAATACGGCTGTGTAAATAAGGTTGGTAACAGATTGGTCTTGTTGAGACAAACTTTATTGAAGCAGTATTACATCCAAGCTTGTTCTACACAAAAAAATCTAAATTTGGATGATTACCAATTTAGGATCATTTTAAGATGCTTGACCTACCTGGATATCCATTTGTGTCAATATCAACAGCACCATGCATGGCATAACCAAAACTGGCAGGCATTCTACCAGAAGCCCACTGTCCTTCTAACATCTGAGAAGGATGAGGATTGAGACCAGAAGATTTCCCATTATAAATGTAAACGAGGCCTTCGTGGTTTTTTCCTCCATAAGGAATTCCTATTGCAACATCTGCAAATAAAATTGAGCATAGTTCAAATCTTTAGTGCCACTATTACAAATGTCTTTCTAAATGAAGCTTTCTATGCTACAATTTACTTTCTCAGCTATAGACTGAAATATCTAGCTAATTTCAAAACTCAACACCAACTTGTCAATTTGATTTGGCTCAAAATTTTCAAATCCTATTGGTCATACCAAGTCAGATGCATAGAGGCAGATTTCAGCCAGTGACAAAAGCTGCACTTAGCCTTGCAAGGTGTGAGTGAATACAAGATTGCTGCCTATGCATTGATGGGATAGGTAAGAGGCCTATGGTATGCTGGGCTTCACTGATCAGGGGATTGAGTTCAGGAGTCATTGGGTGATGTGGCAGCTCTACTGATGTCTGGTGAGACCACACTGAGAACATTGTGTTCAGTTCTAAATTTTAAATTTGGACATGTAACAGGTCCATGAGCCTGTGCCCTGAATTACCCTACAACCCCTAGGTTTTGAATGGTGGGAGTTGACCAGAGTTCCTGGTCAAACTTGTGGACAGTGTGGGATTTGCACCCTGGTCCCAATCACTGGTGCTGTAACAGCATTGCACTCTGTTACACTAACTGTGCCACCCTGGTCACCTAATTATAGGAAGGATGTGAAAGTGGGTGAAGAGGAGATTTACCAGGTTGCTGCCCAAATTTGAAAATGTCTTGTGAAGCATAGTTATCAGAGCTAGTGCTTTTCCCTTTGGATTAAAGGATGAGAGATGACTTAATAGAGGTCTACAAGATTGAGGCATAGTGGATAGCCATCATCTTTTTCTTTCTCTCCCCAAGATGGTAGCAAATACCAGAGGACAACTGTATAATGTGAGGGGAGGAATAGTGGGTGCCTAGAATGTGTTGCCATGGCTGGTGGTGAAATCTGAAACAATAAGGACTCTTATGCAGGGACATGAATGAAAGCAAAAGAGGGTTATGAGGTAGGGATGGGTTTTTCATGGGTAAATATGGGTTGGCACAACATCATGGGCTGAAGAGCCTGAAGTGTGCAGCAGTGTTCATGTTAAAACATTACATCCAGAATGCCCACTTGTTACTGCTTCTCCTCAAACATGAAAAAGCATTTGTCTATAGTCCTCTATTAAAGATTAATGTGGGCTAAATTGTGCAGGCCCCTTCTGTAGGCATTCACATCCAAGGAGTCAGGACAAAGAGACAAGGGTATGTCTGGCTTAAATATAAATTGTACCCTTTTGGAGATCTGAGACAAATTAAACATTTTAAGAAATCTTAAGTCGTGATGTAGAATCTCAATTTTATTTTTTTTAATGGTTGGATAAACCACCAGAATCTCCAAAATAATATACAAAGTAAAACTATACCATAAAGAACACCCACATGAGTTGCATCTGTTATGAGATACTTTTTTGATTCCAATCAACCAAATATTCATTGGAACAGAACCAAACCAATCATGGCATTAAAACGATGTGTGACATGCACGAACACTTATATTGCCACAGATGGATTGCCCTGGGCAGTGTAGAATTCATCTGTACACCAGGTTGTTTCCATTATGGCAAAAAAAGCTTTATAAAAAAAAAAAAAAAATCATTTGACTGTTATAGATAAATCTCAAAGCAACAGCACTTTGTTATTAAACAAAATTGTGGCAATTATTGCATTTATTACTAGCCATCAGAAAGTACATGTAGTCCACCATAAAAGAAGAAATAAAACAAACACCTTTCTGTCCTGAAAAGGTCATTAACCCAAAAGCTTCACTCCAAATCTCCCTCTGGACATGCTATCTGACTTATCAAGTTTTTCTATGATTCCCTTAATTCAGATTTCTTACACCGTTACTGTACTACTTTTTCCAGTTATCAATTTTTTTAACTTTATCAATTTTAAATAAAAAAAAACACAAAGTTGTCTTTCAAACTGGATCCTATCCCTCCCCACAACTACTGTTCTTTTATTCCCTGAAAGTGTAATCATTTGCAAAAGATCTCGTCTTATTTGGTTATGATTTATCCTCAACAGCAATATTTCTGCAAATTATTCAACTACATTCCCTCCCCAAACCATGTAACCAAAGGACCAACTTAATTATGTCACTTGGTCCAGAAATCCATTAAAAGCCACAACCCCTCTTAATAAGATGTTAAGCAAATGGAAGAGGTAAGTAAAACTGGTGACATTGCCACAAATACTTGAGTGTCACCATAAATCTCTGGCTTGCGTTTTATAGACATTGCAGTCTTTTTCTTTGCATCTCTGGGTTGAGGAAAAAAATCTTAAGAATGGAACCCAATTGAGAAAAGACCAATTCTGGTCAAGGTTAGGCAGATGGGATGGCTTTTCGGAGGGTACAAAAGAGATTCACCACAAGAATTCCAGGTATATTTGGAAACTAATCATATTTGGGAAAGGGGTCAAAAGCTAAGGGACACAGAATAGAAGTGATTGGGATTTTTTAAAATCTTTTGCAGAGCAAGAGGTTCTGATATAGATATAATCACACCAGTAGTAGTGGAGGCAGATACAACTACAGCATTCAAAAGAGAGTAGGACAATTATGAGCAAGGCAAGATTATTAGAGAAGTCTGGAAATGTGATGACTGGGGATGCTCTTGTAGTGACATGACTGGTCAAAAGGACATTTTTCACCTTGCCAATTTTCTTTTAAAACTCTTGACAATCATGCAAAAATTCATTGCCCCATCAATAAATTGCCCAGTTCCCTGCCACAAATGTTCATGAAATCACCTCTGAGCACTGGAAGTCTTTGCAACATTTAACCAAGAGTATGTTAGATTTACTCCTAGGTAATTTCAATAATTTATTCAGTTACTGCTATAAAATTAACAATGATAAAATGAGAACAGAATCCAAAAATTTGCAAAGGTGCTTCTTGAATTCACAGTGAAGGAATCCATTCAACAAAATTCTCAGTTGCCAAGCTAAAAAGAAAATAATTTTTGGTTTTTTTGCCTGCTGCACACTGTTTACTTACTACATTAAATTTCTATAACCACAAGGTCAATTATGCATCTTGTACAAGATCACCACTCAAAGGTTTCTGTGACAGGGATTGTTTTAATTGAAACCTATTTTGTGTAGCATTTCCACAGTTGTCCATTTTGCTACAACTGCAGACTTCCTAACAGCTTCTCTTCCAACTGCTCACATAAGCAGCCCATCAGTGACTTTGCATACCCCTTTAAGTGCATGTTAAGCTAATGGCATCTGCACACTCATCTTGGCTTCAGAATGCTTACAGTGTGCTCCATTTATATTGTGAAAGTGCATGGCTCATATCTCATATTTCCATCTGTGGTTTACAAATTTTGGACCAGGATCTGAGACATTCAGTCAAAAGAGCACAGATCCAATCATCTGATCTTGCTAATGCAAACTTGATTGCAATCTGGAATTAAATAATGATTTCTGGCAAATTCTTATTTTTCAAACACACTAATGAAACAATGCCAATAGACACATGGAACTGAATGTAACCTGATCACAAGTTGAAAGCACAGTACAAAAAAAATCTCTCCTGTTCCTAGATGCTTTATTTTGCATATCCAATGACATCACTCATTTCTTATACAGGAAGAATCTGTGAATAAATGTGCAACATCACTTTGTATGATGGCTGGCCCAGCTATAAAGCATAGAAATGAGACCTCTCGTGACTTTTCTGACGTTGGCCAAGCTATTTGTTCGTGACAGTTTCTAGGTTGGACTGCAGGAAATGACGACTACTTCATGGCAAAGTGTGCGGTCACTGCGTACAATTTGTTTCTGTGGTGATGCTTACAATGCATAAAGGATACAAATCTCAAACATTGCCATGCATGCAGGCTGATGGTTGGGCCTTGTGGATTATATTACATATGATATTGGGAATGAAACTTTTTTACATCATTTCAAGGGAAAATCAAGGGATGAAGTAATTGTGATGCATTCTTTGGCTTGGCTTCGCTGACGAAGATTTATGGAGGGGTATGTCCACGTCTGCTGCAGGCTTGTTGGTGACTGACAAGTCCGATGCAGGCGCGGTTGCAGGGAAAATTGGTGGGTTGGGGTTGGGTTTTTCCTATTGTGATGCATGAATAATTTTTTAAAAATTGGTTTAGATATAGATACAAAACAGGGTACAAGTGGTCACCAAATTAGAGCTAGTCTATTAAGGGAGGAGACATTTGGATCTATCTCCTCTTTTCCCCTTCCCCCCCCCCACCCCCAACTTCTGAAATTAGTATCGAAGTCAAGATGAATAGACTTTCTTGAACAAAAGCGTCACCATTCAAGCATTAAATACTACAAAGTAAATACAACTAAATGAGTGCAAGAGTCAAAAAGATGCATTTCTTCAAGCTTGCAATGAATAAAACTTAAGGGTGGTTTAACAGACAACAGTTAAATAGAAGGTTGCAGATTGGCCCCTGTATCCTAGTTAAATTCATTTTCAGCAATGAGGTTGTTTTTCTGGATGGAGAATAAAAGGAACTTTTTTCTCTCAACAAAGGTCCCCACACCTAATTTGGCCCTTAAGTAGTAGTTGATGTCTTCAAGGGCAAAGTCCCCACATCAATAGCACAGTCTCTGAACAAAAGCACAGTACAATCCTGGGATACCTTGGATTCCCCACTCTAGATTCTGCAACAAGAACAGATGAATGGGATAGAATATTTTCAGTCTTTTTCTAAGCTCAGCAAAATGCAAGTAATTTTTTTAAAATTCATGGTGGGGAAGGATTGGGCAACTGTAAAAAAGCCGGCAGCAAGAATACATTTACCTCAAAATAAGCCTACATCAAGCAGCTCGAGAGAACAGGCAGCTGTGATAATGATGTAAATGTGCTCACTTCCAATCTCAGCATGTTGTGAAGAACCACAAGACAAATCGCTTGTGCTACTATTGTCCACAGAACAAGTATTCACTTCAGCAAGAACCTTTCAAAATGTTAATATGCTAATTCTCCCATCAAAATAATTTTATGGAAGCAGATGGTAAGGGTGAATTTAAGGAATTCATGGAAATTCAAGAATTTATCTGGACAAAGATGGGAGGCTTCCAGTCAATCAATTATCACAATTGTGTTTTATAATGTAAAAATATTAGGGGGGCCAATCCAGGAGCAAATTTGTAAGGAAACTAGATAGATCACTTAAAGATGGGAACCATCTCCTTCAAACAATCACTAAAATAAGTGATGTTTAAAATCATTTAGAGAAATCTACACAAGGCCTAATTACAAGTCAAAGTGCAAGATCATTAATGTACTGAGATCGTGTGAGTATTTTACATTATGCACCACTTGGGCAACCTAGAACATCAAACACTGCAGCACCAAAACAAGCCATTTTCACCAGCATGTTCTGCACTGACCTTGATATCATTCTACTGATCCCATCTCCTGAAAATCATGAGTATCCCTTTATTCCCTGACTCTTCATGTCTGTCCAAATGCCTCTTTAAAAAGTTGCCATTGCAACAACTTTACCACCTACCCCAGCAGCATGTTCCAGTTGTCACACATCTTTAAACTTTACCCCTTTCCCCTTAAACCTATGCCCTCTTCTATTTTACATGTCTAATTACAATTTACCTTCTATATACCTCAATCTTTTTAATATGTACTTTAGGTTGCAGCTTGCTCCACAGAAACTAATCCAAGCTTGTCCAACCTTTGTGTACAACTCTTCAATCAAAATGGCATCTTGGTGACCTCTTCTGCATCCTCTCCAAACCCTCGACATCTATTATTGTGCAGTGAACAGAGCTCCACACTATACTCCAAATGTAGCTGACCACACTTTTATACAGCTGCCGACAACTTTTAAACTCAATTTTCTGATCAATTTAGTTAAAATCGGTTGTGTTTGCTTTACTACCCTGCCCATTTTGGTTGCGACTTTCATGGAGCTATGGATTTGCACCTCAACATTCTTCCAATGTCTACATGGGCTACCTCCAGTTGCTTTGGTTTCCTCCAAATGACAGGGGTTATAGGTTATTTTGGCGCCGAGGACTTGAGAACCGGAAGGGCCTGTTGACCTCCCAAAGTACAACACCATGCAATTTCTTGCACTGTTTAAAATATTCTAATAGTGCTGTGATAGTACAGATCTATCACCAATGTGCATAGTGTATATAGTTACTGTATCTAGACTGTGCTTGCAGCGATTGGCTGAGAGCTAAGCCACACCTATTGTCTGGGCCTTAAAGGGTTGTGTCCCTCGCCAGGTCGGATCATTCTGGACTGGTCGGCCACCTGTGAAGAGCTCCAGTCTTTTGCTAATAAAAGCCTTGGTTTGGATCAACAAGTCTTTGGTTCTTTCAACGAGCTCTACAAGTGCTACAAGACTTGACCAATTTTACCCCAGCTGGATGAGTTCAGGGTGAATTTGGGGTAGTTAGAGTTGGGGCTGAACTTACAATTCACAAGGCTTTCATTAGTAACAGTCTCAAAGGTTGTACATCAATGAAGCAAGGTTTATTTCTGGTTAATTTCACAGAATTACCAATGCAAGCTGTCCAGGGCACAAAATGTGAATTTAAAAACTAAATATTAAAAGGGAGCAACTAAACAAAAATATTTAATAAAGAATCTAGAACTCACCATTAAAGCCATCTTGATCAAGATCTCCCAAAGGTGCAATTGAAGACCCAAACCTAGCATAAGTCTCTGTGCCAGTCAGTTTCATAGCATTTCTAAAACTAGTTGGAGTGTCTTGTAAGTAAATGTGTACTTGTCCCACTTCTCGATATTTCCCGTCAGATCCACGAACCATAAAAAGTGGTGCTCCAATCAAAAGGTCATCAAATCTAGAAGACAGAATACAACATTAAGAGTTGGTGGGACTAAATGGTTTAAGAATTACAGCACACCTGTACAATATACTTCAAAGAAACAGGAGTAAATTTGTGAACTTTATCAGTATTTTGATAATACTGTAGCTGATGCATTTATTTTTAATCACTGGGCTAATGTGCAAGCTTTAAGCTTCATGCAAACCTATTACAAAATAAATAATACTTATTCCTAATTTTGCAATACACAAAAATGCTAGAGAAATTCAGCAGGTCCATGAATGCTGCATAATCTGAGTTTCTCCAGCACTTTATGCAATGTGCTGAAGCCCAGCATCTGCAGATTTTCCTTATTCCCTACTTAGTCAGTTTTGACTGAAGTTTCCAGGAGCATTGCCCCTCTCGTGCCAGAATTTGTTAAAGCCACAGCTGTAGGAGAGCCACATGTCAAGGAAAGAAGCTCACATAAACATAATGGGTACTCTAACATCTTTTCAAGATGGTCTGAAGATTGAACTACAGTAACTTCTCTCAGCATTGGCTGGATATATTAAAACCTCTTCCATGGCTTATAGGAGTGTAACTAAGTTTTTAGTGACACTGCATTATGTTGTGAAATTAGTGATCGAATCAAGGGTGAGATTTGTTTCAAATCTCCTGAATCGTATATGCACTTAAAATATGAATCAGTTTGAAATGGTTGAACTATGGTGCAAAACTAGCCATCTGTAGAAAGCTGCACTGGGGATAAAGCTTTGGAGATCAAAACTGCAGAAATGTCTTAACATCAGATCTGCCTTGCATTTTTCTAAACTCATTAGCACTTTGAAACTTGCTGTGAAATATCATTTGAGGTCCTTTGTTTGTGTCAAGGTCAAGCTTGAAATACAAGATTTAGCAGCTATTTACAAATTCAATAGAACTTTAGTTGTTTTTGTTAACTTCTTTACTAAAATAAAGATTGCATGGTAAACAAGACCAGATCTCTTCCTCACACAAGGTTAGAAAGAGACAAAAGAGATTGCCATTTCCAGAAATCAAGTTTCAGAAACAGTTAGTTTCTCCTAGTGTCAGGCAGTGGCGTATCTACGTCAAGTGGTGCCCTAGGGCTGTAACTCACAAAAAAACCGCGACTGCAGCCCGACATAGTTCCCATCTTAAGTGCCCATCACCACCACCATGCACACGTTGCAAGATGCCAATCTGTCTTTATCCCTTCCCTCCTGATCACTGGGAGCCCACACTCCAATGATGGACATCTGTCAGAAGTTTGAAGAGCAGGACACAGGGCAGGAGGCCAGCCTTCACAACCATGCTGCTTGCCTGGAACCAATTCCCTTTAGTGGTCTCATTAATTTTCCCCAAACAATCCTTGACCCCCCCCCCTTTTTTCCACTGACTTGCACAGACAGCAGCCACCCATCATGCCCCAAAAACATTTCCAAAGCCTACTGGTTTCCATCTCTTGGCAGCTCCCTCCATGCACAATCCTCACAGAAGCCAGCTGTTCAGAGGGGAAAGCAAGCTGTGTGACCATGTGCAGGCTGCAGGGAGATTGGTGAGGCAGTCAGTGCATGGCTGGAGTGGGTTGTGACACGCCTGCAGCACCACAGTCTGGCAGGCAGACAGCTCCCCCAGGCAGCTGCCAAGCCTGACTGAGCCCAAGGCACCACAGCTAGCCATCTGCACTAGTATGCCACAGTTCACCAAGCTGTGCATAGTGTGGTTGACCTGAAAGTTGTGGTGCTTCAGGTTGTAGCTGCTGGTCATGAGGATCTTCATGGCAGCCAGTGACAACCACACCACTCCTTACCTTGGTCATGGGCACCACCTTCATGATCTGCTTGACCATCATGCAGCCAAATTTCTTGTGCCACCTGGCCTCTGCTTCACTGTCTGGTGTCTCTGCCTTCTCTGCCAATTCTGGAGGAGGGTGAGGAACTGGCTGCCTTGGAGAACTCTGCACCAGTCTCTGCCATCTGGTGCTCACTGCAGCTCTGCTCAATGTGGGATGAATGGACAAAATGGTTGTCTTCTACCTTACCCATAATCCCCCTCGCTGCTGGAACTGTTGTGCCAGGAAATGTGGTTCCAGCTGCATGGGGATTATGGGTAAGATGTCCATTTTGCCTGTTTATCCTGCATTGAGAGAGGTACCGGAGTGACCCTGAAGTGGCCTGATAAGATGCTGGCCTGGAGCAGTGCTCTGGGACGTTCAAGTGAACTCCAGCAGGACAACACTGCACCCCAGGATGGAGATTCATTATTGGGCTAAGGACTCTGATATTGGGACACTAAGGTGAGGACAGTGGTGCTCTGCTTCTGTGTGCAACCTGCCATAGCCTAGATCTGCCTATGGTGTGCAGCAGCAGATGTTACATTGTGAGGTTGCACAAATAAGGCAATAGCTTGCTTTTTCATGCCTCCCTTCACATCAAGTACATGGTGCAAACAATATGATCCATTTCTCTATTGATGGTGACATTCAATATTTGTACTGCAAATAGCAGAATGAAAATGGGCCAATAACGGATTCTTCATCAGACTTGCTGAAGCTTTTCTTCATGGGAACTATGTCTGAATATGGTTGCAGGATAAACTGAGGAGGAAAGCCATTTGTTTCATCTCAAATGGTGCATTTAAAATAAGAACACAAATGTTCTCAAGTCAAAAGCCAATTATATTGATGTTTTACTTTATGAACAACTCTGGTTCTTGTGGTAATCGTGCTAAAGAATATTTAACTAGTTTTCTCATACCTTATGCTTTTTATAGTACAGAATTCAAGCAACTGGCAGCCTCAAGCAAATGGCAAAAAAAATCACAGAAAAATAAATAGGTTTTAAAAAATTCAGGTTTGTGCCTTGCCATTAGTTTGCCAATCATGCAACATGTAATCTCTAGCAACCAGAAATTCATTTATCAGCATCCACCAATCCCGATAGATGCTAGATACCAGGGGTTTTACTGTAATTAGAGATTTGCCTTTTCCATTGCTTCTACCATCTTGCAGGTTTAAAAAAAAAAGTAACCCTTATTCCAAATTTTCAGAAAAGATCAAGCATGTTGAACTTTTTTAAAATTGCCTTGTTTCCACAACTCTTAGTGCCAAAACCAGGATTTTCCCTAGTTGAAAGAGCTAGCTGAAATCCTAAATGACTGTTTCCATTCAGACACCATCAACTACAACTATCTGCATTCTGCTTAATGAATAGAGTTCAACAGGGTGGTGTGATCTGTAGGCTTCTCTGATCTCGATCTGAAGTCAATCCATAGGAAAATGAGAGCAACAGAGGGGATTATTGGAGTATCCTTCCCTCATCGATGCGATCCACTGAGATCGTTGACTGGAGAGGGTGCACAAAATCATTGAAGACCCCTTTCACCTTGCGCACAGAATTTTTCAGCTGCTTCCATCGGGAAGTGATACAGGAGGATCAGAGCCAGCACCGCCAGGCTGAGGAACAGCTTCTCGCAGGCAGTGTAAATGCTGAACGGCCAAAGGATCTGCTCACACTAACCATCCAAGACTTGTATGCACAAAAAATATTTTTGTATAGAAAAAAAATATTTGTCCTGCATGTTTTGTTTGTCTGTGTGTCCGGTTGTGTCTGTTTTGCAACATGGACTAGAGAACACTTTCGTCAGGTTTGTACTTGTACAATCAGATGACAATAAACTTGTTCTGAGGCTGACAGCTTTACCCATTGAGCTGCCATGGTTTAAACCAGGCACAAGTATTTGTCACTATTAAAAGGAACAGGAGGAAGGAAACCAGCTGCCTTTGTATTATACAAAGTGAAGTAAACCAATTTAATAGTTTAATTTTTTTCTTTTCTTTTCTGTGCTATTTCAATGTCTTTTTGTACTTGCCTTGAATGTTGGATGTTTACTAATGTCAAGTGTTTAGCAACATTCAGTACCAAACTGTACCAAAACCTTTGACAGTACAAATTGGAATCAACGTCTCCTCCTCACTGATTATTGACACTGGCACACCTCAAGGATATGTGCTTAGCCGACTGCTCTAATCACCCATGACTATGCGGCCAGGCACAATTCCGATGCTATCTACAAAAATACTGATGATGCCACGGATGTCGGCAGAATCATAAATGGCAATGAGAAAATGTACAGGAAGGCAATGGATAAGCTCATTGAGTGGTGTTGCACCAAAAACCTTGCACTCAACATTAGCAAAATGAAGATGATTGTGTACTTCTCATCAAGGGCTCAGTAGTGGATAGTCAAGAACTTAAAATTCCTAGGTGTCGACTTCTCCAAGGATCTGTCCTGAAGCCTCCATGTCAATGCAATTACTAAGAGGACTTGCCAGCAGCTATACTTTGAGGTGTTTGAGGAGATACAGTATGTCACCAAAGACTCTGGTAAACTTCTACAGGTGTATCATGGAGAACATTCCAGAGCTGCCAACGCTCAGGACAAGACTAAACTCCAGAAGTTAGTTAACTTGGCCTACAACATCACTGGCTCCATCGAGGACATCTACAAGAGGCCGTGACTTAAAGCAGCTCTATCCTAAAGGACCCCCAATACCCAGCCCATTTCCCTTCACTTTGCATTCAAAGGATAAAGGTACAGGAGCCTGAAGACAAGCACTCAGTGCCACAAGATCAGCTTCTTCCCGACTGCCATTTGATTCCTGAATGAACAATGAACTGAAGACTGCTTTTTTGACTTTTTGCGCACTTGTAGTGGGCTGAGTGGCTGCGTAGCATGGTGTTGCGAACTGTCGCTTAGGCAGCTTGTTGAGCAGACAAGAACCATGGGCCAGGCACGGGCCAGATCACTGCTCACTCACCTGAGTGAGGAACCATGTGCACGCAGTGCTGTGAGCAGAATTGTGGCAAATTGGACCGTTGTGCCTCTTTCTAGAGGAAGTAGGATGCCCATATTTAAACACTCCTGCCCTGCAGATTAGTGGCAGGCACGTGGTGGTGAGACTTGGACTCATGAGGCTCTGACTGGGAGGAATACGAAAAGAGGAAGAAAATTAAAATAGTCTTTGGTTGACTAACCCTGTGTATGTGAATTCATTTAGTAGCTCTACCAGAGTAGTCACTACAATTGGTGACCCCGAATGCAAGATTCATCTGACACTTGAATCTACAATAGTCATGGACATAACAGCAGCATTAGCTGCCACCACAGCTGCAGTTAATGCAATGGGAATTCAATTGCCCCCTTTCTGGACCCACCAATCTCTGGTATGACTTAACCAGACTGAAACCCAGTTTCGTCTTCATGTCATAACAGCCGAGGATACTAAGTTTTGGCACATCATCATGGCATTAGACAATGCTACAGCAGCTAAAGTGTGTGAATTCATTGCACACCGCAACAGAAAACCAATACACCAGGTTCCACCAATTCCTCCTGGACACTGGAATTAACCTGCCATGAGCATGGCATGCGGCATTTGAATATGGAGGGGCTAGGCAACAGGAATTCATCCAATCTGATGAATGAGAGCTTATGTTAACAAACAGTCATTCTTTTCGAGACTTTATTCCTGTTGAAGCTCCCAGGCCATTGGTATCTCCATACCAATAGCAAACATGGATTTCTGCTGTCCCCATGACTTGGCCCAGGAGGCTGACATTCTACTCTCTGCCAATGCAAGAGTATGCCCACATACTGCCTATTTTCTCAGTGGAAACATCTCCCATGTCTTGATTCAAACAAAAAGGGAGGAGAGGAATGTACTGATGGGTGCTGAGAATGGTGCTTTTGCCATCACTGGTGGGAGAAAAATGCCTGTAGAGGTGTGGCCCTGTGTAGCTACCACAAAAAAGTCAGGAAATGAGTCAGCTGCCAGTAGTGGCCTCAGCAACTGGCACAAGTACTGGTCTCCTGTATCTTCAAGATGATGCTTGTAAGTTTCTCGTAGATGCAGGCACTGGACTCAGCTCGCTCCCACCAACATACTTTGAGGAGACACAAAAGTGACAGAACATTGCTCTTCTAGCTGCAAACGGGACTTCTAATCCTAGCTTTGGCGCACAATGCATCACAATTACGATCGGAGGACCAACATTCCATTGGGATTGCATTTTGGCTTCTGCCACACAGCCCATTTTGGGTGCAGATTTCTTACGATCCCATAACTTGCTGCCTGACGTTAAGTGGAGGAAGTTGGTCAATGCCACCACTTTCCAAACATACCTGTTGATAAGCAGCAAAGGGAGAGTTCCCCAGCTCTGGGTGCACACCCTACAGATACCTATGCTGCCCTGTTCAATGAATTGCCTGGGGTGCTCTCTCAATTCAATTCCTCCACAATGGCCCATGGTGGGTCCCATTACATTGACACCTCAGGCCTACTGATTTATGCCAGGGCTTGTCTCCTGCCACATAAGCTACAGCAGGCCAAGGCAGAATTTACTGCCATGGAGGAATTGGGTATTATTCAGCATTCCAATAGTCCTTGGGCATCACCATTACACATGGTACCCAAGAACACCAGTGGATGGAGACCCTGCAGCGATTACCTCAGGCTTAATAATATAGCTACACCTGACAGATACCCCATTCCTCAATCAAGATTTTGCTGCCCATCTGGAAAATTGCTGTTTTTTTTCCCCAAGTCTATCTCATCCATGCAAATGGCATTCCTAAACAGAATTATTACTCCTTTCGGACTGTTTAAATTCCTCAGGATTTCATTTGGGTTGAAGAATGCCACTCAAACGTTCCAATGGCTTATGGATGCTTTGGGCAGGGATTTGGAATTATTATATCTACTTAGATGACATCCTCATCGCTAGTCAGAATGAGCAAGATCACCAACTACACATATGCTGCCTGTGCCAATGGCTGGATAAATTCTGACTTGCCATCAACCCTAGCAAATGCCACTTTAGCAGGTTGACCATTGATTTCCTGGGGTACAAGATCACGGCTGAAGGTGGACTGAGTCCGTGCCTTTCCAAAATCTACCATGGTTAAAGGACTGTAGAAGCTCTAGGGTGTGGTGAATTTCTATCAGTTTCATTCTGGCAGCCACTGACATTCCTCAACCACTATTTCAGCTCCTCACCACAAAGTGCAAGGATGTTACTTGGACCAGAGGCAGAGTTTGTGTTCAAAACTGCCAAAGATGCTCTGGCCAATGAAATGCTCATGCATCCTAATCTCACTGCTGCACTGGCACTCACCATGGATGCCTCAGATATGGTGGGTGCAGTTCTTGAACAGTCCATAAATGGCCTTTGCCAACCCCTGGCTTTCTTTAACCACCTATGGCCATCAGAAATGAAATGCAGCACATTTGATAGAGCTGTTGGCATTGTATCCAATACATTTTGGAGGGCTGCCATTTTCCCTCTTTCATGGACCATAAGCCACTCACTTTTAAATTTGGCAAAATATTGAACCTGAACACCACTTGTCGTACATTTCTGAATTCACAACGGATGTGCTTCATGTCTCAGAAAAACAATCTGGTCACTGAAGCGCTATCCAGACCGACTGTACATCATATCCAGGCCATGGATCCTGATGTTCAGGCATACAGAACTGCCATTACAAACCTGGACATATAACAGGTGGCACCACAACTAGATAGGCCAACTTTGCTTTGTGACATGTCTTTGGGCAACCCTAGACCAGTGATTCTGGTGTCTTGGAGGTGGTCTTTTTGACGAAGCTCACAACTTGTTTCATCCCTCCATCAGTGACCGTCAAGCTCTTGTCAATGAAATAGATTTGGCATGGATTTAAGTCATTGTGCAGTGGCCCAAATGTGTAGCCACTGCCACTTCCAAAATTAGGCAGCACACCAAGACACTCCAGCCTTTCCCAGCAGTATACTTGTATTTTGAGCATGTGCATATAGACCTGGCCGGACCACTACCAGTGTCTCAGAACATGAGATACATTCTGATGGTCATAGACTGATTCATGTGATGGCCAGAGGCCATCCCATTGCCATCCAGCGACACTGACAGGAGCCAGAGCGTTCATTGCCAATTGGATCTCGAGTTGGACTTCTCACACACGTCACTTCAGACAGCAGAGCGCAATTCACCTCTGCATTATGGACTGCCCTTGCATGCTTTTGTGGCACTCAACTGCATCATGCTACAGTGTACCTCCCACAGTCCAATGGTCTTGTAGAACATAGCCACCAGCAACTCCAGACTGCACTCAAAGCCCGACTCACTGAGCCCCATTGGGTAGATGGGGCTAGGAGTATGGAAAGACATGACAGTGTCGTCCATAGAGATGGTTTATGGTTCAGTTCTCTCAGTTCAAGGTGATGTTCACTTCTCATCCAACTCCTGCTTCTCTGACCTGGACATGCTTTGACACAATGTTGGAGTAAGAAAACCCATTCCAAACAACTGGCATGGAACGCCCAAGCAGTATGTGCCTCCACCTCTTCTCGACACTGACTTGTGTGTAGACGGGCCCTGGAAATGCCATTGCAATGCCCCTTCCGTGTGGTTAAAAAGGGACAGGGTTGTGTATACTTTGGACATGGGGTGGCCATTCACAATGGTGGTGGGGGGGGGGAACGGTGCCAGAATCAAACCAACAGACCCAGTCCAGGAGACTAGGAGGCCCACCCAAGGCACATACAGCCAGTTCATCTTTTGGGTGATTATTCTGTGGGGTGTAGTGTAGCAGGCCAAGCAGCCATTTAGCAGGCTGAGTGGTCGTGTAGTGCAGTGTTGCGAACTGTTACCAGGGTGGCTTGCCAAGCAGATACAGAGCCACGGGCTAGGAGGGGCATGCGGTGCTGCAAGCTACTTTAAACACCCGAGCCCAACAGATTAATGGCAGGTACATGGTGACATCTCTCTCATCTCATGGGACTTGGACCAGGAGGGATATAAAAGGAGGAAACCAATTTGAATAGATAGTCTTTGCTGACTAACCCTGTATATGTGTATTCATTTAGTAGCTCTACTGGAGTAGTCACTACACACTTTTATTTTAGTACAGTGGTTTTCATGAATGTTTGCACTGTAATGCTGTCACAAAACAATGAATTTTGTGCCTTGTTCATAACATTAAATTCTGACAGTCTGCAAGTGGGGCCTCACGAGCAGTTGGCTGTTCTGGGATTCCAGCCAGATGCCCATGTCAAGAAGACTGCTCATGCTGCACTGGGTTTATATCAACTTGTATGGAGCTACACTCTAAGGATCTGACAGCAACATTGATTATATTATTGCTGTAGTGATCCAATATTATTGGCATGCTTCACCACCCAAGGTACTGAGCTTTTGGAAAGTCTCTAAATCCCTCCTTCTTTCTTCCCTTAAGGTGTTCTTGACTGTGAAGAAGGGGTCAGGGTTGAAATGTTGGTAATATATCTTTACCTCCTGTGGATGCTGTAAGACCTGCTGAGTTCCTCCAGCATTTGTTTTTACTACAATCACAGCAGACTTTTGTGTTTCAGTCTTTAGAACAAAATTCCATTTCTACTAACAGCATTCTATTCAGCTCTGGATCAACTTTGTGGCAGGTCATGAGGCACTTTGAGACATTTTATTTCATTGAGAAGTCAGCATCCCAAGTATATAAAGACTGATTTTATTGACTTTCACTGCACTGAATTAACATCCCAAGATTCGGCTGCTGAGCCCAATTCTCAACTTCAGCTGGCCCAAATGCAGGCATGTTTCAAAAAAAAATCAAAGATGTTCTAAATGTTGACTGCTTTTGTATCCAATAGTTATCTTCAACTTTGCCACCACATTTACTAATAATTAATCCACACCTCCTGGATTTTCACTTCCATTGAAAAGTCTGTTTCCACTTGCTGTTTAAAACAGACTATTTTATCTTGCCACACATTCTCTGGCTATAAATCTGGATCTCATCTAATTGTTTCTTTTCCCCAAGAACATGGGAGTTGGGGTGTTTTACAACTTTGCATTGTTGTTAATGCCATTTGCCATCAAATACAGTAAACACACAATCACCCATTTTTCTTCAGGAACTGTTCACCAAGTTGTCATGGTGGCATTAAGTTTTCACCTAATACTGTCTGCGCCATAATTCTAGCAACCCATTTTACATTTTCTAAATTATCCCATCTGGTGTAGGATCATTTAAAAATCTACACAATTTGCATTCAGTCTCTTAACATAGCGGCAATTAGAATAAGCTTCAGCCCCTAAATCTAAACTCATCATTTCAACATTTTTAATGAATAAACTGCATTTAAAATTGAAGAATTCAAGAAGGATCTCTAAAATTTCAACAGTGCAACCCTTATACAGCTTATTAAATTAGAACTAACCCCTCACCCACTAATTTCAGCTTTTAAATTCAGATAAACAAATCAGTCACCCAAATGATCAGTCTACATGGAAGAAGGCATTCTTTAAAACCAGGATTTTTTAGTACATTGTGTCAAATCAGGCCATTCCACAAAAATATAACTTACCCATCACTGTTGACATCAGTAACAGCCACAGAATAGCCAAAATATGCAGCCATCTGTGGAAAGTGACAGAAATCATATTTCCAGTATTGATAAACATAAATTGCAATTTTAAATATAACACCAAGGTTTACTTACTTGCTCCCCAGTAAAATTGTAGAGTGATTCCATGTTGACTCCATTTAAAATTGTCACCTGGCAACATTAAAACAGTGAATATATTGAAATGTGGACTAATCGCATTGTAATTTAACTTCTGATCCACATTTGATTGTCAGAAAGCTGCAGGTTAAATGGCCCAATTAAGTATTCAGATGCATAATTTAGACCAACACATCCATGCTATACTAAATGAGTGCCTTCCTTGCATGTCCTATTAAGAGTGCAAAAGATCACTTGAGGAAGGGCTCAACCCCAAAATGTTGCTTACCCTTCCAATGGATGCTATGTGACCTCCTCAGATGCTCCCACTTCAGTGTGAAATCAACAAACTGCAGCCAACCCACTCCCTATATATCATCGTCATTAGCTAATTTGGTCCCAGTGTGATATTGCTGCATAGAAATAGTCCGTGCATCTCTAGTCACCACAATAGAAAGATAACAGTTGTACAATACACAAATGCTGGAGAAACTGCAGGTCTCACAGCCTCTATAGGAAGTAAAGAGTAACCCATGCTTTAGGCCAGAGTCTTTCATCAAGGTATGAGTAAAATGTAGGCAGATGCCTGAATAAAAAGTTGGGGGGGAGGGAGGAGGAGAAGAGAGGCAGGGGAGAAGCACAGGTTAACAAGCAAAAGATCATAGAAGCTGGAGGGCAGAAGAAAAGTTCCTCTCTGGATGGAAAGAGGCAGTTTGTGAGGTGGACAAAAGGAGACCCTCTTCCATCAGAGTTTAGAGAATTACCCTTCTCCTGTCACTTTTCAGTGTTTTTTCTCTTCTATCCTCCCACTTGTATCCATCTATGAACTCTGTGCTCCTGCCCCTGTCTACCTCCACCCTCTCCCACCTTTCTATTCAGTCTCCTGCCTACATAAGCCCAAAATTTTGGTTACTCTTTAATTCCTATAGATGCTGCAAGTCTGGCCAAGTTTCACCAGCACTTTTGTGTTGCACAATAATCCCAACATCTGCTTTAACTAAAGATAATAGCTGGTAAGTGTTATATTGACAACTACACTGGTGCTAATTCCTGCTCCTTCAGTATGAGTTCCCCGCCGCCGCCACTAATTCAGCCCGCCGCCGCCACTAATTCAGCCCGCCGCCGCCACTAATTCAGCCCGCCGCCGCCACTAATTCAGCCCGCCGCCGCCACTAATTCAGCCCGCCGCCGCCACTAATTCAGCCCGCCGCCGCCACTAATTCAGCCCGCCGCCGCCACTAATTCAGCCCGCCGCCGCCACTAATTCAGCCCGCCGCCGCCACTAATTCAGCCCGCCGCCGCCACTAATTCAGCCCGCCGCCGCCACTAATTCAGCCCGCCGCCGCCACTAATTCAGCCCGCCGCCGCCACTAATTCAGCCCGCCGCCGCCACTAATTCAGCCCGCCGCCGCCACTAATTCAGCCCGCCGCCGCCACTAATTCAGCCCGCCGCCGCCACTAATTCAGCCCGCCGCCGCCACTAATTCAGCCCGCCGCCGCCACTAATTCAGCCCGCCGCCGCCACTAATTCAGCCCGCCGCCGCCACTAATTCAGCCCGCCGCCGCCACTAATTCAGCCCGCCGCCGCCACTAATTCAGCCCGCCGCCGCCACTAATTCAGCCCGCCGCCGCCACTAATTCAGCCCGCCGCCGCCACTAATTCAGCCCGCCGCCGCCACTAATTCAGCCCGCCGCCGCCACTAATTCAGCCCGCCGCCGCCACTAATTCAGCCCGCCGCCGCCACTCCTCTGTTTCATGCACATCTGCCTTAGGCCCTCTCCCATCATTCCTTTAAGCACCTTCACTCTGTCTGCTGAAACAGCAAGTTCTTCCCAGTGGCCAACAATTCCAATTCCAGTCTTTTCCCAGACTGACCTGTCTGTCCATGGCCTCGTATACTGTCAAGTTGAGTTCTTTCATAAATTGAAAGAACACCCATTTTCAACTTGCCAGCCTCCAACCAGAAGGTATCAATATTGATTTTTCTAATTTCTAGTAACCCCTTCACCTTGTTTCTTTCTTTCACCCCTTTACTTTTTCTCATCTCTGAATCCACACCATGTTCTCCTATCATAGTTTCTTTCTCATCCCTCTGCCCCCTTGCCCCATCACCTTTTTGTCGTCTTCCCCCTCATTTGTATCCACCTATCACGTGCAATCCTGTGCTCCTCGCCCTTCTTCTCCCCACTCACCCCACCTTCACTTTTTTGGCCTTCCTGATGAAGGGCTGAGATCAGAGATATCAGCTGCCTTTTGCCTTCCATGGATGCTGGTTGACCAGAGTTCTAGAACTTCATGTAGAGTAACAATTAAAGTACTTCCAACCACCCTTGAGGAATTATAAAATGTACAAAGTGAGTTAACTTTTATTATTCTAATATTTTAAAATTTTCCATATACTGTTGTATAAAATCGACATTCCTTACATAGCCCAGGGACTTTGCTCCTCTTGGAATACCAGTAACAAAATCTAAAAGGAAGTGAAATGTTTTATACATTTAGTTAAGAATAATCACAATGTACTTACAACAACCTAAACAGAGTGACTGTTCACAAACTGAAATCAGGTTCCCACTGTCGATATGGTTTCTATGTATAAATTCACTGACAACACAAACAAGAACTGTTGCTGCTTCAGCCTTTGCCTGTACTTTCACAGATTACTAGGTCACAAATTGTTCTGGATTGTAAAGATGCCTGTGTGGTGCAATAGTTTAAAAAAAACAATGACCCAGTTGAAGCCTAATTGACATGGCACAACAGGAATTTCAAAAATGTCGATACGATGTTGCAAAATAATTTACTTCAAGGAAATGGAGTCTGTGGAATTGGTGGGAAAACCTTGGGTCAACTAAGAACTGGTTGCACTTGCAGTAGCTTGGAGACTGTCAGGGTTGATGCTCTTCACTCTCTCACTCTCTCCATCAGTGATAGTGATGAATCATTAAATTTGCAGATGATACAAGTTGAATGTTCTAGACTTCCAAAAAGGCTACTAACAAACTCTGCAGATCTAGATGACATGGGAGAATGGATTGGCCTCAGGCAAATTCTCAACAATGTGGAAAAATTGCATGGAGTTGTTCATAATTATTTTTTAAATTCAATTTAAGTTTAAATTAAAAATTTTAATTTACAGGAACTCCATGCAAGGTTGTTTACCGGGACTGTTGAGTGGGAGACAGGTCCAGGTCATCTTGTGCATCATTCACTGAGAACCACAACCAAAAACCTCATTGCTTAAATTAAATAAGATCCATTAGCACCAAATTTAAAAAAAAAGATACTTTGAATGTGACATTGACAAGTTTCAAGTGTCCAATTACACATCTAAGTATTGCATAAAGGAAATTGCTACATAGCCAGGTCAAATCAGAAACCATGGCAAGACCGAGCTTTGTACATTAATCAAAGCTCATGTCACTACCTTCAGGTCAAGTGACATGAAGATCAGCAAAGGATGAACTTGCTGCTGTAATCCAGAAGACAAAGCATGGATCCACACAGAGAATCCATAAACAACTGTTGACACAGGCAAACCAAGGCACATGGTGTTCAAACTATAACTGACTGACTATAAGCCAACCCTGCAGGTCAGCAAAAATGATGCATCATTTCCTGACATGTTGAATGGGGAAAAAAAAACAATTAACACTTAAGAAAGTATCATCTCCTGTGAAGGACTGACACCTTGCATAGCCATGGCTGAGGTGGGGAGGAGCCTACTCAGCGTTAACCCACACAAAGCAGAAGGACCAGACAAAATACCTGGTTGTATGATTGTCTGTATTGCCCAGCTGATAGAAGACCTAATGAAAAAGTCTGCAATAGCCCACTGTCCCCACAGGATTTAAAGCAGCCACCATCATCCTAGTGCCCAAGAGAGCTGGTAACTGGACTAAATCTATTGCCAGTGACCATCATCCATCATGACAAGCTTCTGAGTGGTCACAAAACACATTAAATCACACCTTCCATCCATATTGGACCCATTCCAGTTAGCCTAACCTCCAATCCAGTCCACAGACTGTGCAATAGCCTTGACTGTTTGCTCCAGCCTAATCCACCTGATACCTCATGTACCAGGCTGTTGGTCATTGACTTCAGGTCTGTGCAACACAATCAATCCTCAGAAGCTGGTGGATAGATTGTCCATGCTGGGACTCAACACCCTCTCTGCAACTCACTTATGGCCGCTATGTCGGAAAGACCACAGTCGGTCCGGGTTGATGGTAAGATCAAAACCCATCTCTCTGAGCACTGGTGCACATCAGAGCTGTGGGGTCAGCTTGCTACTGATCAGTCATGCTGCTAACTCGTGTCTGCACTGCCAGATTAAGTTCAAACAGAATTATCAAATTTGTGGTTGATGCAATAAAGTTGGCCCTTATCAGCAACAACGAGTTGGTCTTACAGAGATGAGGTTGGAGGGTGAACAACCTGAATCTCAACATGTACAAGACTGTGGACTTCAGGAGGAAAAAAGGTCAACTCTCTCTCCATTATAGAGAAAGTGGAGAGCACACATTATGTATATAAAAGATGACCTATCCTGGATCCACAACATCTCATCATTAGTCAAGAAGGCACAGCAGTGCCTACATTTCCTTAGGAGGTTCAGGCAGACATAGCAACCATCTCTGTCTTGATAACATTTAGCAGGAGCACAATTGAGAGTGTCCTGTCTGGTTGAATCATTGTCTAGGTTGGCACATCCAAAGCATCAGATAAGAAGTCAATAAAGAGAATATCAAAACAGCAGAGAAAAATCATTAGGGTCTCCCTCTACTACTGATGACATTTATTGGGAGGTATGCTTAAATAGTGCTCAAAGAATTATTGAGAACCCTTTCCATTCAGCACACAGCATCTTTGACCCTCTACCATCAAGGAGGTACAGGAGCATCAAAATCAGTACTGCCATGGTGGGAAATAGCTTCTTCCCACAGGTTGTGAGATTGATGAATGGTATCATGTAACCGAGCAATATCACTAACTTTTCTGAATGTTTCAATAAAAATACATTCAGTGGGATGAAGTTCTTTATATGGATTAAAAACATCTAAACCAGAAGAGTACAACTTATCATTTGAAGCCATTACTCTAGTTAAGAAACTTGGAGAACTGGGACTTTTTGGTGCAATAAAGCAGAGTCTTCAAGGATAGTCAATAAAGAGCTCCAACGTAACACAAGGATTGTACTTAGTCCAGAATGGTGATAACAGGTTTCCAAAGACAAGACAGATATGCAAGTTACAGATGCATAGAACTTGGTCAAGCTTCTGTAGTGATAGAAGGCTACTGCCAGGAAGAGTCAGGGACAGAGTATGTGCATCTTGGGAATGCTGTTGCATCTTGGGTAGATTCAAGATGGAAACCTCCACATGTGGTCTGGCATCTATATGTTCTGTCCTTAGGGCTGTTTGCTTAGTTAATAAATCTAGTTGTTAATAAATCGCCTTCCCAAGATCGTGTTATATGGCGAGCTCTCCACTGGCCACCGTGACAGAGGTGCACCAAAGAAAAGGTACAAGGACTGCCTAAAGAAATCTCTTGGTGCCTGCCACATTGACCACCGCCAGTGGGCTGATATCGCCTCAAACCGTGCATCTTGGCACCTCACAGTTTGGCGGGCAGCAACCTCCTTTGAAGAAGACCACAGAGCCTACCTCACTGACAAAAGGCAAAGGAGGAAAAACCCAACACCCAACCCCAACCCACCAATTTTCCCCTGCAACCGCTGCAATCGTGTCTGCCTGTCCCGCATCGGACTTGTCAGCCACAAACGAGCCTGCAGCTGACGTGGACTTTTTACCCCCTCCATAAATCTTCGTCCGCGAAGCCAAGCCAAAGAAGAAGAAATCTAGTTGTTTTAAAAAGAACCCAAGTTTCTTTATTGTAATAAAAGAAACATCACAATGTCAGCAGCTAAATGGACAGGTTTCTGGCTCCAGGTGAAAATGTTCACAAAAGTTAGCGATGGATTCCTGAGTATTGGTATACAATGTACTAATGGCAGACAGTCAGAGGTTTTTCCAAACAACGTGGTCACCTGAAAATATTCTGAATGCCTTGGGGTAAAAGATGGTTTGTGTATTTTCCCCAAATTGTTCCTTAGTGCCTTGCCCGTCTTTTTCTTTTCTCCCCCTTCTGGGAAATTGTGGAGCACTTTGGGGGTGGGAGATTTGGAGAGTATGCATG
The DNA here is from genome assembly GCF_036971445.1 of Narcine bancroftii. Taxonomy (NCBI): domain Eukaryota; kingdom Metazoa; phylum Chordata; class Chondrichthyes; order Torpediniformes; family Narcinidae; genus Narcine; species Narcine bancroftii. The sequence continues at coordinate 252,985,178 of NC_091472.1, forward strand.
TACACTGGGGGTAGGAACTTAGGTATTCATAGTTAGCTCTATGGTATTATGTCATGTGCTGAATTCAGAGACTCCTAAATAAAACAATTTAAAAAAAAAAAAAAATCAAACTACAGAGGGTTAAGACATCATGATAGATCCTTTTGAACAAGTAAGACACGAATGTAGATTAAGTGGTGTTCAAGAACTCAGCAGAGGATCTGAAATGATTACATCAGGAATGTTACAGACTTCATCAAACTATCTGTGGACAAGTTTGCCCCCCCCCCCCCCCCCACCACAACCCAAAGCTTTGGATGAACAATGAAATCTGAAACCTGCTGAGAGCCAAATCACAGGCATTTCAGTCCAGAGATCCAGAATACCACACAAGAAGCAGGTACAACCCAATAAAAGCCATCTCTCAAAGAGGAGAATCTGGATGAAAATGAAGGATACACGACAGCAGTGGCAGGGCCAAAATGATCTAATCTGCTACAAAACAAAATTTTGTGTAGTAGGAGATAGCAAAGCTTCGCTTCCAGATGCACTCAATGCTTTCTACACTCGATTTGTCCACCAATTTGAGGATGAGCCACTGCGCACCCTCCTGTCCCCTGTTGTCAGTATTAGTGGATGATGTACAGACTGCCTTAAGGAGAGTGAATACAAGGTAAGCATATAGTCCGGATGGAGTACCTGTCTGAGTACTTAAACCCTGTGCTGACCAATTTACCAATGTATTCACAGATATCTTCAACACCTCAATCTGGCAGGAATTAGTAAATTGGTCATAGGTTTTTAAGTCCATTTCAAACAGGCCTCATTCACATCTGTGCCCAAGAAGAGTGTGGTAAGCTGCCTAAATAACAATGGACTAGTGGCACTCACATGCATGGTGAGGAAATGTTTTGAGAGGCTGGTGTTGAAGCACATCAGTTCCTGTCTGAGTGGCGACATGGATCCATTCCAATTTGCCTACCGCAGCAAAAGGTCTATGGCAGATGCTATCTCTCTGGCTCTACACAAATCCCTGGAACACCTGGACAACAAAGATGCTTACATCAGGATGCTCTTTATGGACTCCAGTTTGGCATTCAACGCCATTATCCCCTCAAAACTGATAAGCAAATTCCAAGACCTGGACCTCAATACCCCACTGTGCAATTGGATCCTGGATTTCCTCACTTCCAGAACACAATCAGCGAGGATTAGTAAGAGCATCTCCTCCACACTCTCCATCAGTACCAGATCACCACAGGGCTGCATTCTTAGTCCTCTGCTCTATTCCCCTTATACCTATGACTGTGCCTTTTAATGTGGGCAATAAAATGCTGATGATGTAGTGGGTTGTATAAAGAGAGGCAACGAGTCAGGAGGAAGATCGAAGACTTCGCCGAATGGTGCACTGACAACAACCTTGCACTCCGTGTCACCAAATCCAAGGAGCTGATTGCGTACTTTAGGAGGGGAAGACCAGAAATGTACAGTGCCCTGTTCATTGCGGGATGAAGAGAGGGTGAGCAAATTTAAATTCCTGGGAGTTGCTACCTATCTCAGAGGTTCTTTCCTGGACCCATCACACGAGCGTCATCATGAAGAAAGTACATCAGCGCCGTTATTACCTCAGGAGTTTGCAGATGTTTGCTCTGGCGTCAATAACCTTGGAAAACCTGGAGAGCTGCATAATGGATAGCGTGCTGTCCAGCTGCATGATGGCCTGGTGTAGGAACACCAATATCTCTGAGCAGAAAACCCCGCAAAAGGTACTGGGACACGACTCTCCCCACTTCTGAGAAAATCTACATGGAACACTGCCATCAGAGAGCAATGGTAATCATCAAGGTTCTACCTCCTCTGTTCTTGCTGCCGTCGGGAAAGAAGTATAGATGCCACAAGACTCATATCACCAGGTTCAGAAACAGTTGCGACTTCTTAACCATCACACTCTAAAACAAACTCAATCAGAGACTCATTTAAGACTCTGCACATTATTTATTATTGAATATTAATTTTCTGTATTACATAGCTTGTTTACATTTCTTTGTTTATATTTCTATCTTTTGTATTCATTGTTCCTTCAGTACAGTTTTTTCGCACTACCGATAAGTAGAAATTCTGGCTGGCCCACGGTAAAAAGAATCTACCACCTTTAAATCGTCACATTGAATGTAATCTTACCTTCCATTGAATCATTGTTAAAGTTTCCAACAGCAACGGAATAGCCTATGGAAGAAATTTGAACACTCAGAAAAATCATGAAATTATTTTGATCAGCCTCTGATTCAGAACCAAGTTAGCAAACAAAATTACTTCCAGTATCTTTCATATTGATCACAAGAGTCATCTCCAAGTCTTTTGGATATCAAAATTGAGAGCCACTGTAAAAGATATTTACTGTAAGTATATTCTAATGGTTTGAATAACATTAAAATAATTATCAACTACTTTTAAAACCAAATATCAAAATTTCAGAAAAGCCCATTGTAAAAACAAGAGTACCGGGTAAACCACACCTGATCATCAGATTTGAAGCATTAAAAAATTATCAGAATAGACAGATGTACTACTCACTAAAAGTAACGTACTTCCATTTAACTACTAATACTTTCAATACATATTCAAATCCAAATTCTAGATGAACCTTCTCTGAAGTATTAAAATTATTTTAAGTAACTGAAAGATAATATTGCATCCTAGCTACATTTCAAAGTGTTGTTACACAGCATTATGAAATGCAAATCCTACTTACCGAGGTAGCTATCGTCATATGCAGCATTAGCCCCATGGGTTGAAACTTGATTGGGAAACTGTGTGATAAACTTTGAAGAATTGTACATTGTCACAATGTCTTGAATTTCATCGGAGATTAACTGCCCTATGGAATGTCATAAATTGTTTTTTGGTGAGAAAGTATTTGAGTAAATGTTTCAATTTACTACACTAAGATTCCAAATAAGTTATTCAATTTAGGTTGACATTAATTATTATAACTATGAATGATAAATAGATTATAATGTTCTCCCAAAATTACAAACTGTTGGTTCATTTTAAAAGCAGGATAGCATATTGAAATCATTACATAAAAAAAAAAACAGGTCATCAATGGTATACGACTAACATCAGCATGTCTGCAACTAGAAATTCTTCATCATAACCAAGTATGATTGTGTTTTACCTTGCCAGTAAAAACTGCCAGGTCCACCCAGAACCACTCTACCAGCCTGCAATTCAGAAATGGAATTTTTTTTAAAAATGAGCTGCATTTCTGACAATTATCATATGGCATTTTACATTGTTCTCCTTTCAGAGCACAAAGTTTTACAAATAAAGAATTCAAGCTCTCAATGATTCTGCAGTGGTGAATGTTCTCAACATTAACCACGTGTCTTGGAGTCAAAATAATTTAAATGGACTCTAAAATTGGTCAATAAAAAAATATCTGAAACTATGATTCAAATTAGGAACATGCAACTTGTCGTCCTTGGAATTGTGTTAGCCACAGTCAAAGTGAATACAAAATCTAAAAAGAGATACAAGAAGAGACAAAAAAATGAAACACATACCAACTATGTAAAAACCAAAATCATATTGGCTTATTATTAGCTCTGAAAGTTTGCAAAAACACAAGATGATAACAGATTTTTGAATGAAATTTTAACCACAGGAACTTTAATTGTCCAAAAGAAATTTTATATCTATTTATGTCAAAAATTATCTCCACATATCAGTTAAAAAAAGTTATGCTTCACTTTTAGGTAACATGGTAAAATGGCAAAACTAGAATGAGTGAGTTAATAGGTTACATCATTCTATTCACATTTACTGGCCTTTAAAATAAAGATTTAGCCAACATGCATGAGAGCAAAACACATCCTACCGTTGTAAAGTCAATGCTGAAACCTCCCTGACAAAATCCTTGACCTTCAGCTTCAGTTTTAGCTATATATTAAGAAAAAATGCAGAAGTCATGAGATGCTGAAGATTATTCTTTTTAAGCAATTCCCACAGCACAAAATAATCCAATCTGCTAGGTGAGTTTAGGTCCAATGTGAAATAAAAATGAAGCTGCCAAATCCTCGTTCCAAAGGAGCCACCAAAAAAGGTCTTTGACCATTCTATCCAAAAGTGAGGTCATTTAAACCATTTTAAAGGGCCTATCATTTCCACTTTAATACCGTTTCTATTTTAACTTAACAGTCATGTTTCCTGGGAAAAAGGCAGATCAAAAGAGGAACACAAGGAGCAAGATTGCTACCTCCAAGGTTAGCAGGCTTTTTTTTTTAAATCCAGCCAAAACTTCAAAAATATTCAGTTCTGCTTCTCGATCTCCGCTCTTGTGATAAATTAGGTTGCATTTTTACGTGTACATTTATAAAGAATTGAATCTGGTAGCAAGGATTAAAAATGGCGGTTACTTTCAAATTGGTGCAGACAATCGAAAAGAACCAGTAAATGCAATAGTGGGAATCTGTTTCCACAGAACCTCTGCTGCTGCACTCAAAAAAGGTTACAGTATGGAAAAGTGCCTAATATGTTCCACAACATCTGTTCTTACTTAAATAAAACTGTGCAATATAGTCTATCGAATCATTTTGTGAAAGAGTCAACTTTCATTTGTGAAGACCTTATTCACATGTGGATAAGAGAGGAAACTGCTATTACATGGGAATGAATGCAGAGAATGTAACCTCAATAACCTGAGATTACAACTATCAGTGAAGTTTATCTCAAAGCCACTGAAAAGCTGGCTCGAAATAATTCACACTAATTTTGGCAGCTCTCATGTTTTTCCACAGAATTTGAAGGGGATATTTTTAAAACTATCACTGACATCATTATCAGGGGCAATCTGGCTCCAATGAACTATTAAGCCTCAAAGCATTACCAAACTGAATGCAGGCAGTTGAGAGAAAAGTTCATGATTATCTCTGCTGGTGGTAATTTTGACTGCTTTTCAGCGCCAATTTTAACAACCTCCCACTCCAACTAATCACCACCAGGTAGAGAAAAATGAATTCCAGTATTTAGTCTATCCTGTCCTGTTCACCCAGAAGTAAAGTTGCACCCCCCACCCCAATAATCCTGCTCTGCTGAAGAATCCAACTGTTTTTTTTTAATATTTTATTTTTGATTTTCCCAGACTCACACAAATCCAAAACCATAATACAATCTCTCATCAGTGATGTATTATTGGAAATATTTACCACTAACACTGATAGGAAGGGTAAATTGCATTAAAATGAATATCTTCCCAAGGATACAATACCTATTTCAATCGCTACCAATTCCCTTAACAGAGAAATTCTTCAATGAGCTAAAGAAAATAATAAGGAAATTCTTATGGAAAGGGGGGAAACCGAGGATAGCGCTAGATAAATTAACAGAATGGTACAAACAAGGTGGTTTGCAGCTACCAAATTTTAAGAATTATTATAGAGCAGCACAATTAAGATATCTATCAGATTTTTACCAAACAAGGGAAAAACCAGATTGGACCAGGATAGAGCTAGATAAAATAGGGGCGAAGGTACTAGAACATATACTTTATAAGTGGGATGAAAAACTGGTGCAATATAGAAGTTCACCAGTACTGCACCATCTGCTCAACATTTGGAAGAAGATTCACGTAGAAAGGAAAAAGACAAATTACCAACTACCAAAATTATTATTGATGCAAAATCAACTAATCCCTTTCACAATAGATAACCTTTCCTTTAGAGAATGGGAGAGAAAAAGGATTAAAAGAATAGAAAAAATGTTTTTTGGGAAATAATTTATTACCTTTTAAACAAATGAAGTACAAATATGGAATAACTCATGGTACAATGTTTGCATACCACCAACTGAAAACCTACTTAAAGGACAAATTGGGAAGCAGGCTGAGGTTACCAGAAGGAAGCAGCTTTGAATATGTGAATTCATACATAATGATAATTAAAAGATTTATTACAAACATGTACATCAAGCTGCAAGAGAAAAAAAAATGATGAGATAAGCTGTAAACCCAAACAAAAGTGGGAACAAGATCTAAACATAAAGATAAAAAATGAAATATGGGAAAAGCTATGCTCCGGAACTATAAGAAATACAATAAACACAAGGATACACATGATACAATATAATTGGTTACACAGGCTATATATCGCACCCCAAAAGTTAATAAATGGGACCCAACAGAATCAGATAGATGTTTTTGCTGTAAGAAGGAAACAGGAACAACAGTACATGCAATTTGGGCATGTGAGAAAGTGGAAAAGTTTTGGGAAGATCTAAATCAGGTATTAAATAAAATCACAAAAAGAAACAAACCAAAAAATCCAGAGATTTTTCTTCTAAGTAATATAAGAAGTAAAGAATTAGGCCTCAAACTGGATGAAGCACAAATAAGATTTATTATGATAGCCTTAGCTGTAGCAAAAAAATGTATTATGTCAACCTGGAAATCAGAAGAGTTACCCTTCTGGTAACCTCAGCAATGGTACATAGAAATGAATAAATGTATTCCACTGGAAAAAATAACATAATTTTTTTCTCTTGCAGCTTGATGTACATGTTTGTTATAAATCTTTTAATTAACATTGTGTATGAATTCACATATTCAAAGCTGCTTCCTTCTGGTAACCTCAGCAATGGTACATAGAAATGAATAAATGTATTCCATTGGAAAAAATAACATATAATTTAAAAAATAAAGTCACATTATTCGAACAAATTTGGGAACCGTACATGGAACACAACAGAGAGGGCTTGCCTTGGACCTCCACCCCCTAAAATGATAGAATGAGAAGAAGACGAAATTAATTGACCCAGTGTGTAAAAGTAGATGACACAATTTTCTTGTTTATATTCATTCTCTGATGACATTGTTTAATGGGTTTATTGTATTGTACATGTTGAATGTTTAGTGGGTCGGGAGGGGGGTGGAAAGGAGGGAGGGAAGTAAAAAGGTGAGAAAATGACACTGTATATTCAAGAGGGAAATGTTGGTGTGTATTTTGGTTAATATGGTTCATAGTGTGAAAAATAAAAAATTATAAAAACAATGATGTATTACATTCAGAGTCCATTTTCCCCTCACCCACCCTCTCCCTTCCCTAATACCACAAGGAAAAGATTATGTAAATTAAACAAACAAAGAACCAAACATAAACCCAGAGTTACATAAAACAGATATGAAACCATATAACCATATAACCACTTACAGCACAGAACAGGCCAGTTCGGCCCTACTAGTCCATGCCGTAACAAATCCCCACCCTCCTAGTCCCACTGACCAGCACCCGGTCCATACCCCTCCAGTCCTCTCCTATCCATGTAACTATCTAGTCTTTCCTTAAATGTAACCAATGATCCCGCCTCAACCACGTCTGCCGGAAGCTCATTCCACATCCCCACCACCCTCTGCGTAAAGAAATTTCCCCTCATGTTCTCCTTATAATTTTCCCCCTTCAATCTTAAACCATGTCCTCTAGTTTGAATCTCCCCCTTTCTTAATTGAAAAAGCCTATCCACATTTACTCTGTCTGTCCCTTTTAAAATCTTAAGCACCTCTATCAAGTCTCCTCTCAATCTTCTACGCTCCAGAGAAAAAAGCCCCAGTCTGCACAACCTTTCCCTGTAACTCAGACCCTGAAATCCTGTCAACATTCTCGTGAACCTTCTCTGCACTCTCTCTATTTTGTTTATAAGAGCACATAATCTGCGGCACGACCCACCCACTTCGTTTATCTCAATCATTCTACTATTACTATGAATTTTTACCTTTCTTATATTTAGAAGGGGTGTATCTATATCTGCATACCTCTATGTTGCAGATACAGCTGCCAAATGTGTCATATTTTCTCCTTAAATTGTACGCGATTTTCTCCAGGGGAATACAACTCTGTATCTCTTTATTCAATTGTGGAATGTTTAGTTGGGAGTCGGACTTCCACGTAACCGCTATACATTTCCTGGCTACTGCCAAGACGACCTTCACAAACTAAATTTGGTATCTGGACAGTTTAAAACTCACATCCATAATGTTTCCCAGAAGTGACAATTCCAGATCCGGTGGAAAATCCACTTTTGTGGAATCCACCTGCTTTAAAATGAGTCCATTGTGACTGTTTTCACTGACCAGTCCAGGAGACTGAACTTGTGTTTTTGGGTCTTTGTGTTGAGAAAGTACAAATTGTATATGGACTTCTTACCAATCCATCCACCCGCAGACACACAAGACTTCAGAGCAGTATTAAGTCATTCAGCCCATCAAGTTGTTGCCATTCAAATGATGGTTGGCACATGCACACAAAAACGTGGGCAAATCTTTAGCGCTACTCATCACTGCCATTAATGGTGGGGGGAGAAAATCATAGACAATACACGATTTTCTGGTGAACTTTCCACAACATGAGTAGAGTAGGCCTTAAAGGTTCTGGAGTTCCTGGATTTAAGAAAAATGGTGTTGTCCTTTGGTCATTGTTTAAAAATACAATAAACATGGACAGAAATAAACCACTATTTGACATCCTTCTATGGTTTTAAAAGCATTCTGTGCTTAATGACAACTTCTCAAGCCAGTCTTAAACTGACATTCACTGAACATTAGTAGACAAACAGTAGTTTATTTTTAACAAATCTTTACTGAAGCATCTGGTTACGCTGACCTGATCGACATGGTGCGTACTCCACTATCTTATCTCCATTGGCGAGGTAACAGGTCCCCACTGGTTCACGTTCTGGGCGATTCCACGTTCTCCAGTGATATCGAGGTGCACAAGCCTAGACACACAAACATGAGTGAAACCTAGGACATTCCATTAACAGTAATTGCCATTCTTAATCAATACACAATTAATAAATCCTGAATTAAGTAATGAAAAGCTGGATTGCCCAAAACATATTACAATTTATATACAGATTTGTTTCAAGGAAGATTGCCAGCCAATTTAGAGAGGAAAAAAATGATTAAGGCATTGTTAAATATATGATATTATGGTGCTTGTGCAGTAGAGAACAGGCAAAGGAAGATGATAATGGACATGCATTTCATAGGACAAGGATGTAATCAGGTAATGACTGATAGATTGTTTTTTGATGATAATGAAGAGTTAGCAACAAACTAAATTTGAACACTACATCAGGATGTTTGAGCAACCTGAAGATTAACAGAGGTGGAAGAAGGGCAAGGCAAGCTGTTCTGGGAGTTGGAAGACTTGAAACTAACTTAATGGACTAGTTGAGAGCCAGAGAAAATAAAGAGAATAGAACAATGGGCAGTCTTTATGCAGGACGTCTGGATGAGTCAAATTTCACCACAGATACTATTAACGAAAATGATCGGTGAACTAACAGTGTTTTGATAATTTAGTCAACAACGAGCAATGAATAAGAGCCTGTGGACCAGATGTCAGATATGGGGGATGCAATACAGTGGAGGTTGGTGGAAACCAATGTTTTTAATTATAATAAATTAAATCACATTCCCCAAAAAAACCCTTTGAAACACACTAGTTACAACAAGCACATTGTTAGACTTTCGCCAAGTACCCCATCTCAGCTCATTGTCAGTAAACAGTTCCTCCATTATGCTACAATGAAGCATTAGTGAAAATCACTATTGGAAATTCCATTCCAACAAAGGGAAGAAGAAAAGTACCAAGAAGGGGGCCCTTCCAATAGGGATAGTTACAAAGGTGAACATGAACTAAATTTAAAAACAAAAAACTTTGGAAATATTGAACAGTTTAGGCAACAACTGAAACCAAGAAACAGAATAATCATTTCAGGTCAACAACCTTGCAGCTGGAAAAGGAACTTACAAATACAGAGAAAAGTTGAAAGCAGAACAAAATACACGCAAGAGAATGTGCTTGGATGGGTGGAGAGTGAGTGATTCCCAAATGCACACTAACATAGACTTTTGCATCCCCCACTAACATTAAGAAATGTAATGGTTTCTCAGTGCTAAACCTGCCTCTTACAGTCACATGTAAGATACTGCCACAATTGAAAACTGGTGCATTAAAAAGTCACGCTGCCAATGCCAGATCTGACAATAGTGGAAAGAGTGGGGAGCTTTGCTCTTATCTCTTGGCTGTAATACTGCTTATTTATATGCTACATTGAGGTATTTCTTTATGCAGGTGTTACATTCTCGTGTGGCAAATTTTGGTTCAATGACCAAAATGGTGTATTTGTTATGTTGATGATCATGGATTGAAAAAAGTATCAAGTAGATCACAGATTCTGAATTTCAGATTTATTGTCAGAGTACATACGTGACATCACATAAAACCCTAAGATTCCCTTTTCCTGCGGGTGCAACAGAATTATCACTAATTGGTAGTTCAAAAAATAACCGTTAACAGATATAAACACAATGACTTTGCAATACAGAGAGAACAAAAAGAAAATCAATAAAGTGCACAAGTAAGAGTCCTTAAATGAGTGTCTGATTGAGTCTGTTGTCGAGGAGTCTGGCGGTGGAGGGGTAGCAGCTGTTTCTGAACCTGGTGGTGCAAGTCAGTTTTCATTCTGTGGTTGCATTCTGGAAATGCAAATTTCTCAGTCATCTTCATTATTGACCACTTATTCATGTATGAAACTAATATGAACAAAAATTATTGTAATCAATTTCCTCCAAATTGTTTCCAAGGCAAATGAAGTATTGGAAACAACATAAGTGACATGAAGTAATTAATATTCAGTTTGGTTTACACCCAGCTCCTCACTGTCTCTACATTCAATCTCAAAGTGGTAGTGGGCATTTCTCAGGAGGAGAAAAGGCAACTGCTGATAACTTCAAGGGTACATTCAAATGAACAGAGATAAAATCTGTCAGAGCTAAAGTCAGATCTGGTAAATAATGATAATTTTGATGGTCAAAAACCAACATTCCTTCAGTAGCTTTCTGGAGACAGAGAGAGACAATGCAGAATTAGATGGATATGTGGGATTTGATATTCACACCAAAGAATCATCTCCAACAAGTAGTCCAACAATCTGATTGCCATCGGCCACACCACCAAAACTAAGCAGCACGACACCTCCTCCCACTCACTACTCCAACTTCTAATTAACCACAGCCAGAAAAAGGCCAGGGTTAATATACCACCGAGAGAACAATCTTGGCAAACCATTGAGCATGGTCAGGTAGCAACTCCCGACTATTCTCACAGGCCAACTGGACCAGAAATAAAACCTTCAAGAATCATCAACCTCAAACCAAAGCACATGATTGGAGCTTCTCGTGGCTTTTGATTAAAGAATTGAACAATTCACTCAAACATTGTGCCTCAGCTGATTTATGGCAAGATGAAAAAAATCTGCCAAGATTCTCAATGAGGATTGCCATAGAACAAATTTTATGGCACATAATGTGCACATACAATAAAAAAAATACCATTGTATGTTGCTGCAAATCCCTCCATTCTTCCCTGCCAAAATAGTTGATTATGCTACAGGCTCATTGATTCGCATGAATCAGAATTCTTGGAGTCCTCTGAAGCAGACTTGCAGAATTACTGGAGTGGTTTCCTTTAAAAATAATGCTTTGGAATAATTCCTAATTTTCAATAAATCTTGCAGTTACAGTTACTAAAATGTGAGTTACATAATTTTTCAGCTGCCATTACAAGTGATTGCTAATTATAAGTACCAATGGAAAAACTGGAACTTGCAAGAATTATGCAATCATTTAACTAATTTCAGGTACCTGTATAAACTCTATATAAGACAACCCAGAGGAATGTAATTACTCACCAAAATTTTATCGCCCTGAGTTCTCAGTGATGCTCCAAACCACTGGTAAGATTTGAATTCCATCAGATCATCCTTGGTTAAAAATCTGTTACCTGGAGGAATACATTTAAATGTCATTGGAATATGTTCCCAATGCAGGTCATTTCAAAGTTGCCCTAATACCAAAAGGACAAATTCCTATCCAGGGATAAAAGATATTTCAAAATCAACAGGCAACAAATGCTTTTGGCAAAATTCTTCTCCAGCAATTCTGGATTTCACAACACACATTTATTGCTCAATTATTATTACTTTGCACAAGGAACAAATATTGACCAAATATGGTTCAGGACAGTCAAAACAATTTTCACTTTTTGGTCAAAAAAGACAGAAATTCCCTTGAACCGAAACAAATAATTTCACACTGTCTTTATTTTACACCAAGATTAGTGCAGAAACAAAATTGAGCTTTCTCAATGTCATAAAAGCACACTGGAGTCAAAACACTCAATGTGTATTTGAAATACAATCTCACTGTTCTAGTTGTAATTTTTGATCGCTGCGCTGGGTGGGTCACGCCTCCAGAATGGAGGACCATCGCCTTCCCAAGATCGTGTTATATGGCGAGCTCTCCACTGGCCACCGTGACAGAGGTGCACCAAAGAAAAGGTACAAGGACTGCCTAAAGAAATCTCTTGGTGCCTGCCACATTGACCACCGCCAGTGGGCTGATATCGCCTCAAACCGTGCATCTTGGCGCCTCACAGTTTGGCAGGCAGCAACCTCCTTTGAAGAAGACCGCAGAGCCCACCTCACTGACAAAAGGCAAAGGAAGAAAAACCCAACACCCAACCCCAACCAACCATTTTTCCCCTGCAGCCGCTGCAACCGTGTCTGCCTGTCCCGCATCGGACTTGTCAGCCACAAACGAGCCTGCAGCTGACGTGGACTTTTACCCCCTCCATAAATCTTCGTTCGCGAAGCCAAGCCAAAGAAGAAAGAAGAAGAAGAAAGAAACCACGAGAAACAGCTGAATTTCCAATCATACATATTAAACTTAACAATATAGTTTCAATTTGTAAAATTATATCAAGGCTTTACAACAATCTTGATTCCTCAGCAAAAGCATTAACTCGTCAGGATCCATGATGTTTAAGGTTAACTTGCCACATTTCTAGAGTTTTTGCTAGGGTGTGGTATTTCAACAAATCAATTTCTTCACAAATTTCCTTCCACTTTAGCATGAAGTCTTTACAACAGGAGTATACCTTAGACAACTTCAGAATTTATGCAAGCCTAGATGACACCAATAATAAATTGGTACATTTGACCAGCAATAAAATGACTAACTGGCAATTATCAACTGAGAGGAGGGAGCTCCAATTTCATCATTATTGTCAATGATATAGCAGGGCCCATAACAGGACTGTCAAAGTCAAGGCTCATCAGCTTCCTTCTCAGATCATCACCACAGAAACCCATCTTGTCCATTTAATCTTTGCGTTCTTCTCGACATGGCATAAAGAAGTAAATGAGTACAGAAAAGGCTACAGGAGTAGACAACATTCCAGCCATGGGACAAAAGATTTACCATCCTGAACTTGCTTCATATTTACTGCTCCAGTACAGTTACAACACAGATAACAGAAAAAAATTAATTGCCTACAATATTACTTTTTTTTTAACGGTTAATTGAGATGCATAAATAACGTGAAGGTTTTTATGACGAGCAAATAGGAGTGTACGTTTATAAACTCTATTTCTAAACCCTTTCAATGTTTTGCATAAATTATTTTGGAACATTGATTTCATTACTTAAGTTATGGACCTTTGTATTCTGCTCTATTTATTTATCAATCAAATCTTGGTAAGTGGCACTGACAGAAGAGCAGTTAGTGCATTGCTATTATCTTCTTCTTTCTCTCTTTCTTCTTTGGCTTGGCTTCGCGGACGAAGATTTATGGAGGGGGTAAAAAGTCCACGTCAGCTGCAGGCTCGTTTGTAGCTGACAAGTCCGATGCGGGACAGGCAGACACGATTGCAGCGGTTGCAAGGGAAAATTGGTTGGTTGGGGTTGGGTGTTGGGTGTTGGGTTTTATTACAGCGCCAACAACCCAGGTGTGAATCTGCAACTGTAAAGAATTTGTACATTCTCCCCAGGACCATGCAAGTTTCCTCTGGGTGCTCTGGTTTCCTCCCACATTCCAAAGTTTGTAGGTTAATTGGTTATGTGGGTGTAATTGGGTGCAGCGGGCTCATGGTCCGGAAGGATCTGTAACTCTGCCCTATCTCTAAAAACAAACCCCAGCAAAGAATGATGTGGAAATAAATAAGTTGCAATCTCAAAACATTAAATAGGATTTAGTTGATGCAGAGAACACAGTCACAGTAAAGGATCTCTTTACTGTATAATTATTTACATTCTGAATCCACATTTTTCCAAGGACCCTGCTTTAAAAAGGGTAACTCTGGCAAAGCACAACAGTGATTGAAAGGCAGGAACATATTTTAAATTGTTTTGTAAACTTTGAATTTAAAGTTCTGAACTAGAGCTCCAATGTCTTTGGATTAACTTATTTGATTTTGTAGCTCTCAATTGCGAACTTGCATATCTCAACACGATAAAATATTTTTACCAAATCAAAAAAGAAGTGTGTTCATCAGCTGTTTCAACCTGATTTTGAAACGGTAAAATTCTGCAAGTTATTTCCTAGTAAATTTGTTGAGTTACATTTTTTCTTGGTCCATGTATGGAAATATGTAGTATATTGTAAGCTTCAATTAAATTTTTAATTTATTAAATAATTAATTTGCCTTAATAGTTTAGCTTGCAAATTCTCAAGTTAATTATATAATTGTTATATTTTGTGTTATAATGCTGTGATATCAGTAAATCAAAAGGTCATCAAGAACAGAAAGTGGGCCTTTACACATAAGAGGAACACAGTGATTGAGGGACTCTGTACTTACTGTGGGAAAAGTCATCCAAGCCAGGACTTCAAGGAAGAGGACTGTGATATTTTGAAGTATATCCACATTACAAAAGCAGAGGTGATGGCAGTCTTAGCGCATAAAGGTAGACAAATCCCTGGGCCCTAATTAAGTGTCTCCTTCGACATGGAAGGAATTCAAGGAAGAGAATGCAGGAGCCTTTGCAGAGATACTTATACCATTGTCAGCCACAGGCAAGGCCAGACCAGTGAGCCTAAAATTATTGATGGGAAAGTTCCTAGAAGGGATGCAAGAGACAGGATCCACATGCATTTGAAAAGGCAAGGACTGAGTAGGAGTAGTCAACATGCCTTTGTGCATGGGAAATTGAATCTCTTGAATTTGATTTCTAGTTTTTAGAAGAGGTTATCTATGAAGATCTTTGCACGGTTTTCACAAACTACAGCATGATAGGCTGATCTGGAAGGTAAGGTCACATGGGATCCAGGATTAGCTGGCTCAATTGGAGGCCTACTCTGTGGTGTACTTCAAGGATCAGTACGGAGTTTGTTATTGTTTGCCATCACCATTAACAATTTAGATGTGAATTAGCTGTCACGATTAGGAAATTTGAGGACAATACTAAAATTGGCATCAAAGCAGACACTGAAGAGAGCTATCCACACTTACAATAGGATCTAGATGAACTTCAAAAGTGGGCCAAGGACAAAAGTTTGGATGTCTTATTACAACTATACAAGACTATAAGGAGTAAACATTTGAAGTATTTCTGGTTACCTAACTATAGAAAGGATGTCATTGGCTAGAAAGGGGAGCAAAATGACTCAACAGGACTGAAGGGCCCAAGTTACAAGGAAAGTGGACAAGCTAGAGCTTTTTTACCTCCAAGCCATAGGAGGCCAGGGCAAACCTTGTAGAGTTAGACAAAACCATGACTGGCATAATATACAAGGTGAGTGGTCACCATTCTCGGGTAGCGGAGATTAAAATTAGAAGTTAAAGCTTTAAGGAGAGAGAGAAAAGATTCAGAGGACTGAAAGGTGAGGTTTTCATACACAATGTGATCTGCATGTGGGAAAAGCTGTCAGAGGATGCGGTTATAATGAATTACAATGTTTAAAAAGCATTTGGCCATGTATGTCGAGATAGAAAAAGTTTGGAGGGATGCAGGCCAAATAGGTCAAGCTCTGGTCGGCAACATGGCTAGCATTGAAGGGTTGGCCAAAGGGCTTGTTACCATACTGAATGTAGTAAATTGTCCAATGGGCAATCCTTAAACAGCAACAAATTCAAACTACCTACAGTAAAATTCCAATAATTTGTTCAAAAATTCCAATAGTCTAGAACTTGGCTCACCTGGTGCTCGATCCCATTCTTCTTTAAACTCACAGTAACCTCCACTTCCCCATGTGCCTTGCTGCTGCATTCCTCAAAGCAGCTGGGACCCTTGGACAATTTTAAATTACTGTCCAACCTCAAGACGAGAATTAAAAATCAGTTGGGGTATTTATAGTCCTGAAGATTTGCCAGTTCTGTGCCAAAAACATCCAGATGGTATTGATTTTGAGTTTTACTGCAATTTTGTCCCAGTCTATTCTCAAAAGAGGAGTCACAAATAGTGCTATCAAGTTGCACTTATGCATCAATAACTTCTCACTGAAGCCCATTTGGCTTTCACAGCAACATGGACCAAAACTATGAAATTCAGAGGTGAGGGAAAGCAGCATACAGCCTCCCCCTCGCAACACTTCCCCATTGCTTTTCTCTGCAATCCCCCCAGCACCCTCACAACTTTCAACTCTTTCCATTGTCTCAGTCTTCCTCCATGATTCTGGTCTCTGATGTTTAAATAAATAATAGGTAAATTGGTCAATAGTGCTCTGTATCACAAGACTAGGATTATTGGGATACAGACACTATTAGGATAAATCCAAGTTTTGCTTAGACATTCATTGCTCATGAAGATTTCTCACACTTCTCTGAAAATGCCAACGCCTCATCAGAAAAGTGATTTGCTAGGATGCTTAAATCATCAAATATCCCATCAATTATGACCCCTTTTCTGCCTGAGATTTTCACTTTTGTATATTTTCACTATTTCATTTTATGAGAACACCCAAAATCACACTTTTGAGCTGCAGGTACTTTTTAACTCCTGGAAATCTGCATTGATAACCAAAAAAAAAACCACTCCTCCACTTATTCCACCACCATCAAGTTGTTAGAGTCATGCAGCAGAGAAATAACCTTCAATCCAACTTGTCCATGCCAGTTAAATTGTCTAACTGAGCTATTTGACTGCATTTGGGCATATCCTTCATAGTGTTTCCTCTGTCGAGCACCGTCGTGCTGAGCATTGGTGCACCTCAGTGGTGTGTGCTCAACCACTTCTGTTCATGCTACTAGTAGGCGCAAGACTGCATCATCAACTCCAGCTCCAACAGTATAATTAAGTTTGCAGATGACACAACAGTAGTTACCCTTATCAACAATGATGATTCGCACTACAGAGAGGTGGTGGAAAATCTTGTGATATGGTGCGAGGATAACAACCCAAGTCTCAACGTGGACAAGGCAAAGGATTGAAGAATACAGGAGGATCAGGATCGACCACCGTCCACTACACATCAATAACTCTGTAATAGAAAGAGTGGAGACCACCATGTTCCTTGGAGTTCACTTAATTAGCGGCCTATCATGGACATACTTGTCAGGAGTCCACAACAGCGACTGCACTTCCTGAGAAGACTGAAGCGGGCAAGACTATCAGTTCCCATCACGTCAACCTTCTACACGAGCTCTATCAACAGTGACCTGGATGGCTGCATTACAGTGTGGTGCAGTTACTGCAGAGAACTCGATTGGAGGTCAATCCACAGGACACGAGTGGCAGACAAGATCACACCATCGACGTGATCTAGTGGGATTGTGGTCTGAAGAGGTCGGGCAAATTAATTGAGGACCTCTTTCACCCCACACACAGCATCTTCCAGTTGCTCCCATCAGAAAAAAGATACAGAAGTATCAGAGCCAGGGACACCAGGCTGAGGAACAGTTTCCTCCCATGGGCAGTGAGAATGGCGAGTGCCCAAAAAGAACTGCTCACACTAACCATCCTAGGTTAGTGTGGGGGGTGGGGGTGCGAGTGTGAATTGCACTGATGTCGAGAGAATCTTGTTTAATTGCATTCTACTTGTGCAAACAGATGAACTTGACTATCCATATAATGTCTTCCAAACTGTATCCTTTTATACCATTTCCACTAGATGCTCCTTCCACATATCTCTGTGTAGAAAAAGATGCCCCTCAACTCCCTTCTCCCATTTTAAATCATCCCTTTGGAACTCTATCATAATTCAAGACACAACAAGCAATTACAATGTATTTAAACCTTCCTCTTATTTTGTTTGGGGTTGTTAAAATAAGATTTCAGATTTATTGTCAGTGTACATACATGGCATCACATACAACCCTGGAGGTGAGGCAGAATTACCACTTATTGGTAGTACAAAAAGCTGTACACATCATATACATGTATATAGATAAAGAACTGTAAACAGATAATGTAAACAAATTGATTGCGCAATACAGAGAGAATTTTTATTTAAAAAAATCAATAAAGTGTGTAAGTAAGAGACCCCGATTGATTTTGTTGTTGAGGAGTCTGATGGTGGAAGGGTACCACTGTTCCCAGAACCTGGTGGTGCAAGTCTTGTGGTACCTATACCTCTTTCCAGATGGCAGCAGTGTGAAAAATGTGTGCTGGGTGCTGTGGTTCCTTGATGATTAGTGCTGCTCTCATGTTCCCTGAAGACGTTCTCGATAGTGTGGAGGGTTTTACCTGTGATATACTGAGCTGTGACCAATACCTTTTGGAGGGCTTTACTCTCAGGAGTATTGGTGTCCCAATATCAGACTATAATCCAGCTGGTCAGCACACTTTCCACCACACATCTGTAGAAATTTGACAGGGTTTCTGTGTCATACCAAACTTGCACAAACTCCTGAGAAAGTAGGGATGCTGACATGCTTTCTTCATGATGCCATTGATGTGTTGGGTCCAGGAAAGATCCTCCAAGATGGTGACTCAAGAATTTAATCACCCTCCCCATCTCTGATCCCCACAATGATTGTGTACCTCTGGCTTTCCCTTCCTGAAGTCAACAATCAGCTCCTTGGTTATGGTGACCTTGAGTGTAAAGTTATCGTTGGTGCACCGTTCAGCCAAGTTTTCAATCTCCCTCCAGTATGCTGATTCATTGCATTGTCAGCAGTCATCGCCATATCAAGCCACACAGTCATAGGTGTAAAGCGAATAGAGCAGAGGACTAAGAATGCAATCCTGTGGTGATTTGGAACTGATGCAGAGAGTGGAGATGTTCTTACCAATCTCACTGATTGTGGGAGAGGTGAGGAAATTCATGATCCAATTACACAGTGGGCTGTTAACCCCCAGGGTCTTGAAGTTTGCAGGTCAGTTTTGAGGGAATGATGGTGTTAAATGCCAACTGTAGTTAATAAAGATCATTCTGATGAATGCATCTTTACTGTCCAGGAGTTCCAGGGCTTTGTGCTATGATAGACAAACTGGAATGCATCCGTGTTACTGCTCATACAAGAATTGTTATGCTTCAACACCAGCTTTCAAAAACACCTCATCAAATGCTACTGATCTATAGTCATTAAGGCAGATTACTACGCTCTTTTTGGGCACCGGGATGTTTGAACAGGTGGGTACCATGCCCTGCTGGAGTGAGAGATATTGAAGGTATCGGTGAATACATTGGTAAGTTGGTCAGCCCAGATTTTTAATACTCAGCCAGGTCCTCCATCCGAGTAGGACACTTTCCTCAGATTCATTCTCCTAAAAGCAGCAGGCACGTCATCCTCAGATACAAACAGGATGGGACCATCGGGGATGTGGGGACGCAGAGGGGTGGTTCTTTGTTGTTTCTGTTGTCAAACCAAGCTAAGAAGGCATCAAGTTCCTCTGGGAGCAAAGCTTTGCCATCTTATGCTTTACCTGATATGATTTTGTAGCAGGTTATGGCATTTAGCCCCCCGCCCCCCCACAGCTGTCAGGTGGCCCTTGTTTCAATTTTAATCCAGAATCTCCACTTCATCTGGGAAATAACTTTTCACAGGTCATAACTGCTCCTTCTGTTTTTAATCTGTTCTATTATTAGATCTAAATATTGCACATAGATTTATTAGAATATTTGGAACTCTATAATTTGTATTTGCAAGTACACAATCATAATGCAATATTGATAATAAATAGCTCTTTTTTTAAGATCAAACCCAGCAAAATAGAGGAAAGATGTTTGTTTGGTTAATATCTAATTAACTGTCAATTCCATCAAAGCACAGAAAGAGTTCATATCTATATTCTTCTCTCATGAGTTCTCAGTCCAACAAGAATATGCCCAATTCCCTTTTGAACATTGACATTATATCCAGTTCCACTACACAAAAACAACTCATTTGAGATTATATAGTCAAGATTTAATAAAGTGAACTATTTTGTTACCATGCAAGAATACACCCTTTTCATTGTAGCAACTGTAGAGCACCACTGTGGGCGCATGTACATGTATAGATTGTTTGGAACAGTTTCCCGAGATGGTGGAAAGCAACAGTAAGTCAAGTTTTCTTTTGCTATTTGAATCTTGCATCTCTAAGTCATTTAAGAAGCCGCCCAAGTAACATAGAGGCATAACAGATACACTGCATTCAATGAAAAAAAAATCACTGCCAGATACGTTGTTTGTGTCTATAAATTAGTGACTCAAGTAAAGTTACAGAAAACCAGGTCAACAAATGTTAACAGAAATATTGAATTGTGTTACAGATGGAAGCTGCTACTTATAAATTTAAATAAGTACATAAATGTAACAAATATTTCAGGCTGGTGGCATCTGTGGGAGAAGTGGACATTTCAGGTCAATGAGTTTTATCCTGAATCAATTATAGATGTAATATGCTTCTGGCAAGGACAGAGAAAGAGCAGCAGAATCTCAGATCACAAGTACTTTATTTTCCTTAAAATAAAACCTGCTGCTGACAATATCTCTATTAATCCCATTTAAACGTCCTTGGTTCCACCTTCCTTTTGTGTGTCCCATTCTTATCCCTTTGGTTTTGCTCACTCACCTTTAAATTTCTCCCATCTTGCTGCCTTTTGATCTTTCCTCTTCCCTTTCCCCTGGCTCTACTCTTGCTTGCTTGCTTGGTGTTAATATTTTCTGGTTCTGAGGAAAGGTTGTTGAGCAGGAACACGAATTTGGTTTTTGACAGAGGATATTGACTTTGCATACTTCTTTGATACCACATTGAATTTTGCCACACTAGTAATAATATTCTCCTCCACTCACACTCAGGCATCAATGATGATTTGGCCTGAATACACTTGTATGACTGATGAGTGCTATGTGGTTAGATTCTTGCATGTGCCTTCCTTTGCTTACCCCTACCTAAGTACTCTTGTCAAATGGAAACAAAATGCATGTGACATTCTTGGATGCTTCTCTAATAGCTTGAATGGTATTGCCCAAGGATTTACAAATGTACATTCTTTTCTTCCTCCTCCCCACCGCCCCCGCCCCCAACAATATGGACATTTTGTGGAGGTCTTGGAAGCCCTTCACTGTCCTCCTAGCAATTATACTGCAGGGATGTTTGGAATACACTGTTAACTCAAGACATGTAGGCAACATAACTCATCAATTGGATCTGGGTGAGCATTTCTTGAGGCTCGATATATTAGTCTATATTAGTCTCCAATGGAGGTTGTGGATTGTGGGGAATCCACATTGATTGCATATCTCAACCGTAGGAAATGCTGGCTGCAAGTTGATCACATCGCTGACAGATACAGGAGAGTAGGGATCACCCAGTAGACCATGTTAATAGGTTCAAAGTCTAGACTTAAATTGATCTTGGTGCACTAGAGAAGGTGGTGGCATTTGATGTCTGCCCATTCTGTGAGGTAGCTCCCAAAATATAGGTGATTCATGGTGACCATCATTGATTGATAGATAGATAGACAGAGAGATAGATAGATAATATAGCACCAGATTTATGCCCAACCTCAGGGCATTCAGATGTTCCAGAACCATTCTCTCATGCACTCCCATGGTTTGGAGGTTAACCCATCTACGTACTGTAACTCAGTGAGTGCATTTGATTAGCCTTTGATTATGGAGTAGGAGATGACAACAGTTGAATTATTCTCCACTCCATCCTAAAAATTAGCTCAAAGCAGAGATTTTTAAAAATAATGGAGACAAGGCAAAAGTTGCAAGAAAAATTGAGTATTATAAATACTGAGATTGTGTCAGAGGTGGAACTGTTCACAATCGGAATTTATTGTCACGAATAGGTCACAACATTAATTGTTTTCCAGCAACATCACAATGCTACTACCATTCAAATGAGCAGAGAAGCATCTTAGAATGGCCCATGCATTTTGGATCCATCTGAAAAACTAATAAAGATGGTGCAAGGAAAAGAAATATTCAAAATAAGGTAGTGTCTGTGGTTCATTATTCATTCAGGAATCTCATAGCAGAGAAGAAGAAGCTGTCCTTATACCGCCAAGTGCTTGTCTTCAGGCTCCTGTACCTTTCTCCCCCGATGGTAGCAGAGTGAAGAGGGCATGGTGGTGGCAGTCCATTAGGATAAAGGCTGCTTTCTTGAGATACCACCTCTTGTAGATGTCCGCGATGGAGTGAAGTCTGGTGCCTATGATGTCGCAGGCTGAGTTAACAACTTTCTGGCGTTTTTAATGTCCTAAGCATTGGCACCTCCATAACCAGCCAGAATGCTCTCCACGGTACACCTGTAAAAGTTTGAGAGTCTTCAGTGACATACTGACTCTCCTCAAACTTTTCACTAAGTATAGCCACTGGTGAGCCTTCTTCCCAATTGCATTGATGTGGAGGCTCCAGGAGAGATCCTCAGAGAAGCTGACATCCAGGAATTTGAAGCTCTTGACCCTCTCCACTGATGAACCCTCGATCAGGACTGGTTTGTGTTCTCCTAATCTTCTCCTGAAGTCCACAATCATCTCATTGGTTTTGCCAACACTGAGTGCAAAATTGTTTTTGTGACACCACCCAACTAGCCGATCTAGTTCCCTCCTCTACTGTTCACCATTGCCGCCTGTGATTCTGCCGACGACCACAGTGTCATCATCAAATCTGTAGATAGCACTTGAATTGTGCCTAACCACGCAGTCATGGGGTAGAGCAAGTAGAGCAGTGGACTAAGCACGCATCCTTGAGGTGCGCCTATGTTGATGATCAGCGAGGTGATGTTGTTTCCAATTCTTGTTGACTGTGGTTTTCCGATGAAGAAGTCAAGGATCCAGTTGCAGAGGGGGATGCAGAGGTTTTGCTATGAATCATGGCTTGCACATTATTGTGCAGCAGGCAAAGGTTTGTGAACCTTTCCAAAATATGAAGAGAAACAGAAATGCAGAAACTAAAATACCAATTACGAGCACTGGCTCTTTGTATGGCATTACTCCCAAGATAGAAAACTTATTGGGAAAGTATCTAGAATATTCTCTGACTAATACAAAACTGAGAGCTACAGAAGACAAAGATGATGTAGTATCTTTATATTCAAATTATTAAAATCAAATCCATGGTACAGAAAATAAATCATTGCAACTAGGCAAGAGGTCCAGATTACCTGTGTGTAGATGGGTGGTGATGTGGGCAACTATTAAGGAAAGGTAGTTATTAGTAGATGAACATTCCCTTTGGGGTTGCATTCATCAAATTTTGGGAAACATTGATATTTGATACATCACAGCATAGGTTCAGCAGATCATACAAGTCCATTGCATTAACATGGAAAGGTTGCATGAAATTACATGGCATTCCTTGAATTTACAGAAGTTAAGGACCAGTTCCAATGGAGGTTTTTAAAGTTATGAAAAGAATTTGATTTTTTTAAAAAATGTCCACAGGGAAATCATTTCCATTGGATTAATTCTTCACTAAGCAAAATCAGAAACAGTGTCCCCAGACTATCTGGGAAATCTGGAATCTCTTCCCATGTATATGCTCGCTTGGTCTATTATAGAAACATAGAAGATAAGAGCAGGAGTAGGTCATTGGACCCTTCGAGCCTGCTCCGCCATTCAACGAGATCATGGCTGATCTTAAAGTTCAGTACCCCGTCCCCGCCTTCTCTCCGTAACCTTTAATACCCTTATACTGAAGAAATATATCTAATTCCCTCTTAAATATATTTAATGAACCTGCCTCTACTGCCCTCTGTGGCAATAAATTCCACAGATTCACCACCCTCTGGGTAAAGAAATTCCTCCTCATCTCGGTCCTAAATGGTTTGCCTATTATCCTCAAACTATGGCCCCGGGTTCTGGATTTTCCCATCATTGGAAACATCCCATCTGCATCCATTCTGTCCAGTCCTGCCAGATCTCTATGAGATCCCCTCTCAATCTTCTAAACTCCAGCGAGTTCAATCCCAATTTGCGCAATCTTTCCTCATAAGTTATTCCTGCCATTCCAGGTATCAGCCTGGTGAATCGCCACTTAACTATAGAACATCCTTCCTTAGATAAGGTGACCAAAACTGCACACAATACTCCAGGTGGGGTCTCACCAAGGCCCTGTACAGCTGCAGTAAGGTATCCTTGTTCCTATACTCAAACCCTCTTGATATGAAGGCCAACATACCATTTTCCTTTTTAACCGCCTGCTGTACCTGCATGCTCGCCTTCAGAGACTGGTGTACAAGTACCCCTAGGCCTCTCTGCACTTCCCCATCTCTTAATCTATTGCCATTCAAATAGTAATCTGCCCTCCGGTTTGTATTACCAAAGTGGATAACCTCACATTTATTCACATTGTAGTGCATTTGCCATGTATCTGCCCAGTCCCTCAATTTATCCAAATCACACTGGAGCTTCCTGACCCCCTCTTCCGTGCACACAACCCCTCCTAGCTTAGTGTCATCTGCAAATTTGGAGATATTACATCCAATCCCCTCATCCAGATCATTAATGTAAATTGTGAACAGCTGGGGTCCCAGTACAGATCCCTGTGGCACCCCACTGGTCACCACCTGCCACTCAGAAAACGAGCCATTTATCTCAACTCTCCGTCTTCTACCTGCCAGCCAGTTCTCAATCCACATCAATACTTTGCCCCCAATCCCATGAGCCTTGATTTTGGAAGCCAGTCATTTATGCGGGACCTTATCGAAGGCCTTTTGGAAGTCCAGGTACACCACATCCACTGGCTCTTCTCCATCTATTTTACCTGTCACCATCTCAAAGAATTCCAATAGATTTGTCAAGCACGATTTACCTTTTGTAAATCCATGTTGACTCCGTCCGATCCCTTCTCTGCTAGTCATGTGCTCCACTATTACATCCTTAATAATGGATTCCATCATTTTGCCCACTACTGATGTAAGGCTCACAAGCCTATAATTCCCCACTTTTTCTCTACCCCCCCCTTTTTAAATAGTGGGGTAACATTAGCTACCCTCCAATCCATAGGTACTGATCCTGAGTCTATAAAGTTCTGGAAAATAATTCTTAAAGCATCTGCTATCTGAATGGCCACTTCCTTAAGTACCCTAGGATGTAGATTATCAGGCCCTTGGGATTTATCTGCCTTCAATCCCATCAATTTCCCCAAGACCATGTCCTTAGAGATACTGATTTCTTTCAGTTCCTCCCTTGCATTAGTCTCTATGTTTCCCAACATCCTTGGGAGGTTATTTGTATCCTCTCTTGTAAAAACAGAACTAAAGTAAGAATTTAATTGGTTTGCCATTTCCTTATTCCCCTGATTCCAACTGCAAAGGACCTCCTCTGGATTTCACCAATCTTTTCCTCTTGACATATTTATAAAAGCTTTTGCAGTCGGTTTTTATATTTGCTGCAAGCTTACTTTCGTAATTTATTTTTGCTCTCTTGATTAATCCCTTTGTCCTCCTTTGATGCATCTTGAATTGCTCCCAGTTTATATTATAAATATAAACAGAAAGCTGCAAGCACAACAATATTGAGGGATGCAAGATAAAGGCAGTCAGATAATGTTGCAGTGAAGTTTATTCACATCTAACCAGTTTCAAAGGCTCACCATGATCCTATCTTTTGAGTAAAGCAGCAATAACCAAACATTTCTAATGCTATGGATTATAATTAAACATTTAACAGAGAAACTTCAATTTTTTGGAAAATGTCCTAACTTTTCCCCCATGAAGTGAAACACAAAAGTCTGCAGATGCTGTGATTGTAGTAAAAACACAAAAATGCTAGAGGAACTCGGCAAATCTCACAGCATCCAGAGGACTAAAAATATACAACCAACGTTTCATGGTTGAGCCCCTCTTCAAGGTACGTTTCTCCATCCTTCGTATGCTTCAGATCACTTAACTATAGATAATATATTAGTCTGGCATTAGAACTGTAATTGTATGCATTGTATATGCCAATTGGTTCAGGCTAGCCCACCCCCTGATGACACTCTTATCTGGACTCCTCCCCTGGGACCCACAGGCCATAAAGGTGGGGCCACCTCTTCCTTCCCTGGTTTGGATCCAGGCCAGCTCAAGACTTCTGTATAATAAAGCCTAACATTCCCCTCAGTCTTTGTCATTGCAATTATTGGGGCAAATGATAGTGCCCAACAATTTATTGTACAGAAATTTTAACGTCTCCAGTATGGAGAAGTTGCTGCACCCCAATCGGCTAGAAGTGGATCCCAAAGTCCTGGGTGCATCAGAACTCTTCGAGCAGTGGGTCAATTGCTTCAATAACTTCCTGGAGGCCGCTGCTGGAGTGGTCGATTCGGACGAGAAGAGCCTGAAAGTCCTACAGGCAAGAGTCGGCCAGAGTGCTTTCCAGGCCATCAGAAGCTGCACCACCCACACAGAGGTGATGGCTGAGCTACGGGCGCTATACAAGCCCAAGATCAATGACCTCCTGGCATTCAGAAAACAGCAGCCTGGTGAGTCAGTAGAAGAGTTCGTTCAAGCTCTGATTACACTGGGAAAAGACTGTTTGGGAAACCCTACGGTCCCTGTGCCGGGGGCCCAGTGCGTGGAAGACCTGGTCCAGGACGCTTGTGTGTCAGGATTGAGGTCAGACTATATCTGACAATGTCTCCTCAAGGAGGAGCAACTCCCACTGAAATGGGCGATCCAACTGGCCAGGACCTTACACTCGGCCCAGGACCACACGGAGTCGATCGCAGGAAGAAGCGGCCCTATCCAGTATGCACCGTCACGAAGGCCGCCATCCTGGGAGTTAGCATCGGTCAGTGTTACTAACAGTGTCTCTGCTTTTCAGAGGGTCATGGATCGGATGGTGGAGGAGCACAGCTGACGGCAACATTCCCATATCTTGACAAATGTCACCATCTGCAGCCACGACCAATAGGACCACAATGTGAACCTTGCAAAGTTTTTACATACGGCCAAGTCTCTCAACTTGACGTACAATAAGGGCAAGTGTGTGTTCAACACAGTCCGCCTGGCCCTTCTCGGGTTGTGTCATGGCACATGGTGTAATTGCCCCAGACCCCGACCGCATGCGACCTCTTTTGGAGCTCCAAGTACCAAACACCCTAAAGGAGCTGAAGAGGTGCCTGGGGCTGTTTTCCTATTATGCACAATGGGTGCCCAATTACGCCAATAAGGCCCACGCCCGGATTAAGCCCACAATTTTCCCGTAATCGACGGAGGTCCAAGCTGCATTCTATCAGATCCGAGGAGACATCGCAAAGGCCACGATGCATTCCATGGACGAGTCCATCCCGTTTCAGGTGGAGAGTGATGCCTCCGATTTCGCACTGGCCACCACTCCTAACCAGGCAGGCAGGCCAGTAGCATTTCTCTCGCACCCTGCACGGTACTGAGGTATGTCACTCCTCAGTCGAGAAGGAGGCCCAAGTGATCGTTGAGGCAGTGTGCCACTGGCGACATTACCTGGCCGGTAAACGTTTTACCTTGCTGACAGACCAGAGGGCCGTGGCCTTCATGTTTAATTCTAAACAGCGGGGTAAAATCAAGAATGACAAATTCTTAGGTTGAGGATTGAGCTCTCCACTTATAATTACGACATCTTGTACCAACCAGGTAAACTCAATGATCCCCCAGATGCCCTATCCTGGGGGAGGTGCGCCAGCACGCATCTCGACTGCCTCCAGACCCTCCAAGACAGTCGGTGCCACCCCGGAGTCACAAGGTTATACCACTTCATCAAGATTCAGAACCTTCCATACTCCATTGAGGAATTGAGGACGTCCGGTCCACAACCAGACGCTGCCAGATCTGCACTGAATGTCAGCCCGCAGTTCTACCGGCCCGAGAAGGCACATCTCATCAAGGCCACATGCCCTTTTGAATGGCTCAGTGACGATTTCAAGGGCCCCCTACAAATAGGAACACCTACTTCCTGACTGTGGTGGACGAGTTCTCCAGGTTCCCCTTTGCTATTCCCTGCTCGGATATGACCTCAGTGACAGTAATCAAGGTGCTGTGCAGTATTTTCACCCTGTTCGGGTACCCAGAGAACATCCACAGCGATCAGGGGACCTCGTTTATGAGTGAGGAACTGCGACAGTGCTTCTTGGCCAGAGACATAGCCACCAGCAGGACCACCAGCTATAACCCCAGGGGTAATGGCCAGGTGGAAAGGGAGAACACCACCGTCTGGAAGGCGGTGCTCCTGGCCCTTAGGTCCAAAAACATGTCGGTGTCCCGCTTCACGCCATTCGATCATTCCTGTAGACTGCGACTACCACCACCCT
Source organism: Narcine bancroftii (assembly GCF_036971445.1). Taxonomy (NCBI): domain Eukaryota; kingdom Metazoa; phylum Chordata; class Chondrichthyes; order Torpediniformes; family Narcinidae; genus Narcine; species Narcine bancroftii. The sequence continues at coordinate 253,013,638 of NC_091472.1, forward strand.
GCATGAACGTTTGTTTGCTTTCCCTAGGAGATCAGCAAATTATGCCTCTATTCCTCCTTGGTTGGCAATCCCAGGGCTGGTCCTGCTACGGAGACACGCGAGAGGCCATAAGACGGATCCACTGGTGGAAACAGTACATTTCTTATAAGCCAACCCGCAATATGCGTTTGTGAGGTACCCCGATGGCCACAAGGGTAACTGTGTCTATCTGAGACCTGGCAAGGGTGGGGGATTCCAAAACCACCCTGCCTGCCTGCTACAGCCCATCCTACGGAGCAGACCACCCCAGACGGGAGCGCAATACTGGAGGCCAAGCCACCCGGCTCTCCTCTCCAGGAGTCGGTCCTCCAGGAGGCAGGGGTTCTGTTTAAAAAGAGGGGGGGTGAATGTAATAGTATGGCTTGTGTAAGCTAATTAGCTCGGGCTGGCCTGCCCCCCTGATGACACTCTTATCTGGACTCCTCCCCTGGGACCCAGGCCATAAAGGTCAGGCCACCTCTCCCTTCCCTAGTTTGGATCCGGGCCAGCTCAAGTCTTCTGTACAATAAAGCCTATTGTTCCCCTCAGTCTTTGTCTTTGTAATTATTGCGGCAACTGGTGGTGCCCAACAAGAACAGAAAACAGTACAAAAATATTTCATTTGAGCGAAAGAGAACTTTTTTTGTAATTTGTGCAAAGATTATGGATTCATTCAATTTTTTTTAGCTGGCCTCATGACAACTACGGTTACAGTATTCAAAGTTCAAATGTCTTCCACAACATAATGAATGCTATCTTTCTAGTAGAGTGGATGGGAGATCTGCAAAACAAAAAGGATGTGCAAGAGAAACCATATTTAGGCACAATTTGGCTCCAGTAATAGATAGAGAACAGATGTCTAAATGATGTTTGTTCAGCTCAGTCATACCAGAGGAACTCAACATACTGTGTCTTATTATTTTTGTTCATTCTCTTTCTAATTTGTGTGTGATTAAGCAGTATTCACATTTGATAAAGTTGTTTTCACATTTCAGATGTTTTAGCCACATGGATGCAAGTGAGTGGTATTCTAATTTCCAGCTACCATTAGGGAAATTAGCTTCCTCACATCAATGCCCTCCTGCAGCCAAGGCAGGATCTAGACCTGGCTGCAGCTAAGCCACACCCTCTGCCAACAACCAAAATGGAAGGTCAGGCTTCCAACAGGGCTGAATAATCACAATCACACAACATCTGGGTTTGCATGTTGGAGCATGAAAATTGAACACTTGCAGTATATACAACACAACCCTGGAGTTAAATCTGATAAAATATCAATCTTCTATGCAAAATAGAAAATTGAACAGCAGCGCAAATTCCCCCCCCCCCCCCCCGACCGTGTCTTTATCACAATGAAATCACCAAAGGTTCTTTCCAATACCATTAGCAAATAACATTCTACAGGGAGCCACAGAAGGAAACTGGAATCAACAGCCAAAAATTTAGCCAGTCACTAGTTTTAAGGACTGTTCTAATCATTAAATAAACATTGATGTAGCTAATGTTGCATTTCACTTGAAATCACTGAGAGGAAAATGGTAACAGCAGCACTGCTGCTGGTGTGGACCCACGGAGAGTGGGGAGTGGAGACACAGCACTCCCACGGGTCCAACTGTCCAGCCCGACTGCCATCACTCTGTACAGGCTTTAAACAGCCTATTAAAGGAGCCAACAGTGGTTTTATTTAAAATCCCAAGACTGCGGGGTATGTGCCCAAGTTGGCGATGCCTGCAATCAGCAGTAGCCAGGATGGTTGCAGACTCCAGGAAAGCGGAGAACTGGGGAGACCACCCCCCCCCCCCTTCATCTGAGAAGGAGAGGCAGAGGAGACAACCCACAGGACAGTGATCATGGCAACAGACCAGTGATGGGTTCTGTGGCTGAAGAACCCAAACAAGAGGCAGGCTGTTTATGACTCGAGGAGACTGTGGGCTGCTGGAGACTGCGGGCTGCTGGAGACTGCAGTCAAGGGACTCACACCAGGCTGCAAACTGCTGGAGACTGGCTTGAAATTGGCTTAATGAGTACCAGGTATCAGAACCGGGATGCAAAGTTATGTCGAGGGTGTTGAAGGGTTCCTAATTGTATCGGAGCTTTGGATCTTGAGCTGGGTTAGTGATGGTTTGCACTAGACTCTATGTGGCTGTGGAGGCTACAGGAATGCTAGAAGAGAATCCTCTCAGTGACTCGGGGTGGGGGGGGGGATCTCCCTTTTCCTTCCTTTTCCCCTCTTATTTGGGGAGCCTAATGGTGACCCTTTGTCTTGCGGCAGACAAAAGTTGAAGTATATCTTATATATTATACTTTTAATGTATTATTATATGACAATAGAAGAAACCTTTGATTTTGTACATTATACTTGGAAGTTCTTAGCTGGTTAAATGTTTTTATAGGATATACTTAACACTTGGTGCTTGGGAAGCAAATGTCAATCATTAACACCACAGCATTAAGACATTAACCTTTTCTCTACATTATGATTTTGTTGCTTCATTCTTATAGGGTTCAAAATTTATTTCAATCCAGCTCCCCAAATATATGAGAGAGAAACATACAGAGAGGCAGACATTTAAATTCTTGATGTGGATGAACCAACCAAGTGGCCCACCCATGTAAAAAATGTTTTAGACCATGCCAGAATCTCAACAGTTATTGCTTCGATAATACTATGCCAAAGTACAGAAAGTTCAAGGAAAGCACAAGCCTCCCTCAGTTCCTTGAAGTGCTTCTTTAAACACTGTGCTGTATCCCGCATTTCACAAACATGTAACAAAACTTTCTCGTAATCTATAAACTGTGATTATTCAAAGATCCCTTTCACAACACATTCATCCTTTAACATTTGGTAATACTCAATGCATATTGTATGGTTAAATCTTCCAATTACTTGAGCTCAAAGATTATGGAAACTCCAAATATTGTTCAAAACAAGAGTTACATGGCTCAGACAATATGTTTCACCAAAGCAGTGAAACAGCAGGCTTGGCAGCAAACTTGCTCCGGTAAGACAATTAGAAGTGAATATTTAATTACAGGACTAATACTGGCATTTGAATAGGTCCTGTTGCCCTTCCAGGGATTCCATTTCAAAAAAGCAAATAGGAGAAAAGAGGAGAAAAATGCAGATTAAAGCCATTTTTTTTAAAAATAAACAGAATTTGGATTTACTATTTCATATACAGTGAAATTTCATTCAAGCCATCCCATCTGTTAGAAAAATGAAACCAACACCACCTGAAAAATCGAAGAAGGCAAGTATTGGTAACACAAATAAAAGAGTTATTAAACAGTACTTTGGGAATCTGCCAAAGTATTTTTCGGTTATTTAAGTGCTCAGAATTTCCCCATGACCAATTTGTGTCATTCTGATGAGATGTAGTCTACAAATAGGTTCTGCAAAGGTTAAAATGAAACCAGAAATGCTTAGCAAAATTACTGTTCACAGAGGTCTGACTTCTGGAGGTAAAGTTTAAAAATAGAACTGGCCCTCTTAAATTAGTTGCTCCTGGTGACAAAATTCATTCTCACTAAACGTAACATGCTCTGGGTTACTTCTATTCAGTATTTCTTTCTTTCTTTCTTTGGCTTGGCTTCGCGGATGAAGATTTATGGAGAGGTAAGTCCACGTCAGCTGCAGGCTCGTTTGTGGCTGACAAGTCCGATGCGGGACAGGCAGACACGGTTGCAGCGGTTGCGAGGGAAAATTGGTTGGTTGGGGTTGGGTGTTGGGTTTTTCTTCCCTTGTCTTTTGACAGTGAGGTGGACTCTGCGGTCTTCTTCAAAGGAGGTTGCTGCCCGCCAAACTGTGAGGCGCCAAGATGCACGGTTTGAGGCGATATTAGCCCACTGGCGGTCATTAATTACTATGTAAATGCTGGGTTAAAAAACAAACTGCACTGAACAATCTCAATTGCTGTCCAATGAAAAACAAGGAAGCATCACTGAGAGAATGTGTTCACCATAAAATCTTTCCATAATTAAGTCAATTTAAGTCAAAAGACATGTACAATTTAAGTCAAAAGACACTTTCACAAACAAAATTAACTGTGCAATAATTACACACTGGTTTTGTAAAAACATGCATTACACCACAAGGACCTAAACATTCAAAGTAGTATGGGTTTCAATGACGTGAGTGTCATAATGAGGGTTATAATGGGAAGAATGTTGGACAATAAAACATGTTGTTAGCCTCCCCTCCATGGAGTTTTCCCAAAAAAAAATTTTTGTTATAAGTTCTTAATCTGAATTGTTTATCTGGAGAAATGAGTTGAGAAAAAAATGTTTTAGGAAAATAAGAACAGACAACCATGTGAATCCCTTATGTACATCTGCTTCTAATTACTGTAAGTGCAACATTTAACAAATGTCTGCTCGCCTTTCCTTGCACAATTATTTTTTTTAAATGACAAATTAGGGCATGAGATGCAGTAATAATAAGTTAAATTAAAAATTTATTTGACCCTGGTAGCTAATTTTTAATATTAAAAAAAAACTTTTTGCTGCATAGTAAATCCTTGTGTAATTTCAATGTAGCTTTACTAAATTTTTAGTAAAAAAAAACACACACACACCAAGTTATATTAACAATTTATTGCTGCCAAGAATATACTTACAAGAACTGTACACCCTTTGTTAGTACTGGCTGGCTCCAACTCAAAAATATTAATATTAAGATTGTCACATTATGACAACTTCATGGATTTGACAGAATAAAAGACAGAAGTTACATTACCCACCGTCATCCTATCATGGAACTTTGTTCCAAGCTGGCAAGAGATTTAACTGTTTTCTACATGTGCTCTTGTGGCTTTTTTAGCAGGCCTTACAAAAAGGGAAATGTTTGCCACACAATCAATGAGGTGCTCTCCAATAAAGTAAACATTTTAAATTGAAATAAGCACCGACTTGGAAGTTTCATTCTGCTTTCACCAAATCAATTTCAAACCAGCTAACCTGAAGAAAGAAAATGCAGCAAAGCTTCAGTGAGTCAGACAGCCTCTGAAAAGACACAGACTCAATAGTGAAGGTCACTGCTCTTTTAATCATATGAGAGATAGTCTGCTTTATCCACAGATCTGCTGAACGTTCACTGTATTTTCAGCTTTACATTTGGCCTCAAGCAATCCTAATATGAGTAAAACAGATACCATCCAATGATGGAGGCTGATACTTAAGAGGAACAAAAGTGGAAAGAGTCTAGAATAGAGACAAAATATTTTGGTTTCAAGTGGAAGAAGAGTTTCTGTTGTGGGAAACCACAATGCGACATCCGTGACAACTTTGCAATAACCAAACAAAAAGTCAAATGGAATTTGATTGGATCAGCTAAATTTAAAAAAAAATCAAATTTAGACATCGAGCACAGTCTCAGGCCCTTCTGGCCCATGAGCCCATACTGCCCAATTATACCCAATTGACTACAACCCTCAGTAGGTGGGAGAATACGGAGCACCCAGAGGAAGCCCAAGCAGACATGTGGAGAAAGTACAAATTCCATGCGGACAGCGTGGGATTCAAACCCCAGTCCCAATTGCTGGCGCTGTAGTGTTGCACTAGCCACTACGGTAACTGGGCAGTGCTGCCTAACCTTTGCTTCGACTCATGTTTAACAAAATATACAATGCAAGCTTGAAACAAACTCAAATTCCTTTCACATCTTTCAGTAAGTCATCTGCACAAATTGGATAGATGCTTTTTCCATATCAGGAAGTATCTATGTCAAAGAACTACTTGGTTCTTTAGATATTTATAATTTCAATCCTTTCACCTAAAATTGTGTAATAACTTAAAATGTTCGCTGTTTCATGCAAAGCGATCATGCAACAAGATCATTCCTATTACCCTGGAAAATGTTTCACTTGCTTCTCCTTATTCAGCCTTGCATGTATGCTGGTCACGTTCAGATAAGATTCAACCCACAATAAAATGTTACCAATAAAAAAAGAAATGTTTTAAGCATTTTTAAAATCAGGACGAGCAGTAAATATGACATTCAAAACAACACTGAATTGTTTCCTCTTGGCTCTTTGTCTTAATCTTTGCATATATACTCAGTATTTCTCTACTTCAAGGTAAACAGGCAGCATCAACATCCTTTAGATAAAACAAAATCAGAATCAGAAGTTACTGTCATGAACACGTCACAAAATTTGTTGTTTTGAGGCAGTGCAAACATTATAGAAAGATTATAGATTTCAAACTAAATAAATCAATGTAGTGCAAGAAAAAGGAAAGGTCAAAGTCAGGCAGTGTCTGTGGTTCATTATTCATTCAGGAATCTGATGGCAGAGGGGAAGAAGCTGTCCTTGTGCATATGGGGACTCTTTGGTTAAAGGTGGGGGGGGGGGGACAGAGGGGTTGATTTGCCCAAAATTTTACACAGGGCCCACACTGCGTCCAGGCCACCTCGCATCTCACCTCCAGGCCTGGACGCAGACCACTGCCTCCTCTGCGAACAGCTGCTGGTGCAGGCACCGAGTGAAGGAGGGCCATCCCCGATCACTCTGATCCCATCCGTCCGAGGCAGAGACTCACATCCATCCCCAGGCCCGAGATGCTTCATCATCCGGGGGAAGGCACCTTGCTGTGGGAACAACACTGGGTGACGCTACACTGCCCTTCTGATGTCATCATGCAGAGACATGGGAAGATCACGATAAATCATTCCATCCATCAGTTGCAGTCCTGCACCCAGGCTGTGACCAGCCAGCCCCAGGACCTGAAAACTGATGCTAAGTGCAGTTGTCCAGCAAAAAGCCACTTCCCAGAGGAGGCCATGGCCCATGTCTGGACACTGGGTTGAAGCTGAGATGCACAGCGCCCTGGGCATGAAGGTGCCCAGGGTCAGGACGTGGTGGAGCGGGGCCATCGTTATTGTTGATTTATCTTTTTGCTTTCTCTGTCTGATTTTTTTTTCTTTTTGCTTTGCCCGAATTTTCCCCACTATTTTGTCCGAATTTGGAAGGGCAGTTGCAAGTTCCCCACCCGCACACCCCCCCCCCCAACCGGGTTGCATGCCTACACTGCTGCTGAGTGCACTTCTTCAGGCCTAGGGTAAAGAGGGCATGGCTTGGGTGGTGAAGGTCCTTGAGGATAGAGGCTGTTTTCTTGTCACCAATTCTTGTAAATGTCCTCGATGGAGTGAAATTGATGACCATGATGTTGCAGGCCAAATTAACAACCCTCTGGATTTTTTTTCCTTGTCCTGATCATTGGATCCTCCATACCAAACAGTGATGCAACCTAGCCAGAATGCTCTCCACAGTACTCCTGAAGAAGTTTGAGTCTTCGGTGATATACTGAATCTACTCAAATTTCTCACAAGGTACAGCCACTGGCGAGCCTTCTTTGTGAATGCATCCACATGGAGGCTGCAGGACAGGTTCTCAGAGATGTTGACATCTAGGAATTTGAAGTTCTTGTCCCTCTCCGCTGCTGACCCCTTGACGAGGACTGGCTTGTGTTCTGATTTCCTCTTGAAGTCCACAACCATATCCTTAGTTTTACTAATGTTGAGTGCAAGGTTGTTATGACACCACTCAACAAGCTGAACCATCTCTCTCCTCTATGCTTGCTTCCTCATTGCCATCTGTTATTTGCCAACAACCATAGAGTCATCAGCAAATTCCATCAGCAATGTTTGACCAATTGGATATCTTTGAAGGAATGTGCTTTATGGATAAAGGGGAGCATATGAATGTTCAATACCTAGAATTCCTGAAAGCATTTGGAAATTTACTCCATCAAAAGATCATTGCAGGACAAATCCCAGCACAGTAGGCGACATGTTGGTTTAGAGATAAGACTGGCTGGAAATAATAAGGAATAATTTCTGGTTGGCATGAATTCACAAGAGATCTGTGTGGGTGCTTCAACCTTTTATACCTTATACAAATTATTTGAATGAAGGCTCTGAGGTTATGACCCTAAATTTGCTGAGGACATAAATATGAGCAAGATAAGTAAGATTTCAAGAGGACATATAGAGTCTATGAAGAGATAATGATAGAATAATTGATTAGGCAAATCGAATATCATATGGAAAAATGTGAAGCTGTCCGTTTTGGCAGGAAAAAAAATAAAGAGCCGGCTATTGCCTTTTGCATTCTTTCATCATTTCTTTAAATAATGAAAAACCAAAAGTTCCAAGAAGCAGAGGGATTTGAAGTACCAGTGTGCTATTCCCAGAAGGCAGCTAACAAATAATCAGTAAAGCTAACATAATGTCCTCATTCATTGTTAAGGATACAAAGCCAAAGTAAGAGGGAAAGGTTCCATTATTGTCACGTAATACTACATTTAGAATGTAACATACATGAAATTCTTCAACTTTTGTCTCCAAGCACTGACCAGTCCTGAGGCTGCTTAGCTTCACAGACATTATGCTTCTGTTATGCAGGATATAGGGTATTAGTGAGGCTTCTGTGCACAAGAAAGCTGTTGTGTTCTAAATAGTTCAGAGATTTTTTTTTTGTTGATTAATACCTGAAATGGGTGGGTTATTGTATGAGAAAAGATTGGACAGGCTAGCTTGTATCTACTAAAATTTATCAGAAAGAGTGAACTTTGGTGAAACATACAAGATTCTAAGGAGGATGGACAGGCAGATGTGGAGACTATGCTTTCTTTTGCAGTAGTTTCTTGAGCTAGGGGTATTGTTTATAGTTGTATCCTGCTATCCGAAAGTAGAGTGTTAACCTTTCATAAGCTGAAATGGTGTAAAGCAAAGAAACAATTAGCATAATTATATACAAAATAAATTGTGTTCCCAGACCCCAAAAAAAACAAATCATACCATGTAACAAATAAAACTTAAAATAACACTAACATATAGTAAAAGCAGGAATGATATGATAAATACACAGCCTATATAATGTAGAGTGTAGCTTCATTACCAGAAACGGGAAGACAGCGAGTTTTGACCACCCTGCCAGCCGCTTTTATCGTAAAAGCCAAAATCCTTCGTAAAAGTGAACACAGGTTTCTTCATAAAAGCGAATTTGCATAAAGTGAGTATTTGTAAAGCGGGGTATACCTGTATTTAAAAAGTGGTTTCCCCTTTTGGATTGATGAAGTGAAAGGTGCCATGAGTTTTTCTTTTAAACTCTTCTCCAAATGCTGATGAAAGCAGACTCTTTCAATATTAGGCCAATTCTTGATAAGCAAGAGCGATATGTTATCATGACTTAGTGGAACCCGGTGTCAAGGTTACAGTCAACTATTAAGAGTTAGAGCAGAGATGCTAAATGGCAACTTCTGCTCATAATTTATATGTTTATATGTACAGTATTTGCATTTAGCACAGCAAGTCTTTGCCCCATTGTGCAAAATCTTGTGTCCATCTACACTAAATTAGTATCCTTCCATGCCTTACTGATTTAAGTTCCTGTCTAAAAATCTCTTAAATATAGCAAATGCCATTCCACCACAACATCTAGCAATGTTTTCCCATAACTTTCATTTGTAAAAGATGTATCAAACAAGTTCCCTTTAAAATTCCTTAAATCTAGACCCTCTTGTATCAACATCTCTACCATGAGAAAAAGATTCCAATGGTCTTCCTTGCTCCTCTCAAAATCTTATATACACTTCCATCAGGTCACTCTTCAGCATCCTTCACTCCAAGAAAGCCAAGCCCATCCATTCTCTCCCTATTACTAACATCTTCCAATCCAAACAACATCCTGGTAAATCTCTTCTAGACTCTCTCCAACAAAATCACATGCTTCTTCCAGTGTGACCACACCAACTGAGGCCCAGTGTTTTATAAAGTTGCAATGTGACATCCCAGCACTTATTTCCTTGCCCTGACCCATGAAGAGAAGCATACCATGTGCCCTTTCTGCCATTATATGTACCCATGCTGCCACTTACAGTGAACAATGGACAAAGACCTAGTTCAGTGTATTCATGTCCTAAAATTCCCAAAATGCATCACATCAGGTTTGATTTAATGAAAAAGTAATTGATATACCAGCACCAGCTAAATTCCAAGCATTTAAGAAAGTGTTCAGCAGCATGACTAGTGGCATCTTGAAGTTGGAGGAAGTTTCACAGATCATGACTGCCATTTATTCTAAACTGCCATTGGGAAACCAAGTAGGCTATTGCAGGTACGGGTCATCAAAACCAGGTTAGTTTAAAAATGGCTGCTACAATCAGAGAATCATTCCAAGAAGAGGTTGGTCTTTGCACATATCCTTTGGGGCCATGTTATTTATACACAAGAAATCAAGCTTTCCAACATTAATCAGGTGCAAAACGACTCAACTGCTAAAACATATTCCACATGAAACTTCAAAAATGCCAAATGAAATGTATCGAAGTATTATTAGCCATCTAGATTATTTTTGCCAGTTGACATAACACTGGCACCATTGTCTAAAATTTCTAAACCAGGGTGTTATACTTCACTCCCAGTCTTGCACTGATTTTCCAAAATGAATCGACTCACAGTATTTGATAGATGATCCTTTGAGAAATCTTAAACTGTCCAAGTTCCAAACCATATGCTCTCATTCTTAATGAAGGGCTCTGATCCAAAATGTCAGTAATTATTTTTCTCCCACTGATGCCTGCTGAACCTGCCGAGCTGCTCCACTGGATTGTTTCCTACCCTCAGCAGAATTCTTTTGAAAAAAATAGTTAATTTTGTGTAGGCCCCTGTGCTGCTGCACTGCAATTTCATTTAGAAAAAAACTAATTCAGTGCAAAAACTGAACAAATGACAAGTGACCTTTCATAATTTCACCAGCGTCCAAGGAATCACTCTGGGAGAACTGTTAACATTTAGTGCTTTAGAGTTTTCAAAATTGAACGATAACTCTAAATAACTTTACAGTCATTGCTCGTTTATGCACGTTATTCTTGTGTTACTCCTAGAATAAATTCTTGAGTCTCCATTATGAAAATAAAAGTCTCCTGAACCCATTATCATTATATTGGATGAGGAGAAATTTTACAGGTAAAACAGTAGTAAACCTTTTAGTATGCAGCATGTTATTTTCAGATTAGGTTGAATATCACTTTTGGCGATGGTGTGTTTAGAGCTTCAGGTCAATCTCTGGTATGGTACTTGCACAGTTCAGAAGCATCCTTCAATACATGTCCATCTTTAAATTTAATCCATTCAATTTTGCATTTTTGAGAATGGATGAGGCCGTATACTGTCAATGAGAAATATACTTCCAATTTCGAGCTCTTGTGATGGAGTTCTGACCACATGCTCCTTTAAGATCATCAACATGGTACTCCAGGGCACCTCCTGCAGCTAATTAAAACAATATATTCTTTCACAGATCCCTGGCTTGGGGCAAGGTCTAGTTATTAAGGTCAAAACATAAAGGGAATGACTTTTCTGACATACACAATGCAGGAGCTTTTCCGGTATTAATATAGTTTGGGAACCATTTGTCCTTTTCTTCCCAATGCAAACTTGTTTCTGAACTTTTGATTTTAATTTTGTAACTTAATTCCCTTCTTAGAAATCTGATTGATTCACAAGACCTCCAATTTCAGAATCTTTCTGCTTTTTAATGTATTCATTAAGACGCAAATATTTTGTGGATTTAAGCTAATTTTCTCAGGCCCTCAAAAAAGAAAATGCTACTTTCTTGTAATAACCCACACATTGCAGCAAATCAAACAATACTCCTTGTTTACAAAAAATAAACTGATTAATCAGCTTTCATAAAGACCAGAACTTAACATAGCATATTCATTACCAATGGCAAATGAACTTAATGTCACTTCCTTCAAGGTTGTGCCACAAAACATGCCTAAATTGTGTAAATTATTTTGCTTAAAGATTCTTGGAACATTTCAGCGTACACCAACAATTCTTAGAGGATTGTTGTATTTTATTTATTCAGGATCAGATGATGGCCTAATAGTTCATGAAAGCATTTTCCAATAATTCTTACCCCCACCTCTGCTGAGTTTTTAACCATCCAACAACAAATGTTTTTCATTCATCTACCAAAGTATTCATTCAATTTCATTTTCAAATTTTCTCAACCAAAGCTGAATTTTTTGACAATTTCAACAGTGGCCACCAGAGCACAAAAATGTGCTTTGCAAGAAACCATTGATCTTTTGATTATTTGTACCATTAATATTCTCCATGACTTTGAACATCTCTCAATAAATTTACTTTTTAAAAGAATCCTCTGCTCAGATGGCAATTCTTATTTTCTAGTAAAACTGTGTACTTCACAGTGGGCTGAGGCCTGCTTCTATGTAAAAATGTGTGCTTTATAGCCAGCAGGAACACAGTGGGCTGAGGCCTGCTTCTATGATGCATGTCCATGATTTAATGAAATTGACGCTTTTTTTTCACATTTTTGCTGCACATTTTTGCTACCATTTGAGTCAATATCTGCACTTTTTTCTGCATCTGCATCTTTACTGGATTTAAGTGAAGTGACCAGAATTGCCCAGCAGATTTCAGCTGTTTAGTAAATGGTTAGAACTTGTCCCATGCCAAAATTAATAAATCATTGTAGCCGGCCACCGAACGCGCCACACTCGAAGCAGCAACTTGACACAGGGAACCCACAGCCTACACCTCCGGCTGAGACGGCCTTCGCACTTCGAAGTTGGCGCTCGATTCAACAGCACGCAGCTGCAGCAGCCCACTCCGATGGGCTGGCCAGCAGCAGCCAATCGGGTGGAGCTAGGGAAGCAGCCACACACACCGATGAGAGGGGCTTACTGATTGGTGTTAGGTCTGCTTTGTTCATGAATGAGTGAGACAAACACCAGACTGAGTCGAAATCAGGGTTCTTTGTTCTTTATTACCGGATTGTAACACTTGCGACTAACAATGTTAGTCGGAGAATGCATTCTGCCGTTATCAGCAAAATGGTGATTTTTTATACCCTTGGATACATGCTTAGAACATCATCATATCATTACTTGTCCAATGACTAAAACTGTTGCTATCCTTTCCCTGCTAGCTTCCTGCCTCTCAATCCATCAATGTCTCTCTTATCTTGTAAGTACAAGGATGCATTCACATCTTGTTACAGCCCTGTACAGGGTAACTCCTTACACATTCCCATCTCATGATGTTTTACCTTACATTGGCCACTCCCCGGATAGTGCTAACAACCAATCCCAGGAAGCAGATCGTAACACCACCAGTCAGAGATGGGCTTCTGGGCCCTTTATAAGCAGAGCTGCCAGCACAATAAAGCAGTGTTGAATCACTCCCTTAGTGTGTGTCTTTTCTTTGAGCATAACCTCTCCTGCAGTGACAGCTGCTACAGTGATGACCCCTGGCTGGTCCAACCAGCATCGTCGACCTAAAGAGTGAGCGACCAGCCTGCAATCAACACGGTCTCATTGAAGCATCCCAACTTCTGGACATCACAGCCATGGGTGTGGTTCCAGCAAACTGAAGTGCAGTTCGACGCAAGGAAGATCACCGCTGATGACACCAGTTTATACTATGTGGTTGGCACCTTCTAGCAGGAACGGCAGCACACATTACCAACTTCCTCTAGAAACCTCCAGAATAAGGGAAGTATCAGGCCATCAAGGAGCTACTAACCCAAGCTTTTGGGCTTTCACAGTGCAAGTGTGCTGCCCGTCTGCTATACATAGACGGTTTGGGGGATATTGCCCCATCCACCCTCACGAGCGACACGCTCGCCTTGAATGATGCGCTCTATTTGAGCAAATTTTCCTGGAGAGGTTACCTGAGGACATCAAGCTACTCATAGCTGAAGAGGACTTTGTGGACCCCAGAAAGGTAGCCACCAGAGCCTAAGTTCCTGGGCGGCAAAAGGGACACCTGCATTTCGTTAGACCACGTAACCTCTCCTCGTCAACATCGGCCTACCAGGTGGCCACTCGACAGACCGATCAGCATTTGCCTCTAAGCCTGCAAACCCCGGTGAGCTGTATTACTTCTACCATCAGCTGAGGCCCGCCGTTGCCAATCATCCTGCAGGTTTCCTGGAAACGCCATCGCCAGCCATCGTTAGTGGCTGCGGCAGTTGGCCTACACAAAACCTTTCTCCATGTCCGGGATACAGTATCAGGCCGACGCTTCCTGGTCAGCACCAGGGCAGAGGTTAGCATCCTCCCCCCCCACCCCCACCTCCGACGTACGCCACCAGAAGGCAGGGCATATGTTATGGGCTGCCAATAATTCTTCAATACAGACTTATGGCACCCATACTATCCCCCTCCATTTCTGCAACCACTGCTTCTCTTGGCAAATTGTTTTAGCAGACGTCCAACAGCCTCTCCTGGGGGCGGACTTCCTGAGAGCCAACTCCTTACTAGTCAACATCAAGGGCCGGGGGCTAGTACACGCAAAGACCCTTGTACTGGAAGGCACCAAACTGACTGCTCCCCACCTATACTCAGTGGCAAGTCCAAGCAATGAGTTTGCCAAGATTCTAGCTAAGTTCCCCTCCATCGCAATGCCGCAATTTAACTCCACTGAGCCTGAACACATCCTCACTAAAGACCCCCCACTTCACACCAGAGCACACCACATCCTACCAGATAAATTCAACCTCGACAAGGAGGAGTTTTTTTTTAAATGGAGGAACTCTGCATTGTCCACCACTCCAACAACCCCTGGACCTCCCACCTTCACATGGCCCCTAAGCATCAGGGGGTTGGAGACCATGCAGGGACTACAGCCAGCTAAATAAAGCCACCATGCCGGATAGGTACCCCGTCCCCCATATTCAGGACTTTTCCCGCAAACTTGCAGGGGGCACAGATATTATCCAAAATTGACTTAATCCGTGGCTATCATCAAATCCTCGTCCACCCTGAGGATATTGCAAAGATTGCCATTATTACACCATTTGGGTGTTCGAATTCCTCAGAATGCACTTCGGCCTAAAAAAAATGCCACAGTCCTTTCAAAGGATTATGGATGCTGTGGGCATGGATTTGAAGTTTGTGTTCATCTACCTTGATCACATTCTGATTTCAAGCCATGATCGTGCCGAATACACTGCTCACATCAGACAGTTGAGTCATAGGTTGAGTGAGTTTGGCCTGACAATTAATCCGGCAAAATGCTAATTCGGCAAAGACGCAATTGACCTTTTAGTTCACAGGATCAACTGCCACGGGGACAAACCACTACCCAACAAGGTATAGGCCATTCGAGCATTCCCCAAGCCTGCAACGGTAAGTGGATGACAAGAATTCACCAGCATGGTGAATTTTTAAACTGCAGATTCCTGCCAGGGGCGGCTCACACCATGATACCTTTATTCTCCCTCATGACTGATACGAAGAAGTGATTTTGTGGAACCAAGAGGCATTAGATGTGTTCCAGGCAACAATGCTACCCTCCTGATACACACCCCCCCCCCCCCCGCTCTTACAGTGGAAGCATCTGACACAGCAGTAGAGGGAGTGTAAGAACAGTGGGTGAATGGACACTGGCAACCCCTTGCATTTTTCAGTAGACATTTAAAGGCACCTAAACTGAAATATAGTGCTTTTGGCAATCAGACATTTTAGTTACTTCCTTGAGGGTAGGAAGTTTCAAATTTTTGCAAACCACAAGCCCCTCACTTTCACCTTAATTAAGGTTTCTGACCCGTGGTCAGCCAGGCAACAAAGGCACATTTCATATATTTCATAATTTTCTACTGACATTCAACATATTGTGGGAAAACCCAAGTGGTGGCCGATTCCCTGTCATGTCCCACATTACAGGTGGTACACACCTCAACATCTAGCAATGACTATAAAGCTTTGGTTGAAACACAGGCAGTGGACAAGGACATTTACGCATATCACACTGTAATTTCCGGCCTCCAGTTGGAGGACGTACAGCTTGGCCCTGGGGAATAGACAGTCCTGTGCGACACATCTACAGGTAAGCCTCATCTGATCATTCCCACTACCTGAAGGTGCATTTTCGAGGCTATTCAACACAACCTGACACACCCCGCTTTCAAAACAACCTTTAAAATAGTTCCTAGTCAATTTGTTTGGCCTGGCCTCCGCAAAGACGTCTGCTAGTGGGCCAGGTGCCAGGTCTCGAAAACCCATATCCACACTAAACCCTCTGCACAGTCATTTTAACCGCCACGACTCCATTTCAGCCACATCCACATGGATCTGGTGGGTCCCCTACCAATATCCAGAGGCACATGCTACTTACTGACCCTAGTAGACAGGTCAACCAGATGGCCAGAAGCCATCCCATTGCCAGAGACCTCTACAGAAACGTGAACCAGGGCCCTCCTGCACAAGTGGGTGGCTATGTTCAGGGTTCCAGAGCATATAATCTTGGACAGGGGCTCCCAATTTACCTCTGGTCTCTGGTCTAATCTCACTAATGCCCTGGATACTCTGTTCCACCATACCACAGCTTACCACCCTCAGGGCAATGGTTTGGTAGAGCGATTCCATCGACAACTTCAGCAGCTCTCATGGCCAAACTCAATGGCCCTAACTGGTTGGACAAGCTCACATGGTACTTCTGGGGATCCGGACCACTCCTAAAGAAGACCTAAAGGTTTCTGCAGCCGAAATGATGTATGCGCATTATTAGTGATTCACCCCAACAAAGCCAAAGCAGCATGGCTCACAGACAATATTCATACCTAAAGAACAAGACCTGTAAATAAATATGTATGTCAGACGTGGGGCACACAGACACCCCCCCCCCTCCCCACTACAGAGACCTTACGAAGGCCCAAAGTTATTCGAAACAACAGGTCAAATGTCTTTTGGATATTGGGGAAGGAAGCGAGACTTTCACCCTGGACCAGCTCAAATCAGCATTCCTTGACCCTGACCACCCAATCCATGACCCATCCCTACACCAAAGGGGCAGGGCTCCCAAGCACAAGGCCTTGCTCAGTGCTGATTCTGGGGGGCGGAGGGATCCTGTAGAGGGCCACTAAATGAACCACGCTCGAAGTGACGGCCTAACACCAGGTGCCCGCGGCCTACACAGCCAGCTGAGACGGGCTAAGCACTTTGAAGTTGGCGCCAGACTCAGCAGTACGTGGCTTCAGCACCCCACTCCGATGGGCTGGCCAGCGGCAATCAATAGGGTGGAGCGAGGGAAATAACCACACCCGGGGATGAGAGGAACTCACTGATTGGTCACTCCCTGGGTAGCACTCAAAAAACCAATAGCAGGAAGCAAATTGTTAATGCCACCAGTCAGGTGGAATGATAAAGTCAGAGATGGGCTTCTGAGCCCTTTATAAGCAGAGCTGCTAGCACAGAAAAGCAGTGTTGAATTCACTCCTGTAGTGTGGGTCTCTTCTTTGAGCATAACCTCTCCAGCAGTAGCAGAAGCTACATCCTGTAATTTTAATGCATCACTCCGAATTAGCATTTTCACCTATAGACAGAAGTACACATTGCATTTCTTCACTCTACATTTAAAATAGCATGACAGCTTGTATTATCTTCTCCACTGATCAGAGCATGAAAAATTGTTTCACATGTTTCATCATTGAATATCTGTCTGTCTATTTCTGCCAGAATGCATTGCATCCTTAAGTCTGGTACTCAAGACCTTTATTGTTTACTGCTTTCGAGATTCAAGTAATTGGCAAAATAGGAAAGTATGCCATTAAACCCAAGACTAACTCAACAATATATTAAAATTATGTGCTTCATGCACAGATTGCCCCATCCTGATCAAGTCAAGTCATTTTTATTTATCATTCATTACATGTTCGCATGGTAGAGATGAGATAACGTTTCTCCAGGACCACTGAGCATATTTACATACATATAATAGAAGTTAAACACAGAAAATATCAAGATGTATACAGTAACAGCCCATGGTAACCATCCACAAATTTCTTAAAATTCAGGATTCTGATGCCTTCGGGGGAGAAAAACTGTTGCCCAATCTGGACGTAAGGGTGCGAGTGCTACGGTACCTCCTACCAGATGGCAGAAGGGAGAACAGTTTATATGAGGGGTGTTTTCCAAACTTCAACTCAATTATCAACAGTATCAATATTAACAATATCAGCATTGACTATAGTTTACAGTTATCAATTCTATGCAAAATTCTCTGCAGAGTTCAAGCTCTTTTTCCTTCCCCCTCCCTTCCTGTGGTGGTACACCACCAGCCAACTGCAGGGGGAAACCTCTGTACCTGCAGGAGTGTAAGGGGACCTGTCAGCCTGAATGGATCAAGCCCCACCCGGTCAGGTGTCAATCACCCTCTGGGCTATAAGCCTGTGCCGGCTGCCCAAGGCCTCACACTGAGTTGCTGCAGCCACAACCAGCCTGGCTCTGTGGAGGTTTTTGTGGATTAAAGCCTGTTCAGTCTTTACCTTGTGTGTGTCTGATTCTATCTAACAGCGCATCACACTTCCCCTCACCTCCCCCCCCAACCCTCAACACTTATCTGATCAGAGTTACATACAATAATGAGGACATTTACAACAAGGGTGTGAAACATACATCAGGGTTTTGTGGGCTTGTCAGGTCACAGCGGCCAGAGTTCTTCACAATGTTTATGACCTTTCGCTTGCATCAAGTGTTGTAGGTGTCTTTCATGATAGGAAGCGCGCCCTCAATGATCGTTTCTGCTGACTTCACTATCCTCCACAGGGTCTTGCGGTCCAAGGCAGTGATCCAGTTCCACAGGATGCTCTTGATACTTCCTCTGTCGAATGTAGTGAGGATGGAGGGTGGGAGGTGAACTTTCCTCAGCCATTGCAGGAAGTAAAGGCACTGCTAGGCTTTCTTGGCTATGGATCTGGTGTTAAGGGACCAGATGAGATTCTCCATCAAGTGCATTCCAAAGAACTTGATACTCTTCGCAACCTCAATGGTGGAGTCATCAATGGTCTTGGGAGAAAGGTCGACAACCATCTCTTTTGTTTTATTAATGCTCTGCACCAGTCCATTAGCGACTGCAACTCATCGCTGTATGCTGACTCGCCGTTCTTACTGATCAGGCCCACCTCGGTCATGTCATCAGCAAACTTGATGATGTGTTTCAAGCTGTACAGTCATGGGTCAGCAAAGTGAACAGCAGTGGACTAAGCATGCAGCCCTGGAGAACCCCCGTGGATCTTGGAGAGGCTGTTACCAATCTGGACTGCCTGAGGTCTCCCCGACAGAAACCAAATGCAGAGGGAGGTCTTTAGACCCAGAAGGCTCAACTTCCTTATCAGGTACTGTAATATGATTGTATTGAATGCTGAGCTGAAGTCAAACAGCATTCTAACATACGAGTCCTTATTTTCCAGGTGGGTGAGGGCTCGATGGAGGGTGGTGGCGATGGCATAGTCCATAGAGCGGTTGGGTCTATATGCAAACAGCAGGGAGTCTAGTGGCAGTAGTCACTGAGGCAGCATACAGATGACTTCTTCAGCATGGGGATAATGGTGGCGGCTTCGAAGCATGTTGGGACCACAGCTCTTCTCAGGGAGATGTTGGTGAGAACATCTGCAAGCTGAGCCGCACATCCCCTGAACACTCTGCCGGGAATGTTATCTGGTCCAGCAGCTTTCCACAGGTTGACCTCTTCATGTCAGCCATTGCAAGACACAACACCTGGTCATTTGGAGGAGAGGCCATCTTCTTCACTGCAACATCATTTTTTGCTTCAAAGAGCGCGTAGAAGTTGTTCAGTGTCTACAAGGGAGGTATCACCAGCACAAGCGGAAGGTGTAGTCTTGTGGTTGGTGATGTCTTGGAGGCCCTTCCACATTGTGTGTCCTAGCTGTCCGGGAAGTGACTTGGAATGCGCTGGGCCTGCGCACGTTTTGCTTCCCCAATGGCTTCCCAAATGATTTTTTGAAAATTATTTTAATAATTTACAATCAAGTTCAAAAATTGTTGTATTCAATGCTAAATATACAAAATGACATAGTTCACAACAAAACTTTGTGCTTCTAAGAAATCTTTCATGTTTCCTTCAAACTTTCTGAACCACTTGACAGCAAATGCATGAAATGGGTCAGCCAATTTTGTACACCGCTAACATGATAAATAACAACATGATCACAACCAAGAATCTAATCATTGATAGATACATATTCACTGAAACACTGGGCTCGTCGACCATGAGAACCAAGTAATAGAATTTCTCATGACTTTCTAGTGAACAATCAGTTCCTCAATTCATCAACTCATCTAAGACTCATTCCAACAATGCAATTGCATGAGGAAGTGCTGCCAATAGAGTCTCAGCCAATACTGAGATTGTCTAATACACTTCCAGATACAGTCCAGCTGTGATGGCAAAAATCTTCTTACTTCTATTAGGAACACATGGAATTACTTCACTATTGTTTGTTAACACCAATTTGAATACATCTAACTTGCTTAAATTGATTTAATAAAGAGCAAACCTATCCAATACGTGTATTACTGCCTCACAGCTCATCTAAACAATGGCACTTCTACAAGACAGCACTTTTTGTAAATTATGCTTCACGACCAACGAGACTGCTGATCTGTTCAATGTCCTCAAATCCCTGACGAGGTCTCGAATTCACAACTTTCAAACAAAAGCACTGACAGCCAACAAGCCCACACTACCACTTTGGAAATGTACAGCAATCAGATCGGTATCTCCTCTGTAAATCTGCAAATAATAGCAATGAGTATTAACTGTCACATTTGCATAACACTACAATCTACAATTTAGTGGGGACCCAATGTTTAAAAAAAAATACATGGGAGAAAATCTGGTTTTATTTTGATCAACAAAGAAAAATAGGTGACCTTATTTTCTTCAATGAAAACCGTTAACATAATTGCACCAAGTCGACACTGAAAAGGGGTCGACTGTTCCTCCGACTACAGCTGCTCCAAACACATAAAATGTAGTCAGAACACTGCATGATCATTCAATAACTCGTGCAGGATGCGAAAGGAAAAAGAGTCTACAATCAGGCTCTGCTCCATGCCGAGTACAACTTGAACCAGACCTGAAATGAAATCCAATTAGGTGAAATTACTACATGATTGACGAGGACACGATGGCCTGACAGTCATAAATCCACATACCTGTCTTGTCAAATTCGAACTGCTCGCAGCTGGTGCGCCCCTTATTCCAGGGGCACTTGTACACTGCTCCACCTTCAACTATGTCTGGCTGAGAAGTATTTGCCTTTGGGGCTCCAACTAAAATGTTCATTCTGGCAATACACATCCAAAAGAAAAAGCAAAGAAACAAAAGCCTTTGTTCAGTTTACTGGGTAGTCACTTTTTTCCAATCAGATTGCATCTCAGAATTAAGACAGATCACAAACTGCAAGGAGTTCGTTCAACAGATTTACATTAAGGTTCGGCAAGTATTTAAAGATCACAGCAGGGAACAGTATCTACTCTATTTTAACATTTGGATTTTTTTGGTTACATCTGCGTTTGCAGAGAGAGAGGGAGAGGGAGGGAGGGAGAAAACAAGACATCAAACCTCTTCAGAGAATGGTTTTGACCTTCCACTTACTGCGTCGGGGTAGGGGTGAAAAAGTCGACAGCAAATCCGAAATAACTGCCTTGGGGTCCGGAGTAAACAGATGGGCTGGCGTCCAAGTTAAAGCAAGAGCCACGGATCAGAGAGAGCCAAAGCACGACAAGAGCCTCCAAACCCCCGAGTGCCATGGTTCAGAAGATCCCTTTTCTTCGCTTTACAGCGTGCCGAGGTTGGGGAGGAGGAGGGGAGGGGGGGGGGGTCGATCTCCGTTCCCCTTCTCAGGAAGGAAGCGAGCGGCTGAGGAGATGCCGGTGCGTGCGCGGCGAGGAGCCGGGCCAAGTGTGCCCGTCCCCGGCGCCCCTCGCTGGGACCTCGCGCGTTCGAATCTCCGACGTTCCGATCCGGCTCTCCAGCCCAGAGCTGCCCCGTTGTCAGCGGACGGCCGGCGCGCCGCTCGTGTCAGGAAGTGAAGTGGTGAGCGGCGCTCGACGTGAATCAGTCTCTCCGAGCCCCCAGACCGAGGTTTGGAAGGCAGCTTTCCACCCACGTCAAGCTCCACCCACCCGGTGTTGCGATCGTTCAGGGCTCGTCACACATTTTCCTCCGTCTTGCATTGTGCCCTCCCTCCCTCCACGATGCGGCGACCAGACTCAGTGTTGGCTGGAACCCATGAGTCAGCAGTTTCCCATGCTACAAGGCGGGTGAGTTGTGGCATGAACCGTGGTGAATGGCTCCAGGAGTGGCCGCTGGTGCTAGAAAGGGGGCTGGACTCGGGACACATCACCAGCACTTCATGGGAAGGGCGAAAATCCTGCACATCAGTTGAAACGTCGAGCCACAGCACCTCAAGTCCTCACCTGCACTGTCAAGACGAGAGCGTGTTTCTCCACGACCAGATGTATATAAATAGGAATTAAATATTAGTCATAATACACTTTTTTTTAATCCATGATATATTGAGGAGCCTAATGGCTTGTGGGGGGGGGACTTGCAGAATCTGGAAGTGTGGGCCTGAATGCTAATGGTACCTCCTGCCAGATGGGAGAACAGTTGACAAGAGTGGTGTGAGCAGTCCTTCATGCTAGTGGGGGGGGGGGGGGGGGGGGGGGGGGGGGGGGGGGGGGGGGGGGGGGGGGGGGGGAAGGGAGTGTAAAGGCGGATATTTTCCGCCTTGACATCGCTTCGGCTTTCTGCATAAAACCTCTGCGTGCGGATCCAGCACGTGAACTCCGATCCGTCCTGAGGTTAGTCTCAGAGGTGGAGTGCTTCACTCCTCCCCTCCAGAAAGGCCGGAGTGGCTGGAAAGGGGCAGGCTGGGGACGTGGCGATGGTGTCGTCAGCCCGTGACCCAGGAGCGCGATTTTTAAAACCCTGTAGGTGTGCATGGTGCCTCGGATATCTGCACGCTGAGACTGCTTGCGCACCTCGTAACCATCATTCTGACCTGCTCTAAGGTCGCCATTGTCTGGGACAGGGTGCTTTCCTGTTGGGTGCGTATGCACAACATCATGTTAATGGGTGGTGGTATGGCACCGGTCACCCTGCTTCAGAGGATGCCTCTCGGTGCCACTCTCCATAAAAGGAATGCTGCCACAGCCTTATAGGCCTCTATAAAAAAAGATATGTCCACTCTTCCCCCCACCCCCCCCCCCCCCCCCCCCCCCCATGGAGCTGGCTTCAATGCGGCTTCACTCTATAAAAAGCACCTAATTTATTTTCCCTTTCGTATGCATCGTCGGGCTGGTGCCAGACTATTTCATAACCTAGGCAAGACCAGCTAATTGCAACCCCACCCCCCCCCAAAAAAAAATTGCCAACTTGGATTTAAAAAAAATAGATGTTCTGTTGAAAAAATGAAAAGCACAAAACTTGAAACTGCTAAATTTTCTTTAAATTGCAAAAAAGAATAAAGCAAAATTACTGACCTAGAAGAATTTAACAAACTTTGCATTTCTATTATATTTAACATAATATAAAATACATCAGCGTAAAAATTATTTTGCATTGACAGTTAACAAAAGGTAAAAACATGAGTTAAAAATGCAAAAGACATCATGAAACAAGAAAGCTAATAATGAACCAATTAATTTAAAACATAGTAATGTATCTTTTATCAACAAGCATTGAAACTACTGACAGACCTGACAACTCAAAGTGATAGTATTTATCTGCTGTCAAAGCCAAGTTTCCTGAAATTTAATAAATATGTTGTGAATGTCTGTGGGTGCTGCACAGGCTCAGTGCAGACATCTATAAACCAATTACACAACACAACAAATCTATGAGCAAAAAGAAACTGATGGGAGAAGACAGGCTCTTTCAATCTACAGCTCGATAGCAAGGCAGGCATAATCACTCATTCCTTCATGATGCGCGTGCACAGTGCACGTTGTGGCATTTGTAGGAAGAGTGCTAAAAGATACTGTATATATTTATTTGGGTGTGTGGCCACCACAAGACACATAATAAATCAAAGTTTCAGTTACCTGCATTTATTTCTCTATATTTTATCTGTATTAATTTTTATGAATCTTCTTTAAAATATTAATATTTTCTGCCAAAGGATCCCCCTTGACCCTCTTTACAATATCAATATTCTTTACTAAGGCAAAGGAACCCCCCTTTGCCTCTACCAGGAGTAGGTCCCTTCAAAATCCTTGTCTACTTTCTTCCCCTGTCCTGCTTGGTATTGCCATTTTTTGGTATGTTTGTTTCATCAAAAACAGAACAAGTACTCCTGAACCTGTGGTCCACAGTGGTCTATTAGTTTGTTGTGAGTCCCCAGTGAAGACAAATATTACTGATATAATAAGCAAGTAATGCACGAAAATCTGCAAACACTGTGGTTGAAGTAAAAATGTAAAGCTGCAGAAACTCAGCAGTCCTTTACATTCTTCTTTGGCTTGGCTTCGCGGACGAAGATTTATGGAGGGGGTAAAAAAGTCCACGTCAGCTGCAGGCTCGTTTGTGGCTGACCAGTCCGATGCGGGACAGGCAGACACGATTGCAGCGGTTGCAAGGGAAAATTGGTTGGTTGGGGTTGGGTGTTGGGTTTTTCCTCCTTTGCCTTTTGTCAGTGAGGTGGGCTCTGCGGTCTTCTTCAAAGGAGGCTGCTGCCCGCCAAACTGTGAGGCGCCAAGATGCACGGTTTGAGGCGTTATCAGCCCACTGGCGGTGGTCAATGTGGCAGGCACCAAGAGATTTCTTTAGGCAGTCCTTGTACCTTTTCTTTGGTGCACCTCTGTCACGGTGGCCAGTGGAGAGCTCGCCATATAATACGATCTTGGGAAGGCGATGGTCCTCCATTCTGGAGACGTGACCCATCCAGCGCAGCTGGATCTTCAGCAGCGTGGACTCGATGCTGTCGACCTCTGCCATCTCGAGTACCTCGACGTTAGGGGTGTGAGCGCTCCAATGGATGTTGAGGATGGAGCGGAGACAACGCTGGTGGAAGCGTTCTAGGAGCCGTAGGTGGTGCCGGTAGAGGACCCATGATTCGGAGCCGAACAGGAGTGTGGGTATGACAACGGCTCTGTATACGCTTATCTTTGTGAGGTTTTTCAGTTGGTTGTTTTTCCAGACTCTTTTGTGTAGTCTTCCAAAGGCGCTATTTGCCTTGGCGAGTCTGTTGTCTATCTCATTGTCGATCCTTGCATCTGATGAAATGGTGCAGCCGAGATAGGTAAACTGGTTGACCGTTTTGAGTTTTGTGTGCCCGATGGAGATGTGGGGGGGCTGGTAGTCATGGTGGGGAGCTGGCTGATGGAGGACCTCAGTTTTCTTCAGGCTGACTTCCAGGCCAAATATTTTGGCAGTTTCCGCAAAGCAGGACGTCAAGCGCTGAAGAGCTGGCTCTGAATGGGCAACTAAAGCGGCATCATCTGCAAAGAGTAGTTCACGGACAAGTTTCTCTTGTGTCTTGGTGTGAGCTTGCAGGCGCCTCAGATTGAAGAGACTGCCATCCGTGCGGTACCGGATGTAAACAGCGTCTTCATTGTTGGGGTCTTTCATGGCTTGGTTCAGCATCATGCTGAAGAAGATTGAAAAGAGGGTTGGTGCGAGAACACAGCCTTGCTTCACGCCATTGTTAATGGAGAAGGGTTCAGAGAGCTCATTGCTGTAGAGGAACCACTGACATGGTCTTTGCCCTCAGACAGCTCCAAGAAAAGTGCAGAGAACAAAACAAAGGACTCTACATCACCTTTGTTGACCTCACCAAAGCCTTCGACACCGTGAGCAGGAAAGGGCTTTGGCAAATACTAGAGCGCATCGGATGTCCCCCAAAGTTCCTCAACATGAGTCCTTTACATAGCAAAGGTAAAAATACACAACAGATGTTTTGGGCCGACCACTTCATCAAGGTTTGGAAAAATGTTGGCAGGCCTCCGAACAAAAGAATAGTGGGGGAAGGGGTGGTCGCAAAGGCAGGAGGTGCTAGATGGAGAAAGGAAGGAGGGGACAGCAGCGATCAAGGGGAGGAGGGATGGCTAGGTGAACAGAGGGGGAAGGGAGGGAGGAGGATTGGAAGGGGGAAGGGGAAGAGGAGAGCATGTTAGCAGAAACCAGAAAAGTTGATGTTCATGCCATCTGACTGGAGAGTGCCTAGACTGAAAATCAGGTGTTGTTCCTCCAATTTGTGGGTGGTCTTGGTGGGATACTACATAAGGCCATGGACAGACGTGAGTATGGGAGTGTGACACAGAACTGAAATGGTTGAATACCGGGAGGTCTCTGCCACTGGTGCGGACGGAGCAAAGCTGCTCAGTGGGGCAATCTCCCAATCTGCGCCCAGTCTTTTCAATGTAGTAAAGGGAACACCGGATGCAGTAAATCAGTCCTGTGGATACACAAGTGAAGTGTTAACCCTTTTTATGGTGTAACCGTGTATTAAAGCCAGCCCAATGAAAAAAAGGTGAATTTACCTTTTATGGAGAAGGAAATGTTATGACTGATCCAGTGTTGCCTTCATACTGAGTAGTGTCAAGAGCCATCTTCCAGACATGAGGGAGGCAGGGCAAGTGGTGCAGTAATGCTGCCTGTTGCCGAGACCTCAAACATATGCTGCGAGAAGGGAAAGCAGCCTATACCCGAAATGGTGACTGAAGAGCAGGTAAGAATGCTGGTGGAGATCTGTTCAAGCAGTCTTAAGCATCGGGCAGATCTTCTGTGCAATGTTCCCTGCTGTGTACACATAATGGGGTTTTAAAAACTACGCTTCAGGGTCGTGGGCTGAAGATGTCATCGCAACATCATCATCGGCATTGCCTTTATGAAGGAGGTGGAGCAACCTCGATCCACCTCTGAGTGCACCCTCTAAACAGATCCGAGTTTGTCTGCTGAATCCACCTTCAGGCTTTTATGGTAAATGAAGCGATGTAAAGATGAAGAATATCCACCTTTACATTCACTTTTTTTCTCACTACAAAAAGACCTGTTGCTTCACTTGAAAGGCCCGTTTAGGCCCTGGACTGTGGTGAGGGAGGAGGTGTGGGCACAAGTGTGGCACCTGCTATGGCCACAGGGGAAGATGCTGGGGGGGGGTGGGTGAGGAGAAACAATTGATGGGGAGAGATGAGTGCATGAGGGAGTCATGAAGGGAGAGGTCCCTATGGAAGGCAGAGAGGGGAGGATGTGTCTGGTAGTCAGACCCTTTTGTAAGTGCCAGAAATTCCAGCGGATAATGTGTTGGATGCGGAGGCTGTGGGGGGGGGGGGGGGGGCTGCGTGGTGGTAGATGAGGATATGGAGATTTCTATGTTTGTTGTGTCTGAGGGCAGAGGGGGCCCAGGCAGGGCAGAGCAGGAAACTGAGGAGATGTGGGTGAGGGCTGAATTGATGGTGGTGGAAGGGAAACCATGTTTGTTGAAGAAGGCACACATTTCAGGAGATCTGGACTGGAAGACCTTAAGTGCAGGGTACAGGAGGTGCTACACTCTTGCCCACACCTCGTCCATCACCACAGTCTGGGGCCCCAAACAGGCCTTTTAAGTGAAGCAACACTTCACTTGTGAATCTGCAGGACTGATTTACTGCATCCAGTGCTCCATTTGTGGCCTTCTCTACATTGGAGAGACTGGGTGCAGATTGGGAGATCGATTCACTGAGCATCTCACTCCATCCGTAGCAGTGACTCACATGTCTGTCCATGGCCTTAAGTACTATCCCACCAAGCCCACCAGCAAATTGGAGGATCAACACCTTATTTTTCATCTGGGCACTCTCCAGCCAGATGCCATTAACATTGACTTTTCTGGTTTCTGATAACCTGCTCTCCTCTTCCCTTCCCCCTTTCGCTTCCCCTTTCCAGTTCTCCTCCCTCCCTTCATGAATCATCAGTTATATATTTTTACCTTTGCTATATAAATGACATTGCTTGACCTGCTGAGTTTCTCCAGCTTTGTGTTTTAACTTTAATATAATATGTGAAACAATGTCGTAAATTTGATAACAAACAAAGCAAAAATTATCCAAAAAAAATGTTTCCACCAAAGCAAAACAAAATTCGTGTCTGTGGTTCAAAAAAAGGTTCGAGCTTCCCACAATGCCCCTTCCCCGATACATTATGTTTCAGTCACTGATTTTGTTAAAGGACCTAAAAAGTGCCTCAGGGAGAGAGTTCAGAATATGTACATCAGAATTACTGCTATGAACATTTAGTGCTATTTTTAAAAATGCTCGAGTAAAAGACTCTGCAAATTACAGGATTGAAGTCTGCAGATCCTGTGATTGTAGTTAAAACCACAAAAATGCTGGAGGAACTCAGCAAATAAATAGTGTCCATAGGAGGTAAAGATGTATAACCAATGTTTTGGGCCTGAACCCTTCTTCTAGGTATGAACATAAAGCATGTCTCATCCTTTCTGTCATTCCCTCCAATCTAGAGTGAGCTATTTTTTTGTGCAGTGACTAAGGTTTTCAGCCTTCAAAGGCCTCCAACTACCAAGTGCAATAAATTGCAGATAATAACAATCCCAACCAAGATAAAATATTTGTATGCTGAAAAGGTGTAACCAGACCATGCATTATAAAAGACAAATGAGCACAGATCAAATTCCAAGAATTTTTTAAAATCACAAGTTTCTGTACATGCATACACACATATCCATCCCATAATATCAAGAATATCAAAAGCAAGCAAATGAAATTCCTGTGCACACCCAAAGACACAATTATTGTCAATACATTCTCGTGACCAATATCTTGAGGATTAACATTTACTGGAAACTGAACTAAAAAAAATCACCATATATAACAAAAATATTTAAAAATTCTTCCTTTGTTCTTTTCTGATCCAACAATAATAGGTGATGTGCAGGTTATTACTTCTTCTGATGCCTTGTTTATGGGGTCAAGCCTCCTCTCTTATCAGTGATCCAGATGTCCATGTGTCTTTGAACTACCCACGTTAGCTATAATGACGCAAGACTGCTATAACTCTTGACTTCTGCATGTCATACAATTAGGAAGGTTTGAACCTTTAAATTTTACATTTTATACCCTTCAAAGCCTAACATAATTGTTATCATATTCTTCGTCCATCCCTATAATATAATATCTTATCTCTTGCGACCTTTGGCCTAGACACACATCTTAGAAACAGAGACAAAGAGTGTGCAGATAGGTCTTTTTCAGGAACGACCCTCAATTAACATGCTGGTGACATATACTTCACTCAGACCAAGGAGAAATCACACAATACCTTTTGTAAAAAAAATCTCAGCACCATAGTGTCCCTAAAAATGCAGGTCCAGTGAGCTCAGATCAATATTTTAAGGCTCTTCAGAAAATAAATCAGGAATGCAGTGGAGCACTAACCACTTGTTTGGATGGATGGATATTCTAGGCTGTGGGAGTATGTGCTGAGGGATGCACTGAAACTTGGTGTAGCCAACGCAAGGGCACTATGTGGAAGGTCCACAGTCTAGAGTCTTTCTGTTACTGGACATTGAGGGGCTGAGACCAAGGGGAAACCCCTCAAGCAACACAGAGGGGAGGTAATGATGAGTGGTGTTAACAGAGAAAATACAAATGAGTGATGGAAATGTATGGATACAAAACTAAAGGTAGGAAGAGAGTGAATGATTTTCCCTTTGTAAATATTGAATAAAGTATTTTGGTCATTAAAAAAAGATGCATCACAAGGAGACTCAGTCAGTGAACTGCATGTTGGATAGTGCAGTTCACTTGAATGGCATCTGTGTCACTTAACTCAATACCCACCTTCACTCGTATCCTATATTCAGAATAAACAATGTAATTGAAAGTACCCACAACCTGGGCCTACGATACCATGTTGGACCTTGACCTGCCCTATGGCTAGTGTCCAGCAAAAAATACATCCTCCTCAAACCAGGAGACCACTGGGAGAGCTGACTGCTTTATGTTGAATCTAGCATCCCAACACAAACAAATTAATAAATCCTCCTGTTGTCCCTCCTCTGTTAACTCTCCAGGTGTGCCTTCTTACAAACCTTCCTAATCACCACTTCCATGCAGGGTCTAACTGCCCAGTCTGAGTGCCACCAGTTCCATGCAGAATTTAAATGGCCTGTTAAAGGAGCTGCCAGTGGTTTATTTTAAAATCCCACAGCCTGGGCCCAAGATGGCGGCAGAGGGCACCAGAAAACGGGGAGACCTCCCACGGGATGACGACCATGGTGGCGGATCGGCGAGGGTGTCTGCGGCTGAAGAACATACAGGGAGGCTACTGGTGACTTGAGGCAAGGAACCTCCGTAGGCCAAGGGCTGCTGGTGACTGTGGTCAAAGGACTTACACACTAGGCTGCGGACTGCTGGAGACTGACTCAAGACTGGCTGAAGGGGTACCAGGTATTAAAACCAAGATGTAAGAGGATGCCAAGGGTGTTGAAGGCTTCCTTCCTTATTGTGTCAGAGGTGTGCATCTGGAGCTTGGGTTGCTGATGGTTTGAACTGAAAGCTGTGTGACTGCGGAGGCTGCAGGAGGTGCTGGAGGTGATGCCGTGGACGTTCAGTGATTCTGTGGGGATTTTTGCTTCTCCTCTGGCTGTGAGGAGTGCTGGGAAATTTCTGCTGATAGCAAATCTTCGTCTGCCTTATGGTAGACTAAAGGAAATTTTGTGTAATTTCACATTTTCTTTTTTATTACATGACAGTAAAATACTGTAATCTTGAAACGAATGGTTCAGAAAAGGAAGTTTGAGATTGTGAATTCAAATCTTTTATGGCAAGTTATGAAATCTAATTTCATAAGTATTATTGTATTTGGCATCAGCAAATGACAATGAAGGCCACAGTTTTTCTGTAAAACCCAAATGCTTTGATAATGTCCTTCAGGAAATGTGGCACATTAAGTGAGAATACATTAAAGCTATTTGAGGTCAACTCTTAATGCCTTTGAGGCATCCTGCCAAAGTACCAGAAAGAAGTATTATTTTGTCAGAGAGAAAGTATTTGACATTCTTTCTGGATTTTGTAGATTCAAATACAATACAAAATTCAAAAATGAACTCATCCATCAGATTGCTTTGTGCTTCTTGGTGCCTTCAATACCTGAACATCAAACTGGCTAATCTTGGATTTAATATTTTTGTTTGATAGATTCATTTGTTGGCTGTATTTTTTGTAGGAGAAGCATGAGCCGCTTGCCAGGATATCAATGTACAATAAACAATCAATGGAGGAATTTGGAGGGTCAGGCATCAACCATGGGGAAAATTGGTTAGTCAGTGTTCCAGGTCAGAACCTTTTGTTGAGACTCCTTTACAACATCTTGACCATTTCTGCCCATGGATGCTCCTGATTCACTGATTTCCTCCAGCTCATTGTTTGGTCAAGCCCCTGAAGTATTTTGTGATCCATAAACTGCTCGATTTAGGTGTTAGAGTACAGTCATGGTCCCAGGCCATTGTAGGTCATGTAACCTGGAGGAAAAACATGAGATGAAATGACAGTCCAGAATATTAATCTAATTTCCGACCCAACAGTGTAGCATCTTGACTTTGAATTGTTCTGGAACACATTTAGAGTAGCGGTTAGCACAACGCTGTTATAGTGCCAGCAACGTGAGTTCGTACGTGGCACTGCCTCTCAGGAATTTGTACGTTCTTCCTCTGTCTGTGTGGGTTTCCTCCCACCCTTCAAAACGTATGCCGATTTTAGGTCAATTGTGCATAATTGAACGGTACAGGTTCGTGGGCTGAAGGACCCGATACCATGCTGTATATCTAAATTTAATTTAAAATATGATAATCGTTGAATTGAGTCAGAAAGGATCATGATGGTGAAATTCACTTGATGAACCAAAGGCCTAAAAAGGAATTTTATAATGTGTGATTCTGGCCCAAACCATGCACCAAGCTCACTGTCCTGCACACAAGTGCCTGATCCGAACAAAACTCAAAATGTTTCACCACCTTTGCTGCCTTCACCCTGCTCTCACTTTCACGTAGTGCATCTTTGACTTTTCTATCTCCTTTCAGGGAATGTGACAGTGACCAATATCCAATCATGTTGGGCATCATCAATCTTCATGGATATTGGTTGACCTGCTAAGAAATTTCAACGTTTTCAATTTTTATTCCACAGATTTTTCTTTTGTTTTTTGAAAAGAGCACAAGGAGATGGTTGCACATCAGTCTGTACAAAACTTGAATCAGAATCACAATGTGCAAAACCAAACAAGAATCCCATCATCAATAAATGATTGTGAGGTTAAAATTCCAATGATTGAGCACGTCCAACTCTTCATTGTGTTCATGTGCCCAAACTCTAATGTGCAAAATTAAGTTTTTAAAATTAAATTTAAATTTAAAATGTTTAAATTTAGACATACACCACAGTAACAGGCCCTTCCGGCCCACGAGCCTACAATTACACCCAACTGACCTACAATCCCCATACCTTTTGAAGGAGAAAACTGGAGGAAATCCTTGCAGACACGGGAACAGCATACAAACTTCTTACAGATCAAACCTGGGTCACTGGAGCTGTAACAGCCTAGCGCTAACTGTTCACAGAAAACTGAAAGCATACAAAAATTAAAATGTACCTCTCTTCAGAGAACTAAAAACAAAAGACAGATACAGAGTCAATGGCTTCTATAGAGTGCGAGACTCAGGACTGGCAAGTGGAGGAACTTGTTGCAGTGTTATGACTGAAGAGACAAGCTGAAGACATACTCCAGGTCTAGCTAGGTCTCCTGCCAAGTTGTTCCAGTAGAATGGCAGCACTGACATCTCTCTAACAATGTGCCCGCAAATCCAGCCGGGTTAATTATCACCCAGTCAGTCAACTCACAATCATCCACCGAATGATAAAGGTTGTCACTGACATGGCTATCAGGCAGCTCCAAGTCGATCCACCAATGCCCAGTTTGAATTCTGCCAGGACCACTTAGGTTCAAACCTCATCATAGCCAAAGAGGTAAATTCTAGACTGAGAGTAGAATGACTCCCTCAATACAAAGCCAGAATTTGGCCATGAGGCATCAAAAAGCTCTGGTGAAGCTAGTTAATTAGCATCAATGGTTGCAGTCAAAGGAAGGTGGTTGTGGTAATTTATGTCAGGAGTTCAGAGTCAATGAGTCAGCCCACCACATCCATGCTGACCTATTTGCCCATTTACCCTAATCCTATTTTGCTTGCATTAGGACCACATATTTCTGTGCCTTGCCTGTATAATTGTCAGTTTAAATGCCTCCTGATCTCACTCCTATGGAAATTCATTCCATATCTCAATCACTCTCTATATATAAAAAAAACACTCCTCATGTTCCCTTTAATGCTCATTCATCTCACCTTAAATGTGCCCATTGTTTTTGATATCAACATGAGGGACTATCTGGCAAGTAACATTTGCTCAAACGTGACAAGCAATGTCATTCTCCAAGAACACTACTATTGCCATGTCCTCCACCATTACCATCCTGGGGACTTACTATTGACTAGAAGCTCAACTGGAGCAACTACTTAAAGGCCATCACTGTAGAATCTGGGTATCCTAACCTCCTCACACTCAAAACCTTTCCACCGAATGCAATGCTCATGCACTCTTTATGAACTAGTAAATGCCATGCCAGGGTATTCCAACAACACCTTCTGAACTCACAACCTCTACCACCAAGGCAGATAATGCAGTGGGCACATGGGAGTACTATCATGTACAGGCTTCCCTCTAAGTCACACAGTGTCCTGATATAGAAAATGTACTGCTGGCCTTTTATTATTTGTTGGATCTCAGTCAAGGAATTTTTACCCAAGAGCACCAAAAATATTGCTTTCACAAGAAGGCATCTTCTCAAGGGCTAGTATGATTCAGCAATGAATGTGATGCACAGTTTCCAAAAAAAAATTATTATGAAACAAATACGAAAAAGGAGGTTACAGTCCGGTGGGGAGTGAAGAGTGGCCTGTTCAACAGAAAGTAAAGCAGTCAGGAATGTCATAATAACTTGCTGAATAAGCAGTTTTCAGTTCTGAGAAAGGATTCACCAGGGAGGGTGGCAAGACCTAGACTACAGCACCAGGGGATGGAGAGGTGATCCATGGGAGTTCTAGTGGCTGAAAGGTTGTGGCCTGGGCGTCTCTAGCAGGTGCTGTCGTTAGTTCACTTGCTTTCAGTGGTGAAAAAGTTTACAAAGGATAAAAAAAAACCAGACTATGGTTGAAGGGGAGGAGAACTTTAGTCTGCAGGGAGATGATCTGATCAGTTGGGCGGTAAAATGGCAAATGGAATTTAATTCAAAGAAGTGTGAGGTAATGCATTAGGTAATGACAGGGGAATGAGCAATAAATGGAAGGATATTGAATGGTTTAGAAGAACAAAGGCACCTTTAACTGTATTCAGATCCTGACAGCCGCTGAATAGGTCATTAAGTTAAGACAACTTTTTTATAGTAGCAGACATAGTAAGTAGAGAAATGGGGGGTTATTCTAGACTGCAACATGCGACAGATCACAGTTTGAATAGTGTGTGTACAGTTCTGGTCAGGAGATCATTGGAAAGATGTAGGTGCTGTGGTGAGGTGCAGATAGGAGGACAAGGATTTTGCCAGAATTGGAACACTGCAGCTATGTGAGAAGATCAGATAACTGCCAAGTCAAAGGGGTGACCATAGGTACCCTCATGTGGCCCCAGCTATACCTGCCTTTTTGTTGGTCATGTGGAGCAGTCCATTCTAAAAGCCTACACAGGCAAGGCTTTTCAACTCTTCCAAGGCTATATCGATGACAAATTTGGTGCTGCCTCGTGCACTTTGCGGCCAACTTCCACCCCAACCTCAAATTCACTTGGCCCCTCTCTAACAAAAGTCTCTCCTTTCTCAATCTTTCTGTCCCCATCTCAGGAGACAAATTCTCGACAGACATTTTCTACAAACCCACCAACTCCCACACCTGCATCAACTACAGCTCTATTCTCTCTAACATTCCTTTCTCACAGTTTTTCTGTTTCAGTTGCAACTGCACCCAAGATGAGGTCTTCCTTGTGAAATGTCCTCCTTCAAAAAGCCATCCCAGGCCCTCCTCCTTCCCACCCCCCCACCCCATCTCTATCTCTTCCCTTCCCTTATCCCTATGTCTTCTTTCTTCTAGCTCAGGGATGTCAAACTCAAATTCACGGAGGGCCAAAATTAAAAACTTGGACGAAGTCAAGGGCCGAACTAAATATTTATTGAAAATTTTCAACAATATCTGCATGTTTTCTCTTCTTTCAACATATGTAATGTTAAACTTTTTCTTATTAAAATAAATGTTTAATAATAGTTTTGGATAAACTCTTTCCAGAAGCATTAACAAATGAGAAATAAAATATTCAATAAATAATATTTCTCTATAGAGGATTTGTCAAATGTTGCTAGTGTGCTGTCGAATAGTAAAATCTGAGGGCTATTGAGAATGTGGGAGAATAACATGATTCCTGAAACAATCAAATGGGTGACTAATTGTGGGCATGAACTCTAGCAGGGTTATTTGCCATGCCCTTTTTCCATTGGTACAGATATCCTTTGATTTACACACTTTTCAAGTTTTATGCCTAATGAGCTTGTATCCAGGTGCAGGACCATTTTTAACCAGGAATATATTTATCACTGTGACATGAAACTATTGGAAGATTGTTTTATCCTGAGATTAAAGTTCATAATCCTTACTCAGGCCTGTGTGCGGGAGGGCGGGGTTTGCGGGCGATCGGGTTGGACAACGACAGTGCGGGGGCATCAGCTCTCGCTGCAGGGCGGCATCTCGGCGGATCAGCGGCCCCGTCAGCATGAGTCGCGGGTCGGCCTGCGGTAGAGAGGGGGAGTAGGCAACGGTCCTGGCGAGGTCAGGCCCGAGGCCTCCAGTTCCGGGCGCTGGGAAGTGGCCTTGGCTTCCCCTGACACCGGCCAGGCCCCAAAACCAGAGTCCAAGGTGAGACCCTGCAACGTAAACAGAGGAGGTGGGGGTGATTAGCGGGCTGACTCCAATGCATTCTGGGATTTATAGTATTAGCTGTGCATGCGCTATACTGGCGCGGCGGCCAGCGGGCCACCTCTAATACATTTTTGAAATGATCTTGCGGGCCAAATATGTGTGTTCTAGCTCTAGACCCGTTCATGCCAGGCCTCTGCCTGGAGGCCGGCTACAAGCGCGGATGTAAAATATAAAACTTACCTTACGTGGAACAGCCCTAAAAGGCTGCTCCTGCACCACATTCATGTCGAGCAGCACCTTGTAGCACCCTCCAGAGCCGATGGAGGCTGGGTGACTGGTGTCGTAGCGCCGCGTGGGCAAGCCCACAATTTACTGTGACTCTGTGGTGTTCTAATGAGAAGGACATTTTCAGATTGGAGGTAAACACATCCCCTGGTGCAAGATTTGAATTATTTCATGAATTTTGGAGATATGCTACTGTGAAGAGTTTTTAAAAATCTCTTTCCTGAGTTAATTTTTGAGGCATGTTTTGACATGATGCATCACCAGGTCAGGGTTCTTTAGAAACAAAAGGAAAATTCTTTGGCAATTTCTCCCACCAAAATGATGACATTTTTCTGGCTGGCCGCTGTCAGTCAGCATTTTAAATTGAGCATTGGCTGTGATTTTTCATATTGTCTGCTATTCCAAGGCACAATTTGTTATCAATTTCACATCTGTCTTGTAAACATTAAAAGTAAGAAATTATTCATGGAATCATTAAGATATTCCAGGACTCTCACTAGTCTGCCTTTAGAATAGCCTTGGAACTTACCATACATAACACAGATGACTCATTCTTTTCCATGGTTTAATTTTCAGTTCCCCCCCCACCTCCCTGCCCCAATGATAAGCTGTGACTTAAGTAGCTCAGGGTAGAGGGGGGTTTTCAGGGTGTTTTCAGCTCACCCTGTAACACAAAGCAACAATGAGAGATTTGTTTGAAGTGACTGTCTGCACTGTTCGAGACCTACAACTGAAAATAATAGTCCAAATGTTCCCATTACATAACATTCTAGCAGAGTTTGTTTCCTGAGTCATTCCACAGAGATTTCTAATGTTTCAGCAAAAGTTGTGATAATGTTTGGCCGTGACATTGTGCAGTATCTTCAGGACTTCAAAATTCACTTCCCCTTAGCATGTGCTGCAGCTGCTCTTCCTTAGACAAAGAAGTTCCCTTTGATATCTTTGTGAATCCTTGCATTTATAGAGGCTAAGCACACTGCTACAGAAAAAATAAAAAGAATCTGGTTATCTTATTAAAAATAAAA
Source organism: Narcine bancroftii (assembly GCF_036971445.1). NCBI lineage: Eukaryota > Metazoa > Chordata > Chondrichthyes > Torpediniformes > Narcinidae > Narcine > Narcine bancroftii. The sequence continues at coordinate 253,050,755 of NC_091472.1, forward strand.
ATGTCTTGATAGCCAATAAATTAAGGATAAATAGTTTGCAGTGATTTGAATAGAGGCATAACCAGGACTTCCAACAATACAGACTCTGTCTTTTAAAATGTGAATAAGATACTCAGATTAGGGAATATATGTAAAGAGGAAAACAGAATTAGCATTTCAGCTGAATTTTCATCAGATGTTGTAACAAAGCTTTTTTTTTCATTTGTGTTCAGTCCAATTGGGTTCCTGGAAACCAGGGGGAAAACCCCAAAGCAAAGAAGTTGGAATGTTGGCAACTTTGTCAGGGACTTGTGAAGTATGGCAACTCGACCTACTAAGCAGGAGGTCTCCTTCCAACATCTGGTACATGATGTCATATCCTGAGGTTCCTGAGATCCTGCTGTTTAGATAGGTCAGGAAGCTTATCCCCTGCCAGCAGGATCTTGTTGGGCAGATGGTACCTGCTGAGAGCAACACCTCAGCACTGACACCCCACCCCTGCGCTCCCTCCCCCCTGCAGCTGCAAGGACAAAAGGAACAACCTGCTGCAACTCCCTGAAGCCTCTGATCAGGTCTCCCAGGGCAGCAAAGGTGCAACTCACCATTCAGAGTAGCAGAAAATACACACAGAAAACTTCAACATTTGGCAACTATCCACAAACTTTACAAAGATTATTACTGAGTTTACAAAGTTTGTTCTTGCCACAGGTTCTGTGAAGGGAGCCTTTCACTGCATCATTTCCAATGAGATTGAAGTTGATTTGACTGTCAAGTTTTCATCCACCTCCAACTCACTATGCTCTTGCTTTGTTTTTAAAAGTGAATTTGGGTGAGCCCAAGAACACACTTGGAGACTACATTTGGAGACTAAATTTAAATCATTCTGATTATGTGATCAACAATTGGAGACAGTAAGTACCAAAGACAAGATGTTTAAACTTCTTCCCCACTATCCTGTTCAACAAATATATTCAAATATTTAGTCCAACATGTTCAGCATATCTTGTATCTCATTTTGCTTTAGACAGCTTCTTACCTTGTCTAAGATTTAAGAAGATTTCCTGTAGCATTACATTTGACAAAGGGCTCAGGCCCAAAACATTGCTTTTCCTTTACTTCTTATAGATACTGCATGATCTGTTGAATTTCCCCAGTCCTTTTGTGAATTGCACTGCAATCACAGCGTCTACAGACTTTCCTGTTTAACTTAATTTAACAGCTTGTTATGTAGTACAAACCAAATGCCTTTTCTGGAAGTCAAAACACCCCATTACAGAACTTAAAACAAAAGGTCAGAATTCCCCCATGTAAAACAAAACCAATACTTGCTATTTTTGTTGCTCAGATAAACCTGAAATTATAACTGATCGTTGTGAACCTAAACATGTCATAGTTTGCCTTTTGTCTTCCTTAAAGATGGTTTGGTTTCTGTTTGGCATCTCAGTTCTTTTTTTTGGAACATTTTATTTTTAATTTGCATCAATGCATACATATAAATTCTTCATCATATAACAATACAAAATAATAAAAATGATACCAAATGATATATATATTTTTCTTTTTATCCCTCTCCCTCCCCCTCCCCAAAAAAAATAAAAGAGAGAAAAAACGGAAAACACCTGAATTTATTATCATTCACTATTCATATATTCCTAACATTTTATTCTATCCAGAACATATTAATTGGGAGGAATGGGTGTTATGGACAATGTGGATGGACTCTTACGAATGAAATCCTTATGGTTTCCAAATCGTATAAAAATTCTCAGGATGATTCCTTAAATTATAAGTAATCACTTCTAATGGAATACAATTTTGAATTTCCGTATGCCGTCGATCCAACCTTATAAAATTATCTGACTTCCATGTTACTGCCATACATTTCCGTGCCACTGCTTTGCTACACTCAAAAACTTTTGTTGATATTTGTCTAACTTTAATTTGGTATCAATGTCATATAAATCACCAAGCAAAAATATTCTGGATCTTTTGGTATCTGTATCTTCATAATTTGTCCCAATAATATATTCAAATCTTCCCAAAATTTTCTCACTTTTTCACAAAACCAAACTGCATGTAATAAGATTCCTGTTTCTTTGTTACATCTTAAATATTTGTCAGAACAAATGTAATTTATATGGAGGGTAGTATAATTTTTTTAATTTTTTTTATTTTTCACGCTATAAACCATATTGACCAAGATACATACAGACATTTTTCTTCTTAAATATATACAGTGTCGTTTTCTCCCCCTTTTTCCCCCTCCCTTCCCTCCCTCCCTCACCCCTTTCCCCATTTATTTGAAGTTCAATCTATAAGATACCTTAAACCCATTAAACAATGTTGTCACTTAATAAAAACAAACAAGAAATTTTACTGAGTCAGTTCTTTTCGTTATCTTCTCCTTCTGTCATTTTTGGTGGTGGAAGTCCATGGTAGGATTTCTCTATTGTGTTTCATGTATGGCTCCCATATTTGTTCGAATATTGTGATGTTATTTCTTAAATTATATGTTATTTTTTCTAATGGAATACATTTATTCATTTCTATATACCATTGTTGTATTCTCAAGTTGTCTTCTAATTTCCAGGTTGACATAATACATTTTTTTTGCTACAGCTAGGGCTATCATAACAAATCTTTTTTGTGTTCCATCCAAATCGAGTCCAAATTCTTTGTTTCTTATATTACTTAGGAGGAAGATCTCTGGTTTTTTTGGTATATTGCTTTTTGTCATTTTATTTAATAACTGGTTTAGATCTTCCCAAAATTTTTCCACTTTCTCACATGTCCAAATTGCATGAATTGTTGTTCCCGTTTCCTTTTTACAGCGAAAACATCTGTCTGATACTGTTGAGTCCCATTTATTTAACTTTTGAGGTGTGATGTATAGCCTGTGTATCCAGTTATATTGTATCATGCGTAACCTCGTGTTTATTGTATTTCTCATAGTTCCGGAGCATAGCTTCTCCCATGTTTTATTCTTTATCTTTATGTTTAGATCTTGTTCCCATTTTTGTTTAGGTTTACCGTTTGTTTCCTCATTCTCCTTTTCTTGCAGTTTGATGTACATGTTTGTTACAAATTTTTAAATTATCATTGTGTCTGTAATCACATATTCAAAATTGCTTCTTTCCGGTAACCTCAGACTGTTTCCCAATTTGTCCTTCAAGTAGGTTTTCAGTTGGTAGTATGCAAACATTGTATCGTGAGTTATATTATATTTATCCTTCATTTGTTCAAAGGATAATAATTTATTTCCCGAAAAACAATTTTCTATTCTTTTGATCCCTTTTCTCTCCCATTCTCTAAAGGAAAGGTTATCTATTGTAAAAGGGATTAGCTGATTTTGCGTCAATATTAGTTTTGGTAGTTGGTAATTTGTTTTATTCCTTTCTACATGAATCTTCTTCCAAATGTTGAGCAGATGATGCAATACCGGTGAATTCCTACGTTGCACCAATTTTTCATCCCATTTATATAGTATATGTTCAGGTATCTTCTCCACCAATTTTATCTAGTTCTAATCTGGTCCAATCTGGTTTTTCCCTTGTTTGATAAAAATCTGATAGGTGTCTTAATTGTGCGGCTCTATAATAATTCTTAAAGTTTGGTAGTTGTAAGCCTCCTTGTTTGTACCATTCTGTTAATTTATCTAGTGCTATCCTCGGATTCCCCCCTTTCCATAAGAATTTCCTTATTATTTTCTTTAACTCCTTGAAGAATTTCTCTGTTAGGTGTATTGGTAATGACTGAAATAGGTATTGTAGCCTTGGGAAAATGTTCATTTTAATACAGTTTATCCTTCATATCAGTGTTAGTGGTAAGTCTTTCCAATGCTCTAAGTCATCTTGTAATTTTTTCATTAATGGATGGTAATTGAGTTTATATAGATGGCCGAGGTTTTTATTTAGTTGTATATCTAGGTATCGCATTGCTTGTGTTTGCCATCTAAATGGCGATTCTTTCTTAAACTTTGTGAAATCTGCATCATTCATTGGCATTGCTTCACTTTTATTTGCGTTGATCTTGTACCCCGATACTTCTCCATATTCCTTCAATTTCCTATGTAATTCTTTTATTGATATTTCTGGTTCTGTTAGGTATATTATAACGTCATCTGCAAATAGACTGATTTTATATTTCTCTTTTATTTTTATCCCTCTTATTTTATTTTCTGTTCTTATCAGTTCTGCTAGTGGTTCTATAGCTAATGCGAACAGCGAGGGAAATAGTGGACATCCCTGCCTTGTTGATCTGCTTAAGTTAAATTGTTTTGATATATATCCATTTACTGTCACTTTCGCCAATGGTCCCTTATATAATGCTTTAATCCAATTAATATATTTCTCTGGTAGGCTGAATTTTTGTAGTACTTTGAATAAATAATTCCATTCTACTCTGTCAAAGGCCTTCTCTGCGTCTAAAGAAACCGCACTGTTGGAGTTTTATTTCCTTCTACTGCATGAATTAAGTTAATAAATTTACAGATATTGTCTGTTATTCGTCTTTTTTTAATAAATCCAGTTTGGTCTAGATTTAGTATTTTTGGTACATAGTCGGCCAATCTGTTTGCTAATAGGAGGGTAGTAGTTTGAGCAGTCTGATTTCTCGCCTTTGTTTTTGTACAGGGTGATGATGGTGGCATCACGAAGATCCTGAGGCAATTTACCTTGGTCCCAACAAAGCTTGAAAAACTCATGCAGTTTGGCATGCAGAGTTTTGCCGCCAGCCTTCCAGACTTCTGGGGGGGATTCCATCCATACCTGCTGCTTTGCCACTTTTCAGTTGTTCGATTGCCTTATATGTCTCATCCAGGGTGGGAACCTCATCCAGCTCTAGCCTTAGGGGCTGTTGAGGGAGCTGGAGCAGGGCGGAATCTTGGACTGAGCGGTTGGCACTGAAAAGAGATTGGAAGTGTTCTGACCATCGGTTGAGGATGGAGATCTTGTCGCTGAGGAGGACTTTGCCGTCTGAGCTGCGCAGCGGGCTTTGGACTTGGGGTGAGGGGCCGTACACAGCCTTTAGAGCCTCGTAGAAACCCCTGAAGTCGCCAATGTCCGCGCTGAGCTGGGTTCGTTTGGCGAGGCTAGTCCACCACTCATTTTGGATCTCCCGGAGTTTGCGCTGAAGATGGCTGCATGCTTTGCGGAAACTGCCAAAATGTTTGGCCTGGAAGTCAGCCTGAAGAAAACTGAGGTCCTCCATCAGCCAGCTCCCCACCATGACTACCAGCCCCCCCACATCTCCATCGGGCACACAAAACTCAAAACGGTCAACCAGTTTACCTATCTCGGCTGCACCATTTCATCAGATGCAAGGATCGACAATGAGATAGACAACAGACTCGCCAAGGCAAATAGCGCCTTTGGAAGACTACACAAAAGAGTCTGGAAAAACAACCAACTGAAAAACCTCACAAAGATAAGCGTATACAGAGCCGTTGTCATACCCACACTCCTGTTCGGCTCCGAATCATGGGTCCTCTACCGGCACCACCTACGGCTCCTAGAACGCTTCCACCAGCGTTGTCTCCGCTCCATCCTCAACATCCATTGGAGCGCTTACACCCCTAACGTCGAAGTACTCGAGATGTCAGAGGTCGACAGCATCGAGTCCACGCTGCTGAAGATCCAGCTGTGCTGGATGGGTCACGTCTCCAGAATGGAGGACCATCGCCTTCCCAAGATCGTGTTATATGGCGAGCTCTCCACTGGCCACCGTGACAGAGGTGCACCAAAGAAAAGGTACAAGGACTGCCTAAAGAAATCTCTTGGTGCCTGCCACATTGACCACCGCCAGTGGGCTGATAACGCCTCAAACCGTGCATCTTGGCGCCTCACAGTTTGGCGGGCAGCAACCTCCTTTGAAGAAGACCACAGAGCCCACCTCACTGACAAAAGGCAAAGGAGGAAAAACCCAACACCCAACCCCAACCAACCAATTTTCCCTTGCAACCGCTGCAATCGTGTCTGCCTGTCCCGCATCGGACTTGTGAGCCACAAACGAGCCTGCAGCTGACGTGGACTTTTTACCCCCTCCATAAATCTTCGTCCGCGAAGCCAAGCCAAAGAAGAGAGGAGGGTAGTATAATTGATGTAAAAAATTATATTGAACCATTTAATATCTAATATTGATTGTATTGGTTACACTCTCCTGGCATAATCTTGACCAAACCTCATCATGAATCTGTATATTTAAATCTTTTTGCCATTTTTTTTCTGCATTGTGTCTTGTAATTATATATACATATTAGTAATAAATTTCTCAATAAATATATGAATTATTAAATACTCAAATGGGCTCTGTTTCAGAAGTCTAAAATTTGCACCTAATTTCTTTTTTTAAATATGATTTAAGCTGATGGTATGAAAAAATAGTTTTATTTGGTGTATTGTATTTCTCTTTTATTTGTTCAAAAGTCAAGAAAAAAGAACTTAAGAAACAATCTTTTATCCTCTTTATCCCATTATTGTGCTAGATATCAAAGAAATGATTATTTAAAGTAAAAAGAATAAGTGGATTCTGCTTTAACATCATCTTAGTTATTTGATAGTTCTTAATTCCTCTTTGTATATAAATTTCATTCCTTATCTTGAATAAATGTTTTAAAATTGGTACTCCTTTCAAAAGTTCTTTGTTCCATTTATACAAAAAATGTTCTGGATTAGTTTCTCCTATATTATTTATTTCAATATGTACCCACGTTATCTTCTCCCCAATTTGATAACAGGAGGATAGAAATTTTAATTGCACTGCTTTATAATAATTTTTAAAATTCAGCAACCGTAATCCTCCCTGATCAAATTTCCAAGTTAATTTTTCCAAAGCTATCTTTGGCATTTTATCACGACAAATAAATTTTCTTACATTTTTATTTAATTCTTGAGAAAACTTCATTGGATTCGGAATAGGTAACAACTGAAATAAATATTTCAACCTGGGAAAAATATTCATCTTTATAAAATGTATCCTTCCTATTAAAGTTATTCGTAAATCTTTCCATCTCTTTAAATCTTCATTGATTTTTTTGTGTAATGGTACATAATTCAATTTAAATAAATTATTTAACTTTCTATCAATATTAATTCCTAAATATTTAATTGTTTCCTTTTGCCACTTAAACTTTATCACCTGCTTTCTTAATGTATAGCCCCCATCATTCACAGGCATCACTTCACTCTTACCTACATTGAGTTTATAACCTGATATCAAACCATATTCTGCCAATTGTACATTTATTTTCTTCAATTATATTCTGGTTCTGTCAGATATAATATAACATCATCTATAAACAAGCTAACTTTAGGTTCTCTATCTTCTATCATAAAACCATTAATCTCATTATCTCTTCTTATCACTTTTGCCAATGGTTCTATATCCAATGCAAATAAAAATGGTGATAATGGGCATCCTCGATAATGGAAAAGATTTAGATATTTGCCTATTCATGGCCACCTTAGCCTTTGGATGATAATACAAAGCTCCTATCCAATTTATAAAATCATTTGGAATTCTGAAAACATTCAATACTTTAAATAAAAAGTCACATTCTAGTCTATCAAATGCTTTTCCCTCATCTAAACATCTTGGTTCTTGTTTGGGTCTGCAGAGTAGGGGAGTGTGGTGCATAGTCTATGTCCCATTAGAAGCTCAGCAGGTGACATGCCACATTGAATTGGCGAAGCTCCGGAACTCAATAGAGCTAGATATGCATCTGAGCCACTGTCTAGTGCTTTCTAGAGCAACTGTTTAATTATGTGAACTCCTTTCTCTGCTTTGCTGCTTGACTGTAGATGCAAAGGACTTTTGAAGTTGCATGTTAGAAATCATACTCTTCTGCAAATTCTGGAATTTTTTACAACTGTAGCATGGTCCACTGTGACTGTAGACAATTTGAGGAATTCTGTGTCCTGCAGAGTGATTTCATATATTTGATCATGCAAGCAGCAGACATGCTAGGAAGCCGAGCAATCTCCAGATAGTTCGATAGATAATCAATAACCAGCAAGTAATTCTTCCCATCCATGTGGAACAGATCAGTCCAAACTTTCTCCCATGGTTCTGCTGATACATCATTTATTATCATGGGTTCCTTTGTCTGCTTTGTGTGATGTTTCAAACAGGTCACACAGCTTGAATCCATCCTGTTAATGTCAGCATTTATTCATAGTCAATAAACAGCAGTTCTGGCTCTCCTCTTGCATTTTTCAATTCCAAGGTGCCCCTCATGCACCCTTTCCAGCATCTCTTGTCGTAGTGATTGAGGAATGATAATTCTGTTCTGTCTGAGTAGAAGCCCATTGACAACACTCAGCTCAGCTCTGATGTTGTAGTATGGTTGACATTCATCTCTAGGTCATTCTTCATTCAGATTCTTTACCTTCTGTAGAATTGTAACCTTTTCTGTTTCCGCTGTGATCTGCTTAGATTTCATGTCAGATACGGGAAGAGATTTAGTGATCAGATTCCTATGGAGATTCACATCTATCTCTGTGAACTCTCATTGGGTGCTTCACTCTGTGTTATTGCCTTGGATAACACATCAGCTAACACAATAAGTTTCCCTGGTGTGTACACCAATTCAAAGTCATAATATTGTAGCTTCATCATCAGTCTTTGGATTCTTGGTGACATTTCACTGAGATTTTTCTTGATTATTGCTATTAATGGCATATAGTCTGTCTCTGCCACGAATGTTGGTATACTATACACATAACTGTGGAATTTCTCGAGTTCACAGACCAGATTTGGGCATTCTTTCTTGATCTGTTCCAATCAACATTCAGATGTGGTCATCATCCTTGATGCATAAAGTCTGAAGTAGTACAGCACCTATTCCATCTTTTGAAGCATCCATGGATATTTTTGTCTTTCTGGATGCATCAAAGAATGTCAAAAGTACTGGTTCTGAGGTTAGAATGGTCTTCAGTTGGCCCCATTCTTCCTCGTGGTTATCTGTCCACTTGAATTCACATTTGTCTTGTAACAACTTCCTTAGGTACATTGTTTTGGAAGACAGGTTTGGTGTGAATTTACCAATGAAATTAATAATTCCCAGCACTCTCAACATGCCTTTTTTGTCAGTGGGTCTGGGCATCTCTAAAATTGCTTTCACCTTACTCTACATCTGCCTCTGACATCTGTAAGGTAAAAACATCATGAGATGGGACCGGAGAAGGAGTCACCCAGTTCTAAGGAGTAACAGAATGCAGATGTGACCTTGTACACTCAAGATAAGCTTTGCACTAACAAGAATGATGTGCAGCAGGCTAACAGAGAAGGATAGCAACAGTTTATTCATTGGACAATGTAATGGTATGATAATTTACTAAGTACGTATCCTGAGGTATAAAAAAAACACCACTTGCTGATAACGGCAGAATGCGCCTTCTCCAACTAACACTGTTAGTTGCAAGTGTTACAATCCGGTAATAAAGAACAAAGAACCTTGATTTCGACTCAGTCTGGTGTTTGACTCACTCATTCATGAACAAAGCAGACCTAACACATCTTGTCTTCCAGAAAGGTGATTTCATTCACACCAACTGGCATTTTTCTCTGTTTAACTTTAATCCATACTTCTGGATGTGTTGTGTTGTTTTTGTGTGGATCCCCATTGGATCATGTCATCCATGTACACATGTACCCCATTTATGCCTTGTATGATGTGCTCCATTGTTCTGTGGAGCACTTCCGGAGCTGAGGAAATTCCAAAAGGCATCCTCAGACAAGAGTATCAGCCAAACGGTGCTATCATCATACAGTTTTATTTTCCAGAAGCCCTGGGATGCATCCAATTGAGTGAAAAACTTTGTACTGGCCATCACACTTGTAATTTCATTCCTGGTTGGAATCTGATAATGTTCCCTCTTTAAATTGGCATTCAAAACTTTTGGATCCATGCACTCACATAGGTCACCATTCTTCTTTTTGACACACACCATTGAATTCACCCATTCTGTGAGCTCTTCCGCTTTCTTTATGACTCCTAGTGTCATCATTCAGTCGACTTTCTGCTTGAGCTTTTATTTTAGTGGTGCTGTGTTATGGATTTGTGTTAACCCTTAGTTTAATGTTAAAACTATATTTTATCTAGATATGTATTCTAAGTTAGTTAGTTGTGGGCTGGTAAAGGGTCACACAGGTCAGCACACTTACACAGAACCATTGTTTTCAGAGAAGAGTGTTCATTTTCGGAGTCACCGTGTCTTGGAAGGACAGAACCAATGGATTTTAAGTAGTTCCTTAATTATTGAAGAACAATGGAGTGTTTGCTTTGCTAAAAACTGAAGTATTTAAGTACTCAATAAGAACTGTTGAGGAAGCCATCTGTTTTTAAACAAAGCCACTTAAACCTTTTGAAACAGAGGTGAAGTAATCTTTCAGAATCATGTTGTCTACAAGACGGAACTATGAAGATCACATGTTTTACAAGAAACTGGGGTTGGCAACTGTTTACAGTTACAGCCACCTGATTTCAAGAAATATATTATCGAATTCAAACATTTTTAGTTCAGTTCATTTTGGAGTTGACAGAAGTCAAAACCCTGTGACACACAGGGTTTGAAACCTTGTGAAGGACAGGGTTGAGTTACAGTAATCAGAATAGGTGCTGTTGTGTGTGTTACTCCTGGGAAAAGGGGAACACAGGATCAGTGGCTTTTGAAATAAGGAAGACCACTTCACTGTCTTTTTAGAAAAGGACAGAATTCTACTGGGTCTATTTTTGGAAGGCCACTTCATTTAACTCTTGTCTGGGTTTGTGAATTCATCATGGAAGAAAATAGCCACATTCCTTGTCTCCTGGAAAAGAGGACAGAATTGTGAGTAAAGAGGCCTGAGATATGATATTTAAAAGCACATTGTAGTGGCACTATGGTGGCACTACAACTTCCAGAATGAAGTGAACTGGCCACGTGACATCAGCACGTAATGACATCAGTGCATGTCGAGCACGTGATTCAGGCTTTTAAAAGGTTGCGAGGGTGATGAAGATAAAATCCATTTGATTCACTCTGAAAAAACCTTGTGTAATTATTTCGTCATGTCCACTGTGATTCCAGTGGCCACAATTGGTGACCCTGATGAGCCCAAAAATGTATTTTTGGACAAACATGGACTCTGCAGCTGTTGCTGTGAAGCTGCCACCTTTCTGAACAGCTGAGCCGGAACTGCGGCTCCAACAGGCTGAAGCACAATTTCACCTTCACAAAGTCGAATTGGACACCACTTATTATTACCATCTTGTCAATGCCCTGAACCAGGCTGTCGCTAAGAGGGATCCATCATGTACCAGCAAGTACGACACTTCAAAGGAACTTTTATTACATATATATGGTAAGTCCCATAGGGAAAGGGCAGCCAAGCTATTACATCTTGATGGGTTGGGAGACTGGGCCCCTTCAGAACTAATGGATGAGATGCTTTTTCTGACACCTGGTGAAAGACCCAATATGTTATTCGAGCAGCTCTTTTTAGAGCGAATGCCAGATGATATTAGACTCTTGTTATCCAATTGTTCATTTGAAGACCCAAGAGCTGTAGTGGAGGCTAAAAAGCACAGCAAGGCAAGGCAAGTCTTCACCACCAACCTCTCCAATATTGACCCCCGTGTCACACTCTAGTGCTCTTAGCACATCACTCCCTACAAACTGGCAAACCCCCCAAGACAAGCAAGAAGCCCGTGGACACTTTGTCTTGGTATTATTACCACAGGCATTGGGGAGTAAATGCTCACAAGTGCCTTCTGTCCTGCTTGCTCATGGGAAACACTCAGGCCAACTGCCAATAAGAGCTTCAGCAGTTGGCGAGAAAGCTGCAAGCCTACTGTGTGGATGGGTCCAGTTGTCCCAGTGAAAATTTCTGGGGACATGGGTTCAGAAGTTAGTGTATTTCCACCCACTGGTTTTGACACACACCATCCTACCCCGGACTGGCAACTACGAGCAGTTAACAGTTCCAACATTCCAACCTTTGGCACCAGGAAGATGAATATCAAGTTTGAGAATCACCTCTACACTTGGCTATTTATTATAGCAGCAGTATCCCGACCTTTGCTTGGTGCAGATTTTCTTCAGGGTCATTCATTCCTCGTCGACTTAAAAGGGCATCAGCTAATAGATGGAACTACTTTTCAGTCTATTCCTCTGGCAGACGCCTATACCCTGCTCTGTGCCTTCAAACATTAAGTAAACCAGTAGATGAATTCTCCAAGCTGTTGGAAGATTTCCCTGAGATTACTACTCTACAGTTTTCTGCCTCCACTGCAAAGTATGGTGTTACTCATCCCATTTGTACCAAGGACCCTCCTATCCATGTCGCTTTCCTCCAGAGAAGCTGTATTTAGCTAAGGAAGATGGAGGAACTAGGCATAATTCGTAGGTCTAACAGCCCCTGGGCATCTCCATTACATATGTTCCAAAAACACAATGGAGGTTGGCAACCTTGTGGAGATTACAGGTGGCTTAATGATGCCACCAATCTGGATCGTTATCTGATACCTCATATTCTGGATTTTTCAGCTACTTTTCATGGAGTAAAGATCTTCTCCAAAATAGACTTGGTGTGTGGCTATCACTAAGAACCAGTAGAGCCAGAAAAATTTTCAAAAACAGCAATAATTACCCCATTTGGGTTGTTCAAATTTTCATGGATGCCATTCAGATTAAAGAATGCCACTCTATCATTTCAATAGGGCAATGGATGCTTTAGGTTGTGGTATGACCAATGTCTTAATTTACCTCAATGACATTTTAGTGGCCAATGCAACTAAGGAAGAACATTTGGAACATCTTCAAACTCTTTTTATTCATCCTCAAATCTTTGGACTGACCTTCAATACAGATAAATCCATTTTTGGACAAGAAATGATTGATTTCTTGGGACATAGGATTTCTCAGGAAGGCATGTCTCCGCTGCCATTACCAAATACTCAAGACTTGCTATGGTTAAAAGACTGCTGAAATTCTTGGGATTGGTAAATATTTACCTTCGGTTTCTTCTGGAAGCAGCTCATATCATAAAGCCTCTTTTCGATTTACTGTCCAGAAATGCCAGAACCATCCATTGGAGTGAAGAGGGAAACAATGCCTTCTTGAAGATAAAAGATTTGCTGACTCACGTCACTACGCTCAGCTCTCCAGTTTTAAATGCAACCACTACCCCTTCACAGACACTTCCAGTATGGGGGTAGGAGGTGCACTTCATCAATATGTCAACGGGCAATGGAAACAGTTAGCATTCTTCAATTGCCATCTTCCTGAAGCAGAGAAGAAATACAGTGCTTTTGATAAAGAACTTTTGGCCATTTACTGATCTATTCAACACTTCCATTATTTTTTGGAGGGCAAAGATTTTACTATGTACATCGACCACCAGCCCTTAACATTTGCATTTTCCAAGGTCGCAGAGCCCTGGTCAGCTCGACAACAATGGCAAATATCAATCATTTCAGAATTCTCCACAAAAACCTTACATATTTCGAGAAAAGGCAATGTAGTAGCTGATGTACTTTTCCGCTCTGCTCCACTCGAGTTTTCGTCTATAGATCAAAGTATTGACTACACAGATTTAGGCGTGGCCCAAGAACATGACCATGAGATAAATGCTTATCGGACTGCAATCACAAACCTGCAATTGAAAGATGTCCAGTTTGCAATTAATGGCAAACTACTCCTCTGTGGTATATCAACTGGACACTCATGTTCAGTAGTTCCGGCATCATGGAAACGTACAGAATTTGACTCAGTACATAGTCTCTCACATCCATTGATTAGATCCACCATTCATATGGTTTTGGATATGTTCATGTGGCACAGTCTTAAAAAGAGATGTTACACAAATGGTAAGGTCCTGCATTGTCTGCCAAAAAGCAAATGTTCAGTGGCATATTAAGGCTCCACTGTAGTCCTTCCCAGCAGTTACTCGGCTTTTTGCTCACGTCGTTGGTCCATTTCCTGTTTCAAGAGGATACCATTATTTTTTTACAGTAATAGACAGGTTTATGCAGTGGCCCGAGGCTGTGCCTATGGTAGATGCTACTACAGACACTTGTGCTTGAGGGTACCTCAGTTCCTGGGTGTCTCATTTTGGTTTACCGGCGTACGTCACTTCAGATAGAGCACCACAATTTACTTCCTCACTGTGGACGGCCTTGTCTCGCTTACTCAGTACAACAATTCATTATACGAATGCCTTTCATCTCCAGCCCAATGGAATGGTGGAAAGATTTCATCGACATCTCAAGTCATCCTTGATGGCTCGGTTAGAGGGCCCGAACTGGGCTGATGAGCTGCTCTGGGTATTACTGGGCATTAGAACAACTCCAAATAAGGACATTGAAGCTTCATTTGCGGAGCTCGTGTACGGCACAGGCTAAGGGAAGCTGTAGGAAAATTGATCCCTATACCACCATCGTCGCACAGAGAACACTCTTCCTTTGACCTGAAGACCTCAAAAACTGAGAATATGCCTTCGTCCAAAGGGGAACATTTGGTCAACCTTTATAGTCACCCTATGAAGGACCTTATAGGATACTCAGACAAACTAGGTTGAACTGTATTTTGGATATTGGAGGGAAGCCACCATCTTTCACTATTGACCGGCTTAAATCTGCTCATGTGGACAACCCTCCCCCACTGCAGCACCCAACAGCCCATCACAGAGGTTGACAACCTAAAAGACAGACAAACTTTCTGCCGGTTCTGGGGTGGGGGTTGTGTGTAATGGTGCTATGGCAGCACTACAACTCCCAGAAGGGAGCGAACTGGCCACCTGACGTCAGTGCATGATGGTGTCAGCATGTGTCAAGCTTTTAAAAGGTTGCATGGGTGATGAAGATAAAATCCATTTGATTCACTCTAAAAATACCTTGTGGGGTTATTTCGTCAAGCCCACTGTGATTTCAGTGCCACAGCTTTATAATTATTTCAGAACTGAGAATTTAAGACCGTCAAGTAAGACTAAAATGATGCTGAAGTTTTAAAAATTGACTTTTCAAAGTGGGACTTTATGACACACACATTTACATTTTACAATTGCTCACAGTGGGGTTAAATTTAGATTTAAGTTTATAGAATATTAAGAAATGTTACATTATCAATAGTTTAATAAGGTGAATTTTACATTGGTGTTGTTGTGTTAGTACTAACAAAGTCCCTTTAGTCCCAAAAATAATTAAGATAGTTGCTAGTTTGTAACAGCCGGAACTCGCCTTGGGGCATGCACTACTGGCTGTGTGTCCTCTTTTAACTGTATCTTATAGGTAAATGGAAGAAAACTCAAACACCTTGAAGATGTCGGGAAATTGATTCAGTATTTCCTCTATGCATGCTCACTGTTAATGTGATACACCCTCTTGACTAGGTTTAAGATTTCACATGCTTTATCACCAGGCAGTGAATAATGTCCATCTGGGACTACTGTGAACCTGAAGTGGAGCTCTTTATCTTTAACTTTCATCTTGAGTTTACATGTACCTTCTGTGCCGATGCTCTGTCCATTGTAGGCTTTGAGCAGTACAGGATTTGCATGGATATATGGCTTTATCTTCATTATCGTCATGGTCAGAGATCAAATTGTACTTTGCCCCTGTGTCAAACTTGAAAGGAATAATTATTCCATTTGAATGCAATGACTCAGTCCATTTATCCTTCTTGACACTGTTCACTTCTTTCACCACTATGCCCACAAAAAATGTATCACTGAGAGCACTTTCTTCTATAGTGCGTACAGTGTCTTCTGTAGTGTATTCTTTAGTGTGTCCACTTTTACTTCTGTTTCGTTTCCCTTTGGAAAGATGTTGCTTTGCATAGTGATTCTGCCCTTTGCACTTGTTAGACTTTCCCATTAGCTGGGCATTGCTTTTTCACATGTTTAATGCCAAATCGTTTACAATTGAATGTCTCTCCATCTTTTTGTTGGTTCCTGTATCTCATTTTTTGTTTGTGTGTGTGTTCAGACACTGTGGCTATGACTATGCCTTAATTTTCATTGGCTTTTATACTATCACTAATTATTTTTGCGTGCTGCAGAGCTAATTCACTGGTGTGGCATATCTTCACAGCTCCAGCTCTGTCTTTTGCAGCAACCTCTCTCTCACTTTCTTACCATTAATTCCGAACACAATTTGATCATGGATCATTGAACTTTGCAGCGATCTAAAATTGCATGTTCTTGCTTTTAATTTTAAGTCGGTTTTAAAAAGTATCAAACTTCTCTCCCTGCATCTGCGTGCGCGAATGAAACATGAATATCTCGAAGGTTTCATTTTTCTTTGGTGAACAGTGTTCATCAAACATCTCAATAACCTTGTCAACTTTGCTCTGATCTTCTGCCTTGGCAAAAACAAATGTGTTGTAAACCTCTAGCGCTTGAGGTCCCACCACAGTAAGTAGCAGTGCAATCTTCCATGTATCCTGTTCGATATCGATTCCAATGGTTTGCAGGAACAGCATAAAGCTTTGTTTAAACCACTCATGGTCAACATTTCCAGTCCATTTTACTCACTATGTACACTGTGTGTTTCTTTTTTTATTTCACTTCTGTGTACAGCAGAACTTGGTTGTTACTTCTATTCTTGGCTATTTATTCGACTCCTGGCTGTTTCTTCCACTCCTGGTACCATGTGATGTTTCTTTTACTACAGTAAAGAAACTTTGGTTCTTTTTAAAACAACTAGATTTATTAACTAAGCAAACAGTTCTAAGGACAGAACATAAACATGCCAGACCTCATGTGGAGGTTTCCATCTTGAATCTACCCAAGATGGAACAGCATTCCCAAGATGCAACATTCCCCAGATGCTGCACACTCTGTCTCCAACTCCTCCTGGTTTTTATTATCCCATTTAAATATAAAAATAACATTTTTTACGTTGTGCCTTCCCGACACTGGCGAGACCATTGCTGAACACCTATACTCTGTGAGCCTAAACTTGAGTTTACTGTAACCAATCATTTCAATTTCTCCAATCATTCCTACAATGACATGTCTATCCTCGGCCTCACCCATTTTCAAGATGAGGCCAAACGTAAACTTGTGAAACAACACAGCACATTCCTCTTAGACTGCTTTAAACATTGATTTTTCAAATCTTAGACAACGCCCCCCACCCCACCAATTTGATTCCAATGTTTTCATCTCTTCTAGAAACATAGGAACATAGGAAGTAGGAACAGGAGCAGGCCAAAAATGGCCCATCGAGCCTGCTCCGCCATTCAATAAGTTCATGGCTGATCTAATTTATGACCTAACTCCACCTACCTGCCTTCTCCCCATATCCCTAAATTCCTCTATCATGTAAAAATGTATCTAACCGAATTTTAAATAACTTTAATGAAGCAGCCTCAATCACTTCCCTGGTTAGAGAATTCCAAACATTCACTACTCTCTGGGAAAAACTATTTTTCCTCATCTCTGTCCTAAATATACTCCCCCGAATCTTGAGATTGTGTCCTCTCGTTTTAGTTTCCCCGGCCAGCTCAAAAAACCTTCCTACATCTATCCTATCCATACCCTTCATAATCCTATATGTTTCTATAAGATCTCCTCTCATTCTTCTGAACTCGAGTGAATACAATCCTAGATTATTTAATCTTTCATCATAAGTCAACCCCTTCATCCCAGGAATCAACCTAGTAAACCTCCTCTGGACTGTCTCCAAAGCCAGTATATCTTTCATCAAATATGGAGACCAGAACTGGACACAGTACTCCAGGTGCTGTCTCACCAGTACCTTATACAGTTGCAACATTACCTCCCTACTCCTGAATTCAATTCCTCCAGCGATGAAGGCCAACATTCCATTTGTCTTCTTAATAACCTGCTGCACCTGCAACCTAACTTTTTGCGATTCATGCATAAGCACTCCCAAGTCCCTCTGCACAACAGCATGCTGTAGTTTTTCACCCTTTAAATAATATTCAGCTCTTTTATTTTTCTTGCCAAAGTGGATAACCTCACACTTACTAACATTGTACTCCATCTGCCAGACCTTTGCCCACTCATCCAGCTTAACTATATCCCTCTGCAGACTCTCCAATTCTCATTACAATTTGCTCTTCCACTCAATTTGGTGTCATCCACAAACTTGGCTACACCACATTTTGTCCCCTCCTCCAAGTCATCAATGTAAATGATGAACAGTTGTGAGTTTCTTTTTGTTTAGTGCAGGATCAATGGCTGTCTTTGTAACTCTGCATTTCCCAGTGGTTCCAGCTGCATGGGGGATTGTGGGTAACAAAGAAGGCCATTGCTCGGTACGTATGTTTGACCTCACGGCAACGGGCGGTGCTACTGCACCACTTGCCCTCAACTCCGGAGGGCAGCTCCTGATGCTGCTCTCCATAAAAGCAACGCCGGAGCAGCCTTGTAGGCCTTCTCCATAAAAGATAAGTCTGCTTTTTTTTTCTGTATACAGCCAGCTGCAACGCGGTGTCGCTCCATAAAAAGGGCTACGTTCTCAGGACACAGCTATCAATTAAAGCATAGCCAACTAAAGTAAGCAGCTAATTCCATACAGCAAATTAAATACATTTTATATGGTTTTCTTAACTAAAGTCTCAACCAAAACTTAGCTCTTTCATAAATACTTGTAAATGTGTTCAAAATTAAAATTGTCATTAAGTTTTTTTAATTCGCTAGTCAACACATTTATGAGGACTTTCCTGCCAATATACATTAATTTACATCCTGAGGTATTATTAAAATCTGCTTCCAATATAATTATCAACATGAGCTGTATATGTCATGAAATATATTGTCTCAAACACCATATCTAATCACCTTAATCTAATCTATTTTAGTTTCAGCTATATCTGCAAAAAGATTTGAATAAATTGTAATGTAATACAAAGAGAACATTTTATTTGTTTTCATACAACTTAATATTAATGATGATTTATGTTCAGTGATCTTGTTAAAGCATAGCATTTCATAGAACCATACAAACTACTTCATCAGAATTATCACCTGATCCAAGGTGGCTTGCAGGAGTGGTTGGCATCTGCCCTTTATTACAACAAGCAATATTTTTTACAGGACACTTCCGGCCATTTCAAGGGAACATTTTACAAATGATTTGAGTTGCCCTGCATGGAAGGAAGGTGGTTAGTACATTTTCTTACTTATCCAAAAGATTATTTTTGCTTAATTTTTTTTAATTTGAAACAATATATAGACAGCACATGTAATTAAGTATAAAGATTTTTAACTCATTCCAATTTTCAAATTACTTCATACCACGTGTTTGCAATATTATATCCAGTGAGATTGGGCTGGTCATTAGGAGTCATTTAAAATTAAAACAACAAGCTGTTAGATAATGATGTGTTATGTTTTGTAAAACCAATAAATGTTCCCAGTGGTTTGCTGTCATGCCTCTAGCAGGAAACCATCCAGTCAGTTGGGCGAAAGCTTTGCTGCATTACACAATCATACGGTACAGTCATAGCCAGTGACTATATTGATTTCCATATATGGCTGCAGTTCTCAAATGCCAAAAGACTGTTTTGATATTGTTTAAAATGATGCTGCCTTTAACTTAAGTAGCATCACTGATGATTTAATGTTATCTTACTTTTAAACACTCTTTTGATTGGCTTGCCTTCACAAGTGAATTGTACATTTTTGATTCTGTAATACTAGATGGTTTTTAATCAAGTATAAGTAGAACTGAATCCGGAGAAATTATTGATCACAAGATGGCACAGGAGTCAAGTTACCTCAAACACAAACACATGAGCAGGAGTTCAACATTGTGTCCCTCAGGCCTATTCTATCATTAAGAAGACCATCGCTAATCTGAATGTCACCTTAAGGGCCACATTTCCAACTACCCACAGTAACCATTGTAATTCTCTTGCTACCTCTAGAGATATTTTTTTTAAAACTGTTTCCTTGGCCCTCTAAAGAAGAGAGTTAAAAAACTGGAACATTAAAAAAAAGTTTAATCTCTGTCTTAATTGGGTAACCCTGTATTTTTAAATGGTGACCCACTCATTTTAGATTGTCCTACCAGAGAGGAAAAAAATATATATCCATATTCAGTTAAAATTAAATGATCACTGAAACAAGCCCTTTGACAAAGAAGTTTGGGTGTGGGGAGTCGAGAAGTTGTTCTCTAATTATTGTTTTACTTCAGCAGTTTGCTTTAAACCAACACAGCTAGTGATTCATTTTCACAGACCTTGGCAGTCTTCCAGTTCTCATCCAAGTGACTGTGATGGAACCTAGACAATACTAAATCACTGTTGGCAAGTCAGGGCATAACATTTCATGTAATTTTGTATTAACCAGTCAGAAACACTGATGAAGAAGTATGAAGAATGATTTCCTTTCATTATATACTGCTGCTAATGCAGGGAAAATAGATCAAGAATTTTCACAAAGGAGCGATCAGACAAAATGGATTTTGAGACAAAAGAAGGAAATATTATGATAAATGTCTAAATGCTTGGACAAAAAAAAATCTTAAGGAATCATAAAAAAAAGTGGTGAGGCTTATAAAGGGATAAAAGAGTAAGGTGGCACAGAAAGGATCATTCAGTCCATTATGCCTGTCCCATCTATCTGAAAGGAGCATTCATCCTGATTTCTTGTTCTTTCCCATTTTCCTGGAATATTTACCCTCCACCCCCAAAGTATTCAGTCAATCTTCCTTTGAATATTGTTTTGACTTCATCTAATACCAATGCAGACAATACATTCCAAACCATAACAAATCTTCAGGAAGAGATTAAATACCAGACCAAATATCCACGCTGAAAATAAAAAAAGAACTGCAGATGATGAAAATCCAAAATAAAAGTGGAAAAGGCAGAATAGATTTTGCAGGTCAGGCTGAAACTGTAGAAAGAGAAGCAGAACTAATATTTCAGTTCCAAGACTGTAAAAGAGAGAAAGCAACTTAATTTTCAATGACAGAGAAACTGTTTATAAAGGAAGGATAGGTAGAACCAATGTAGTTATCTCTGATAGAGTGAGACTAAATGGGTTAACAATGGGGACAGGGGAGGGGATGGAGGGCTCTCAATGGCACATTATTCATTTTGGGTTATACTTTGCAAACAGCAGGGGTATGGGGCATGCCCACCGGCCCAGGATTCAGTAATGAGGAGAGAAAATCTGAGCTGAAATCACACATGGAATAAAAAGAAAATGAGTTACCCAAGTTGGAGAATTCTATGTTGAGTCTACAAGGCTGTTGCATCCCCAGATGGAAGACAAATTGCTCTTCCTCAAGCTTGCGTTGTGTCCTTTCGTGACGGCACAGGTCACAGAATGATAGGTCGGACTGGGAGGAAGATAAAGAATAAAAAGAGCAGGCAGCCATTCTGTCCTGCAGATTGAGTGCACATGCTCTGTAAACAGATCACCCAGTCACTGTGTGATTTCTTGAATGTAGAGGAGATCACATTGTGAACACTGAAATCAGTGCCCAAGATTGGAAGAAGTGCATATGAATTCTGATTTCACCTGGAAAGACTGCTTGGGTCCATAGGTCATAGGAGCCGAATTAGGCCATTCAGTGCATGGACAGTGGAAAAAGGATAAGGACAGGCTTTGCATTGCCTTTGGAGGCTTGAGAAGGATGAGGAGCTAAAATAAATGATTTTGATTAATTTCACTTCCAAGAACTTAGTCTATAGACATTAATAAATGTCGCTATCAGTGGGGTGACTATTTTCACTTCACCAAACAGCAGCATGGTTAGCCTGGCAATTAGCATAATGCTATTACAGTGCCACAGTGCTGTCTGTAAGGAATTTGCACATTCTTCCATGACCTCCATGCGTTTTCTCCGGGTGCTCCAATTTCCTCCCTTCTTCCAAAAACATATGGGGTCAAAGGTTAATTGGGTGGAATTGGGCAAGATGGTTTCAATGAACAGAATTGACTACCACTGTACTGTAAATGAAATAAAAAAAATAACTTTCAACCATTGACTTCCAAATGCCCTCCTTTGGTTAAACGTAAACAATTTCCTCACTCCCTTTTATTCATACATTTAACTTTTAAATCTATGATTTCTGTTCACTATTAAAAGTAAATAATTCTTCCTGCCGATCTTGTCGAGGCTTCTCATTAATTCCAAGTACCGATGCCTTTTACTTGGCAACTTTGTCAGGTATTGCAATGGGCACACCCAGTCTCGTGTGATTTCAGGCTTGGCATGCATGAAGATGGGAAATTGCACAGGAACATCAGCAAGCCAATACCATCTTATAATAGACGGTGAGTCCCATCACCAATCTTCTATTCTTCCACATCAGATTGATGTGTTCTCCTGAGTGTCCTGGGATGGAAGCAGGAATTGTTGATGATTGAGAACAGGATATGTGGACAGTAAAGTCAACAACAATTTACAGTAATAATCCATGGCCTTCGGATAACTCCAATCATGTCTGAGTAAGAGAAAGTTATTTAGTCTTTGTTAACAAAAGAAGCCTTGCCTTCTCTTTTGGCTATGACTATGAGTAATCAATTCAGGTTTTCAGATTTATTGTCAGTGTACATTCATGACATCACATACAACCCTGGGATTCTTTTACCTGTGGGCCAGGCAGAATTACCACTACAGGTAATGCAATAAAACTGTACACAATGTAAACAAATTTAAACAACTGGCTGTGCAAAAAAACAATAAAGTGCAATAAATGAGTGTGTTGTTGAGGAGTCTGATGATGGAGGGGGAGCAGCTGTTCCTGAACCTGGTGGTGCGAGTCTTGTAGCGCCTATACCTCTTTCCTGATGGTCGCGGGGAGAACAAGTGTGTGCTGGGTGATGTGGATCCTTGATGATTGCTGCTGCTCTCTGATGGCAGCATTCCCCATAGATGTTCTTGATGGTAGGAAGGAGTTTGCTTGTGTGTCCTGGGCTGTGTCCACTATCTTTTGCAGGACTTTACATTAGCGTCCCTATATCAGACTGTGATGTACCAGTCAGCACAGTTTCCAACACACATTTGTAGAAATTTACTAGGATTTCTGATGTCATAGCAAACCTCCATAAACTCCTGAGGAAATGGAGGCACTGACGTGCTTTCTTCACAATGCCATTAGTGTGTTGGCCTCACAAAAGATCCTCCAAGATAGTGACACCCAATAACTTAAATTTGCTCACCCTCTCTACCTCTGATCACCCAATGATCAGTGGATTGTACACCTCTGGTTTTCCTTTTGCTGAAGTCAACATTCAGTTCCTTGGTATTGGTGACATTGAGTGTGAGGTTATTGTTGCTACACCATACCATCAAGTTTTCAATCTCCCTCCTGCTTGCTGACTTGTTGCCTCTTTTTATACCACCCATATTGTAGCATCATCAGCCACAGTCATAAGTGTAGAGAAGGGGGCTGAGAACACAGTCCGGTGGTGCTCGGATTCTGGTGGAGATCGTGGAGATGCTCTTACTAATCCACACGTCAAAAATGGGCTATGTCTACCGTACATTTCGGGATATAATTCAAGTCATGAAACCCAAAAAAACTCTCAAAAATGGGGGTCAACTTATACGCCGGATATATTTTTAAGACTTTAAATTCAGCTCAAAATCCAATCCACATAATCCAGTGTATAAGTTGACCCTTTAAAATAAAAAAAACCCCAACTGCAATAGAATGGTTTCTGAAAAAAAAATATTTACAAGTTTAATAATTACTCAGAGGTATGTACGTGAATGGAGTCAGTCAACCTTACAGACTATAATTACTTTTATGTTGCTTGCACAGATGTGTGCTGGTAGGCATGTTGTAGATGATTGATGAGATAGTTGGTCAAACAGCATCCTTAATGTAGCAAAGGCAAAGATACATAGCTGACGTTTTGGGCTTGAGGCCTTCACCAAAGTAGGAGAGAATGCCAGCAAGCATCCAAACAAAAGAGTACAAGGGGGAAGGGTGGAAAGGCAGGAGATGATAGGTGGAGAAAGGAGGAAGGGGACAGCAGCAGAGGGGAAGGGGTGATGGCTTGGCTGTGTGGGTGAAAGAACTGAAAAGACATGAAAAGGGGGAGGGGAAAGAAAAAGCAAGCAGATTTAGTAAAGCAGAAAAGTCAATGTTCATGCCATGTGACTGAAGGGTACCCAGATAGAAAATAAGGAATTGTTCCTCCAACAGTGGGTGGTTGGGGATGGATATTACATAAGGCCATGGACAAACATGTGAGTGCAGGTGCGTGACCTGGAATTGAAATGGTTGACCACTAGGAGGTCGCTGTGGTTGTGGATGGTGCAGAGCGAAGCGATTTCCCAGTCTAAGACCGGTCACTCCGATGTAGCGAATGCCACAAAGGGTGCACCAGATGCAGTAAATAAGTCCTCTGGATGTACAGGGGAAGTGTTGCTTCACATGAAAGGCCTGTTTGGTGCCCCGGACCATGGTGAGGGAGGAGGTGTGGCTGCAAGTGTTGTGCCTCCTGTGGACACAGGGGAAGGTGCTGAGGGGAGAGATGAGTGCACGAGGGAATCACAGAGGGAGTGGCCCCTGCAGAAGGCCAAGAGGGAAAAATGTGTCTGGTGGTGGGATCCTGTAGTAAGTGTCGGAAATTACGGCAGATGATGTGTTGGATGAGGAGGCTGGTGGGGTGGTAGGTGAGGATAAGGGGGTTGTGAGGGAGGAGGTGTGGGCGCAAGTATTGCACCTCCTGCGGTCACAGGGGAACGTGCCGACGACTGGGTTGCAGACTGCAAAATTGGTTCACGAAGCACCTCCGCTCCGTTCACAACCACAGCGACCGCCCAGTGGCCAACCATGTCAATTCCGGGTTACATTCCTGTGCTCACATGTCTATCCCATCCTGACCATCCATAGATTGGAGGAACACCACCCTATTTTCCGTCTGGGCACCGTCCAGCCATATGGAATGAAGGTTGACTTTACTGCTTTCCATTAATCTTGCTCACCTTTTCTCTTCCCTCCCCCTTTTTCAGTATTTCCAGTTCTTTCACCCACAGAGCCCTGCCATTCTCCCTCCCTCCTTTCTCCACCTGTCATCTCCTGCCTTGCCACCACCCACTCCCCACCTTTCCCCACTACTCTTTTGTTTGGATGCTTGGTGGCATTTTCTCATACTTTGATGAAGGGTTCAAACCCGAAATGTTGGTGATGTACCTTTGCCTTTGCTACATAAAGGACACTGTTTGACCTGCTGGGCTTCTCCAGCATTTTGTGTTTTTACTTCAGCCACAGTGTCTACAGAATTTTGTAATTTACACCCCATGAGATAGTTGGTGTAATCTGCAGACCTTGAAGTTTTGTGTGGTCGTTCATTCTGTGCGCATAAATTAAACCTGAAAAGTGTTTTAAAATCTTTTGAGACTATTGGTGAAAAATATTAGTTATTTAAAAGTTGTCAAAACCATTGAAATGGATATTCACTACTAACTAGTCAAAGTATTCCACATTTACGTTGGAATATATTTTGACCTTTCATTTGCCCTTGAATGATTTTTCTATAGGATCGAATGGAATGTGTTTCAACGATTCAGACATCATGTCCAATCTGTCACATTTCGGTTTCCTGGTTTTCAGTCTGTAGTTGCTAGTAGAGTCATATAACATGGAACCTTTCAGCCCACTAAACATATATTGAACACCAATCCAACATTAATTTCATTTTGTCTTCCGATATGCACAGCTTCTTCTCCTAGGTCTGTCAGGACTATTTACAGCAGCCAATTAACCTACCAATCTGCACCTTTTCCAGGAAGTGGAACAAAACCAAAACACTTCGCGTTAATTGCTTCTCATATACTTAATTTTAAAAGAGCCTTTGAAGCAATGAGTTTCATAACCAAATCATCCGAAAATCATATTAGGAACCTTTTTAAAAAATTCCACAAAAAGCCCTCAAATCTTGGTTCCATCACTGGCAAATGTGTGTCCTTCTTATCCACTTTATCTAGACTACTCACAATTTTACAGACAAGTTGAATTTCCCTATATAATCTCCTGTTTGAAGGAATAACCACAGACCAATGTCCCTTTATGAATAAAGTCTCCAATCTTGGCAATGTCCTTGTAAACCTGTTCTGAACCCCCATTGGCAATTTCATATTATTTCCACAATGTAATCAGCAATCTATCTTTGTGGCCGACTTATTGATCTATACAATTAAAATGCCTTTGACCTCTATGTCACCCATTAACAACAAAGTATGTTGACTTAATAAAAGTTTAATTGGCACGTTAAAATTTATTTAATACAATAGAATCTTGTTTTTGTACATTAGGATAATGTTTGCATTATAGCTTGTTAAAAAGCTGAATTGATAACATCAAAGTAGAGGAAATTTCATTTAGAACATTGGCAAAAGAGTTTTATCCAGTCACACTTGATTTGTTAAATTAAAAAAGCAGATTAAAAAGGAAGAAAGACTGCGGTAATTCACAAATCTGCAGATGCTGAAAGACTGGAAAAGCACACAAAGTGCTGAAGGAATTCAGCGGGACAGGCAGCAGCTGTGAAAGAAATGGAGAGTCGACATTTTGGGCCTAAGCCCTTCATCAGGAATGAGGGTTCTGCCCCAAAACATTGACCGTCTATTACTTTACATGGATTCTGTCTGACCTGAGTTCCTCCTGCACTTTGTGTGTTATTTGTGCTAATTCACCATCAGATTAAGTACAGAATAAAAAGCAACATTGATTAGATTAAGAGTGAGAAAGGGGAATAATACCAATGACAAAGTTATTGTTTTAAATTAAAGTCTCCAATTATTTTTGATATTTCAAGGATGGACATCACTCATTTAACATTTATTTCTCAATGTCAGAAAAAAAAATTGATTGGCCCTAATTAAGGCTATGCACACCAGTAAATATAAAGATTGAAATGAACAAGTCTCAAAACACCATTGTATTTCACAGGTTTGGATGCTATTAATGGATCTCTTCATTATCTCACTCTGGCAGGGTGTGGTATCCACCTGTTTCAAATGGGCCTCATTTATGCTGGTGCCCAAGAAGAGTGTGGTAACCTGTCTTAATGAAAGTGTTTTAAAAGGTTGCTATTGCAGAGTGGCGAGATGGATCCATTCTAATTTGTTTACCGCAGCAACAGTTCTACAGCAGAAGCCATTTCTCTGGCTCTACAAAAAGCCCTGGAACACCTGGACAGCAAAGGTACTTACATCAGTATGCGCCTTATTGACTATAGTTCAACATTCAACACCATAATTCCCTTAAAACTCATCAGCAAACTCCAAGACCTGGGCCTCAAAACCCTACTGTGTAATTGGATCCTGGATTTCCTCATCTCCAAACCCCAACAAGGCCAACCTTTAAACCCATTGCTCCCAATGTGGCCCTTCGCTAGGGTAATATCTGGTCTTGTCAAATACACACACACAGAAAAAAAAAAGCAGGTTTTATAGAGAACAGCAATGATTTTCATTTGAATTTTTAAAAAGTCAGTAGTGTTTGCTTATACTGTTTATAACCATATAACCATTTTCAGAGTGGAAACAGGGCATGTTGGCCTTTGGAGTCCGCACCAGTTCACTAGAACAACTCCACTAGCTCAATCCTCCGGCTCTCCACCAGTGGACCATGTGTCTTCTTAACTATCCTGTCTACCTGGGAATCCACCTTCAAGGAACTCTGTGCCATAACTCCAAGATCCCTCTGTTCCTCTACATTCCTCGACGTCCTCCCCTTAACTGCATATGTCCTATTTATATTATTTTTTCCAGAATGCAGCATTTGAAGTGATTAAAAGTTTAAAGATTGAATGAATGCATTTATGGAAAATGAAAGAAATAGTAAAAAAAAGTTAGATACTCTTAAAGATGGTTTAGTCAAGGGTTATGGGGAGAAGGCAGGAGCAGGGCCAGATCATTGGATATTACCAAAAGCATTAAAAAGTCTCACATGAAGGAGGTTAACACCCGAGAACAGGAGATAGCTCAAGAGGAAATGGATTATCAAAGAGCAGGTATAGAAGAAAAATATAGATATCTGGTGGAAAAAAAAGCTCAAATATATATTTTGAAATTTTTTTGTTATACAGTAGAAGTCCAAAATAACAACCTCCAAAGATTGCCAGAGATAAACTTTTTAAAACTCAGTCGAAATTTGGATTTAGTGCCACTGATGCTGTTCACTTACATTTTGAATTTCTAAACAAAAAATAAAATTAATGTGTTTACTAAGTCATTTTACAGTCACTAAAACAAGTGGTTTTGTGACTATTTACTCTTCAAAGGCAATCTACACATTGTTTGCTTACGTGTATGTCATTTTATATTAAAATATGCTTAGATCCATTAACTCACATGCACTTTTTAAGTGCACATTTTGATTGCTTTTCATTCTATCATAGAGATAGAAAGTCTATAATAAACTTTATTTATTTCTCTGAGATTCTAGACCTTGGCTGTGAACCTGGAGTCCTGCAGCTCCTAAGGCTGACCCTGAACCCCAATCAGTGAGAATTAGTAAGAACGATCTCCTCTACAATCTCTATCAGAACTGGAGCACCAAAAGGCTGTGTTCTTTGTCCCCTGCTCTACTCACTTTACACTTATGACAGTGTGGCTCCATGCAACAATAACACCTTCTACAAATTTGGTGATGATACCTTGTATAAAGAAGGGTGATGGGTCAGCATTCAGGATGGAGATTGAAAACTTGGCTGAACGGTGCACCAACAACAACTTTGCACTCATTGTCGCCAAAACCAAGGAACTGTTTGTGGATTTTAGGAATGGAAAACCACAAGGGTTAAAAAAGAAACCGTGATTATTGGAGGTGGAGAGGGTAACTAAATTTAGGTTTTTGAGAGGCTATCTCAGAAGACCTTTCCTGGACCCAACACATGAATGTCATTCATGTGAAGAAAGCACGTCAGCACCTCTACTTCCTCAGGAGCTTGTGGAGTTTTGGTATGATGTCAAAAACCTTGGCAATCTTCCACAGATGTGTTGTGCAAAGTGTGCTGAGTGGGTGCATCACAGCCTGCTATGTGGTTACCCGAGTTGAAAGCCCTGCAAAAGGTAGTGGACATAGCCCAGAACATCACAGCCAAAACTCTCCTCACCTTGGAGGAAATTTACATGGAACGCAGCCGTCCGATAGCAGCAGCAATCATTAAGAATCCACACCTCCCTGGACATGCTCAGTTCTCGCTGCCACCATCTAGACACAGGTATAGGTGCCACAAGACTTGTCTCACCAGTTTCAGGAACAATTGTTACCACTCCTCCATCAGGCTTCTAAACAACAAACAGAGACTCATTTAAGGACTCTTAATTTGCACGTTATTTATTCCAGAATATATTTTCTTTTGTATTGCACATTTTGCTTACGCATACATATTTTTTAGAGTACCATTCTTTTGCATGACCATCAAGTAGGAATTCTGCCTGGCCCACAGGAAAAAGAATCTCAGGGTTGAATGCAAGTCATGTATGTGCTCTGTCAATAAATCTGAACTTTGATATTTCTTGAGAACATTATAAAGCAATGTTGAAATTAAAAACAATAGAATAGTAATTCCATCTGCAATGCTTAGAGAATGTGAGTTTCAACACAAAGTGAGATTCTGCTCACTCAACTCTGATAGCATTAGGCTCAGTTGTAGTGCCTGCTACGGCAGAGCAACGGAATAAATAGACATCCACGTAACCATTAAACTGATTTGATTGTTTGAATTCACCGCATTGCGTGAAGGGGACACCCACTTCTGGTAACGTGTGAGCCGGCTTCCGGACGCGACGTCAGTGCATCGCGGAGTCACTCCTTGGCCGGCAGTACGCCACCTGGAAATGGGGAGTTCCCTTAGTCCACACGTGGCATCAACCGCAGGTTTCTCCTCGGTAGTGAAGGGGGGCTCGTGTCATCTTGGGTCAGCCGAATGGTGCAGCGATTTGGCCCGCTACACAGTGTTATTTTGAGATCAAAGTTCAGCTCAGGGTGTATGAGAAAAGGTCAAAGCAAAAATAAAATAGCCTCATTAGAATTCAAAGTAATGAAAGAGAAAAATTATTGTAATTTTCCAACTAGTTCAACTCATCCTTCTCATCTCAGTGCCCCTTTGTTTCATAAAGGTGGACTATTTTGAACACAAGCTGAATGCTCGGCCAATAGCTCCATCAGATCCAATTGATGAAAATTAAATGCCTACAATCAGCTAAAATTCTGTGGATTTAACACAAATGTTTCAGATTTAATGTGTGGGAGACTTGAATGACTTTTGCCGAAGGCATCACGCTGTGATTTTCCACAAACAATTATGTAGCCCCTTGACTGTTTTAAAGGCTGGATGATTACAAGTTACCGGATGTGTGCAGCCCATACAGTTTTATGACACACAAAGTAAAACTCATTAGTTGATTGACATCCAGCTATTGTTCTAAAGCAAACCATACAGTACTCTCTTCACCTCAAAGCCTTTTTAAAGACTCATAGGATTTCCTACTGTATGTAATAAAAATAATTTATTTGCTGTTTCTAATCAAATAAAAGCCTTCAAGTAGGCCAACAAGGATCAATGTTTGCATGTTTATGACTGATTGTTCTCAAAGTGACTTTTATTTCAAGCTTGTCTAGTCGAGGAGGTAGATATATTTGAAAGAAATTAAATGACAGGATTGTGGGGTGAGGGCATAGGAAAATTACCCTGATCTTATGCAGAGTTAGTACCAACTCTGTAGGCCATGTAGCATCTTTCCTGCTGGTACATTCCGGCAATTCTCTGAACTATTGTAGGTTCTTGGTTTTCCAGTAGAGCTTTTATTCGAGTTAATTTTCCAAACAAAAAATGGCTTGGTTTGCATTGAAAATTTGTTCCCCAACTCTCTATACTTCAGAAGGCTGCAAGGATGTTGTTGACAATTGGAAGGTCTGTCAGACCATTTCTGAGGGGAGTTTACTGTTAACTCGTTGCAAAGAGCCATAAAAAAGGTTGCAGATTTCTTTGCTGAGTGGAACGCATCAATAATGCATTTTTTAAAATAACTACAAGTACACGATCCTTTATCGAGACATCTAAAATCTGGAAAGCTTCAAAATCCAGCAAGTGGGGAAAGAGGCGGCAGCGGGAGTCGGGCGGGCGGGCAGAAGACCAGCAGGGAGAATCTGGTAGCACACGTTGGGTGGGCGAGAGACTGGCAGCGCATCGGGCAAGTGAGGGGGAGACAGCAGGGCGACTGGAAGGGGTGGGGGTGGAGACGGCAATGCTGAACAGAGCTCATCTCTTTTCGATTCAGTCCTTTCAGTACTGTGCTCGGATTTGACGGTGCCTCAGGATTACTAAACCCTGACAACCATAATGTCCTTGTAGACAAGTTCAGGCTGTTCATTATTTCAAATCTGCCAAATAATTCAGTGGAGCAAGTTAAAGTTGCCATTGACTACTCCGAGAAATGTAACTTTGTTTACCACCTTCTTGGTGAATAGGAATGGAGCAGTATTTTATAGAGAATATATATGGACAAAATACCAACTGAAGGCTTGCAGTCATTACCTTGACAGAATCTCACCCTGAAACAAGCACAATCAGCCTTTTGTTTTGTACTCGACCTGGTACATCATATGCCAGCTGGTGCTCAGTACCATGTGACTGTAGCAGCTGAGTTGCTTTAACTCTCAATGGTCTCTGTAATTCCCTAGTAGCTCAAGGCAGAGGATTAGCAGCAGTCACTCAGCCTTTCCAAAATGGCAAATTGATGTTTCTTGCATCTTTTCAATTTAACCATTTAATTACCTCCAGGCTATTGAAAGAGAACGACTTAATGGCTTTTTGATGAAATTTCCTCTTCCACCACCACCCCCAGCCGCACATCAGCATTGAAAGCAAGATGGTAAGCCATTCTGCTGTGATCTAATCTGATGAAGACATCATTGTGACCATCAAACAATGTGCCTTCTCACTGGAGCAAAATAAGCAGGCTTCTTTTAACGTTTCCATGTCCTAGTTTTTACATGTAACCTTTGTATAATCACTGAAGGGTCATTCAAATTCCTCAGGGCTTGCATTTGGCAGTTTACAGATTGAACTTTTGGAAAAATGCAAAATGGCATTTGTAAATGTAATTATTTTAATTACAACAGTTGATCAATAATGATTTTTTTTTTAAAAAGAGGACCGCTTTCAATGGTTAATTACCAAGGTAAACATTGGTAAGCCACAACACAGGTCCTCCCTCCTCACTTCATGTCAAGTTTGATCTCATTAAGGTTAGAGGCACAATATTTTCTCACCTCGGGAGAGCTAGTTCAATTTTTTTTTAAAACATAGCATTTCCCAAGAGGAGAGCCAGTAACAATGATCCAGTCTAGTCCAGATTGGATGTTTTCTTTAATCACTGGTCTGTGGCAAATTCAGTAAAAGTGGGAAAAAAAACAATTAAAACTCAGCCAACAATTTTCAGACACTGGGGAATCTAAATTGAAATCACGAACCAATAATTTATTGTAATACTTTGTAACAGCTGTTCTCAAAGGGGACTATACAGCCCCCAGTGGGGGGGGGGGGGGGTGTCATGGTTTGAAATCCTTAATAAGAGGGGCCTCAAGATGAATGGGAGGGGAGGAAAGAAAGACATGGAAATTGAATGGATTGAACATTTTTGGGGGAGGGGGGGGAGAAAGAAGACTTTGCTGCTGAGTTTTGCTCTAGTTACCAACACAAGATTTGTTTTCCCCCCAAGGTTGTCTCCAATGAGGGTTATCTTTCTATAGGGTGCCCCAGAGTAAGTAGCAGGTACAATAGTAATATTTAGGCAGGTAAATGAATAGAAAAGGAGGAAATGGGCCAAATGTAAACAAATGGAACTAGCTTAAGTAAACAACTTGGACAAAAGGGCCTGATTCTGTGCTGTAAACCCATAATGCTTTCAGAAATTCTGTAATCCCACAACAAGCAACTCCTCCCCAAAGCCTTTATTTTACAAACCAGATGTGCAAGGATTGTGATGGAATGTTCAACATGTGCTTGGTCGAGTACGGTACCAACAGAAGAAATTTGAACCACACTGACATTGATCAGCACCTCATTCTCCAACCTAAATAATCCCTCCCTCCTTCGCTACCACACATCTGAAGAACATCCTATACAAGATGTACTTCAATTGCCTTTTGAACATAGGATCTCCACCACCTGGAAAGAGAAGTGCAGCCCAAGTCGCACATCACCATGACTGCAAAATACATTACCGATCCTTCATTGTTGAAGTTGCATCATCATACAAGCTGGCAGCTTACTACCATGTTTAGGCCAATTATCAGGATCATTCAAGTTTTTTCTACAACTAGTTTCATTTGTGACTACAAAATTTACTTCTATTATTTCCTTCAAATTACTTTTATCACATCTAAGAGAACAATTAAGCATTCCACTGTAACCTAAAATACTACTGCATTTGGGCAGAACAATTTTAGTAATTTCCTTGTGATATTGAATGACCTCATTTTAAAACTCAATATCCCCTAATATCGTAGCACAAAGTAGGTGCCACTTCTAGAAAGGAGATAAAATACATAAATAACATCAGTTCCCTTATACTGAATTGACTGTCAGAAGCCTAATAATTCTTCACCGTAAATCAGATGGTCACAGGAGAACATGGGTTTCATAACAAAAAAAATGTTAAAGATGTTTGTATTTGTTTTTGCTTTCTGTACAACCATTATCCAGAGAATTCTGGTGTGCATCCCGACTTAAGAATCAGTATTCACTCTTCCATCCACATCTCAGGTTACTACAAAATAAAATTCAGATCATTGTACTGCTCTGCTTGTATTATATGTGAAACAGGGCATGTAATTCACAAGAAATGTTCACATCAATAAAAAAAATCTCAAAATGTTTTTGTAATTCATGACAAAAGCTAACCAAAAGAACTTAAAATTTCCATAAAACTGAAGTTTGAACATTTTGGAGTATCCCTGTAAAGCTCTGACCAATTTATTTTTACAGGGCAAAATTTATTTTTACTAGCTTGTGTTAATTGCAGAATATTATTTTGTCACTAGAAGCACTTCTCAAAGTTTGGCTGGGAATTTAAATTATTGGTGAATTACTTCATGTAATAATTTATTGATGCAAAGTAATAAATAGTAGAAACTTATTTCATTTGGGTAAGAAAATATTCCTTCATATGCAAAAGTTCAGTTTTAGTTATTAAGTCAAAGCATTGGGACTGCTGGATCATGCAGTAGGCTACCAGAAACCTGTTATTTCTCAGGAATGCCTGTTTAACATCAAGGATGACATTCAGATGACAGTCAAGAATTTAAGATGAGATGATTACAGCATGATTCAAGTGCGCTGGTATGCAGAGCTGGAGAGTTTTTAGCTTTAAGGGACATATGGTCGCATTGGAATGTTTTCATACCCAGGCTGAGTTCCTTTCGATGTGTCTTTAAAAAGCCTTTGGGAGAAATAAAAGCTCAAAGATACACCACTTCCAGAAAGGCAGAGTTCTGAAGTCTTTACATCCTAAAAGTTTAAAACTTGTAATAAGCCATTGGTTACACCTGTGACAATAATAATCACCAAATTGCCAGGTTCGAGTGCTCCACTCCTACTTCCTGATCTTAATACAGACCCTAATGTCAGCAATAGAGAAATTAACTAATGCAGGAAGATAGAAACATCACATTTCTGGAAACAAGATTCAATTCCAAAATGCCATTGCTGATCAACTTAATGACATTTATCAGAATCCTTCAAATAATCCACAGGTTTTAAGATGTTCCACATCAATTGTAAAATACATAATCAAATGTTGTGCAACAACTTCATGCTGCTAATGGTAGACATTATTAAAGGATAATCCACCAGGAAATTGTATATCAAAATTCCTGGTTATGAAGTTGTGCCAAATGATTTTTGATCTTTTTACTCTGAAGTCTTCTGAACCTCTGAACAGTTTACTTTGTCAATAAGTTAATTTTATATGGAACACAATTTTGTTTCAGATGAGCTTTTCATTGCACTAGGCAAAATTATCAAATTGCAGAATGAATACCATTTAAGGTCATGCAGCTCTTCAGTTATTTTTTTTTTAATCGTTGCACACGACTGAACATTATCGGGATATACTTACAAGAGAACGGGGAAGAAGATAGCTCGGGGAGCCTAAAGCCAGAGATCGTGGAAATATCAGAACCTGCCCTCTCAAGAATGAAATCAGAAAGCTAGAAATTTGGAATGTGTCAACAATTCCAACTTGTCACCAGATCACCTGCTAAGTTTAAATATCAGACTGAAAGATTTTTGATAATCAAGGATATCATAAAAATGGACACAAGGTAGGTATATGGTTATGAGGTTATAGAACATTCACAATTTCAATGAATGGTTCTGCTTATTTCTGAGCACTACTAAAGCTCCCAGTAAATAAGAAAGTCACCTCGCATCCAGAGGAAGGAGAGAGCAGCAGGGATTACAGAGGGGTAGCATATAAAATACTTCCTTGAGTTTACTGCACAAACATTCTGGAGCAACTCAGCATACCTCTCATTGCTACCCCTAAAATGAACTCTGCTGACTGAGACTAGTAGGCCTGAACAGTGGTGGCAACCATCTGAAAACAAATTTGCTCTTCAATCATGCCAATTTTTGTGCTTTGAACTGATTTTCTCCTGGAGAGTTGAGTGGAAGACTATCATATATGAACCTTTTGTAGATAGAGTAGCCGCTCCTCACACTAATACATCAAGGTCATTGGACAATGAGCAGGGACCAAGCTGACTAGGGTTTGGGTACTGCTGAAACTCACACCTTACCCACGCTACTTTTCCTTAGTCCCACCCCACCTGCATATCACTTTGAATCACTGGCTCCTTGTTCCCATTTCTGCACCTGTCCTCATCAACCATCTTCCTCTGAGCTTTTCCTCCTCAACTTTTTCTTCACAATTCCATTCTTTCCTATCCAGACCATGGACTCCTTCACTCCATTCACTGCCACCCACTGACAACTGCTATTCACCCTCCTTGGGGTCATTTCCCAATTGCTCATCAACCCGATTCCACCAGCCCCCTGGGGCTTGACAATTCATGCAAGCTACAGGTTCTTCATCCTCTGGACTTGAATGAATGGGAGGCAAGGGGGGTGGTGAAAGCCTTTTATAATTACTACAAGTATCCAAACTTAGAACAAATGTTTTAGTTATTACAAGTTGACATTGAAAGGTAACATTTGCAAAGGGAAATGGGTTGCAAAGGCATTTAATAATGACATTTAATAAATAACCAGAAGCCGCACACAAAAAAATTACACTGGAAATTTATACTTTGCCTTTTCAGATGTTCTGCATTTAACTGCTTGGGGCCATTACCCATGATCGCTGCTAAAATTCCTGAAGAACTTCTTGCAGTACCACGGCCTCACATTGTCATCAAGATACAGAGGTGGGCTGAACTACTCTCATGTACAAAATTGCTGTGAAACCACTTCAGCGATTTCTCACATCTCTGAAAGGCCATGACATTTAGAACATTCAAAAGCTAACCTGGAGAACATGATTTCTTTGGATTGTACTTGTGCAAACAAATGACAATGAACATAACTTGACAATATTCTGTAAATATTTACAACACTATTGCAAACAATATTACACCTGGTCTCCCTCAAAGCTGTATGTTTTGAAGCAGAAGATTGTTAGAACTCAGCCAGCAAGTTTGGAATTCTGCATTTGTGCCAGAGTCCTCAACAATGTTAGTATGCACAAAAAGTAAACTCAGGAAGTTTTGAGGAAATGCTGGCAAAAATCTTATCTTTTGTTTCGTTTGCAAAAAAAATAATTGCAACAAAAAGTTGGTCCTCCAGAAAAATTAAATTAATTGGCCTCAAAAAGATGATCCCCATCTATTTTGGTTTCATAAATAAGAGGCAAATATGCAGTATCACAGAAACCCATAGCACAATTTTCAAAATTCTGAATATCATTGTAAAAGGAACATTTCTATTTCAAACAAAACCAGAACTTTAGTCCACAAGCTACATTTTGATGACTGCTTGACAAGTGCTAGAAGTTGCATATTAGCACAATGTCAACTGTTTAAACAAAGATTTATGAAATACATTTTAGATGTACATTAGAAAATCTTGTAGTTATAAAATTTGTAAACAAATTTAAATACAGATGCAGAGCAGTCAGTTTTTTCAAATACACTTTATTTACAACCAGCACAGAATGTCTGGTGAGGAAAATTTAAAATATTAGACACTTGCATCATTCATTTCAAGCTGTTCAAATTCAACACTGCCAATTTTAGATTCTGTGACTTGATGAATTTGTAAACTATGGGTTTGGCAGTGGTGCTTGATACATTGTAATGTAGCAATTGGCATTACAATAGCCTTTATCAACACTGTTTTTTCTCCATGTAACAATTTATAGAATAATTTAATCAGAATGGTTAACTTTGTTTTTCTTTCCTCTCATATTCTATGTTCAGCTGATTCTCCATCTTTTTTGCCCAAAATAATAAATTCAAGCCTACAATTTAAAAGGAATATTGTTATTGTTCTTCAAGTGGATCACATTTGAATTAATTAAATGTGTGCAGCTCAACAGAGCAAGGTGAGGCTGACTATTCTAGTTGATCATGTCATCGAACCTCTGTACACTCAAATTTTAGCCAATTTAGAAAGATAGATTTCCACGACTGGTGGTCTCAAGGGCAACATTACAACCATGGCAAAGGCAAATATATACCAGGTTTCAAAAGCAGCACAGGAGAAGTCTATGGGGTCAAATATTAAATAAACATCTGACTGATTTCTTTAACATGAAGTCTTTAAAATTTGAATCTCCAAGTCTATAGTTAACATGCTCATATCCATGTTCCTTAATCTTCCAGCTCCAAGTCTTCTAACTCATCTTCTAGCTCATCAAGATCTTCACCAGTAAAAAGATTTTCATCTACCGGAACACCATCAATATGGCCATCTGCTAATTCTCCATCCAGTTTACCATCTTTTTCATGATCAACTCCACCTGAGGCTTCATCTAATTTATTTTCTGCAATAAATGAAAATGTATCATTTTCTCCAAATAAGTAGAATATTTCCATGAAAAATTATAAAACCAAATCTAAAACTTCAGATTGTATCTACAAAGGAATGGAGATATCCAAACATTTATCAAATTTGTGATAATACACATCAACAGGGAGGATATGCTGATAAACTTTAATATTTGGGCATTTGCCATCTTTTCAATTAATGCTTCGTTAGATAATAATTACTTTGAGGCAATGTACTATAATGGATTTAATTTAAGCTTCTCTACTTTTTCCCCCCCCCACTTTATATACATTTTCTGGCAAATTCAATAGATCTTCGTCACAAAAGAGGGAAAAACTCAAAAAAGAAAAAAATGGAGATAATTTGATCAGATCCAGTCAAAGTCCACATTTTCTGTAAGAGTGCACACATGACATCATATACAAACCTGAGAGGTTTTTTTTGACATTGACCTTTGAGTTTGAAAGAACCGGTTATTCTTTTAAGATGAGGACAGCGTGGTTAAGAGTAGCGCTAAGTCCCAGCAACCTGGGTTTGAACCCAGCACTGTGAGGCATTGGTATGTTCTCCCCGTAACCCATGTGGGTTTTCTTTGGGCACGCATTCTCCAAAAAAATTACAGGGTTTGTAGGTTAATTTGGGTGGCACGGACTCGTAGGGCCTGTTACGGTGCTGTATCTCAAATTTGCATAAAAATTTAATAATGAAATAAACCATTAATTAATATCAGATGGTAACCACATGGCAAGCAGAGAACCAAGAATTTTTTGGCTCTCAAGCAACAGAAAAGGCTGCAGATGCTGGGATTTGAGACAAAAAAAAATTGCAGGAGGAATTCAGCAACCGAGAAGAATGGAAGTTTTGAATAGTTTCATCCCAAAGCACCTGACTATTCCTTTCCCTCCAATGATGTTCAACCTCGGGTTCATCCAGCAGATTGTTTTTGGTCTTTTGGATCATCAACATGGCCTTTTCAACTGATGTATACATTACTGAAACAGGTCCAGAATGTAAAATGTTTAGGACACATGTAATACAAGAGTTGAATTCGTGTCACACACAGAAATGAGCATCCTAATGGGCAACAGGGTGACCAAGTTAAGGAATTAAATATCCCAAAATTCTATTCTGAGAGGAGACAGGCAAAATGGAAGAGAACACAGAACAGCCATCTTATTAAAGACATGATCAATGAGAGGGAAGTAGAAGTTTGGCTCAGATCCAGTTTGATCACCTGGATTTCAAAAGAAACATCTGATTGAATCCACTCACCATCTGTTTCATTTGACATTTCTTTGGGTAAACTTGCAGAGTGTGTTTCTCCTTTCCGGTCAAACCCAGTTGAAACTGTAATGCCAGTCTGATCTATTTCTATTGGCACAAATCGGGAAACATCAATGTCATTGATTTGAGCTGCCTCTTCAACCTGGAAATGAGGAGAGTAAGTCAGAGACCTAATATGACAGGAAAGGTGCAAAAGGCATTGTGCAGTGACAGTTACCTCTTCATTTTGTTCCTGAGGATAATGGGCATCATCTGCTTCATCATCATCAGCATTGATCAATTCAGGTCGGAATTCGAAGACTTCACGCCCACTCACCTAGAGACGAAGAATCGTTTCACAAACAAGTTCGTTTGAATAAGTAGTAAACAGGATCAATTCAGTAGGTGATGAAATCAGCAAACTATACATACACCAAAGGCTTTGCCAGCATTGAAATCTGCTTTCCTCTTTTCTAGATCTTGCAGAGATTTTTCAATTTTCTCACGTCTTTTCCTTTTCTTCCATTCCAGGAAGGTTTCAAGAGTAATTCTAGTTACTTCTGGACCTAAAGCTGCTCTCTTAAAATTTAAAGACAACATCTTACTTTTATTGTTAAAGTTTTTTTTTAAATTATATGATAGCTTCAATTGAATAGTACAACTTGAATAATTATCTTGAACGACTACAACGTACAGAAAGTTGTGCAGTTAAGGAATCAAAATATGAAAACCGTTCAAAACTAATACAATCAAATCTCGTTAGAACGTGGTAGTTGGGGTCCAAGATTTCATACCGCGTTACAACCGAGTCGCAGAACAGATACATATATGTCGTGATTCTGGAAGCAGGAAAACAGAATACTGTGACTTAAGCCCTAGAATAAGACCTTTAATCTCCACATATTAACATACACATCTTGTAAATGAGTCATAAGAGCCCATTTTTGAGTTTGTGGCTGTTAGCCACAGTTAGCCTGATATCCGAAAATCAATGTTTAGGGTCTACCGACACCAGCGCTATAAGCAATTCCGCAGATTAACAAATCCCATTGCACTGAGGTTTCACTGTATTTGGTTGAAGCCCTTTGATAGATCAGCAAAGGAAAAAAAAATTACTTTGTATGACATATATACCCATTAGATATTTTAATATCTAGCGTCACCATGTGGAGAGGACATGTACAGCAAACACTGCTTGGAACAGAACAAATTCAAAATTTGAAGCCCACGTTAATTGCGAGATATCCTTTGTTACAATAACTTTTCAGCCTATTCCAGATACATAACTGATTCAATGAGAATGTGAAAAACTCTTTTCCAAAATCTTATGAAATGTCGTTGTTCTAAAAACAATTCTTCATTCATGAGATTAATTAACAAAATGATCTCTACCTCCTTTTCTATCAAATCTTCTAATGAAATCTCCTCTTTTACTTCTTTTTTCTGGTTTTTCTTTAAAACAAAGCCTGGTGGCAAGGCGTGACGATACATACAGCTGTCTCCTCCTCCAGGACAGATCCAGAACCAGCCGTACTTGTTGTTTTCTATGGCTTCAAGAAAATGTTTGCATACCTAGTCCAGGAATAAGAGGCTCAATCACACACTTCTGTACAATTTATTTCACTGCTGTGATTCCAATAAATTAAATTTTAATCATAACATGAATTAAAACATACTTTTTATTAAATATGAACTAGTTCTGCTCATTGGAATGAAATGGTTGCAAATATAGTCAGTGGAAAAGAAACAGATTAAAAAAATGTTATTCATGTTTATGAGAGGAACTCACCATTATGTTTTGGCACATAACTGGGAAATTTGTTAAATTCATTTTTTTCCCCAAGCTCATGCTTCTTGCATCTTATGAAAAAACAATTGAGACTCATTATCCTCAATACCTTGCAAGAATTGATGGAGGTGCCAATATTTGCAGCCCTAGCCATTCTTGAAGCATTAAGTGGGTTTATGTCTTTACCTGCCCTTAAATCACATAAGCATGAATGTACAAAGTTCAGTCTTTGCTGTTAAAGTTTACTTACTATTGAGGTTTTCTTGTGTTCTGCATCGCCATGTTTTTTTTGGACTACTTCTTCCAGTTTCTTCACATCCCAATTATCCATTGTATCTAAAGAAAAAATATTTTTTTCACTGACTAACACCAAAGTATCCTAAATTGTTTAGACTAAAAATAGAAAAATCTTATTTTAAACGTTCAAGGCAATGGTATGTTCTGCACCAAACCTGGTTCAGCAAGTGCACGTCATTGGCAGGGACCAGCAGTACTGGTTCCAGGTTTGATGTGGCGCAAACTATTAACTCTCTGCCCCCTTACCTATTGGCCATAGATCTCTCTCCAGCCTGGAGATTTTGCTCTTAATCTCAACAGCCGTTGAGCTTGATGATACAAATCTCCAGTTCCATGCAGTTGTTATGGACCATGGACAGTTTTATTTCTGACCAGGGACAGTTATTGACTGGGGAGCGGGAGAAAGGAGTGTGCACTCTGTGAAGCTCTACAGCAGCGAGCTGGGAGAGTGAACAGATGTGTGGAGCAC
Organism: Narcine bancroftii; assembly: GCF_036971445.1. NCBI lineage: Eukaryota > Metazoa > Chordata > Chondrichthyes > Torpediniformes > Narcinidae > Narcine > Narcine bancroftii. Next base: position 253,092,532 of record NC_091472.1, read on the forward strand.
AAGAACTGCGTGCTGAAGCTGGTGGGCTCACAGAGCATGCCCGCTGCTGTTTACCCCTTCCTCCAATCAGAAGTGCCAAAGACAAGTGCTGTGGCAGTTAAACTGTCCAGTGCACTGAGGAACCAACTGTCAGTATGTTCACCCTCCAGCTAAACGGCAGAAGGCTGAGCTGCTCTCTTCGCGGGTGCACAGTTCTGACAGCAGATTTTACACTGATTCCCAGTGTGTACGATCTGTGCTTCTCCAGTCCCCTTTCGAGAAGAGAACTGTGTGACAAAAGTCACGGTATAACCCAAGGCAGGGTTTTGGCAGAGAAGACTTTGTGTGACAGAGGGTCACCTGGTGCAACCCCAAAGAGGGCTTTAGAGGTGGAGACTTCATGCTAGTGACTAGGAGGTCACTGTGAGAAACTCCCTTGTGAGAAAACCACAAAACTAAGGAAAGTCTCCTGAATTCACCTGCCAAGGTCATAAGTCTGCTCAGTGACAAGTCATCTCTCTCCACTTTCAATTCAGACCTGTGCACAACTGAACTAAGTCATTAAAGCCTGGAGACCAGATTCTGTGGACTGTTCTTTTGACAGACTTACTTGATGAGACTGACTTGAGCTTTTATTTTGGGAGTTTATTTTGGGGCATTTGCCCCCCCACCCCCCCACCCCACATACACACAATAAATATCCATTGTTAGTATATAGTTACCATAAAGGCTTATGTTTGGGTGTTGAGTTTATTGAGATTATTATATAATTGACAATTGTTAATAAATTTTGAGTTAAACTTAACCCATCTTTCAATTGCTGCTGGTGAGGTGTAACACAGTCAAATAAAGGAGAGATACCAAAACCAACTTCCATTACACGCAGTTGCATGATCTGGATGATATATTAACATAAGGAGAAGCTACTTCTTGTCACCAAGACTATGCTAGCTATAGTTCATACAAATCCCATATCTCAGTCCTAAGAACTTCTTTTAGTGCCCCCCCCCCCCCCCCCTGTAATGGAGGATTAAAACCATGTACCCAGATGCTTTTTGCTTATGTGGAACTGACGACACTGGGTCCACACGCAGGTCACCTTACTTTCAGAACTAGCCAATGTAATTAAACTCAGCCATGGGGACTTATCTGAAAATACACTTTGAAATGGAATTCCACCGTGAGGCCCAGGGAAAGCAGTTGTCAAATACGACACTCTGAAATTGACGTATTGGTCACAACCTGTCTTGCTCAAGAAGTTTTAATGAGTCCTTGTATCTACGAGATAAACCAGGCTATCATAGCATCCTGCTCCATAATAATTAATCTTCTAAATTGTAGAATAGTATGCTCAGCTTTGATTTTGACTGACAAATGTTAGAGGGAGTGGGTGCATGATTAATTGTTTTTGGGGTATAAAAGTCTGTGGTCCTGCTGCTGAAGTTTAGACTCTCCGAGGGGTGGGAACACCCCTTATCAAGAAGGAAGAACAGCCAGAGTCCGAGCAACGTCCCGGTCGGGGGAGGTGGAGAAGCTGCTACCAGAGCCCTGACAACCTACTACAAGTGTGCAGTTGTTGCCTCGCTTCGGCAGTTGGGACCAGTCCAAGCGTTGATAAGTATAGTTGGGAAGGGCTTGCATATTGTAGTGTGAAATCAGCTTTTGAATTAGTAATAAACATTTGTATAAACTGAACTGCTCTCGGTGTGTGTGTCTATTTTCTTTCGGTAGCTCAAACACTGTGACCAATCTAAAATGAACAAAATGAGAGGTATAAGTTTACCCAAGACACCCCCCTACTTTCAAAATTGCATAGGTTACTCACACCATACTCAGCTGCACAATGATGACATCAACATTTTTTTTAATGAACACAAAAATCTGCAGATGGTGTATGATGTAATACTGAAAAGTGATGGAGAAGCTCAGCAGGTCACACAGCATCCATAGGAAGCAAAAGGCAATCAATGTTTTGGGACAGAGCCTTCACTGGGAATGTGGAAAAAACACTAGATGCCCAAGTAAAAACATTTTTGTTGTGAGTGTGCTGGCAGAGTGCTAGAATGTGCACCAGGTTCCCACCCCAGTTGAACCCAGTGCTAGCAGATACCAGTTTTAAACTACAGAATACACATTTGTGGATGGTCAGACTTGAAGCTTAACTATGCTACATGAATCAGCCATCTGCAGGGCAGTACAACCATGTGTATTTACTTATGATCTCTCGAATCCAGAAGTGTTCATTGGAAAAAAGTGAATGGTACGTGAAATGTAATCAGTAGAATCAAATGGGAGAAAACAACCAAATACAACAAATGTTAACGGGCTGTCGAAATCCCCAAGACCAAATGCTTTGCCTCCATATGATGGTATCATTCTAGCTTAAATTAAAAAAAGAAATTTAGAAAATGTTGTCACTGCTGTTTTTGCTGTACAACAGAAAAGGTTTTGGAATTGGGCCCCACAGAAATATCACTTGTGAATATTTCCATGACACAGAAGCATTCCATGTTGTCCATCAAATCTATGCCCACCCAAAGAGCAATCATCTTCCCATAATAATTTTCCCTGTTAACCTACCAATATTCCCTCATTCCCATTGCTAACTTACAATCATCGACACACCAAGGGCAACTTGGATTGGCTAATTAAATGTACCAATTTACACATTTTTGTGATGTGGTTACTGAGAGAGGCAAACATAGACAGCATCCCATGCCAGGAATGAAATGGAGTTGGTTGAACTGTGAGGTGGCAGTTGTAAAGTACTGCACCACTGTACTGCTTAATAATTCTTTATGCTAGTCAGTCAATAAGCAAGGCGGCACAAAAGATTTAAAATTTAAAATAAAGAGAAAATGTCAGAAATACCTATGGATAGATGTTAAAATTCTCAAAGATACGCTACACTTCAAATCACCAATGCCTGAAGAGGGCGCACAAAATCAGTGAACCGGTGCGGACTCGAAAGGCCAACGTGGCCTGTTTCCGCTCTGTAAATGGTTATATCGTTATGGTTAACACTCATCAGATCAGGAGGTATTTATAAGGGAAAAGAGAATTATAATTTTAGGTTGGAAACAAGAAAGTGCAGATATTGGAAATCCAGCAATTTCTAGCTAACATTTTAGGTTTATGAGCTTTGATTGGAATTGTTTTAATACTTGTCATCAAAGGCGACTGTTTACAAATTGCCAGATGCCGTCAGAAATTAGGATTGTTCTCCAATGGCGAATTCAAAAGCTATATAAATATTACAATACACCTTTATCAGCATTATTAGATTAAATAGATTAGTGGGAACAATCTTGATGTTCAAAAGACATTTGCACATAGAATAGGCAGGCCTTAGAAGGACATGGGGCGAATGCAGGCAAATGGGAGTAGCCCTGGAGAACTTGGTCGGCATGACGAGTTGGGCCAAAGGTCTGTCCCTTCTGTATGGCCAAGACTCTACAACAGTTAAAATACATTTACAACATGACAAGCAAGCCTCATGTGGAAACAAAAAAACATATTTGCAAAGACCTTGCAAGACCTAGAGAAGTGGATACACGTGTATCAGTAATATTTGGCCCATAAATGTATTCCTGAAATTTATGAAATTCTAAACATAATGTCAAACAAGATACAAAGAGGAATCGAGATTCAATTAAAAAAAATACTGTAATTATTTAAGATAAATGATGTATGCTTTTTGTTTTCAAAATGTGTTGATTCTAAATAAAATATTTTAAAAATGTTCTGTCAACTTACCCTTTTCAAGCTCTTCATCTCTGGCATCTACATATATACTGCGCTTTTCACTCTTTCTTTCAAGAGTCAGGTCATGTGAAAACTTGCATTTGTCACCTTTGGTACATTGACCTTGTTTGAAAAATGCACAGACCACAGATTTGGGATCTGCTCCTGGAAAAAATAAATTAACTTCTTGTCATAACTTTTAATCTCAATTGGCATTTAAAAACATGTTATGCCCATTAAATAAATGTTGGCACAATATTAAAAATGTCACTGGGGATTTAAGATAAATATTTAAAAAGAGATGCAGCTATAACAAATTTATTTCCACTTTACAGCAGAATAATTAAAAAAAACTCAAAGTTTGGCTATTATAGCTTAGAGAAGCTGTTAGTTGAGGGTGGTTAGGGAACGTAAAAGCGAAACATTAATGTGGCCACTATCATGGGGTCCGGAAGTAAAATACCTCTATGTTATATTAAATTCTGATTACCCCGAAAGTGGATTATCTGAAATTCTCAGTTATCCAAAAAAATTTGGACCTGGAAGTAATATCTGTTTGGCTCCAATTTTTTTTCCCAAATAATTGAGGATTTCAGAAAAATAAGAAATCCTCAGTTATCTGAATTTTATTCCCCCAGTGCTGAAATGATGTCAAAGATTGAAAAATTCTTGAAATTTTGGAAAAAAACTGAGAGGAATTTTGAGTTTTTGGTGTAGGATTATCTTATTTTGTTTAGGTTGCTTTTTGATGAGAATTAAACATTATTTTATGCTTTAAAAGCCTTCTCTTTTTGTTTATTGTTGCTTAAACACTGTTACAAGTGATTTGCTGTTGCTATTGGGCTGTTTTTAAAAAAAGTGACCAGTTATCCAAAAATACCATTTATCCGAAATAGGCCCAGACCCGACCATTTCTCAATGGATGAACAGTTTGTACGAGTTCACTAGAAACAAGGGATTAAATTTTAAACCAACCCATGGGCGGTTTCATCATTGCTATTCCCAGGAAATCAAGGTGGTATGCAAAATGACCTCCAAGAAGGAAGGTTCATCGTAGAAGAATGCAAATGTTATAATAAATTCTTTATTCTCGTGCATGAGTTTATTCTAAATAGATTTTTCCCACTGTGGATGTACTCAACAACCACTATTTAACATCCAACAATTTACTATGGCAGGAATTAGTACAACAGAGAATTTAGACAAACTAAAAGTTTCAGGTTCAAATGAAAACATTTTGGACAGCCATTAAAATTCTTTTCCCTCTCTCATCATTCTCAGTTTCTGATTCCCTTCATAATGCCTTATTTTACAAAAAGATTTGTTCAAGATTGGCAATGATTGTCGTACAGGTACACGATCCTTTATCCGGACATCTAAAATCAGGAAAGCTCCAAAATCCGGTAAGAAGAAGCGGCTGGTGCTTGGGGAGGCGGCCGGACGACTGGAAGGGGGTGGATACGGCAGCACAATTCGGGTGTGCTTTCCAAAATCTGGAAAAATCCAAAATTCGGAACACACTGTCCCCCAAGAGTTCTGGATAATGGATTGTGTACCTTTAATTACTATTTAGCTAAATGTATAACTTTCAACTGCTTAATTTCAGAAACAAATAACCCAAGTTGTCGACTTACAACATTCTCAGGAATTGTACACAAATAAATAAGTACCAAAAAATACAAATATTCTGTGCACACATTCAAAACTAAATACTGATGAGTAGAATTACAAGTCTCCATTATGATGATAGGTAATTTCAAGAGTCCTCATGGGGCTAGACAGGGTGAATGCAAGGACAATACCACAATTTCAAAATATGGGTTCGGCCATTCAGGACTCAATCCAAAGAGCAGTGAAATCTTTGGAATTATTTACCCAAGAGCTTTGTAGAGTCTCAGTTGCTGAGTATAGATTAATAGAACTCTGGATCTAAAAGAAATTTAAGGTTAGGAAAATCGCATGAAGACGTAAAAAAAAAAAAAATCAGTGAAAATCTTATTCACAGAGCAGACACAACAGGGTGAAAGCTTGCTCCTTGTTTCATTTACTGCATTATGTTACAACATTTAGATAGTTTCCAAAATTCTCAGCATTCTCACAAACATACAGTATATGTTGGTGTTGAGAAGTTAGGATTGGGTGCTGCTGTGAATGTGGCAATGGAGGTAGATGGGGCAGGGGGTGGCAGTGATACGAAATTGGATGTCAATGCAGCCAATGTATTTAAAGGCACCAGCTGATTTCTGAAATACATCTCTCTCCTACCAAAGTCTCTGCAGGTCTATGAAGAACGGAAGAATCAATGAGACTGATATGTTGGACTATTCCTGCTGGCCCAACGTCTTGCGATGCTGTATTGTAGATGCTACTGAAATAGGAGAACAAAATATAATATGGGAGACAGACAGTGAAAGATAGTATCATAATTGGGAAAGAAATAGACCAAATCTAAAATGAGAAAGGGATGTTAAAAAAACTGATGAGTAGATCTACAGACATGAAAGACATGATGCACAAGATCTGGTGTCATACAGGTTGGAGAACTCTGGATATTTTCTTTTACATAGTATGATTTTAAAGGAAATGTTTAGGCATAAATTATATTCTGTATGTTTGGAGACAATGTGGATAATTAGAAATTAGAACATCACTTCTCCCGGTTATTTCTTGTCTATTTCCACAAGTTGCTTTGAGGTTGCAGAATAGACAAGCCCTATCTAGCAAGTAAATGATTTATTGTATCAATGTCAGCTACAGTGCATCATTTGAGCAAAACCAATATTTAGCCATGACTATTTGTAGCCAACATTTTAGTAAAATGCTGTTAAAGTAAAGGAAAGAATAATTGTAAGGAAAACAATATTTTAAGTACTGGCAGAGATGATTATATCATAATTTAAGTAAAATTTCAGAAATGACAACTGGATTAAAAGATACCTTTACTGATCTTCTGAGCAACTACAACTGGCTTGAAAAGTTCATTAAGCTCTTGGAGTTCTTTCTTTTTATCTTCCTTCTTAGATTTCCTTTCATCACCAAAAGGTATCTAAAGAACATAAATACACTATAAATAAGGAAGATAGACACTTGAAAGTCTCATCAGGGCACCAAAAGCATATACATTTAAAATTCACACCCGTGGTTCAATAAAAGCCAAGGGGGATAAGATAGTAGTTACGGGGGAGGAGGGGAGAATAGATAGTAGTTATGGGGGGGGGGGGGTGAAGAATAGATAGTAGTTAGAGATAATTTTATACTTAACAGTCTGGAGGAGGAAAGGGAGTAGAAAGGCAGAGCAGGGTTCTTCGGGTGGGAGTCCTCTGAAGAACAAGTATGCCACTTTAGCTGGTGTTGAGGTGGTCGATGTCCATGGTATACCGAGGCAAGAGAGAGAACAGCCAGATGTCGTGGTCATGACATGGGGAGGAAGGCTATGGAGGTCATGCAGGGCAAGTTGAGGGAGCTTGGTTAAAGGACAGGTCCTCCAGGATAGCAATCACAGGATTGCTTCCAGTGCCACGTGCAGGTGAGGCAAGAATTAGAAAGATAGTGCAGCTAAACATGAACAGGAGGGAGGGCTTTAGATTTGTAGATAATTGGGTAATATTCCAGGGAAGGTGGAAACTGTTCTGGTGGGATGGTTTACATCTTAACTGGAAAGGGACAAATATTCTTGCAGGTAGGTTTGCTAGTGCGGCTCTGGTGGGCTTAAACTAGTTGTGAAGGGGAAGGGAAACCAGAGTGATAGAAGTCAGAGAAGTTGTATGCAGCATTAGAGCAAGAGGATATTTTCTTAAATGTATTTACTTCAATGCTAGGAGCAATGTGAGAAAAGTAGATGAGTTTAGAGAATGGATAGATACTTGAAATTATGATGTGGTAGCCATTAGTGAAACATGACTGCAGTGGGGGGGTGATTGGAAACTAAACATACCAGGATTTTATTGTTTCAGGTATGATAAAAGAGGGAAGAGGGGGTAGGTGTTGCATTGCTTGTTAGAGAATTACAGCAGTGCTCTAGAGAAGCACAATGGGTGGAATTGAGGAGTGAGAAAGAAATGGTAACATTTATGAGGGTGTATTATAGACCACCTAATATGAAGAGAGAACTGCAAGAACAAATTTGTAAGGAAATAGCAGATATCTGTAGTAAGCATCAGGTTGTGATTGTGGGATATTTTAACTTTCTGAACATTGACTGAGACACCCGTACTGTTAATGGGCTGGATGGCTTGAAGTTTTCTACATCGATATATAGAAGTATCAACTAGAGAAGGGGTAGTGTTGAATTTGCTATTAGGAAATGAGATAGGTCAGGAGATAGAGGTGTGTGTTGGGGAGCACTTTGAGTCCAGTGATCAGAATACTATTGGTTTCAAAATAATTATGGAGAAAGAAAGGTCTGGACCCAGGGTTGAGATTTTTGATTGAAAAAAGGCTAATTTTGAGGAGATGAGAACGGATTTGGAAGGTGTGGACTGGAATAAATTGCTTTATGAGAAGAATATAGAAGGAAAATGGAGTGTTTTCAAAGGTGAAACTTTAAGGGTACAGAGATGGTTTATTCCTGTTAGGATGAAAGGAAAAATTAAAAGTTTTAGGGAGCCTTGGTTTTTCAAGAGTTATTGAAAATATGGTTCAGAAAGAGAGAGGTGTACAAAAAGTATCGACTGCATATAAGTTAGAGGAATATAAAGAATGTAAAAAAATCTTGAGGACATTAGAAAGGCTAAGAGGAGATACGAGGTTGCTTTGTCAAGTAAGGTGAAAATAAATCCAAAGGGTTTCTACAGATATATTAGGAACAAAAGGATAGTGAGCGATAAAAATGGTCCCCTAGAGGAGGAGAGTGGAAGGTTATGCTTGGAGCCAAAGGAGACTGGGGAGATTTTGAAAACATTTTTTTATTCTAAAGGATATTGATCTGCGTAAAGTAAGGGAAATAAGTGGGAAAGTTATGGAAACGATGATGATTAAAGAGGAAGTTCTGGTGCTCTTAAGGAAAATAAAGGTGGACAAGTCTCTAGGTCCTGAAGGAAGTTAGTGTAGAAATAGTAGGGGCTTTGACAAAGATATTTAAAATGTCTTTTGTAATGGGAATGGTGTTGGAGGATTGGAGGGTAGCTCATGTAGTTACATTGTTTAAAAAAAGTTGCTAGGAGTAAAGCTAGTAATTATCGGCATGTAAGTTTAACATCAATGGTTGGCAACTTAATGGAAAGTATTCTTAGAGAAGATATACATAAATATTTGGATAGGCAGGGTTTGATTAGGAACAGTTAACATGGATTTTTGAGGGGAAGATCATGTTTGACAAACATTATCAAATTTTTTGAGGTTACTATGGAAGTTGATGAGGGTAAGGCAGTGGATGATGTATATATGGACTTTAGTAAGGCCTTTGATAAGGTTCCTCAGGGAAAGTTCAATCATTAGGTATTAAGATTGAAGCAGTGAAATAGATTCAACAATGGGTGAATGGAAGGTGCCAGAGAGTAGTAGTAGATAACTGCTTGTCAGATTGGAAGCAGGTGACTAGTGGTGTGCCTCAGGCTTCAGTATTGGGTCCATTACTGTTTGACATATACATTAATGATCTGGATGATGGGGTGGTAAATTGGATTAGCAAGTATGCAGATGATACTAAGATAGGTGGAGCTGTGGATAGTGAATAAGGGTTTCAAAGCTTGCAGAGTGATTTAGGCCAGTTAGAAGAGTGGGTTGAACGATGGCAGATGGAGTTTAATGCAGATAAATGTGAGGTGCTACATTTTGGTAGGGCTAATCAAAATAGGACATATATGGTGAATGAGCACTGAAGAGTGACGTAGAACAGAGGAAAATGGTACATAATTTGTTGAAAATGAAGTCACATGTCGATAAGGTAGTGAAAAAAGCTTATGGTATATAGGCCTTTATAAATCATTGCATTGAGTATAGGAACTGGGATGTTATGTTAAAATAGTACAAGGCATTAGTGAGGACAAATTTGGACTATTGTGTGCAGTTTTGGACACCGAAGTACAGGAAAGATGTCAACAATTTGGAGAGAGTTCAGAGAAGATTTACTAGAATGTTGCTGGGGTTACAGGATCTAAGTTATAGGTTAAATAAGTTAGGTCTTTATTCTTTGGAGCATAGAAGATTGAGAGAGGATTTGGTTGAAGTATTTAAAATTATTAGGGGCACAGATAGACATGGGGAGGCTTTTTTCCCTTGAAGGGGGAGATGCAAACAAGAGGACATGAGCTGAGAGCTGGGGGTAAAGTTTAGAGGAACCATAAGGGGAGACTCCTTTACTCAAAGAGTGGTGGGTATGTGGAATGAGCTTGTGGTGGAGGCGGAGATGATATTGGCATTTAAGGAGAAGATGGATATGTATATGGATGGGAGTGGAATGCAGGGTTATGGGTTGAGTGTAGTTCAGTGGGGTTAGGTGGAAGAAAGTGTTCAGCATGACTTGAAGGGCCAAATTGGCCTGTTTCTGTGCTGTGATTGTTATAGCTTTCAGATGGAAGTATGTATCGGTACTCATTCTAAAACAAATGTTTCTGAAACTTTTCATTTCAAATAATTATACTAGTTATTTTGTTTGTTTAATGGTTCTCATAAGAATCAGAATTGATTGTCATGAACAAGTCACAAAATTCATCGTTTTGCAGTAACATCACAATGCAAACATTCATAAACCACTTTACAAAAATAAATGAAAATCATGCACAAAAATTCAAAGTAAAGCAGTGTCTTTTGATCACTGATCATTCAGGAATCTGAAGGCAGCAGGGAAGAAGGCTCCTGTACCTTTTTCCCCAATGATAGGAGAGTGAAGAGGCCATGACCTGGGTAGTGAGGGTCCTCGAGGAGAGAGGATCTGAAAGCACTTCTCTAGACAATTTTTGAAATAAACAAGGGTTTTGTATTGGTTTCTTTGTGAATTGACTCATTCTACTTCAGTTTATTGGCTCCAGCCATAGCTCACCATGGAGAAACACAAACATCAGATGCAGAAGTCACTGTACCTGTTTTCCACCTGCTTGCCCATGTTTGACTTGATTTGTGACGGTTTTAATGAACTTCTGCTGTTTTGCTCCTTTCTTGTTCTTCAGACCAAAAGTCTTATCCTACAATAAATCAAAAAGACAATATTTGAAGTGGATGCATTTCAGGCAATAACCTGCCATGCCTTTGCTCTTGATGGGTGTTAAACCATGCAGTTCAGTGTCTCCTACTCACAGCTTGCTGAGCTGATGACAGCAGACGGTACTATGGTTTGAGCTCTCCATCAAAAGGCAATGAGGTGTGATAGCATAGCCTTGTAGCTACACATTAAGGGAAGCTTATACAAAGTACAATTTCTGATTTTTGAAGGAAATATAGTCAGTCACTCCATTGTTTTACCACAAGAACAGTTTTGCATGAGGAACTGCATCGATTATCAGGAACTGCAAGCTTATGATCAGTTTAGAGTAGCCATTCTCAACCTTTCACAAGATAAAGCAACAGAAGTAAGTCACTCAGCCCATTGAGTCTATTCCACAACCCCACCCCAAGCTAAATCATTCTCACATCTAGTTCCAAATTCTGGCCTTTACCCACATCCCTTGATACCCTGACTAATTAGATACCTATCAATCTACTCCCCCAAATGATCAGGACACCACAGCGGTATGTAGCAACAAATTCCACAAATTCACGACTATCCCCTCCCACCCCCCAGGACTCTGCTCAATGTTTATGGGAAAAGTCTTTATCATTGCGACATAAAGAACACTGGTTGGCCAGCTGAGTCTATCCAGCATTGCATTTTTACTTCAATTGTGGTGTCTGCAGACTTTAATGTTTGTTCAAAGTTTATGTGGCCCCTTCCCTGTGAAGCAGTTATGTTTTGGTTTCTTCCATAATTTTTCTCCTACTGCTCACATCAAAAAAAACCCCAAAAATTTGTTATGCAATATGCAAAGAAAACAAGGCCTTTACTGTTCAGAATAGCTGCTTTAGAGTATATTTTCCCTGTGAGTGGTCCTTGAGTAGATGAAAAAGCAATGATCTTTTCTTCACAGTAGTTTAAAAAGGGGGCTCATCTAATAAGATAGGCAACAAAAACTGCAAAATATACTTGGATTTTACCCACACCAATGAACAATGGCACACACACCTTGAAGAAACATCAAATATAAAAAATATAAAACCAGTTTAAGAAATACATCTCCTTCCTGGGTGAGAATTCCACAGGTTCATCACAATATGGCTGAAGAAAGTTTTCGTAATCTCTGTCCTAAATGGCACATGCATGCCCTGTGGCTGATTGGTTGTTCTGGACTCTCAATCCATTAGGAACATCTTCCTCACATTTAGTGTATCTAGTTCTATTGGTATGACATTGAGAAGGAATTGTATTAAGCCCATTCTTCCAAACTACAGTAAATATTGAGCCAATTAGCTCAACTTCTTACAGACTCATCTTGCCATTCAGGAATCAGTTGTGAACTTTTGTTGAACGCTCTCTGACAAACATCATTCCTTAAGACAAGAATCTTATAGCATGGAAACAGGTCTTTTGGCCCAACTTGTCCGCACAGACCAAACTGTCTCTAATTTACTCCCATATCTCTCTGAACCCAAGTGATCCACATAACTGTCTAAAAACATTGCCATTCTATCCACCTCCATCAATTCATTCAGCAGCTAATTCCACATACCTACTACACTTTGTTAGGTGGGGGGGGGGGGTGGGGGAGTGGGTGGCAAGAAAAGTTTCCCCTCAAGTCCTTTTTAAACCCTGACCCCCTGCAAAGACATCTATTTATATCAATGCCCCATATCCCTTATTTCATATACCTCCAAGGTCACCCACCCCTAACCACCCTACAGCCCAGAGAAATGCTCCAGCTTATCCCTAGAGCTCAAGTACTCCAGTCTTAGTTACATCCTCATGATTTTTATTGCACCTTTTCTAGCTTGATGGCATCTTCCCCATTGCTGGGTGAGCAGAACTTCACACAATCCATGAATATCTTTCAGTTATAAAATCACATCCTAACTACTAATTGCCGACTGATGAAGGCAAGCACACCAAATGCCTTCCTTGCCATCCCCACTACCCGTGTTCGACTTTCAATGAACCATGCACCTATATGTCCTTTTCTACAAAATTTTCCGGGGCCTACCATTTACTGTTCAAGCCCTGCCCTAGCTTAACTTACAAAATGCAACAACTTGCACTGCCCAAGTTAAATTTCACCTGCCATTTCTTGACACACTTCTCCATTTGATCTAAATCCTATTGTAATCTCAGCTATTCTTCTTTACTGTCCATATCACTAATTTTGGTGTCACGAACATACTAACAATACTAACTGCAAATTAAGTTGTTAATATAAATTACATTCAGTAGAGACCCAGCATGGATTCCTGCTGCACACCATTGGTCTTTGCCTCCAGTCTGAATAATAACCCTAAATTCATTGCACTTGATAAGGTTCTACAAGATACACTGCTCTGGAAGGTTAGATCCCATGGGATCCAAGGAAAGCTAGCTGAATGGATAGAAAATTAGCTTCATAAAAAAGTAGGGGGTGATGCTGGAAAATTGTTTTACTGACTGGAGGCCCGTGCCAGGTAGCAGACCTCAGAGAGATCAGCGCTGGTCCCCATTGCAGTATGTCATCTATACAAGTTTTTAAATGATAGTACACAGCATGTTTAGCAAGTTTGCAAATGACACTAAAGAGATTGATATTGTAGATAGTGAAGTAGACAAAACAGTTGTGAAAAATTGTAGCAGGATTCCAATAGGTTGAGCAGATGGGCAGACAAATGGATAATGGAATTTAATACAGAGAAATGTGAGGCATTGCATTTGGAAACTAACACATGTAGGAGTCACAAAGTGAATAATAAGGATCTGGTGTGTTGTTGAGCAAAGAGATCTAGTACCGTTTACAAACCAGATAACCACCTCTCCTCCATTATATGGGTGTGCATGCTATATGAGAATATTTCACACATTGAAAGGACACACAATTTAATGGGAACATAATTACGGCAATGAAAGTTCATGCCAATTTATAGTGGCCGTGGGAAATTTTGATTTTGGGAATATCCTCGGCCTGAGTGCCATGGTATTCCAAGAAACAAGCTATTCCAGCTAGGGCACTGCACTTTATCAATGTTAATTGCCCAGATGTGTCTGCTGAGGGAGGAGATTAACATATCAAGTGCATCTGATCTGAGACATTAGGATGTTTTTGCCCTATGTCATCAATTTAATCCTTATATCAAATCAAACCATAAAATTCTCAATTGCACACTATTTTTTAAACAAGATAGGCTTTGAAGAAAGGCTTTTTATATCATCAATATAATGGGTGATTGAGACCTCTGGGGGAAGTTGATTGGGTGTTAATTGCTTGAGATTAACTGTGACAGTGGGAGTATGGAATAATCAGAATATAGAATGCTACACTGCGCTATACAAAAATATCTTAATTTATGATTGTGTGCGTTATATGCGTGATACATTATATGTCTGAAATATGGTACATAATGCCTTAGAAGTGGCATCACAGGTTGATAGGTTTGTCAAAAAGCCTTTGGGACATTAGCCTGTAGAGTACCAAGTGCAGAGGTTGGGAGGTCATATTGCAGTTGTACAGGATGTTGGTAAGGCCTCATCTGGTTTGTGTTCAGTTTTGATCGTGAGACAGGAAAGATGTTGTTAAACTGAAGTAGGTGCAAGGAAAATTTACAAGGTTGCCAGGACAATACAGCTCAAGCTGAAGTGAGAGGCAGGATGAAGGGGTGATCTCAGAGGTATACAAAATCATGTGGGGTGAGTGCAGTTTTTTTTTTGTTGCCCAGAATTGGAAAATCAGTTACCAGAAGACATAGGTTTAAGGTGAGGGGGGGGGGGGGGGGGGAAGAGAAAAGATTTAAGAGGAATCCGATGGAACAATCTGCCAGAGGAGGCTGAGACAGGTACTATTACAATGTTTAAGAAATATTTGGACAGATAGATAGGTGGGGCTTGTGCAGGTGGTACACTTTGGGTAAGTTGGGCTGGAGGGCTTGTTTGCACCTTCTAATTCCAAACATAAAGCCAATCCTGTATCCAAATGGCCATCTTACCCTGGATCATATTCAATCACATCTTCCAGACCTGCTAATAAAGGATTTGCTAAAGTCTACATAGATGATATTTATTGTACTTCCTTCATTAATCCTCTTGGTCAACTTTTCAAAAGAACTTAAATTTGTGAGACAATTTCCCATGAACACAGCCATGCTGATCAAACCTTGCCTTTTAAAATGCTTCCAAGTCCAATATCTCACCCACTGCTAAAGATGAGGCAATCATCTTTGCCAGGGACCCTGCCTAGTTTCTTACAATGTCCTTGGATATGGACTTGATCAGCTCCCTGTTACTTGTTCACATTTACATGCTTTTGGATCTCCAGGACCTTCCATTTTGTAAGACATCACTTTTCACAAAAGCCCATCAGCCTGAAGTAATGGGCTACATTATGTTGGCAAGTTTACAAGTTCAAATTTTCAAACCTGCTCACAATCTTACAGCAAATTAGATCCTGCTGCTAGACATGGAGTCCAGCCATGAACTTGATAGTATTTATTGATATTTTACCTGATACATTCAATTGCACCACAGTGCTTTTTTAAAAAAAAATGGCTTATTTAAAAATGTGACCATACATGCAATTACAAAATTAAAAATTATAAGTAGAAATGCAAATCCAGTGTTTACTCCATGATGGTTATGCCCCAAACCCCACCCAAGAATAAAACCCAAAGAGTAGATATAAAAAAGCATGAAAAGGAGAAAAAGAAAGCAGAATGAATTGTTGAAATATGCCACACACTCCATGGATCATAGATTGATGTTCTATTTAATTTTCTTTGGAGAAGATCCATGCAGGTAATTTAAAGATTTACATTTGAAAATTGTAAATATAGACACCAAACTTGTAAAAATGTTGTATTTATTTCTCAAGTTATAGGTAATTTTCTCAAGAGAATACACTATGTTTTTCTGCATTCCAACGTGCCATACCTAGATGTGAATCTGACTTCCATGCAACTGCAATACATTTTCTAGCCACTGCCAATGCAATTTTAAAAAAAAATCTATTTGATATTTAGATAGTTTCAATTTAGGACTTGTTCCTGTAATATTACCCAGTATCGTGGAAATTTAATTCCTGTAAACTGCTCTAAGAAATATCTTAAATCAACCAAGAACACACAATGCTCTGGGGATTGTCCACAAAAATCGTAATCTTGCTCTCTGTACAAGCAGAGAACAACCTAACATTTACATTGTATTAGGTATTATAAGTAATCTTGCAATGATTTTAAGCATAGATACGTGCTGCCAGACACCCTGTGTGGACAGTGGCCCCAACTCAACAAAATCTGGAGCATTTACTCAGATTTCCTCTCAGCAATAAATGCTTGATCTGAGTAACTTCAACATGCAATGCTTTAAAAAGGACACCAGGTCAAGTACACAAAAGATGCAATTCATCAATCATGTATACAAGTTGCTTAATACTCTCATAAAATCATTAAGTGGGTTGAACTGTGCAATTTAGTGGATAATCTGGCAGTGTGAAATGGGCAGGGTGGGTAAAAGTCAATTAGGCTCTGACACTTGGAAGGGGGTTTGCCAGAGCCCTGGTGAGTTGACGAAGATTTAAATTGATACCTGGTAGACTGCAACGTGAACAGGGAACTGACTTTACCATGTACCTTTAGTGACGTCAGTGCCTGCATGCGTCAGTCTGGTCGTTTTAATATCAGAGCAGTTATATTTTAACCACGTACTTATGCTTAAAATCATCACAAGATACCTAATACAATGTAAATGTTAGGTTGTCTTTCTTTACCTAGAATGATTATAGAACTTCCATTCATGCTCAGTCCAATGTCCTCTCAGTTCCCAAGTTTAAACAGTCTGAAGCCCACTGCAGTAGATTTTCCCATTGTCTTTTATACATTGTGCGCTTTCCCCCCCATGCTCTTTTATACATTGTGTGCTAATGTACTTTTTACCCCCGCTACCATTTCACTACCCTGCAAGTACATAATACATCATTCAGATGTCAATCACTGGAGCTTGGGCCCCCATGAGATTAGAGATATCCACATGACCCATGTGAATGGCTTACCGGTACAGCAACCTGGGTTGTTTAATTGGCTTTTTGGAGGGTTGGCAGTGTAAAAGGGGTTAGTGGGATCTCTTTCCACAGAGGGTCTTGAAAACAATGTGCCACTTTGATAATGTTAACGGATTCCTATTTTTACCAACATTACAGAGGCTTGTTGAAAGAAAGGAACCAAAACTCTTGCAACCATAGCATCATACAGATAATATTCAAATCCCAAATTTAAATTTATTTTCAGAGTACATAAATTACATCACACACAACCCTGAGATCCTTTTTCCTGAGGGTGAGACAGAATTACCACTTACTGGTAGTGCAAATAACAGTACTCAAGATGTGTGTGTGTGTGTATATATATATATAAAATACACACACACACACACACACACACACACACACACACACACACACACACACACACACACACACACACACACACGTATAACTGCAAAAGTAAAAGTCCTTATATGAGTCTCTGAGTTTGTGGTTTAGGAGTCTGATGGTGGAGGAGTAGCAGCAGTTCCTGAACCTGATGATGCAAATTTTGTCGTGCTTATAACTCTTTCCTGACGGAAGTAGCCAGCAGCGTTCCCTGCAGATGTTCTCAATGGTAGGAAGGGTTTTGCCTGTGATGTCCTGGACTGCATCACTACATTTTGCCAGGCTTTCCGCTCATGGGTATTGGTGTCCCCATACCAGACTGTGATGCAACCATTCTGCATACTTTCCACCACACATCTATAGAAATTTACTAGGGTTTTTGACATCACACCAAACCTCCACAAGCTCCTGAGGAAGAAGAGATGGTGACGTAGTTTCTTCACAATGCCATTAGTGTGTTGGGTTCATGAAAGATCCTGAGATAGTGACTCTCTGCTCACCCTCTCCACCTCGGATCTCCTAATGATCACTGGATCGTACACCTCTTGCTTTCCCTTCTGGAAGTCAATAATCAGCTCCTTGGTTTTGGTGACATGATGTGCAATGTGCACAGACAGCAGTGGAGATCAGAAATAATCCCAGGTTATTGGAGCAGTGGAACAGCTGCACAACCTGTAATGGCACTATGCCGTCCAGTGCCACTAGATTTTTTTTGAAAACTAACAGATAGGAACAGAATGAAGCCATGTACAAACAGCTCAAGTGGAAATAAAATTGCTGGAAGAATTCAGCAGGTCAGTCATCATCCACGGTTAGAACCTCTCATCAAGAGTAAAAATAAAAATCAGTATGATTACCTATCAGAGGTGATAAGAATAACGATCAGGAGTTGGAGGTAGATAAACAGGTAAAGGGAGAAACCATGGGGGGGGAAGGAGTTAAAAGTTGGAGAGAGAAAAACAATAGAGTAGGTATACAGTGGAATGAACATGTCACTGTAGGAATGGTTGGAGCGTTAAAATAAGAAGCTCAAGTTTAGACCAACAGTGTAGACACTTGTAAAAACCATTACCCAATCTACACTTGATCTCACAGAGAGGCTATACTGAGAATATCTCGTAGCTATTTATGTTGTGGAAGTGAACTTCAAATCCCTCAGAATGAACTTCCCATGATTTTCTATTCTCATTGATCTGAAACTTGATTCTTTTTTAAAAAACTCTTCTTGGCAATTATTTTGTTGGTGGTGGGTTGAGAACACGTTCGTACCTTATTGCATCACATTTGACTCATGGGCCTGCATGTATTTTTCATCATATTCAAACTATATATTCCAATTTTCTGAAAGCCAAAACATGGAACTTTAAGGGATTCTATTTAAAGACCCATTAATCTAAGGTTCATTTAAATAGATGTTTTATTGAGCAATGTACAACAGGAAGGCTGCAAATTCAATATATCACAAGTAACAGTTACAAACAAGTACAGGTACATAAACCTTTATTGGAAATTCTGAAAACCGAACTTTTTTCCTTCCACAGATGTCGTCTGCACACCAAAGCTTGTTTATGGTGCCAAACGTGACCTGATGTGACGCACCCCTGTCCAGCTCTGTGTCTCAGTGCTCCTACCAGTCAGACATGCTTCTGCTGCTCATGGACTTTGAGGACTGCAAATATTTTAAAAAATGAGCTGCAGAGACCCCTATGGGTAACAGAGAAGCAGAAAAGGAAGCAACTGTCATTATCAATAGCGCAAAAAGTAGAGTTATCACAGAAGCTTGATTGTGAATAGATATGGCATCTGACTGAAGAACTGACTGGGAACAACCACTATATATATGACTTAAAGAAGCAGAAAGTTGAAGTTTTACAGTGACAGTGATGACCAGAAACTAACGAAAACTAGGAAAATATTGCATAGGGCAGAACTTGACTGCTTGCTAATTGAGCAGGTTTGACAACGAAGTGAACATATACCACTAACTGGTTTGAAGAGACTTCGACAGAAACCTTGTTAATGAAACAGATGACACTGGAAGAAGTCTTTAATAAGACTCCAACCTGAAGATGATGATCACCATATTTTCAGGTGTTTAACTTAGTTTGAGCCAATTTATGTTTGAAGTTTTACTTAAAAAGGACATTAGTTATTTTATGGTCTATCTTTATCTCATTTTATTTACCACCCCTCCCCACTGTCCAGCGCTGCCGCAAACCACCCACCCCACCCCAGTCTCCCCGAGAAAACCTCAGCCTTGATAAAGATGAATCTTGACTGAGCAGACAATTCGTGAGAGCAATAGTGTCATGCAGTGGCAGAGAACAGGAGTCATAGGTAAGACCAAAAATTAAATACGAGTTTCCCCTCTGCCCTCTCGATGACGACACAAGTTATGAATATTGTCCTAATTGGCCAGACTTGCAGGATGACAGAGAAGCAGCCAGGGAGGGTAGAAATCATGTTCCATTTCTAAGGGTGTGATTACCTGTCCCCAGTAGAGAGGGAAGAGGGGAGTGGAGAAAACCACCAATGCCCATGAACTGCAGGAATGACCGAAACTATGAGAGAAACTATTATGGCCCACCTCTTAACTGCCCCAAAAATACCCGCTTTAAATGTGGGGGAGAGGACACTGGGGCAAGGATTCCCCCACCAGGGATGCCAATGATGATGCCCAGGCCGTTTACCTCTCAGGACCCCTTCCAACAGTGACTAGCGCAGATTCCACCTCACTCTCTCCATGTTCCCCTTAGTGGCAAAGGGAGAACACGAGCCGATCATGATAATGAAGGTAGAGAATCCCAATTTTGATTGATACTGGGCAACTCTCTCAACCCTAGATCAGGAACTTGTGGAACAATATGGGTTCCCTGTATCCAACCAGTCTTCCTGTCTGGACTAGAGGGACACACCCCTTGAATATAGAACATGGAAAAATGATATACTGTTTACCCTTCTCCATCACCTATAGTCTGCAATGTAACATGGCTGGATGGAGACTTCCTCTTGGGAATAGGACTGGAAATTGTACAAAGGAGTTTACGTTAACGAACACGTCAAGGTCAGAATGAAATGGCCGTCAGTGGTGGTCAGTTGACTTCACGCCATCATTCACCTTTCTTGACATCCCCAACCTCCATGTTCCATTCTGCTACGATCAGTCAGGAATAGATAGAAATGAAGAGGATCATTTTACGTGCTTTGAGGGGTGCCAGGTTGAAGTCTCAATCCATGGAATGGTTAAAGGACCCCCTGGAATGGCAATGGTAGTAGAGGAACCAGAAGATCTATGGCAGCAATTGAGCTTAGACTACCCCCTCTCCCCACCCCATGCAACCTTAGAAGTAAATGAGGCCCATGAGGCTAAGAAGCTGTGGTTCCTCACACAGATCCTGATGACACAAGCTGATTTAACTTCTTGGAACCCCCAGACTTTACTGCAAGGGAGTTGAATTATGGCCCCACGTAGTAATAGTTTGAAGAACTGCCACCCGACGGAGTGCCTGCAACTGGTGAAATTACTGAACAACTATGGTCCGCCTCACCTTACGAGGTAGGAAAGACAAATTGGGGTGGCTTTGAAGCCTTCGGTACAGTTACCATCTATACCCTAATATCCTCTGAAGCCAGAGTCAAAGAAAGGAATTTGGCCACTGGTTCAGTCCCTGTTGGCCCGGGGATTTTAGTTCCTTGCCAACCACCTTGTAACATGCCTATATTCCCCATCCCCAGCATGGAAGGACCGATTGGCATGTTAGTACAAGACTTATGTGCCATAAAGGATATGCACCCATGTACTCGATTGTCCTCTCTGCCACAATATTAAGTCTGATATTGGCAAACACAGTTGTCTCTACAGTGGTAGATTTGCAACATGCCTTCCTCACAGTCCAATTGCATCTGGACAGTCAATATCTTTTTACATTTACTTACATGGACCAGGTTACCACAGGGTTTTGTGCATTTGCTTACCTTATTTTCCTGAATCTTGTAACAACAGCCGGGGGAATTGACTTTCCCTAGCGGATCCACCTTACTCTAATATGTTGTCGACTTGCTGGTGGCAATTTCGTCAGAATTACCCTGAGTCTCACAGATAGGAAATTGATGCCATCTCACCTGGAGCCAATTGCAAGGTTCAAATGTCCACAGTCCCCAAAACAAATGCATGGATTTTTTTTGGTGTATATAGGCATAGAGGAAGGTATGAATGAGGTACACAAACCTGTCTGAAAGGGGTGACCCAAAGGCCCGTGGCACCATCAGTGGCACACCCCTGTCATTTCCATTTGGAATGCTGCTTGGCAGAGATATCCATCTGCATCTGTATTACCTCACCTATGTCAGGCAAAGTCAGTCGATTTACCATCTAATATGTATCCCCCAGGAAAACGAGAAGGTGGCATCTTCCAGTTGTGTCATCCACAAAGGCATTCCCGAGGATGACAGGATCAGTACTGTTAGTTTAGGTGTCATAATTAATGACAACCAGGGAATGGAATGGCCTGCAGATGGTTCTGCACAACAACAGAATTTATATTAAAAAAAGTCTCTGAGGATGCCAGGTACACTCTGTGACGCCATGATACCCCAAAATCGTGCGTCACCCTAAAGGAATATTGGGAATCGGTGTAAATGTTCAGACACTGATCATACATGAGAATGCAAACGTGTTAATGTAAATAATTCTGCTTGTTGGGCAGAAGTGGGTGTCTAAAAGGCCGCTGCCTCAATGGCTTTGGAGCCATCTTTAGCGAGGGCGTACCCAAATCTCTTCTGTCCAAATTCAT
The DNA here is from genome assembly GCF_036971445.1 of Narcine bancroftii. Lineage (NCBI taxonomy): Eukaryota > Metazoa > Chordata > Chondrichthyes > Torpediniformes > Narcinidae > Narcine > Narcine bancroftii. Next base: position 253,114,610 of record NC_091472.1, read on the forward strand.
CCACATAGGCAGATCTGCCTACAAACCAAGTTTCTGCTGCCACCAGAGAGGTGTCCTGTAAATCTGTCCTTGCTTCTGTAAGCAGTCTGTTCCTCTGGAGACAACAGCCCCATTTCCACTGGCACCTTGTTCCAGGAATTAACTGGGACAGGGTCCAGTGGAAAAGGAAAACAATGAGCGCGCCAGCATTAAATGACATCAAATCACGCTGAGGATTGATGGCCTCTACCCCAACTCATAACCCTGGCATCAGCTTATGCCAGGGTGCTGATTAAACCAGTGGAAAAAGGACAACTTCATTCATTCAATTCAAAGGTAGACTCTCTGATCCCCAGGAATGAGTGTGTGCAGTGGAAAAACAGTGTCCCAGTTAAAACAGCACCAACAGCTTCCTATCCCGGGACAATGCATAGCCAATTAACTGGAATGCCAGTGAAAAAGGGGGTAATCATGGTCGGAGCTGACTTGTTCAGTCAGAGGATGGATTAGGAAAGCTGACAGGTTGATTGTAGTTCAATGTTGGAAAGTCAAATAGGGGCTGGATAGAAGTGAAATCTTGTAGCCTGGGTAAAGTGGCGTGTCTGTTCGATGTCAGCAGGGTAGCAATAGAGTGCTGAGTGCAGACCTGAACTGGATGGTGAAGAGTAGTCTTCACTGAAAATTATGCCACCACCTGGAGCATTCATTTGTTTTGGGGTCTATATGATACATGCTGGTAAGGAGGGAATGTTAAAAATGGCCAAATACGATCTCATCAAAAATTTTGTCAAGAAACTCAAACAGGTATCAGAATGTAATATCCAGGAAAGGCATTGTAATGCCCAAAGGGAGTAACGCACATGCCAGATTGACTTTATCGAGCTACCTAGAGTCCACTGTTATATAGTTTAGTAATAATAGATCCACGCTGCTGAAGATCCAGCTGCGCTGGGTGGGTCACGTCTCCAGAATGGAGGACCACCGCCTTCCCAAGATTGTGTTATATGGCGAGCTCTCCACTGGCCACCGTGACAGAGGTGCACCAAAGAAAAGGTACAAGGACTGCCTAAATAAATCTCTTGGTGCCTGCCACATTGACCATCGCCAGTGGGCTGATATCGCCTCAAACCGTGCATCTTGGCGCCTCACAGTTTGGCGGGCAGCAACCTCCTTTGAAGACGACCACAGAGCCCACCTCACTGACAAAAGGCAAAGGAGGAAAAACCCAACACCCAACCCCAACCAACCAATTTTCCCATGCAACCGCTGCAACCATGTCTGCCTGTCCCGCATCGGACTTGTCAGCCACAAACGAGCCTGCAGCTGACGTGGACATTTACCCCCTCCATAAATCTTCGTCCGCGAAGCCAAGCCAAAGAAAGGAAAGAAAAATAGATCTTTTCAGCAGATGGATAGAAACTGTACCCACAGTAAATGCTACAGCAGAAACAACAGTTGAGATAATACTGCAACAGCTAATCCTTAATTTGGATTACCAGTTACCATAAATTCAGATAATGGGCCGTATTTTATAGCTAAAACAAACGAGGAAATGTCAACTTTTTGGAAAAAGGCTGCAATTTCACATTGTCCATTACCCACTAGTGGCAAGGGTGGCAGAATGAGCCAATGGAACTTTGAAAACAAAGCTTGCTAAACTGACTGAGGAAACAAGATTAAATTGGGTAAAAATTTTGCCGTTGGCAATCTTTGAAATGAGGACAACTCACTCAGCTATAGGACTAACAACAGTAGAGGTAATTATATAACCATCCCTTGCACACCCCATGGGGGGCAAATAAAATACATGGAGGTTGGTTTTGATTTACATATCCTGAGTAAGAGTATGATTGAGTTCATACAGAAATTGACTGATATCTTGTCAGCCTTACATTTGCAGGTTGTGGAGGTGCAGAAAGCGGCCCCTGAAGTCTAGGGCGAAAACTACATTCAGCCAGGAGACTATGTGCTGATACAGAATTGGGAACATAAGAAACTACACCTGGGGTGGAATGGACCGGACCAAGTTTTGCTTACTTCATCTGCGGCAGTCAAAGTTGAAGGACAACCTCAGTGGATACATCGGATAGATTGTAAAAAGAGCAGCCTCTGAGGAAGACAACATGGCACAGCATAAAAAGGATCCTCCCGAGTTGCAAAAATGGACAATAATAACTTTTTTGGGGAAATCTAAGAGTCTATTTTGGATTTCCTGGTAATGAGAAAATTAATAAGAGGAAGCATCAGGTTATAAGCTTAAATGTGAATGGCATTTTATTACCTATTTATGCATATCTCTGATGTATGTTGAAACTCTATGTCCTGCTGATGGATCAATACCCATATACCAACCGCCAGTGGTCAGGGGATTCCCACGGTGGCAATACCCTTTAATTTTATAGAATATCTAGCATGGATATGTCATTTTAATTTGACATCAGAAATGAAGGTCACAGGCTACTTGACAGATTGTAGGACCACAGGAAATCTGTTCTGGGGTTGGCATAAGCCTCAGTACAACCTGTCCACACAGCTCTCATTTATCACACTGAATAAGTTTACCAATCTATTTTTGTAAAGGAGATAAAAACATTACAGATACTGATCATTACACCAGGACTAGAGGCCAGTTTGGATGTCTCTTTAATAACACCCAGAACACTACTTACTGGTCTGATGGGTAAAAAGAATATCCATGGCTACCATACTATTGGAAGGGGTGTTATTATTTAGTCTATTTCACACCAGCCATACAACATTTTGAGAATATCACTGATCTTCTCTTGGTATGGGACAGAGTGAAGAGAGCCATTTGTGAGACTGAAGTTCTTTATGATTCTCTTTCCCAACTTTATGGAAATTGATTAACATGGTCAGCATCCTAGAAAAGCTTGCCAATGAAACTGCCATTATTCAGAAAAATACAGACCCAGATTTGTCAACTTACAGGTGAAGTAGTGCCCATACGAACAGTGGCCTTAAAGAATCGTTTGGCTTTAGACTTAGTTGTTGCAGAAAAAGGAGGGACCTGAACAGAAGTGGGGCAAGAAAATTGTACATACATCCCCAATGCTTTAAAAATATCACTCACTTAGCGGCCCATATTAAAAACAAGATACATGAAGTACAAACCATAGGGAGACAATTATCTTCCACAAGGACCATCTTGATGGCCCTTTAAGGGATGATGGATAACTTTTATCCAAGGATTGTGAGTCCTAGCAATTATCCAACTAGTAGTGCTACTCTTGCAATTCTTTTGAATGATCAGAATCAGAATTTATTGTCATAAACAAGTCATGAAATTTAGTGTTTTGCAGCAGAATCACAGTACCAACATTCATATAAACCACCCTTACTATATATATATATATATTTTTAAATAGTGCATGAAAAGGCAGGCAGTATCTTTGGTTCATTGATCATTCAGGAATTTGATGGCAGCGAGGAAGAAGCTGTCCTTGTGCCACTGATGCTCATCTTTAGTTTCTTGTAACCTTTTCCCATGGTAGCAGAGCGAAGAGGGCATGGCCTGGGTAGTGGAGTTCTTTGACTATTGAGGCTGTTTTATTAAGACACCTCCTCTTGTAGATGTCCTTGAAGGAGTGAAGACTGGTGCCTGTGATGTCACAGGCCAAGTTAACAACCCTCTGGAGTATTTTCTTGTCCTGAAGAGTTGGCACCACCATACCAGGCAGTGATGCACCAGCCAGAATTCTCTCCATGGTCACCTGTAGAAGTTTGAGCATCTTTGGTGACATACCGAATCTCAAGCCCCTCACAAAGTATAGCCACTGGCGAGCCTTCTTCGTGATTACATTGAAATGGAGGTTCCAGGACTGACCTTCGGAGATGTTGACACACAGGAATTTGAAGTTCTTGACCCTCTCCACTACTGAGCCCTCAATGAGGACTGGGTCACGTTCCCCTGACTTCTTCCTGAAGTCCACAATCAACTCCTTGGTTTTGTTAACATTGAGCGCGATTATTGACATGACACCACTCAATAGCTGATCTATCTATCTCCCATACGCATCCTCATTACCATTTGTGATTCTGTCGACAACCGTGGTGTCAATGAGAAATTTGTAGATAGCGTCAGAATTGTGCCTGACCACACAGTCATGGGTGTATAATGACTAGAGCAGTGGGCTAAGCACTCTTCCTTGAGGTGTTCCTGTGTTGATCCACTTGTGCCTTGGGATTACTGAGGAGGGAATATGAAGGAATGCCAAACAAGGTCAAACATTAAGGGAAGGCACCTCAGCTCTATTTATAGACTTATAAAGATTTGCTAACCTTGCAGTTCAAGATTCACAATTAGACAATAGACGAGCAGTTTCATAAGTACAAGATTGTTTGATATGTCTGAAAACAAAACAAGATATGGCTCAAATAGACAAATATAAACTGACCAAAGTCGAGTAAGATTAACCTATCTGAAGTTAATTAAGTTGCAAATCTAGAGAAACTACAAGGATATATATTAATGAAAAGCAGGAACAATCAACTGCAATAAATCTGTACAAATAACTTGTGAAACTACAAGACTATTATACAAGTACCCAAATGCTCTACGAATTGAGTGAGGCTCAGTGCAGGGAATGAGTGCCACTGTCTACTCATTCTTTGTATCCCTTATTTCCGCGAGCATTATCAAGGCTGAATATGCTTAACTGATTTGGGTGTATTTTGATGTTTGTTTTATTACAGCGCAAGCTGACTTCCGCAGAATAACACCCAATTTTCTGTTTGGGCACTCTAAAGATGGCATTAACATTTACTTTTCTGGTTTCTGCTAACCTGCTCTCCATCCCCTCAGCACACCATCCCCTTCCTCCTCTATTCACCAAGCTATCCATCCTCCCCTTGTTTAATGCTGTGCCCTTCCTCCCTTCTCCACAGGTTGAATATCTGAAATGATCCAAAATCCAAAATTTTTTGTCCATGCTCCTATAAGGTAATACGTAATAGAACTCAGAAATCCCCATCAGAGAACAGGACATAGCGGATGCAAGTAGCACATTACAGACTGAAGATGTATATGTAAATATTTGTATTGTAATGTGATTGCAAGTATTGCTTCTTTTAAAAAATGGTGTTCCAAAATCAGAAATCCTAAACACTTCTGGTCCCGGGCATTTCAGATAAGGGGTATTCATCCTATACCTCTTGTCTTTTGGGACCATGTTCCTTTTTATTTGGAAGCCTGTCAACGTTTTTCAATAGCTCGAAACGTTGGTTAAGTATCTTTTATCTTTGCTACATAAAGGACATAAATTTCTCCAACATTGTGCTTTCACATCCCCCCCCCCCCCCTCCTCCAGCATTTTTACTTGTTCCCAAATCCATCATTATTTCTAACTCATGACACTTCTTCCAAATTTAGGCGAGAAGTTCAATACGGTGTCTCCACTGGCAAAAATAAGCAAGCTGGGGACAGGACATCAAGAAAGGGACAAGTGTCAACACACGCCCATTCAATGGAGGTAAAAGAAAGCCAAATGCACTTGCCAACTTGTGTGATACTAGCCCGTGTTAGGAATCCGAATGAGCACGAAGGCAGAAGCCGCAAGGGAGAACGCCAGGGTTGGAAGAGCGTGGCGTTTGGGAGGAGCGAACGACATGCTCCTCCGTCCATTCCCGACCGCATGGCCTGGGGGCGGCTGCGAAGGGAATCAGTGCTGCCTTTGTTCCCCCAACGCGGGACACCTCCACTCCGGGCACGCAGCCTCAGGGCAGGAGGCCATGTTAAGGCGCGACCCCGCCCGCTTGCGCGCCCACGCTCGCTTTCTGGATTTGGACCCGGCTTCTGGGCCGAATTTGCTCGGCTGATAACCTTCTTTCCGCCCCGCTCACCTCGATAATCTTCTCCTTCTTCTTCTGCTCGATCTTCTTGCTGGGCTGGCTGGACGACTTCTTGGGGGGCATGTCACTTTGTGTGCCGCTGACTCGCTCGCTCCGTCGTCGTCGTCAAACTCGACGATTCACTTGCTCTCAACCCAACCAGGCCGTTACCGCCGTCGCGCCGTCTTCTGGGTAATACCGGCTCGCGTGGACGCCCTGGCAACGACAATGGGAGGGGAGGTGCCTGCGGTCGAGCAGCGTGCGGTCGGACCAAGTGTGGCGCAGGCGCACTGCGCTGCTCGGGTGGCAGGAAAGGAAGGAGGTGCTGAGCCGGTCTCGCAGCGTCCACAGGAGGTTAAGCACAGGAGGTTAAGATGGATTACCGACGTTTCGGGCCTAAACCCGAGTCAAGATGTCAGCATAAAGCAGGCAGGAGTTTCAGTCAAGACTGTGAGAGAAAGGTGGATGAATGGGAGGGGGAGGAGTCCAGACCAACGAGCAGAAGATGTCCACGAAAGTCTGCAGGCACCGTGATTGAAGTTAAAACACCAATGCTGGAGAAACTCAGCTGGGCAAATTTTGCAGACAGATTGCTCAGCGAAGCAATCTCCCTGTTTGGAGAGAAGGCCTCAACAGGAGCATTGGATGGAGTAAAACGACTCCTGCAGATTCACAAGTGAAGTGTTGCTTCACTTCAGTCTGGTTGGGGCCCCTAATTGATATTGGCTCTGTGAAAGGAGAGCAAGGCAGAACTGAAGGAAATGGGGCAGTGAGTTTAATGGAAACTGGAAATGTTGATGTCAATGCCATCCAGTTGGAGGGTGCTCAGATGGAAGATGGGGTGGTCAGAAAGGGAATTTTTACCTTTCCTCTTCATATCCAATTAACACATTTTGTTTGTTGGTCTGGACTCCTCCCCTCCCTTTCTTCCACCTTTTACTCTGTCTTTATTGCAATGGTGCTCAACCTTTTTCTCTTCTCATCTTTTCTCTCACATACCACTTTAAGTAATTGATATGCCATTGGTGCTATGTGATTAGTAAGGGATTGCTTATGGTGGTGTGTGAGTGGGAAAGGAAGGTTGAGAATCACTGGTCTAGATCCAATTGTTACTGAAATATTTTGCTTGAGAAAAATTGTCATTGGCCTATTTCCTTTGGAGTTACAAAACTGCGCACATAACGAGTCAGTTAGGTATGATTAAAACAGTGGTTTTCAAACTTTTTCTTTCCAGCCACATAGCACCTTAAGCAATCCATTACTAATCACAGAGCACTGATATGTGAGTAAAAAGAAAAAAAGGTTGAAAAATACTGGCTTACACTGAAGGGCTCAGGCCTGAAATGTTGGTAATATATCTTTACAGCCTATGGATGCTATAAGACCGGTTGAGTTCATCCAGCATCTGCAGTCTTCCATGTTTCACTCCAAGTGAGAATCTGCACAGCCAACTAAATAAAGCAAGCACTAAATGCAGAGTGAAATTAAAGAACAGGAAGAAAGTCCAGGGAATGAGGACAGATAAGCAAAGGCAGGATTTGCTCACACTGCAAAATGTGATTAAATTTTGGAGAATAAAATTATGAATTTGAGTTTTTTACGAAGCATTGACCAACCAGATTCTGGAGGGAAGGTCAATACTTGCAGTTTAACAAGTCCTTTGACAAGGTCCCTCATGGTAGGCTAGCCAGGAAAATCACATTGCATTGTATCCAGGATGAGCTGGCCAATTGGATACAGGATTGGCTTGAGGGTGGTAATAGAGAGTTGATATTCATATTTAAAACCTGTGACAAGTGCTGTGCCACAGGGATTAGTGCTGGGTCCACCATTGATTGTTATCTACAATAATTTGATTGACAATGTTGTTAACATGGAAGGTAAGTTGACGGATGCTCCCTGGCAGTTTTGTGGATAATGACGAAGATGAAGATTACAATAGGATCTACAGTAAAACCCCCGATTTCTGGCACCTATGGGGATTGGTAGATGACAGACAGCTGTATTTGCCAAATGCTTTAGATTGCATGTAGCGCGATTGGCAAAACTAACCATGAGGGGCATGAATTTTAAACTTACGTATTTTTTTACCTTATTTATTTTCTGCAATTCTTTTTCCTGTTCCTTGAGGCTTCCAGTTGCTTGAATATGGAGATTTTACTGTAGTTGAAAAGGGAAAGCGGGCCAAGGAATGGCAGATGGAATTTAAATTTTTTAATAAAAAAAAATATTTACAGCTCGGTAGATGCTGATTCTGGCAATTTAAACTCCTGCCACCTAATTACACTCAAATTAATCTCCAATCCCTCTTCATTTTGAAGTGGGGTGGGGGGGAAACTGGAGCACCTGAGGAAAATTCACACAGACATGGAGAGAATGTATAAATTCCTTGCAGACAGCATCAGATTTGATCCCTGGTCACTTGTGCTGCAACACCCTTGTGCTAATCATTCCACTAACCTGTGATACTTGGACAAGTGTGAGGTATTGCATTTTGGTAGGTTGAAGGAGGTGAGAGTTTGTATAGAGAATGGTAGAGATGTGGCATCGATAAGCTAAGTAATGTGGGTGAAGCCTCATGCTATTGCAAAGTCTCTGAATCTCTTGCTGGTGAACTGCCTGCCATTGTCTGTTAGCAGAGTGTAAGGCACCTCATGCACCGAGAAGTGTCGTTTCAGCTTGGTTATGACCACAGAGAAGGTCGCGTCGCACAGCAGGTCTATCTCAAACCAATTAGTGCCAAGTATTGTTGTTTCTGCTATTCGAAAATGTCTGTTGCCACAGTTGACCAGAGTAGGTCTGGTACGGGGTGGAGTTGCAGTGGCTCTTTCTGCTGGTGTGGCTTAGTGCTGTTGCACACCCCTTTGGTATATTTTTTCCATCATGCCTAGCCAGAAAACAATGTCCTTTGCCATGGGTTTTGTCACCTCTGAATTTGAGTGTCCTCTACAGGATTTTGATTTATGTGTTCTGCAGTGAGCTGGGCATTACTGCTCTTTGGCCCTTCGTCATGACCCCTTGGTCATTGAGTAGCTCCTTACGGAAGGGAAAGTCAGGTTGTACTACTGGTGACAGACAGTGCTGCTTGTTCATCCAGCCACCCTTGATGAAGGTGCCTAGGGTGTTTCGTACCATCTTCCACTGTTTTTTTTATTTCCTCCAGCCAGGCAAAGGATACGTGGATGACCGTCATAACATCAAAACTGTCTTCTTCGACCTGCTGGACCATGCATTTTTTGGGGGCACACGATAGCACGTCGGCTAAGTGCATCTTCTTAACGCACTTGGGCACCAGAGTGATGTTGTACTTCTGGAGTCTGAGCATCATTCACTGTAGTCTTTCTGGCACCACGTGTATTAGTTTGATCAGTATTATCACCAGGGATAGATAGGCGATCAGTTTCTATAGTAATCGGCCTACCACAGACATAGTCATTGAACTTAGAGGAGGCAAAAACAACTGCTAATAGTTGTTTTCAATTTGTGTGTACCTGGTTTCCATATCAGTGAGTGACCCTGAAGCATATTGCCACCGGTTTTCTGTCTTGCAGGCATGCTGCACCGAGGCTATACTGTGCAGTGTCGCAGGTCAACATCACTGGTCTTGGTACATTGTAGTAGGAGAGGACTGGTTGGCAAAACATGTCTCTTTAAAGTGCCAAAAGCATTCTGCTGCTGTTCGTGCCAGGTCCACTCTTCCTCTCCATGTGTCAGCTGCTTCAATGGGGGTGTCAGCTCACTCGAGTTGGGGATAAATAGTTTACCATGCTAAGGAATCTGCAGGGCTGCCACGTCCACGGGCATTAGCATTTTGCTAATGGCCCTTGTTTTGGAGGGCTCCACCTTTAGGCTTTTGCTGGTGAACACGTAGCCTATGTAGCTGACTTGGTTTAGGCAGAACCTGCACTTCCGAGGGTTGAGCCACAAGTTTACCTTATGTGCTCGGTTGAGCACCTTCTTTAAGTTTGCGTCATGTTTCTCTTGAGTTTTGCCACCTACCAATATATAATTGACTATGATGGCACAGGGGTACCTGGCAAAAATTTGCTTCATGGATCTCTGGAATACTTTGCTGGCTGAATTGATTCATTATGGCATCTACAGGAACCTGAACGTGGTTAGTAGCGATGAGTTACAGTCGAGTGCGACTTGCCAGAATGAGTTTTTCGCATCTAGGTCTGAGAATACTGTTGTGCCAGCCATCTGTACAGCAACTTCTTCTACGGTGCGTCTGGGGCAATGCGGTCTCTTCAGAGCTGAGTTGAGGTCTCACAGGTTTATGCAGATACGGATCTCCTGTCCGTCTTTCTTCTTGGTGGTCATCATGGAGGACACCAATTTGGTTGGATCCGAAACTGGTTTGATTATGCCCAAGTCCTGCATTCTGTTCAGCTCGCCCTTGACCTTGCCCTTCATCGCCACTAGTAAGCAGTGCACTGGATGAATCATGGTCTTCCCTCCGGGTCGAGCCGCATGGAGTATGTCATCGGCAGCCTCCCAAGCTTGTCTGTGGAAAGCTCACCGTATTCGGAAAAATATTTCTGTCATAGGTCTTCTTCAGAGGGGCTTATCTGGTGTTCCTCGATGCTGAACAAAACGAGTCTCATGTCCATGCATGTGCTCAGGCCTAGCAGAGGCATGACGTCCTTGTGGACCACAAAGAACTTTAATACATGTAACCGTCCCTGTACATAGCACCGTAGCTGCGCCGTGCCATTGGTTTGGATTCTGCTGCCTCCATACGCCACCTCATTGGCCTAACACATGGTTTAACCTGTTCTGCTTTTTTCATCTGGTTGAATGTCTTTAGTGACATGACGTTGCACTTTGCTCCTGTGTCATCCTTCATCTCTGCCATTGCCATCTGCTGTTGACATTCATGAATACGAAGGCCTCGATGTTTCCTCTGATCCAGGTTTCCTCTGGGTTTCCTGCTATCTGTGGGGTCAGCCCATCGACATAATACTCATCATCGGGGTTGTCTCCCTCCATTCTGGCTCTAACTGGTTGATTGTCCTTTTGGGCCTGTTCCGTGTTGGTTTGCTGCCTGGATCTGCAGTGTCTGCTGAAATGGTTCCACTTTCTGCAGGTTCTGCACTGCTGGTCAAACGCTGAGCACATTTCTCTTCTCAGCATGTGATTGCCTCTGCAGTTACTGCACGCTGCCCTGGACGAGGGTGTGGAATGGCCCCGCTGGTACTTCCTCCTGGCCACCAGCCACCGAGTTCACCAGTCCTGCCTGGATTGTGTTGATGCTGGTGGCCCGCTGTTGTGGAGAAGCCATCTTTTGGCTGTTTATCTCAGTGGTTTCATACACTAGACAGGTAGAGATGGCCTTTGCTAGTGTTAACTCGCTGTTGCACAGAAGTGGGATCAAGAGCATCCAAAGCCTGACAAAGAAGCACACTGCTGTCACAAATACCACAAACCATCCTATCTTTAATTCCTCATAGAGGATTCCAAAGTTGTAACTGCCTTCATCTTGATTTTCCAATTTCTGACTGATGAGTGGATTGATTCGCAAGACCTTTGGCCTTTCCATCACCACGTTTCTCTGTGGATTGCACATTTCTCTGAATTTTCATTTTAAACTTTTGGGGTCCTTTCTTGGCTCAGCCGGGCTGGTAACTAGTTCCCCTTCACGCACTTTGTCTGCATACATAGATGACCTCTCCCTTTCAATGGCTTCCGGGCCAACCAAATTTAACAAAATGTACACTCTGGTGCAGGCAGGCTGTGTGCTGCCGCAATAAATATGTCATACTCTTGCTCAAAAATACGCCAGTTCTCTGCTACATTTCCTTCAAACGCAAGTGGGTCAGACCGTTTAAATCGATCCGCCATTATGGTGACTGTTGCAAACATGATTCTGGTTACTCACTGCAACTGATTGGAGGGCCTCAGGCTTTGGATGCTCTTGATCCCACTTCTGACACCATGTTTGTTATTGCGTGCTGAATAACTAAATGAGTCGGCAGATGAGGTCACCAAACAACTTTATGGTACACAATCAAAGAGAGAGGGAGAGAGGGAGCCCGCAGCATGGCGTTTGCTCCCTGCTAGTACTCAATTCAACTAACACGACCTTGTGGACCTCGTGCATGTGCAGTGTGCTGTTGCGATTACAGCGGCTGCAATGCGATTGCAGCAGATGCAGAGCAGCCAATGGCAGCAACTCTCTACAGGATCTGATGTCCGTGTCCAAAAGACCATTAACTATGGGAGATGATGCTCTGCATGCTTTTAATGATGTAAAGGCTGCACTTGCAAATGTCACAATGCTTGTAAATCAAAAGCCCAACGCCTTGCTCTCCCTTACCACAGATGTGTCTGTCAGCTCTGTGGGAGCAGTGATGGAGCAACAAGTCTGTGGAAAATTGGAAGCTCACGTGCTGTTCAGCCAAACCGTCACCAGCTCAGGCTAAGTATAGTATGTTTGGTTGAGAACTCTGGCCATCTACCCCACAGTGAAACATTTCTGCTTTTTATTAGGAGGTCATTCTTTCAACATTTATACAGATCACCAGCCTCTTACGCATACTGCGAGTATAAATGCACGTCTCTACTCGCCCAGACAATTTTGACAGTTGGACGTCATCTTACAATTTTTATTGGACATACAGCTCATTTGAGGAAAAGCGAATGCTGTGGTCAATGCTGATGTCTTATGTACAACTACTGCCATTGATTTCACGGCCATGGCTCGTACTCAGCATGCCGATCCCAATCTCATTCAGTATTGCTGGATCAACTCTGGTCTCCATCTTCGAGATGTGACCCTGGATGAATTGGGTGAAAAGTTAGTCTGCGATTTTTCCACAGGAAGGCCTAGACCTTTTGTGCCAACGGCTATGATTTGTGAGTCTCTTCACAATCTATCACATCCTGGGAGAAGCGTATCAATTATTTTTCCTGGCCTCGTGTTAAATGGGATGTTCAATTATGGGCAAAGATCTGCTTGCCATGTCAATGCCTTAAAGTCTCCAGACACACAAAATTCAAGCTGAGGGATTTTGTTGTTCCAGATTCCCATTTCTAGCACGTGCACCTGGACTTGGTAGACCTGCTTCCACCATTTGAGGATATACTTATTTGCTCACATGTGAAGACCAAACTACCTGGTGGCAGGTATTACTGACATCTCTGCTGAGATGGTCACTTTGGCTTTCGTGGATCATTGGATTCCATCTTTTAGTGTTCCAGTCACAATTACAATGGATCGAGGGTCTCCGTTCGAGGCAGCATTGTTCTGAGCTCTTATCTTCTGGGCACTACCCATATTTTCACTACAGCTTACCATCCTCAGGCCACCGACCTCGTTGAGTGTTTCGTCAAGAGCAAGTGGTGATGCATCGACACGGAGTGAACATTTGCCCATGGTTCTCCTTGGTGTGTGTACTGCCGTTAAAGTAGATCTTGGTTGTTCAGTGGCAGAGCTAGTATATGGCACTACGTTAACCTTGCCAGGTGAATTGGTGAATCTGAGTCCAAGGACAACACTATTATCCGGCTAATTATGTTGATTGACTACAGGAAAACATGAGATTATTCCAACCTACTCCTATGGGCAAGCAACACCGGCAGTGTATGTGCCAAATGATTTACAACACTATTATCATGTTTCTTCAGCATGATGCTGTTTGAAAACCACTTCAGCCCATTTATGATGGCCCTTTTCAGGTCCTACGATGCTATCCAAAGACAATTGTGATCACCAGGAATGAAAAAGCTGATCTGGTTTCTATTGACAGGTTGAAGCCAGCATATATTGATGAACCATGTTCTGGAGTAGAGTCAGAGGACCAGTCACACCCTTGCCAGTTGGACCATGCATCGCCTGTCTTGCACTATTGTATGAGGTCAGGCTGAACTGTCAGCCCTCTGGACCATGACATAGTGGGACAGTTCCATGCCTCTTGCATGGGGTGTGTGTTGCGAACTTAACTTCGTCGGGTGTGGTGCTGGTTGCCACTGATAATGTAAGCGAAGCGAAGCACGGGAGTAATAGTTCGCATGCGCGGGTGTGTTAAGCGTAATGATGTGCTGTAAGAAATGAATGAGTATAGTCTTTATTTGTTTGTAAGCCATGGTAAATCATTGCTATTACAATCCTATAACTGGTTCACTGATAAATCTGGCAGGACCATCTGACTCCAGAGCTTGTCACAGTTTGGCCAAATCCCACACCGAAGGGGTGAGTTCTAAATTAAATGGGTGTCTGCTCTTCAGATCAAAGCAGCTCTGATAAATAAAGTGGATATCAAAGGAAGACACTCTTAGAAAAGAGGAAATGCTGGAAGAACTCTGCCAGTGTCACATCATCCATAGGAAGTAAAGATATATTACCAACGTTTTGGACCTGAGACTTCCTCGAGGTATAAGTGGGAAAAAAAATAGGTGAGTTAATGGCTGGGGAAAGAAAAGAGGAAGAATAGAAGTGGGAAGAGATAGACCAACAAACAAAAGGTGTTAATTTGATATGATAAGAGGAAAGGTGACAATTTATTTTGGCTCTGTAGACCCTGTAATGGAGGATTAAAACCATGTACCCAGATGCTTTTTGCTTATGTGGAACTGACGACACTGGGTCCACACGCAGGTCACCTTACTTTCAGAACTAGCCAATGTATTAAACTCAGCCATGGGGACTTATCTGAAGATACACTTTGAAATGGAATTCCACTGTGAGGCACAGGGAAAGCAGTTGTCAAATGCAACACTCTGAAATTGACGAATTGGTCACAACCTGTCTTGCTTGAGAAGTTTTAATAAGTCTTTGTATCTACGAGATAAACCAGGAAATCATAACATCCTGGTTCCATAATAATCTTCTAAATTGTAGAATGTAATGTTCAGTTTTGATTTTGACTGACAAATATTAGAAGGAGTAGGCGCATGATTAATTGTTTTTGGGGTATATAAGCCTGTGGTCCTGCTGCTGAAGTTTAGACTCTCCGAGGGGTGGGAACACCCCTTGTCAAGAAGGAAGAACAGCCAGAGTCCGAGCAACGTCCCGGTCGGGGGAGGTGGAGAAGCTGCTACCGGCGCCCTGACAACCTACTACAAGTGTGCAGTCGTTGCCTCGCTTTGGCAGTTGGGACCAGTCCAAGCGTTGATAAGTATAGTTGGAAAGGGCTTGCATATTGTAGAGTGAAATCAGCTTTTAAATTAGTAATAAACTTTTGTATAAACTGAACTGCTCTCGGTGTGTGTGTCTATTTTCTTTCGGTAGCTCAAACACTGTGACCAATCTAAAATGAACAAAATGAGAGGTATAAGTTTACCCAAGACAGACCCAAAGTTCAAATTTGTTGTCAGATTACATGCATGACACCGCATACAATCCTGAGATTCTTTTTCCTGCGGGCCAGCTAGACTTTCTACGTAGTGGTGTAAACTCTACTCAAGAAAAAGTGTGTGTATGTATGTATATATGTATATATATATATATATATATATATAAAGATAGAAATGTAAACATACTTATTGTGCAAATACAAAAACAAATATTCAGTAATAACTTTTGTGCAAATTAAGAGTCCTTATATGAGTCTCTGATTAAGTTTGTTGTTGAGGACTCAGATGGTGGAGGGGAAGCAACTGTTCCCGAACCTGGTGGCATGAGTTGATTGGCACCTTTACCTGCTTGGCACCAGCCCTTACAGATAGGGTCTCCATACCAAGTCATGTGAGATAATGAGATTTGCGTTAGGTTCTTGGGACAGTGGCAGCAAAGAGGGCTTGAGTCCAAGCCAGGTACCCAGAGCAGCCACAGTGATGAGGTCAGGAGCCCAGGTCATATTTCTGGCATAGGACCAATAAGGAGGACACAGACACACACACACACACACACACACACACACACACACACACACACACTCGTGTGTGTATATATATATATATTTATGTGTGTGTGTATTTATATTATCAAGTCAAGTCTCATTTATTTGTCATTCATACAATAACTATTGCAGTATACAGTGAAATCGAGATAGCATTTCTCTAGACCATAAAACTGGTTATTTATTTACATGGCTAAATGATCTCAGAAACCTTTTTATAAATAACATATCACTTACAATATCATGTTGCATATGCTAGCCCTGTGTCTCCGAAGTTCAGAAGCCTCACGGAAAAAGCTGTCTCGTGATCTGGTTGTGAGCGCCCGAATGTGCCGCAGGGACTTGTGTTCTGAGATGGTACAGTTCCAGGGAGTGATGCAGTTACATAGGATGCTCTCAATTCCTCCCCTGTAGAATGTAGTGAGGGTGGAGAATGGAAGATGAACTTTCCTCAACCATCGATGATCAGCAGAGAGTGATTCACCCCCCACCCCCCTCCGGGCTCTCCGGAAGTCCACCACTATCTCGTTTGTTTTGTTGATGTTCATATGTAAGTTGCTGTCTCTGCGCCAGTACATTGGTGATTTCACATCCTTTCTGTAAGCTGACTCGTCGTTCTTGCTCATGAGCCCACCATGTTTGTGTCATCAGCGAACTTGATGATGTGATTAGAACTGTATCTCACTGCACAGTTGTGGATCAGCAGAGTAAACGGCAGTGGGCACCTATCCAACTTTTTCTTAAATGACAAAATTGGCCCTGCTGCAACCACCTCTTCCAAACGGTCATTCCACTCAGCCACCACTCTCTGAGTGAAGAAGATCCCTCTCATGTTACTTCTAAACTTTTGCCCCCTAACCCTTAGCTCATGACTCTTTGTTCCAATCTCACCTACCCTCAAGGGAAAGAGCCTATTCACATCTATTCTTCTATCCCCCTCATAATTTTAAATACCTCTATCAAATCCTCCCTCGACCTTCTACGCTCCAGTGAATAAAGACCCAGTCTACTCAATCTTTCTTTGTATTCTAGATACTGCAATCCAGGCAACATTTCAGTAAATCTTCTCTGCACCCTCTCTATCTTCTTGATATCCTTCCTATAATTTGGGGACTAGAACTGCACACAGTATTCCAAATTTGGCCTCATCAATGCCTTGAATAGTCTCAACATCACTTCCCAACTCCTATACTCTATGCTTTGATTTGTAAAGGCCAGCATAACAAAAGCCTTCTTTACCACTCTATCCACTTTCAAAGAGCAATGGATTTTTATTCCTTCTGTTCCTCTGCATTCCTCAATGCCCTCCCCTTCACTGCATATGTCCTGTTTTGATTATTCTTCTCAAAATGAAGCACTTCACACTTATCAGCATTAAACTCCATCTGCCACCTTTCAGCCCACTCTTCTAAGCAGTCCAAATCCTCTGTGGTCTTTGAAAAACATCTTCACTATCCACAACTCTCCTTATTTTTGTATCGTCTGCATATTTACTAACCCAATTTACCACACTGTCATCGAAATCATTAATGTAAATGACAAACAACAAGGGACCCAACACCGTTCCCTGAGGCACACCGCTCATCACCGGCCTCCATCCTAACAAACAGTTATCCACCATGATTCTCTGGCATCTACCTTCTGGCCATCATTGAACCCATCTGACGATCTCAACATTAATACCTAGCGCCTGAACCTTCCTTACCCACCTTCCATGTGGAACCTTATTGAAGGTCTTACTGAAATCCATATAGACTGCATCTACTGCTCTACCCTCATCAGCCTTCCTCGTCACCTCCTCAAAAATTCAACAAGATTTGTCAAATATGACCTTCCCTGCACAAACCCATGTTGGGTGCCTCTGATCAGTCCCTGCCTCTCTAGATACTTATGTATATTATCTCTAAAAATACTTTTCATTAGTTTACCGACCACCGATGTCAAACTTACTGGCCTATATTTGCTGGGCCTACACCTGGAGCCCTTTTTAAACAGAGGAACCATGTTTGCAATACGCCAATCCTGCGGCACTATGACCCCCTTTAGTAACTTTTGAAAAATCACTGTCAGAGCCTCCACTATTTCCTCCTTGACTTCTCTCAAGGTCCTGGGGAAAATCCCATCGGGACCCAGGGACATCCACTTTTATATACCTCAAAAGTTCCAACACGCTCTCTTTCCTAATCCCTACATTTTCCATAATCACCCCTTTTGTTTCTCTTATCCTACACGAATCCATATCCTTTTCCCTAGTGAATACTGAAGAGAAGAACTCATTCAATATCTTCCCCCATCTCATTTGGCTCTGCACACAGTTGTTTGTTCTGATTCTCGAAGGGACCAATTTTATCCTTCACTCTCTTGCTATTTACACATTTGTAAAAACCCTTTGGATTTACTTTCACCCTGTTTGCTATAGCTACCTTGTACTTTCTTTTCACTTTTCTAATTTCTTTCTTAAGCTTCTTTTTACTGTATTTTCCAAGCATCTTGTCTATACCTTGTTTCTTATATTTAATGTAGACCTCCCTTTTATTTTGAACCAACTTTCTAATCTCCTTTGTAAACTATGGAACCATATGCACCCACATATATACTGTCGATGTGTATTGTTTGTTTCTACATGTGTCACATCTGTATGTGTGTTTGAAGTGTTTTGCACTGAGGATTGGAGAATGCTATTTCATCAGGATGTACTACCGGCATCACCTATGGCTCCTAGAACGCTTCTACCAGCATTGTTTCCGCTCCATCCTCAACATTCGTCGGAGCGACTTCATCACCAACATCGAAGTACTCGAGATGGCAGAGGCCAACAGCATCGAATCCACACTGCTGAAGATCAGACTGCGCTGGGTAGGTCACGTCTCCAGAATGGAGGACCATCGCCTTCCCAAGATTGTGTTATATGGCGAGCTCTCCACTGGGCACCGAGACAGAGGTGCACCAAAGAAGAAGTACAAGGACTGACTAAAGAAATCTCTTGGTGCCTGCCACATTGACTACCACCAGTGAGCTGATATCGCCTCAAACCGTGCATCTTGGTGCCTCACAGTTCGGCGGGCAGCAACCTCCTTGGAAGAAGACCGCAGAGCCCACCTCACTGACAAAAGACAAAGGAGGAAAAACCCAACACCCAACCCCAACCAATCAATATTCCCCTGCAACCGTGTCTGCCTGTCTCGCATCGGACTTGTCAGCCACAAACGAGCCTGCAGCTGACGTGGACTTTTACCCCCTCCATAAATCTTCGTCCGCGAAGCCAAGACAAAGAGAGAAGAGAGAGACACATGGATACACGGGGAAATATAGTGATATGTATAAGTGGCAAGTTCAAGTTCAATCTTATTATCCATTGCTTCTTAAATGCTGCCCTTAAGCCCAGCAATCTTTGTGTTATCTGCAAACTGACTAAGTTCGTGGACCGAACATACTAATGTCATCGTGAAAAAAGCATTCTAGTGCGTTACTTCCTGAGGGATATGAGGAGATTCAGTATGACATGGGAAACCTTGTCAAATATCTACATATGTGTAATGGAAAGTGTGCTGACTGGCTTATGAGCTAGTATGGGAGCATCAATATCTCTGAGCTGAAAGCCCTGCAAAAGTTAGTGGACAAAACCCAGTTCGTCACAGGCAAAATTCACCCCCATCATCGAGAAAATCTACGTGGAACGCTGCAGTTGAAGAGCAGTAGCAATGTTCAAGAATCCATACTACCCAGAATGTGCTCTATTCTAGCTGCTGCCATTAAGAAAGAGGTGTAGGTGCCACAAGACACATACAATCAAGTTCAGGAACAGTTGTTAGCCCTCCATCATCAGTCTCCTAAACAACAAAGTTAATCGGAGACTCATTTAAGGATTCTTACTTTGCACATTATTTATTATTGAAGATTTATTTTCTGTACTGCACAGTCAGTCTGTTAATTCTTTCTTGGTTTACATTTCACTCTTTTGTTTATGTATCATTTTTGAGTGCAGTTTTTTTTACACTCCCAATAAGTAGAAATTCTGTCTGGCTCACATGAAAAAGTAACCCCACAGTTATATGTTATGCCATACTCTGACAATAAATCTGAACTTTGAACTTTGATCATCAAAGAACTGGATCTGGTGTATGAAAGAGTAATAAACATGGGTCTCTATTGATAAAGAGTTTTTAACACCAGTATTCTTGGGGATAGTCAATGTGATATCCAATGATTCTAAGAAAATGTGGTGTTGTATATTATTCCTGTTAGGGTCTAATAAGCACCATCCCATTGTTAATCCCTGGTTATCAATATTGCCAGGCCTACATTTCCCCTTAGTGCTGCCCACTAAGGGAAATGCAGAGCAATGATTAAAAAGGCCTTCCCTCTCTTTTCTCCTCACAGCTGCAGATTTCTGGTTTGCTGGCCAACAAAGGAGGATGAAAAATTACCCAAAAGACCTTTACCTTGGAGTAAGTGTGCCGAACGCAACCTGTGCATCACTTACACAATGTTCAGACTTGCAAACAAATACAAAAACTGGCACGTACTTGACTATGTCATAGTATGTCAGTGTAACCTCCAAGACGTCACCCTTACCTGGGCCACGCGCGTAGCTGAGTGTTGGACAGATTACAGGCTGGTTCGGTCGGACTTCAACCCGCACATAGCCCCTTTGCATCGTAAACAGTCAAAGACTGCCAGTGTCATTCTACATTGGCAGACTAAAAGATCCAGGTCAAGCCCAACGTTTTCAAGATGTACTTTAATGAAAAATTCTCCAGCAATTCACCGCTTGTAGGTACCTGTTCTGAAAAGTGGAAGCAGTTCAAAGATGTCGTCATGCAGACCGCAAACCTTATACTCGGAATGAAAACCCAAGTGCATCAAGATTAGTTTGATGAAAACCACAAGATCATTTCAGCAGCCCTTCAAGCCAAGAACAAGGTCTGCGCAGACTGGCAAAATGACCCATCATCTTTCTCAAAGAAAGGCAAGTACAGGCAGAACTGTGAGAAAAGAGCGACAAGTGGTGGCAGAGAAAGGCTGAACAGGTGGAACATTATGTGGACATACATGCTACCAGAGAGTTTTTCAGCACTACGGAGTCACTTTATGGTCTTTCTTAGACAGGATGCTTCCCCTTGCTGTCATCTGATGGGTTGAACCTGATCAAAGACCAGGAAGGTTTGAAAAACCGCTGAGCTGAACAATTTTTCAACCTATTCAATAGGCCACCCACAGTTGATCCTAATGTCTTATAGCATATCTGTCATCAGCCAGTCTTGGATGGCCTAGACCTGTCACCCTCTACTGATGAGATCAATAAAGTGATCTTGCAGATGACTTCAAATAAAGCAACAGGGCAGGGTGGTATTCTTGCCAAGGTCAGAAAACTCTAAGCCCAAACACATTACAGGCATTCCAAGACACCCTGGAAGACATCTGGATCAAAGAGGAGATGCCTGATAACTTCCTCGATGCCCTCATCATGGCTCTCTACAAAAATAAAGGAAGCAAATCAAACTGCTGAAACTATAGGGGTATCTCACTGCTATCCATTGCAGGCAAGATTTTCGCCCATATCATCCTGGACAGACTTGTCACTGTCTCAGAAAGGTATCTCTCGAAGATTTTGGCCAAAACAGAGGTCAGTGGATGTGATATTTACCGGGCTTCGAACAGAACAAGCTTCTTTATTCTATTTTCATTGACCTAACAAAGGCATTTGACAGGGAGGCTCTCTGGATCATCCTGAGATGTTATAGATGCCCAAGGAAATGTGTAAAGATGATTCAGCTGCTCCACGATGGAATGATAGGACAGGTCCTCTACATCAGCTGTGTTTGCCATTTCTAATGGGGTGAAGCAGGGCTGTGTACTAGCCCCAGTCTTGTTCAATTTGTTCTTCACTTGCATGTTGTCACGTGCTGTCCAAGATCTGGAGGAGGGAGTGTACATCTCTCTCTTTGACCTTCACTGCTTGAACACACAGATCAAGTGCATCTACACAGTCATTCAAGAAACCCTTTTTGCTGATGGCTGTGAACTCTTGGCCCACAAAGATAGTGATCTATAGTTAATACTAAACAAATTCTCAGCACCATGGAACCAAAAATCACTGTTGATGAGACCGAGCTGACAAATGTAATGTGATGGGTCTTTGGACAAAGAAATTGACTCCAGGATCACCAAGACCAGTCAGGCTCTGGGGAGACTGCGACCAGAGTACTCAATCAACACAACATCAGGATCTCCACAAAGATGAAATTCTTAAGAGCTGTGATAATCTCTTCTCTCCTATATGGATGTGAGGCCTGGACTCTGTACCGACGTCACATCAAACAACGGGAAAAATTCCACATGTCCACTCTCCGTTTCATTCCTTAGCATCCATGAGCAAGACCATGTCTCCAACCTGGAAGTCTTGGGTTGCACAAAGACCATCAGCATTGAGTCCCTGATCATTAGAGTCCAGATGCGGTGGATGAAATACGTCAGCCTTGTCAGCTGCTCTATGGCACACATGTCAAACTCAGGCCCTCGGGCCAAATTTGGCCCTTGATGTAATTATATTTGGCCTGCAAGATCATATCAAATATGTATTAGAGCTGGCCCGCTGGCCGCCGCGCCAGTATAGCGCATGCACAGCTAATACTACAAATCCCAGAATGCTTTGCAAATGCATTGCCACCGGCCCATCAGCCCGCTAATCGCCCCCACCTCCTCTCTTTACTTTTATTAGCATCTGCGACCTGTCGCCCAACTCACGTGTAATAAACCCCTTACGGAAAATGGCCAAACGAGAGACAGAAAACAGGACCTTTCAAGACAGGTGGGAGGGAAACTCTGACCCCAGAGTTTGATGAACTTGCATCTAAGAAGAGATGCCAAGTATTTGGTTTAGACCCAGGTGCATCAGAGTAAATCACAGTGTAGCAAGCTAAGCTGGATTCATATTTTCTTTGGTTAACTTTGGACTGTTCATAGTTGAAAGATTGGATTTTCATTGAAGCAAGTTGTTATTTTTTTGACTTGTTGGCTTGTGAACGAAAATACATTTAAAAGGAGCTTAAAGGCTCTAGAGAAATATTATTCATTGAATATTTTATTTCTCATTTGTTAATGCTTCTTCTGGAAGGAGTTTAACCAAAACTATTATTAAACATTTATTTTAATAAGAAAAAAATTTAACGTTACATGTGTTGAAAGAAGAGAAAACATGCAGATGTTGTTGAAAATTTTCAATAAATATTTAGTTTGGCCCACGACTTAGTCCAAGTTTTTAATTTTGGCCCTCTGTGAATTTGAGTTTGACACCCCTGCTCTATGGTGAACTAAAGACCAGAAGGAGACCTTAAGATCATCCACACAAGCGCTATAAAGACGCTGTGAAGGAAATCCTAAGCTACTGTGACATCCAGCCAAGAGAACTAGAAGCTGCAGCTGCTGACTGATCCCATTGGTGAGTCCTGTACGATGAAGCCTACACCAGTTTTGAAGACTGGTGCTGCCAAAAACTGATGGAAAACTGTAAAAAGTGTCACAAAGCAACAGTCACAGTTATTACAAAAACAGACTTCCAGTGCCCCATTTGTGCTAGACTCTACATTTCCAGATTGAGACTGCAAAGTCACCTTTGTGTCCACAGATGAACTGCAAAATAATGTGTCTTCTTTGAGCCGAAGGGCGACCAATACTTAAGGTATGTGAGTGGGGGAAAAAAAAAGTTGAGAATCACTGCTCTAGACTTAAATGATACTGAAATAGTTTGGTTGAGAAAAATTGTCATTGGCCCATTTCCTTTGGAGTTATGAAACCAAGGGAAGAGGCCAGAATAGTGGAGGATGCCAGAAAAGAAGGGGCGGGAAGGCCAGAACAGAGGAGAGGGAGGGGGCACTAGAAAAGAGGGGAGGGAAGCCTGAACAAGGGGGGACCAGAGGTAGGGGGGGACATCAGCACAGATTGGGGGGAGGGTGCAGGTGGGTCAGTTGTCATGGGTCTATGATTTTGAGGGGGCCTACTCCCCCTGTAGATGTAACAATATTGAAAATGAATGTTGATATTGTAACATGAGTCAAGGTGAATCCTTTAGCACAAAATATGAATATTTTAAAGAAGACTCCTAAAAGAATCTGTAAAAATACAGATGAAATATAGATAAATAAATGCAGGTAACTGAAACCAACTTATGTTTGATTTATCATATGTATCTTGTTCTGGTGGCTACATACACAAATAAATATATACAGTATTTTTCCCACTCTTCTCACAACCACCACAACACTTGACAAGCACATGCATTGCGTGGGAAAAAGTGATTATGTCTGGCTTACTATCAAGCAGTGGCTTGATAGAATCTGTCTTCTCCCATCAGTTTCTTTGTGCTCATATATTTGCTGTGTTGTGTAATTTGTTTATAAATAGATATCTGCGTTGAGCCTGTGCGGCACCCACACACACTCACAACACAACATATTATCTTTATTAAATTTCAGGAAACTTGGCTTTGACAGCAGATAAATACTATCACTTTGAGTTGTCAGGTCTGTCAGTAGTTTCAATGCTTGTTGATAAAAGATTCATTACTATGTTTTAAATTAATTGTTTGATTATTAGCTTTGTTGTTTCATGCAATCTTTTGCATTTTTAACTTTTTACCTTTTGTTAACTGTTAATGCAAAATACTTCTTATGCCAAAATATTTTATATTATGTTAAATATAATAGAGCTGAAAAGTTTGTGAAATATGGAAGAGATTAAATCCTAAAAAAGATTTTTAATTTCATTCATTTCAATACGATTCTTATTCTAGAATAGATTTATTTTTGGTGTCAGCACAATTGCAAGGTTGCGTATTGAAGGCTGAATGTAAGTGTAGAATTTTATCTGATCATTCTTTGTTATTAATAACATGTACAGGTTCAGAGAGAAATGATAATACATATTGATGGAGATTTAATTCTTGTTGAGAAATGTAGAATTTTGTTATTTTATAAGAGATCAAATATGGTTTTTTTGAAAATAAATATGGACTCAGTTAACAGTAAATTTGTTTTATGGAATGCTTTAAAAGCATATTTGAGGGGACAAATTATTAGTTTTACTGCTAAAATTAAGAAACAACATGTAGCTGATGTAACTAAATTAGAGAAGGAGATAGAGATATGAGAAAAAGATTTACAGCAGAATTCAATGGAGGTTAAGAAAATACGTTTAACTGATGAAATTACAATATAATTCATAACAAACGTAAGTTTGAAAAGTTATTACAGAGAACGAGACAAAAGTATTATGAATTAGGGGAAAGAGATCAAAAAGTTTTAGCTTGGCAGTTAAAAATGAAACAAGTTTCTAGAACAATAAATGCTGTTAGGGATGACTAAACCATATAAACCTCAGGAGATTAATGACGTGTTTAGAAGAATTTATGAAAAATTATATACCTCTGAAGTAGTGGAGGATGAAGTTAAAATTGACAATTTTTTATCTGATCTGGATTTACCTTTTTTGAATGGTTAGGATGTTAAAGATTTGGATGCTTCATTTACTGCTAAAGAAATAATAGACGCACTTCAATCCATGGCAAATAGGAAGTCTCCAGGGGAAGATGGTTTTACTTCTGAATTTTATAAAATATTTCAGGATTTATTAATTCCATTATTGATGGAAGTATTGAAACAGGCGACAAGTGTTCATTCTTTTCCAGACTCTTTTACTCAAGCAATTATTACAGTTATTCTTAAGAAAGATAGGGATCCATTGAAAGCTGAATCTTATAGACCAATTTCGTTACTGAATGTTGATTATAAAGTTGTAATGAAGGTTCTAGCTAATAGATTGGCTAAATATTTACCAGATTTAATCCATTTAGATCAGGAGGTTTTATTAAAAATCATTATTCAGCAGATAATATTGTGAAGTTGATTTCTTTGATTAACATTTCTTGGGAAGGATCCAACCTATGGTTATTTTGTTGGATGCAGAAAAGGCTTTTAGTAGAGTAGAGTGGAGTTTTTTTTATTTAAAGTTTTAGAGAAATTTAAATTTGGCCAAATTTTTATTGGTTGGATTAAGGTTTTACATGGAAGTCCTACTGCTAGAGTTGTGACAAGTGGACAGTTATCTTTACCTTTTATGTTGAGTAGATCAACTAGACATGACTGTCCTTTGTCACCTGCTCTATTTGCATTAGCTATTGAACCTTTGACTCAGATGATTAGACAAGATAGTAATATTAAAGGTATATAAGCGAAATCTGATGATTTTAAAAATTAATTTGTTTGCAGATAATGTTTTGATATATTTAACAGAACCTCAGAATTATTTGAAGTGTTTACATGACAGATTGGAAGAGTATGGTGAGATATCAGGTTATAAAATCAATTGGGAAAAGAGTGAGATTATGCCATTAGCTGAAATGGATTATTCTTCTTGTAAGCATATTGTGAAATTCAAATGGTCAGATCAGATTAAGAACTTAGGTGTCAAGATAGAGAGTAATTATAGTCATTTAGGTGAATTAAATTATTTGCCGTTATTGTCTAAAATTATATATGATTTGAATCGATGGAACAATTTACCGATTACATTAATATGAAGAGTTAATTGTATTAAAATGAATATTTTCCCTCAAATTCAGTATTTATTTCAATCTATTCCTTGTCAGATTCCTCAAAAATTTTTAAAAGGATTGAAATGCTTTGGTAAGGAAATTTTTATGGAAGGATAAAATGGTAAGGGTATCTTTACAAAAATTAACTTAGAAATATGATTTAGGAGGTTTACAGCTCCCTAATTTTCAAAATTATTATGATGTGGAACAATTGAAATTTATTAATAGGATGTTTGAAGTGGACAAACCTTTGATATGGGCTAATATTGAATTATCTCAAATTTGTGAGAAGAGGATGGATCAGTTTATTTATAGATGGAGCCCTAAATTATTGAGTAATTATAATTTACCCGTTTTGAAACACAATGGATTTATTGTATAAAAAAATGATGTTATAGGTACTCAAGGTAAGATTTCAGGCAAAACTCCTTTGTATCAAAATAAGCTTTTCCCCTTTACACTTAATAATCAGCTTTTGAAGTTATGGGATCAAAAGTGTATTAAATTTGTGCAAGATAGTTATGAAGTAGGATATTTTATTTCTTTTCAAAGAATGAAAGAGAAATATATATATTCAAATACTCTTTTTTTCTTATCATTAAATCAAAGCATTATTGTTGGATAATTTTGGACCTTAATGGTCTAAATTTGAAATTTTACTTACTGAGGGTGGTAAGAAGGGATTTTTAACTGAGATGTATGCTTTATTACAGAATAAAATGCCTAAATTAGATTTACATAAATCTCGATTGAAATGGGAGAAAGATTTAGGTATAGTTATTTATCGGGATTATTGGATGAATTTATGTAGTGATAGTTTGACTAAAATTATAAATGTAAAGTATCGATTAGTTCATTATAATTTTATTCATTAATTATATTTAACTCCAGAAAAATGAAGGAGATACAATTTCATTTCTTCGGATTTATGTTTTAGATATCATAAGGATGTAGGTTCTTTTTCACATTCTACTTGGTCATATGAAACTGTAAAACCTTTTTGGAATAGACTTAAGGATTTTTTTAAAAAGTTATTTTGAAAGTGAAATTTTCATCAGATTCTTTTGTATTTTTGTGGGGTAATATTAAGAGGATTAGTTTAGAATTAAGATGAAATAGATTCCAAATTGCATTTTTGAGATTGGCATTAAAATGTCTGGCAATGGTATATGGAGTTGAGGTCTTCTATTCCATTGGAGAAGATAGCATATAATTTGCGTGATAATTAATTTTTTATCATAAAATATGGAGCTCTTATTTAGATTTTATGGGTTTGAGTCTTTCAACCCCTTGGCCACACAGAAGTGGTGTTACTCCGATCCGTGGTAATTAATTGATGAATTCTGTTGTTATGGTTGATCTCTTCTTTCTTTTTTTTTGTGGTAGGTTAGTGGGGGTGGGGTTGGGTGGGTGGGTTATAGAGTGGGGTGGGGGGATTGTAGGGGGTTAATTTATTGTATTTTTGAATTGTTTTTATTTTATTCATTAATTGTATGTTTCAATATATGCTTCATGATTAATAAATAAAAATTTCAAAGAAAAATCAACGTAAAAGGGATAGACAAATATTTACAGTTGCAATTAGTGCAAAAAATAGTGATGTTTCATTAATGCAGACAGATATTTTGGTGATCTTGGAGAAGGTTAGTGTAGTACAGGGAGGTTCACAAGCCTGATAGCAGTTGGGGAAGAAAACTGTTTTTGAACCTAGAGGGGCGGGACTTAAGGCTTCTGTACCTTCTGTCTGAAAGTAGCAGTGAGAAGACTGTGACCAGGGTGAAGGGAATCCTTTATGAGGTGGGCTGCCTTCTTGAGGCTGCCCTTCACATAGGTGTCTTCAACAATCTTCACGTGCCACCTTTCAGATGCAGTGTTAAACTAGTCCTCTTCCTACCCTTGTAGTTCAATGCAAATTCTTTCATGTGGAGGGTCAAGTTCATAACCTAAAACCAGGTAAATGTGAATAGGATTATTTTCAATATGTATTTGATGGTAGGCAAGGTATGGGTGGGCTGAAAGGGCTGTTTCTCTGCTGTAGGGCCCTCTATGATTTTCATCACTTTTGAGGAATGTGCTATGAGATAGTTATTATCTTACCCTCTCATAACCAGATACTGAAATGTTTAGTCCTGCTTCGAGAAGAACAGGTACTTGCTAAATTCATTTTTTACTCAGATTGCTACTAAATGAAACCATCTTATAATACTGCTCATATTCAATATACTGAAAAATACGTCTGCAGTTTATATTTGCAAATGGAAGTATAATTTGCTTGAAATTACTTGTATTGCACTTCCCATTTCTGATGCTTTAATTACAGACAAGGTTTTTAATATAACTGACATCTTATCATTGATTTTAAATATTAATTGGAAAAATTAAAATGTTTAGATTATTTAAAGTGCTATAAACTAACCAATGGATATTTTTTAAGGATAAACAAATTAAATTAAATACAATGCTTTACTTTCCTTTCCCAGCAGCCTTTTCCTCCCATTTATTTCAATGGGATTGCTGTAGTTGCACCAGATTAATTTGTCATTGTTTCAGCATGTGAATTTCCTGAGAGCTGCAAACTCTGAGCCACTTGTGTGTGGCCCCATTTCTTCATGGCTTACACTCTTGTGAGATGATGACAGATTACAGCTGCTGTTTTAGAAATGCCCAGTGACAGGGAGTGTGAATCTCAGCAGAAGATTTGCCTCATTGGGTTCTTTGAAGACCATAGCAACCCACAAGAATTAGGTGTGCATCATACAGAAATAGGATTGACTGAGAGAACAGGTTGAAAGTTCAGATGGTCATATTGGAAGTTGTGAAAACTTGTCTTTGCATTTCCAGTTATGCTGTATGTGATATGCTGCTGAGTATTTGTACAGTTTGATCAATTTGAGACTTTCTAATTTCATTCCTTAACTTTTTCTGCATCATTGTCTGTGACTTTAATGTATCCAAGGCTATGACAACATCACAAAGTAAGTTAGAGCAGATGGTACTGTCATCCTGCTGTCACATCCTAGCTCACAGCACTTTTCCATTCTTATAATCCCTCTGATTCAAATTAAAATCAGACAGTCTAATCTCATACCAAGACCAGAATGCTTACTGTCGACGAGGTTCCATTGACATTAAAGGCAGCAATTTCTACAACACATGGCTTGTCAAGGGGTTGTCTTAAGATGTGTTGCAAACGAACTGATTTTAAATGGAATAGCATCAAATTTCAGTGAATTAAAAATTAATGGATCCCCTGACATCATCTTCCCTAATGATTAAACTGAAGGTATTTTTTCTTCAATTAGTTCTCAACTTGCATCACATTGCAAGTGCAGTTTCAAATAATGCGATTGATATTACATTCCAGCAGAGAGCAGTAGCTGCCCAGCAATGAGAACTCGCAACAAAACACCCCTTCACAACTTCCAGTGTTCCGGTTATCTATATATAAAATAAATCCAGTTTCACCTCTTCACTGATTGTATTCATGGTGTAAAGAAAAACAAAGTGAGGTTTGGATGCACCATGGTTATAAAGAAGCCATCATCCTATTATGAGTTACAGCTCACATCCTGGCCAATATTTATCCCACTTTCAATATCACTCTAAAAAATAATTGGTGGAAGTAGCTGTGTGCAAATTTGAAAATCAATGTTTAGTGGTACCCGACTCTTTCATGCTCTTGGATGTAAAGCATTTCCAAATTTTGAAAATTGTACATTCTTTTCTTTTGCGATTCACGTTATAAATCAATTCTGAGGATCAGCTATGAGAAACAGATTTTATTTTGTCAAAACTATTTAGAAACATATACAAAATACAGGTATTTCTTTGCTTTCAGAGAGAAAATATTTTTGTTCCCTTCCACCAAAAATTTTTCATAAAAACTGGGACAGCTTCCACAAACACAGCTTGATCCACAGATCACTTATGACATTTTTCTTTTGTTTTATTCCATATATAATTGTGGACCAATTGAAAACAATGCTTGAGTACCTTTTAAAAATCTATCTGGCATGGTCCTGGAGGACTGGAAAATCATAAATGTCACCCCACTATTCAAGAATGGAGGAGGCAGCTGAAAGGAAATTATAGACCAGTTCGCCTGACCTCAGTGGTTGGGAAGATGTTGGAGTTGATTGTAAAGGACAAGGTTACAGAATGCTGAGAGACACATGATGAAATAGGCCAAACCCAGCATCTTCTTCTTAACACACCCTCTCCAGCTCCAGTTTAAATCCCATATGGAATATTTTGGAGGATCAAGAACCAAGTTACCTTAAGGTGACAAGCAGGCTGGATAAGGGAGAGGCAGTGGATGTTGGGTATTTTAATTTTCAATAGGCATTTGACAAGGTGCCACTCACAAGGCTACTTAACAATATAAGAACCCATGATTTAATGGGAAGCATACGAGTGTGGATTGAGCATTGGCTTATTGGTGGAAGTAGTGTTGGAATACAGGATCATATACTTATTGGTTGGAGGTTGCTAGAGGTGTTTCACAGGGGTCAGTGTTGGGGCCACTTCTTTTTATGTTGCATGTGAATGATTTGGATTATGTAATGAATGGCTTCTTGGCCAAGTTCGCAGATGATACAAATGTATGAGGAGGAACAGGAAGGGTAGAGGAAACTGAAACTCTTAGACAGATTGAGGATATAGGCAGAGAAGTGGCAAATGGAATATAATGTCAGAAAGTGTACGGTCATACTCTTTTGTAGAACAAATAAACAAACAGGGTATTTTCTAAATGGGAAGAAAATTATAAATATCCAGATTCAAAGAGACCTGGGAGCCCTCGTGTAGGATAGCCTGATGTTAAACTTGCAGTTTGAGACAGAGGTGTAGAAGGCAAATGCAATGCTGGCATTAATTTCAAGAGGAATAGAAAATAAGAGTAGGATGTGATGTTGAGTCTCGATAAGGCACTGATGAGATCTATTGTGAACAGTTTTGGCCTCGTCATTTAAGAAAAGATGTGCTGACATTGGAGAGGGTTCAGAGGAGGTACACTAGGATGATTCCAAAAATGAAAAGGTTATCATATAAGGAGTGTTTGACAACTTTTGGCCTGTATTTGTTGGAATTTAGGAGAATGAGGGGGATCTCATTGAAATATTCTAATGTTGAAAGGCATAGACAGAGTAGATATTGAAAGGTTATTTCCTATGGTGGGAGAGTCTAGGACAAGAGAGCACAACTTCAGGATTAAAGGGCATCCATTTAGAGTAGAGTTGTATTATGAGCTCCCGTATAAGTAAAATGGGATTATCACTGTAAGGGATAATATAGACAGGAGGAACTGAATGGTCATAGTTAACATTTAACATTTCACACAAACATCGACACAACACAAGTCACAGCCCAGCGACAATTCAATACATTGGAAGAAATGAAGGAAGGTTTGTCACTCTGTTCCAGATTCAATACATTTGCACAGATGTTGTGATTTTGCGAGGGAGAACCGTTTTGACGGCTGAAGAGTAAACAGCTCTTGTGTCCAGCCATTTTTGTGGAATTCAGAGCAAAGCATGTTCTGTGAATGACTGGACCTTTTCGGTGGATTGACCCTGAATTTTTTGGGAAGAAAAGTGCTTCATTTTGATTGTGACTAATAGTGAAGTTACTTGGAGACTGAAATGCCAGTTGATGAAGTAGACAAAGATGATGTGGTCAAACAATAATCATGGCTTTTATTAGCAGAAACTCATGGTACAATAATGAAAGACAATAGGTGCATATACAGTTATACCCAAGGGGAGTGTCCTTAACTAGAGATAATGCACAGCCAATGTTAGTACAGCAAGGCTCACCAGAGGGGAGACAGGCAGCTTGGCAGACATTCACCACAGTCTCACCCCGGCAGAAGAAGGGTTAAAATAAAAAAGACAGCTGCTAGGAAAGACTGAAGTAAGCGATACATAGATACCATGTTTGGCATTGAGAATACTCTAACAGCCAAAATACGCCAGTATCTAGCAAGCAATTGAAATATAATGAGATGTTTTATGAATATGTCAGCCTATCAGGTTGTTTATGAATTTTGGTGCTTCTTCTCAAAACAGGTGGCTCCTTTGCAACCTTGGGAACTGGTACAGTTCTTGGGTCTGTAGTGTGGGAAGGACTGGCTTCTGGACCCGCTCCAGAATCGCCAGCGTGAGGCAGTGGAGCCTCAACATGGTCATCTGAAAGCTGACTAGTGGTCACAGGCTGGGGTGGGGGGGTGAGCCCAATCTCTCAGGCTCACTCTGAGTAGGGGTAGGAGGAAGGGGTGAACCAGGCGAGGCCAGATCTCTTAGGGGTACAGTGTCAGTACTCCTGTCTGGAAATTTAACATGAGTGTAGTTGGGGTTGGTATGCAGTAGCTGAACTGGTTGGACTAGGGGGTCTGTTTTACGCGCCCGACCATGGCTCTTCAGCAGAACGGTTCCAGGCTCAGATAAACAGGCTGGCTAGTCCATCACAGTTTCTGATTTGCTAGGAAAGCCAAACATACGTTCTTGAGGTGTTTGATTTGTTGCAGTACACAATAATGACCGATAGAATGTAGCACCTCAGGCAGCACCTCCTGCTACCAGATAACAGGGTAACCATGTGTTTTTAAAGCAAGATTAACAGTCTTCCAGACTGTAGCATTAGCCCTTTCAACCTGCCCATTGCCCTGCGGGTTGTATCACGTGGTATGGCTGGTGGCAATCCCCTTCTGTAGCAGGGCTCGCTGCAGTTCAGCACTCATGAATGCTGAATGTAAGTGGGAAAACCAAAAATGCTGAAAATTCTGTCAAGTGACTTAATGACAGACGCTGACAAGACATCAGGGCAGGGTATTGAAAAGGGAAACCTGGAATATTTGTCAATTACAGTAAGGAAATATACATTTTTGTTGTTGGAAGGAAATGGTCCTTTAAAATCTAAGCTAATCCTCTTAAAAGGTCGCATTGCCTTGATGATAGTGGCGTCCAGAGCTTTGAAGTATTGCGGTTTGCATTCTGCACAAACGGGACAGCTTTGAGTCAGTTTCCTGACTTCTTCCAGAAAGTAAGGAAGGTTGTTAGCCCTTATGTAGTGGAAGAACCTCATGACTCCTGTGTGGCACAGTCTGATATGGATCTCTTTTAGCCCCTCCAGCTGAGCACCAGCAGCAGATCGTGACAATGCGTCAGAGGGATCATTTAATCTGCCCGGTCTGTACTGGATCTCATAACTATAAGTTGAGAGTTCTATTCGCCAGCGTGCCATCTTATCGTTCTTGATTTTACTTTTGTGTTTAGTACTGAACATGTAGGCTACAGATTTCTGATCAGTGATAAGAGTAAATTTTCTGCCGGCTAGAAAGTGTCTCCAGTAGTGAACAGCTTCAGTAATAGCCTGGGCTTCTTTTTCAATGGCAGGATGTTTAAGTTTAGGACCGCATAACGTGCAGGAGAAGAATATCACAGCTCTGCCCTTTTGATTAAGGGTTCCTGCCAAGGCACAACCTGAGGCATCAGTTTCCACTTGAAATGGGACATTCTCGTCAATGGACGAGAGTGCAGCTTTGGCGATATCAGCTTTAATTCTCTCAAAAGCCTTCAAGGCCATTGGAGGGGGAGGAAAAGATTTAGTGTTAAACAGAGGGCTTGCCTTCGTGGCGTAGTCCCGAACCCATTTCCAATAGGAGGAAAAGAATCCCATAGACCTTTTGAGGGCTTTTGCTGAGTCTGGGGGTGGTAACTTCTTAAGGGGGGCCATTCTTTCTGGGTCGGGGCGGATTTTGCCCTTGCGGAAAATGTAGCCCAAAATGGGTAGCTCTGTTGCATTGAACACACATTTGCCCTCGTTAAATGTAAGGTTGAGTTCTTTAGCTGTTGCTAAAAATTTCTTAAAGTTGTTGTCGTGCTCAGCCTGTGTTTTCCCACAGATAGTGACATTACCCAGATAGGGAAACGTACCCTGTAATTCATACGTCCTAAAAATCTTATCCATTTCCCTCTGAAAGAAGGACACACCATTAGTGACCCCAAAAGTTACCCTTGCGGATGGATTGTGATGGACTGGCCAGCCTGTTTATCTGAGCCTGGAACCGTGCTGCTGAAGAGCCACACTCGGGCTGACCCCCTAGACCAACCAGTTCATCTACTGCATACTACGCTCGTGTTATATTCCCAGATGGGAGTACTGACACTGTATCCCTAAGAGATCAGGCCTTGCCTGGTTCGCCCCTTTTCTTTCCTTCGGGGTTCCAGCACTCCTGGTTGTTTCCTTTTCGGTTTTTAGCATTTCACTGGACCGCATGGCACTTTTCAGTGTTTTGGCTAGAGTGACTGCCTGGTCGTAGGTTAAGGGCTCCGCCTCCAGCAGCCTCTGTCAGATGTAACTGGAGTCAATCCTGTTGACTAAACCATCCAGGTTAAAGGCATTGCGGTGTTGTTGCACATTGACTGCCCTGATGTCACATTTGTTTGCCAGCGAGTCGAGGGCCAGTGCATAGGCAACATCACTTTCCCTGGGTTTCTGGCGTCTAGTCAGCAACTGGTGTCAAGCAAGCACCACATTCCATGGCGCTGCATATTAAGCAATCCGATGTTCCTGGGCTATGGCCAGAGTGGTAGCTCTTTGCATTATGGTGAAAGGGACCTCACCCAATAGAGAGTTCAGGTGGTCCCACTGTATCGCCTCATCGACCACGTTGTTTCGAGCCATGTCGTAATCGAAACAAGCAATCCAGTGGTTGAAAATCTCTCTGGCCCTCGGGGCAGACTGGTCTATTATCAGCCGCTCTGGCTTGAGTGCTGCATCCATTCCTGCCTATAAAATTGAAGTGCCAGTTGATGAAGTAGACAAAGACGATGTGGTCAAACAATAATCATGGCTTTTATTAGCAGAAACTCATGGTACAATAATGAAAGACAATTGATGCATATACAGTTATACCCAAGGGGAGTGTCCTTAACAGTAAAGATAATGCACAGCCAATGTTAGTACAGCAAGGCTCGCCAGAGGGGAGACAGGCAGCTTGGCAGGGTCTTGGAAGCTTCATGGATGCTGCCCAGTTTGAGTCTCACCTCAAAAGGACCAGGAGTATTAAGACGACAGCTTGTGTGGATGGACATTTCTTCAAAGGCAACGCAAGGAGAATTCGTGAGTCTGTCGCAGCTTCAACTCCAGTCTTTCATCATTAATTCTGGGCATCAAATTTCAAAGGCCTATGTTTCAACACTGAATTTGAAAGACTGAACTTTAAAGTCTCTCTCTCATGCGCACATAGTTGGGAATAGATTTAGAGTTGATAGTTTAAGAGTTAGAAATAAAATTAGTGTTTTGAAATTAAACACTGTCTGGTTCATTGTCTATTGTTTGTCACACACAGTTCGTAACAGATGTATAAGAATTTCTTCAGCCAGAGAGTGGTAAATTCATGGAATTTGTTGCCACAGGCGGTCGTGAAGGCCAAGTCACTGGGTGTATTTAAGGCAGAAATTGGTAGTTGCTGGTTTAGCCAGGGGATCAAAGGTTATGGGGAGAAGGCCGGGAAGTGGGCTGAGAGGGAAGATGGATTAACTCTTGATTTGAATGGTGGAGCAGACTTAATTATGCAACTTTGTCTTAGGGTCTAAAATAACTACACCACCAAAACTTCTTATAGAAGAGTGGTCTTTCTTTAGTCCTGCTCATTAAAATAGAAGGAACTATATTGTAAAGATCAAGCATTTCTCCATAAGCCAGGAAATGGATGAATGCTTGCTCCAAACCTATCATTGAATGGTGGCACTAATCTTCTTCTTCTTCTTTGGCTTGGCTTCGCGGACGAAGATTTATGGAGGGGGTAAAAGTCCACGTCAGCTGCAGGCTCGTTTGTGGCTGACAAGTCCGATGCGGGACAGGCAGACACGGTTTCAGCGGCTGCAGGGGAAAATTGGTTGGTTGGGGTTGGGTGTTGGGTTTTTCCTTCTTTGCCTTTTGTCAGTGAGGCGGGCTCTGCGGTCTTCTTCAAAGGAGGTTGCTGCCCGCCGAATTGTGAGGCGCCAAGATGCACGGTTTGAGGCGATATCAGCCCACTGGCGGTGGTCAATGTGGCAGGCACCAAGAGATTTCTTTAGGCAGTCCTTGTACCTCTTCTTTGGTGCACCTCTGTCACGGTGGCCAGTGGAGAGCTTGCCATATAACACGATCTTGGGAAGGCGATGGTCTTCCATTCTGGAGACGTGACCCACCCAGCGCAGCTGGATCTTCAGCAGCGTGGACTCGATGCTGTCGACCTCTGGCATCTATTATGTCACCTACTCTTCTACTTTACCATAGGATGGCATACTGACTTTAGAAACTGATAAGCAAATACTTTAAAGAGAGAAGAGAATAAAATCATGGCAAGAATATCTAGAGGACTGGAAGGACCCATCATAATAAACTAATGATGACAAACTTAAAGATTGAGACGCAAGAAGAAAGATAAGCACAAGAGGACGCTGTCACATTATTAATTATTTCAATCTCTGCTTGGATAAAATTACAAGAGTTACAAGGCATATTTATTAGGTCCAAGCTTACTTCAAGTGGCAATTGTAATGGAAATCTATGCTTTACTTTCCCTTTTGGCAAAGCCCTGCAGATTCTATTAGATGTAAATGCTACGTATATCTGGGACCCCTGCTCATTGTGATTTTTTATAAATGACTTGGATGAAGAGGTAGAGTGATAGGTCAGTAAGTTGGCAAATAATACAAAGGTGAGTTGTAGATAGTAAAGAAGGTTGTTGTAGGTTACCAGAGGATATAGACAGGATGCAGAATTGGGCACAGAAGTGGCAGATGGAGTCCAATCTGGATGAGTGTGAGGCTTTGGAAAGTCAAATTTGTATGTGGTAATTGCAGGATTTCTAATAGTGTGGAAGAACAGAGAAATTGGGTTCCAGGTTATAGCTCTCTCAAGGTAACTGTAGAAGTTGATGTGGTGTCCTCCACTGTCAGAATCTGAAGATGACATATGAGCTGCCATATATGAATCTGAGGAAAGCATCCGGTCTAGGCAGAGTACTTGACTGAGTACTGAAAACATGTGCTGGCCATATCTTCAATATCTCACTCTAACAGATATAGAACCCAGCTATTTCAAACAGGCCTCAATTGTACAGGTGCCCAAGAAGAGTGTGGTAACCTGCCTAAATGACTACCTCAGATCCACAGGGCTAAAGTGTTTTTAGAGACTGGTATTGAAGCATATCAGCTCCTGTTTTAGTGGTGACATCAATCCATTCCAATTTGCTCTCCACAGCAACAAGTCTGTGGCAGATGCCATCTCACTCTCTCTACACAAAACTGGAAACACCCGGACAGCAAAGATGCATACATCAGGATGCTCTTTATTGTCTACAGTTTGGAATTTAACATCATAATTCCGCCCCCCCCCAAAAAAACTGATCACAATCTCCAGGAAGTGGGCCTCAATACCCAATTGTGCAATTAGATCCTGGGTTTCCTCACTTCCAGATCCCAATCAGAGCAGAATGGCAAGAGCATCTCCTCCACAATCTCCATCAGCCCCTTGCTCCACTCATTTTACGCCTACCGCTGCATGGCTCGGTATGAAAACAACACCATTTACATACTAATGTCATTGTGAAGAAAGCACATCAGCACCTCTTCTTCCTTGGAGTTTGCATAGGTTTGATATGACATTGGAAACCTTCGTAAAACTCTACGGATGTGTAGTGGAAATATAGTGACCGGCTGCATCATGGTTTGGTATGGGGGCACCAATAGCTCTGTGCGGAAAGCCATGTGAAAGGTAGTGGAGACAACTTAGTACATCACAAGCAAAATTCTCCCCATTAATGAGAAAATCCACATGGGCAGTGCTGTTGGAGAGCAGGAGCATTCGTCATGGATCCACACCATCCTGCTCTGTTCTTGCTACAGCCATCAGGAAAGAGGTATAGGTGCCACAAGACTCTTATCACCAGGTTCAGGAACAGTTTCTACCTGACTACAATTCAGTCTCCTAAACAACACTCAGTCAGAGAATAATTTAAGGACTCTTTGCACATAATTTATTACTGAATATTTTTTTCTGTATTTGCAGTTTCTTTACATTTATTTCTTTGTTTTACATTTCTTTCTTTTCTTTTTTCTTGAGTACAGTTTGCATTATCAATAAATAGAAATTTACCTGGCCCACAGGAAAAAGATGTTATTTGTGTAATCTGACAATATATCCGAATTTTGATTTTGACTTGATCCAATGGCATGCCAAATTTCCTCAGATTTTTTTTTTCTGGCGAAGAATTGAATAAAAAAAATATGGAGTCATTCAAAAGCTAAAAGGGAAAATGAAACTGAAAGGGTGTGCTATCCTCAAATCGATTTTCTAACCACTTACAGACCTATTGCGACAAGGTTTATTTTCCAGTGTGGCCAAGTGCTAATGGGTGATAAAGGTCTCTTTTTGCATTAAGGACCAAGCTACTTCCATTCAAACTGAGTTGGTGCAAAGTACCTTGTTCAGCATTTTCCTGAAACATTAGCTTTACTTTCATACCACACAAATCAAATATTAAACATTAGAAGCTTTTAAGTGAATTGGTTGTGAGGAAGAACTCAAAAGAATGAATCATCCTTTTAAAAAAAATCTGCTGTTGGCTAATTTAATTAAGGTTTTATTTAAAATCTTGAATATTAATTATTATTTTAGTTACCCCAGATATGTCTTAAAGACAAAATGTAGGAAGATTAAACTCCTTTATGTCTGTTTCACATAAGTTTTCTGTTTATTTTGCAATATGTATTATTCATTGTCTCAATGTTGAACTGATTATATCCAAGACAAGCTTTATCTATTTTTACTATAAAAGTAGGTAATGACACCATGATATTCTTAGCATCTTCAAGGAAATCTTGATAGGTCAAAGATGATGTTGGAAAGACATATCTTAATCAATTGATAGATTCTCTGAAGTATTAACTGTTGAGTGATTTTTATTTAAATATATTTCATTCAGATTCTTAGACTTTAAGAGCCAGTTTTCTTTTCATGATGAGCAGATGTTTGTCTCACTTCACCTTTAATTCTCTTTGTCGCCAACACACACTGTCAAAACTGTAAACCTGTCAAATTCTCTCAGCCCAAAAGCAGTGGGGCATTTTCCTTCCTTGTCACTTATAACTGCTCTCATTTGCCTCTAGTGCTGGAAGGGTGGGTATTGGAAGGAACCTATTCTTCAAACCTGTCATATCCCATGGAGCAAAGGCAAGAAACATTCAAAAACAATTTTCCAAACTTTTCTCAATTATAGTGAGGAGTCAAACGTGAAACATATTGTCACTGACAATAAGATTTAAAGACCTCTTTTTCAGCTTAGTACTAACATCTGAAACTAAATGTTATTTTAATCACTAATTTAATTAAGTCATCTGCACATTGATTCTATGAAGCCGAAAGATAAATTTCTTCCACTGATCCATTAAAAAAAAATTCTGTTGATTGAGAGACAGGCAGATGAAAAGTTCACATTTGAATTCAGCAAAATGCACGATGTGGCATTTCACTTAGAAAGAGTGATTTAATTGGTATTATATACCCAACGGAAATGTCTTGTACATCCCAAGTGAGCAAGGCTATCCTGACTTGAATCATAGATAGGATCTTGGTGGCACTGTTAGAACATAGCAAGCTTTTAATTTGCTGTCATTCAGACAAAAAGAATTCAGGAATGGAAAGAGTACAATATCCAGTGGTCAGGATTCTTCTTCCTGTTCCAAGCCAAAATTGTGCAGGATTGCGGCAAATAATGACAAATGGTTGATGCTGACCCTGCATCGTCATCCAGAAGAACCATCTCATTAATACGTCTTCCTTGTCTGCTGCGTTAAAGCAGGAGCTGGGGTGGAGAGATGGGATGATGGCAGCAAGCCTTGGTCTCAGCTCTGGGATTTCTCTTAGATAATTTGACTTTGTGCCCTGATTAAAAATTCTCAAGAATGGCCCAGGAAGTGTCCTCATCTCTCTCAGTGGAAGGCAGGGGTATTTCAGCATCCATTCCATATGGCCCTTCAGAATGGACTGTGCTCACTGCAGGGGTCTGCTACTTTGAACCTTTTTTTGTCTTTGAGGTCTATACTTGCAGGAGAGTAGCTACGTCATATACCCTAGACCGGTGGAGCAGTCCTCTTCTAGGGGGACATCCTCTGCGACCGAGCGCTGAGCTTTGGGAGGGACACACATGGAGCTGTGAGGAAAGGGTGACACCTGCCTAGCCAGCCAGATCAGCTGAATCATCCCTAGCAATCAATGGGGTGACAGATGTTGCAGCTAGATCACCGTCACACCCTGAATCTGTCTTGTCCATTTTAGATGATTTGGTAATGATTCTGCTGCATTCAGCAGTATTTCCTTTACAGCCGATAACCTGTGGGGGGCAAGATCCCACACAGAAGGACAAGTCTGCATTGTTGATAAGACAAGAGCTAAAGAAATGGGTTAACATTGATCTGAAAATCCAAACGTTTTTATTCTTGATTCTGGCTACTTAACCACTATTTTGGCAGGAATAAATAAACCTAAGTGTAGAGGACATGACATTTTATAGATTGAAATGGTTATTCTATGACAATCTGCAATAATCTTCTCATTTTAAGAGCTAGTCACATATCCAGTGGTATGAATTGGGCAGATATAAGCTGAGTAGTTTAATATGACATCACATAATTTAGATTGGTTTGCAATTCCCACAAAATTATTATTTTGAACCTAAAAACGCTTATTGTATAACAGTTTCCAACATCAAAAATGTTGATTGCAGTAATATTTTTCTGTCATTGGAGAAATTATAGACCATATTTAATTGAGGAAGGGCAAATTATGTGGTTATGTCTAGAACTTGAGGGTGTAAATTGGGATGACATTTTTGTAGGGAAATGTACTGTGGAGATGTGGTCGATATACAGGGATCTCTTGCAGGATGTTGGGGTAGAAAATCTAGTCAGGTGAAAGAAGGCTGCCTACATGAGGTTTAGGCTGCAAGGATCAGATAGGTCTCTTGAGGAATATTGGGTAGCAAGAAAGGTGCTTAAGAAGGGGCTGAGGAGAGCAAGAACGGGACATGAGAAGGCCTTGGCAAATAGGGTTAAGGAAAATCCCAAGACATTCTTTACTCATATGAAGAACAGAAGGATGACAGGTGAGAGGGTAGGACTGATTAAAGAAAAAAGATGAATGATGTGCCTGGGGGCTTTGGAAGTGGGAGAGGTCCTCTATGAATACTTCACTTCAGTATTAACCAAGGAGAGGGACCTTGATCACTGTGCGGACAATATGGGTGAGGTTAATGTTCAAGAGCATGTTGATATTAAGATAGAGAATGTGCTGGAGCAGTTAAAATGCATTAGGATGGGTAAGTCCCCAGGGTCTGACAGAATATTTTCCAGGCTGCTCCATGAGGCGAGGAAGGAGATCGCCGAGCATCTGGCTAGGATCTTCATGTCCTCATTATCCAGGGGAATGGTACTGGAGGATTGGAAGGTGGAAAATGTTGTCCCCTTGTTCAAAAAAGGTAGTAGGGAAAGTCCAGGTAGTTATAGACCAGTGAGCCTTTCGTCTGTGGTGGGAAAGCTGTTGGAAAGGATTCTTAGAGATAGAATCTATGGGCATTTGTCTGATCAGAGACAGTCAGCATGGCTTTGTGAGAGCAGATCCCGTCTTACAAGCCTGATAGAGTTCTTTGAGGAAGTGACCGACATATTGATGAGGGTAGTACGGTGGATTTGGTCTACATGGATTTTAGTAAAGCATTTGACAAGGCTCCACATGGTAGAATTATTCAGAAAACTGGAAGGCATGGTATCCAGGGAAGCTTAGCCTTGTGAATTTAGAATTGGCTTGCCCGTAGGAAGCAGAGGGTTGTGGTGGAGGGAGTGCATTCAGATTGGAGGGCCGTGACTAGTGGTATTCCACAGGGATCAGTTCTTGGACCTCTGCTTTTTGTGATTTTTATTAATGACTTGGATGAGGAAGTAGAAGGGAGGGTTTACATATTTGCAGATGACATAAAGGTTGTTGGTGTTGTGGATAGTGTGAAGAATTGTTGAAGATTGCAGAGGGACATTGATAGGGTGCAGAGCTGGGCGGAAAAGTGGCAGATGGAGTTCAATCCAGAGAAGTGTGAGGTGGTACACTTTGGAAGGACAAACGCCAAGTCAGAGTACAAAGTTAATGGCAGGATTCTTTGTAGTGTGGATGAGCAGAGGGATCTGGGGGTCCATGTCCACAGATCCCCAAAAGTTGCCTCACAGGTAGACAGGGCAGTTAAGAGAGTTTATGGGGTGTTAACTTTCATAAATCGAGGGACTGAGTCTGAGAGCCGCGAGGTAATGATGCAGCTCTACAAAACTCTGGTTAGACCACACTTGGAGTACTGTGCCCATTTCTGGTCGCCTCATTTTAGGAAAGTCGTGGAAGCATTGCAAAGGGTGCAGAGACGACTTACCAGGTTTAGAGATTATGCATTACAAGCAGAGATTAAGGGAGCTAGGGCTTTACTTTTTGGAGATAAGAAGCATGAGAGGTGGCATGATAGGGGTATAGAAGATATTAAGAGGAATAGATAGACAGTCAGCACCTCCTTCCCAGGGCACCACTGCTCAATACAAGAGGGCATGGCTTTAAGGTAATGGGTGGGAATGTCAAGGGAGATGTTGGAGGAAAGTTTTTACCCAGAGAGTGGATGGTGCGTGGAATGTACGACCTGGGTCAGTGGTGGAGCAGGTACATTGATGAATTTCAAAAGACTACTGGACAGGCATATGGAGGAATTTAAAGTGGAGGGTGATGAGGGATGCAGGGTCTAAAGGTCAGCACAACATTGTGGGCTGAAGGGCCTGTACATGCTGCACTGTTCTATTTCTATATTTTAAAAAGTCAGTTTTACAGTAGATTTCAAAGCACAGTTTTTTCAATGTACCCTTTTATAATTTTATCCCTATTAATATTACCGCAGCACGCTCAGTCTAAGATGCCTATGTGCTTTTTAAAAGAGCATGTTTTTTTTTATAATTAGTTCCTCCAGGCCACAGAATTAATTATCTTCGGAAAGTAAACTCCTCATAGGAGGTGAAAAAATAATCCAAGCTGGCACATTTGATTCCACATGTTCCTGCCCCACTGACTGGTCTCCACTTATCTCAACTCCATTTTGTCCTCCCTGATCGAGTCCTTCCCCACCTACATCTTTGATGCCCTCCGTCGCTTCAACAAATTCCAGCTCCCCGAACTCAACTGCCTCATCTTGGCTACACCTCTTCACACACTATCCCCTATAAGGATTCCATTCCTTTCTCTCAATTCCTTCATCTCCATCTCATCTGCTGCCAGTACGAGAGCTTCAATGGCAGATCATCAGAGATGTCCTTTTTCTACAAACAAAGGGACTTCCCCTCTATCACCATCAACTCAGCCCTCACCCGCCTATTCTCCATTACCTGCACATCTTCCATGGCCCCATCCACCCTCACATGCAACAAGGACAGGATTTCTTTGTAGTGTCTAATTTTAAGACTATGTCCTCGGTTCACCCATCAAGGGAAACATCTTATCCACATTCACTCTGTCAAAACCTTTCAGTATTTGAAATGTCTCTATGAGATCCCCCCTCATTCTCCTATACTCCAACGAATACAACCGAAAAACTGCCAAACACTCCCCATATGCTAACCCTTGCATTCCAGGAATCATCCTCGTAAATCTCCTCTGCATGCTCTCCAACAAAATTGCATCCTTTTTAAGATAGGGGGCCCGTAACTGTACACAGTACTCTAGATGGGTGTCTTGGGTAAACTTATACCTCTCATTTTGTTCATTTTAGATTGGTCACAGTGTTTGAGCTACCGAAAGAAAATAGACACACACACTGAGAGCAGTTCAGTTTATACAAATGTTTATTACTAATTCAAAAGCTGATTTCACACTACAATATGCAAGCCCTTCCCAACTATACTTATCAACGCTTGGACTGGTCCCAACTGCCGAAGCGAGGCAACGACTGCACACTTGTAGTAGGTTGTCAGGGCGCTGG
Source organism: Narcine bancroftii (assembly GCF_036971445.1). Lineage (NCBI taxonomy): Eukaryota > Metazoa > Chordata > Chondrichthyes > Torpediniformes > Narcinidae > Narcine > Narcine bancroftii. The sequence continues at coordinate 253,158,909 of NC_091472.1, forward strand.
TAGCAGCTTCTCCACCTCCCCCGACCGGGACGTTGCTTGGACTCTGGCTGTTCTTCCTTCTTGACAAGGGGTGTTCCCACCCCTCGGAGAATCTAAACTTCAGCAGCAGGACCACAGGCTTATATACCCCAAAAACAATTAATCATGCGCCTACTCCTTCTAATATTTGTCAGCCAAAATCAAAACTGAACATTACATTCTACAATTTAGAAGATTAATTATTATGGAACCAGGATGTTATAATTTCCTGGTTTATCTCGTAGATACAAAGACTTATTAAAACTTCTCGAGCAAGACAGGTTGTGACCAATTCGTCAATTTCAGAGTGTTGCATTTGACAACTGCCTTCCCTGGGCCTCACAGTGGAATTCCATTTCAAAGTGTATCTTCAGATAAGTCCCCATGGCTGAGTTTAATTACATCTGCTAGTTCTGAAAGTAAGGTGACCTGCGTGTGGACCCAGTGTTGTCAGTTCCACATAAGCAAAAAGCATCTGGGTACATGGTTTTAATCCTCCATTACATTCCACCCCTTGGTCACAATCTGTCATTTGCGAGGCCTAACCAGTATTTGAGTACAGAGGGAGCGAAAAAAGAGAAATCAAAACAACAATTACAAAGATAAGCAATGACGCGAGCAACCAACGGAGGATAGTGTGGCCCACTCCCCCAAATGTAGCAGTTAGCCATGAGAAAGGATTCCAACCAAGGCTCAAATTATCCTTGTTGGCCACAATACCCAGGTACTGGAGCTCACGAACAGATTTTGAAACATGCTGAACAATAACATATTTATATAAGCTGCACTTGAGGCTGGTGACTGAGGACTTCCTTGGTGTAATGCATCGGACCGTGTTTCCCACGGGGAACTCCCTTGGAACGTCCTCGACATTACAAATCCAATTGCTGGCATCAAAGCAGCTGTTAAGCCAGATCACCATGAGTGTAAAATGGAGAACCTGGAACAAAGAAGCCTGACACATGTCACTCACGATACCATAAGCGTTCAGTGTTTAAACAGACTAAATCATCCTGTCCCTCAATAGCTACCCACCGAGTGTTACCCTGGGCAGGTGTCACTATTTCCCCTTTTACAGGAGGGCCACTACCTGGTGGTGCCACCCATACCTTTTGTCCAACATTCTCTAGTTCGGGGATGGGGGGCAATGACTGTTATTCCTCTGGAATAGGCTGTAATTCAGGAGCGTGAAGAAGTCGGTAGAAAGGTGTACCTCCTTTTAAAGGGCGATGATTCAAATTGTCGACTGCCTGCTGCAGCACATGGCACCATCCCTTCTGGGTCCCCAGTGATGTTTCCAAACGAATTTGTTCCTTCAGTAAGCCGTTCATTTGTTCAACTAACCCGGCAGCCTGCGGGTAATAAGGAATATGGTGGACCCATAAAATACCGTTGTCATTTGCCCAATCACAGATTGCTTTCCCGGAGAAGTGCGAGCCATTATCAGAGTGAATCTCCTCTGGAACATCATAACGATAAATCAAATGGTTTAGTCCTTGGATAGTGCTAGCTTGGTCAGCCGTCTTGGTGGGAAAAGTAAAAACCAGGCCCGAAAAGGTGTCAACCATTACTAGGATGTAATATTTACCCATACAGTCTAGCATGGGGCCTATGTAATCAATTTGCCAGACCGCAGCTGAGTGAGCACCCCGTTTTATTCGGCCATGTGGACCAGGTGGAACGGTATGGAACTTCACAAGCTGACATTCTGGGCATGTACGTACGACCATGCGGACATCATCCTGATGGACGGATAAAGCATGTGTACGGGACCACATAGCTGATCCCTTCTCCCCCAAATGACCACTCTGTTCATGTGCCCATCGAGCCAGGGGGACGGTATCAGCACAGCTGATAGTGGCAAGCAGATCTGCTACTGCATTATGTTGAGCCATGTTAGTCGCCATATTGGTATGGGCATCAACGTGATAAACGGTTATCTCACGATGGTGGGAAGCATCCCACAACAGCTGCCACAACTCTTTGCCCCATACTGGGCGGTCATGTATCATCCAGTTGTTCTTTTGCAAATCAGGCATCCATACCACAAGTCCATTAGCCAAAGCCCAGGAATCAGTAAACAGGCGAAGAGGGTGATCATGGGGATCTAGTGGTAAAGTGACTGCCTTCAACTCAGCATACTGACTGGAGCCACCATCCCCCTCCTCCGATAAGTGAGTTCCTGACCTGGGATGGTAAGCCACCTGTTCGTGTACGCGGCCCACCCCTTCAGGCCCTCTGGTCGCACGACTCTGAATATACCACTTCCATTTAACAATAGAAGACTGCTGAGCCCGCCCGATCTTTAGATTAGCATCATTAGCCAGGACCCAATTCATTATAGGAAGTGTAGGTCGCAATTGAACATCTGCATCGCCTGTCATTCTTTCAGTCTCTAGCAGGGCCCAGTAACAGGCTAGTAACTGTTGTTCAAAAGCAGAATAACGAGTGGCAGCCTCAGGCATGGTACGTGACCAGAATCCCAGTGGGACTCGGCGACCCTCTTGTTTCTGCCAGAGGCTCCAGGAGGCCACATCATCAATATAATGGTGAATTGAGAGGGAAGGCGATACTGGAAGGTGGGTGAAGGTATACTGGCGCCCCTTCCAGGTAAAGGCGAACTGATCCTGTGAGTCCTCAGCTATAAGAATACTGAAGAAGGCGTTAGCAAGATCAATGACAGCATACCATGTTCCTGAGTTCCCAGTAGCAATGTTTTCAATAAGGGTGACAATGTCCGGAACTGCTGAAGCAAGTGGTGGGGCATGTTTGTTCAAAAAACGATAATCAACTGTCATTCTCCAGGAGCCGTCCGGCTTCTGGACCGGCCAAACAGGGCTATTAAAGGGCGACGTTGCGGGCCTCACTACCCCTTCTTCTTGCAGAGCATCGATGGTGGCAGTAATCTCTTCCTGCCCTCCAGGGAGACGATATTGTGGAATGCACACTGGTTTCATGGGGGCTGGCACCATCACAGGATCCCACTTAACCTGACCCACTACTAGTTTTTTTGTAATAGTTCGAATTCCAAATTCAAATCCCCCTTGGCTAGTATTAAGGGCCATACCGGCCAACATATTAATACCCAGGATACACTCGTCAGTAGCAGCCACCAGGGCATGTAACCAGACAGGGGAAGGGCTATCACCCACCATGGCACAGACTTTTATTTCCTTTGCCAGGGTGACCGCTCCTCCCAACCCCTCTATTCGAAAGGCCGGTCCAGTCCAGAGGTCGGTGCACCGGTGTCGACCAAAGCCAAGTATTGGCGATCATTACCCCCACCCCAGTGGATTGTTAACGGTATGTAGGGCCGCGGATCCCCGTGTGTGCGCCGTGTCTCGATGGAGTAGACACGGGAATCCTGCCCACACCTTCAGGCTTCAGAAGGGTTTGGGGGCTTCCAGGACCACATGCTATTGTTATCTTTAAGAGCCTGTTTAACCCATTGTTTTACCTCATCATGAGTAACTGGAGCAGGAGAAGCCAGCTCGATAGAAGCAGCATTGGGAGCAGAAAGCACAGCTGGGCCAGGAGGACTCAGCAGCTGGGGATGATGTTCCCCTGCTTTTTGCCTAAATCGATCTCCAATGGCAGCCAGCTCTTTTACAGAGAAATCACGGATCATAGACTCCTTCCGACCCCTGTTCCCACTTAGGCTCACAGGGTCCTCCACCCAGTCTAGGGGAGGAGGTGGAGGCCATCCAACAGAGGGAGTAGGCCATAGAGCATAAGCAGGGGTTTGGGTATTTTCCCCTGGGTCCACATGGGAAACCGGGGTATCTATCCCTTCCATCTCTACCCTTACATCATCCCCCCTTCTGTCTGTTTGGGAAATCTGCTGCCTTATAGGGCGGGCGTGAACAGCAGATGGAGAGGGTAGTATGTTAGACACATGCTGAGGAGTATCTGCATTATTACCATTGTCATTCCAGATATTCCCATCCCAATCCTCAATTACATCAGGATCGTCACCATTCCTTATCATGGCATGAATACGATATGGATCGGGTTCTACTCCATGCCTTTCCTTATCTGCACAGAGCTGCTGCCGGAGTTTAATATTACGGCAAATCATTTGGACATGCTTATCTTCCCATTCTTTGGCTCTGTCCTGACTGGTGCGAACAATCTCGCTCATCATGGAACAGCATTGTCGCAGGACTTCTAGCTCCTCCTCTAATTGCTTTCTTTTGCACTGAGATTCTACTTCTCTTTGAATTAATTCTGCTTCACGCTGAACGGAGTGGCGTAATGCTGTGGCCAGCAACCAAAAACCATTCGTCAGCGTTCCCTTTTTATCAGGAAATTTACTTTCTCGAAGGAGAGTGGCAACCCGCTCTCCCAGAGGTGCACTTGATGAGTCTAACTTCTCACCCAACTAATGGGTGGTCCCAACAAAGACAGGGTATTGGCCAACATGCCAAACCCATCGTCTTTGGAAGTTCATCCAGGAATCAAGAACTGCTCAGGGCTCACCTCTTTCTTTCGGCGAAACATCTTGAGACCAATCCTGCTCGCAGCGCCAATTGTCTTGGGTAAACTTATACCTCTCATTTTGTTCATTTTAGATTGGTCACAGTGTTTGAGCTACCGAAAGAAAATAGACACACACACTGAGAGCAGTTCAGTTTATACAAATGTTTATTACTAATTCAAAAGCTGATTTCACACTACAATATGCAAGCCCTTCCCAACTATACTTATCAACGCTTGGACTGGTCCCAACTGCCGAAGCGAGGCAATGACTGCACACTTGTAGTAGGTTGTCAGGGCGCTGGTAGCAGCTTCTCCACCTCCCCCGACCGGGACGTTGCTTGGACTCTGGCTGTTCTTCCTTCTTGACAAGGGGTGTTCCCACCCCTCGGAGAATCTAAACTTCAGCAGCAGGACCACAGGCTTATATACCCCAAAAACAATTAATCATGCGCCTACTCCTTCTAATATTTGTCAGCCAAAATCAAAACTGAACATTACATTCTACAATTTAGAAGATTAATTATTATGGAACCAGGATGTTATAATTTCCTGGTTTATCTCGTAGATACAAAGACTTATTAAAACTTCTCGAGCATGACAGGTTGTGACCAATTCGTCAATTTCAGAGTGTTGCATTTGACAACTGCCTTCCCTGGGCCTCACAGTGGAATTCCATTTCAAAGTGTATCTTCAGATAAGTCCCCATGGCTGAGTTTAATTACATCTGCTAGTTCTGAAAGTAAGGTGACCTGCGTGTGGACCCAGTGTCGTCAGTTCCACATAAGCAAAAAGCATCTGGGTACATGGTTTTAATCCTCCATTACAATGGGGTCTCACCAGTGCCCCATAGAGTCTCAATAACACCTTTTACACTATTCCTCTTGAAATGAATGCAACCTGGGCATGAACAGTGAAGATTGCAGAGGGACATTGATAGGGTGCAGAGGGATTGCAGAGGGACATTGATAGGGTGCAGAGGGACATTGATAGGGTGCAGAGCTGGGCGGAGAAGTGGCAGATGGAGTTCAATCCAACCTGGGCATGAACTTTTAGATTACTCTGGACAAGGATACCCAGGTCTCTTTGCACCTCCGAGGGTTGAATTTTCTCCCCATCCAGATAGTTCTCTGCCTGTTTATTTCCGCTGCCAAAATGTAGAAATGAACACTTCTCAACATTGTACTTCATTGCCATATTTTTGCCCAGTCTCCCAAACTGTCTATATCCCTCTGCAATTTTACGGTTTCTTCAACATTTCCTGCTCCGCCACCTATCTAGATGTCTCCTTCTGAGATCAAGAATGTGAACTCCAAGGCACAATAAAATTTGTTCAACTTACCATGATTAGAATTCAAGATTCCATTATTGTCATGTAACAGGTCTGAAAGGCAATATGACACAAAATTTCCTTCTACCGTCAATAAGACAGACAAAGAGTTGACATTGGTATTGCCTGCCCCCCCCCACACCCATTACAGTAAGAGAGAAAGAGTAACAAAAGTGAGTCCCTTCAGAGATAATGAATATCTGTGGATTTGCCTCCAGCATTCCCACAGCTTCTGCAACTGCACAGACCTCTGTTCAATCTATTGGGAACCCGAGTTATAGCTCCAAAGCTCTAGCACGATCAGGAAGCTTTCAGCACTCGAGGCCCTTTGGATGCCCTTCTCACCCTCACGAATTCCAGTTCTGTGAATCCCTCAACTACAAGTCACTGGCTGCCTGCAGCCTGTGCGGGCTTGGCGTCATGGGGGGGCATAAGCGACCCGTGCCCCCCAATGAGTTATTGTGGCACCACCCCCAGCACTAGCATCACTAGAGTCACTAGTGGTTTTGTCTCCACGTCTGTTATGTTGGAGGGAAGGGGAAGTGTGACAGCGGAGCACAGAGGAGGTTCGTGGCAGGTATGGCACCCTCCCCTCACTCCACTGAGTGAGTCTTCAAATGTCAGTTTGTGACTCCCCAACCCCTCCCCCCCCCCCCCCCCCCCCAGTTACCGTAATGGCCCCCTGATTAGACTTGTTCTGACACGGACTCTGAGTTTGTGTATGTCCTTAAGCCATTGAACTCCCTGCTGGTCCACTGCCATGGTCACTGGCCCACTGGACTTAACTCCACTGCAAAAGAATGTAATTGGGGCACTGTCAATGGCAGAAACAAGATTTACAAAGATAATACAGGAACTAAAGTTTATAGATATTGGGGCAGAGTTGACTAAACAAAAGACTTGACAGTCTTTCAAATTAAAATGTGTTTAAAGGTAATTGTGGAGATGCCTCCTTTGTTGTTAACTACATCCATTGTAAGTGGTTAAGAATGACTTTGAGTGCCCATCTATTTCTGCTTTCACTGTCGGAAGCGATTGAGACTGGTACAGTGGAGGCTGAAAACTTAATGAATTGTTGTGTGGGATGTATGGGGGTGCTGGAGGATGAAGGTGGTGCGTATGCAATGTCTGGCCCAAAAGCAATGCTACTAAATCCAGAGATGCTCTTCTAGCTGCAAAAATCATATCTTGATGAAGGTTTTATATCTTTACCTTTGCTATTGATGCACGATCAATTGCACAAAGGCTGAACCCGGACTTGAACTAGGGGCAGGCTTGTGGTATGACAGCCTTTATGGGGGAGAAAGGGGAGGAGTCACAAGCCAGTCAGGGTTGTGGGTCAAACATAAAAGGTCATGTAATTTACATATATAACTGGTTTCACCACATTCACCCCCTCTCTTTTAAAAAGAAATCCCGGGGAAATGTGAGGTTAGCCGACCTCATAAGTTCAGTCTGTCCAGCGGCCTCCTTTGGCGTTGTGACTGGGGGTCCATGGTGGTCTCCATCGGGTCTAGCTGATCTATCTCAGTTGGCCCGGCTAGGGTACTTTGTTGAGTCGGGACGATGGGTGTGTGTGTGTGTGTGGGTTGCTGAATTGGCAGGGATGGTGGGGTAGGGAACTGAGGCCCTGGAGAGCTGGGGGCGGGGGGGGGCATGTACCTGTCGGCTGGTTTGTGAGAGGTCCAGTTGCTCCCATGGTTGCACGTGAAGACGTGGATACTGTGTCTTCACGTCTGTCCAGAAATGCCACATAGATCTACTGTGGGTTTGCGTGGAGCAGCTGGACCCTCTTGACCAGAGTTTCGGACCTTTGAGTCCTCGTGTGCCTGCAGAGTAGGACTGGTCTGGGGAACATCAGGCAGGTAGATAAGATGGTTCCCAACGCCGATCTCCAGGGGAATGTAAAGAGTCTTTCGTGAGGTGTCTCATTGATGGCTGTGCACAGGAGGGACTGGATAGCATGGAGGGCCTCTGGGAGGACCTCTTGCCAGTGGAGGACAGAGAGGCTCTTGGAATTTAAGTCCAGTTGTACTGCCTTCCAGACCGTTGTACTGCCTTCCAGACCGTGCCGTTCTCCCACTCCACCTGGCCATTCACTTTGTGGTTATAGCTGGTGGTCTGGCTAAATGCAATGCCCTTGGACTGCAAATATTGGTGAAGCTTGTCGCTCATGAAGGACGAACCTCTATCACCGTGGACATAGAAGGGGTATCTGAAAATGGTGAACAGATTGTTCAGAGCTTTTATGACAATAGCTTCAGTCATGTCCGGGCAGGGGATCACAAAGGGGAACCGCGATAACTCATTGATGATGTTGATGAAGTACACGTTACGATTTGTGGAGGGTAGTGGTCCTTTGAAGTCCATGCTTAGATGTTCAAAGGGTCGAGTGGCCTTGATCAGGTGTGACCAGTCGGCCTAGTAGAAGCGCAGTTTGCACTCCGTGCAAACCCGGCAATTTTTGGTCTGCATTCTGATGTCCTCAATGGAGTAAGGGAGATTACAGGCCTTGATGAAATTTTTAAAATGGGTGATCCCAGGGTGGCAGAGGTCATTGTACTGTGCCTGCAACTGGTCCATCTGTGCACTGGCACGTCCCCCGAGACAGGGCATCCGAGGGCTTTTGAGCTTTCCGGAATGGTACAGAATGTCATAATTGTAGGTGGAGAACTCAATTCTCCATCTCAAGATTTTATCATTTTTGATTTTACCCTGCTACTGATTGTTAAACATGAAGGCGACTGCCCATTGGTTAATCAGCAGGGTAAAATGCTTACCAGCGAGATAATGTCTTCAGTGGCATACTGATTCAACAAAAGCCAGGGCTTCTTTCTTGATTGAGGAGTGCTGAATCTTGTGTGAAAATAATGCCACAGGCCTGCCCGCCTGGTTAAGGTTAAGTGTGGCGACCAGGACAAAGTCCAATGCATCACTCCTCACCTGGAACGGGATGGACTCGTCCACTCTGTGTATCGTGGCCTTTGCAATGTTGGCTTTGATACAGTCAAATGCCTCGCAGGCTTCTGCTGACAGGGGGAGAATGGTGGCCCTGATGAGGGGTTGGCCCTTCACCTTGTAGCTGAGCGTAATAAGAAAAAAACCCCAGAAAAAAATCCTCAGGGCCTTGAGGCAGAGGGGGAGTGGATGTTCTAACAGGGGGCACATACGGTCGGGGTCAGGGCTGATGACTCCATTCTCCACAACGCAGCTTAGTAAAGCCAGGCGACGTGTGCTGAAGACGTACTTCCCTGTGTTATACATCAGGATGAAGCGTTTTGTAGTATGGAGGAATTTTTGGAGGTTCCTATCATGGTCCTGCTGATCATGACTTCAGATGGTGATGTTGTCGAGGTATGGGAAAGTGGCCCACAGCCCATGTTCGTCCACCATCCGATCCATCTCCCTTTGAAAGACGGACACCCCATTCATGACCCCAAATTGATCTCTCAGGAAATGGTTCAGTCGGCCATCCGCCTCGAAGGTGTTATACGGCGGTCTTTGGGGGAGATGGGGAACTGGTGATATGCAGACTTAAGGTCTATGGTCAAGAACACCCTGTATTGTGTGATCTGGTTCACTATGTCGGCTATGCGGGGCAGGGGGTATGCATCCAGTCAGGTGAACCTATTGATGATCTGGGAGTAATCTATGACCATCCGGTGTTTCTCCACCCTCTTCACCACCACTTCCTGGTCTCTTCAGGGGCTCGTACTCTGCTCTATCACCCCTCAGCGAGGAGACATCTCACCTCTGACTTAATAAATGCCCTATCCCTGGCGCTATATCGCTGACTTTTAGTGGCGACGGGCTTACAGTCAGGGGTTGGATTGGCGAACGGGGTGGGGAGGGAGTAATCCGGAGCATGGAGAGTCGACATGTCGGATGCAGTAATTGAGTTTGTGGCTGCTGGTCAGCCACGTGGTGGGGGTGGGGGGAAACGGACAGGCAGTTTAAAAACTACTCATTATAGACTGTGAGGGGAGGATGGGGCCCGTCGTATTCCATGGTGTCTCTTTTTAAGTTGCACTGGAAATCTAATCCAAGTAGATTGTAGGTGAATCTTGGATTACAGATTGTAATCCAAGTAGGTGAACAGAGCTGTGACAGTGCTGGGAACCTAAAGTTACGGTATACCTCTCTATTCTCTGCCTGTTCATGGCCTGACCAAGTACCTGTTAAACATTGCTTTCGTATCTTCTTCTACCACAAACCCTGGCAGCATGTTCCATATACCTACCATTTGCCTTGCAAATCTCCTTTCAACTTTCTTCCTCTCATTTTAAACCAAAGCTCTCTAGTGTGTGACATTTCTACCCTGGGAAATATCAAACATGAGGAGAACTATTAACCCTATTTATTGCTTCTCACAAGTTCTGTCAATTTACCCCTGAGCCTCTAACCCTCCAGAGAAAATAATCCAAGTTTATTCACCTTTCCTTTTAGCCCCAATTATTATATGAGGTTTGAAGGAATTTAGTTGAGCATCGAGACAAATTTCTGAGTACTTTATTACTCAATGAAACAATTCTGGCAATTGCTTGAATCATGGAGTTGAAAACAACTGAGCTTGTCTTGATTTTAAAGCAAAAAGTAGCAGTTTAGCTTGCATCGACAGAGAGAAATGAGCAGTCAAAGTTTTGGGTTGGGACCTTTTTCAAGAAAAATTGTGAAAAAGTGTCCCGACCTGAAACTTTGACTATCCATTTGCCTCCATGAATGCTAAACTCGTATCCAAGCTTTGAGGTGAAATCTGTCATGGATAAAAAGACAAAAGTTTCACATTATGTTTTCTGAGGTATCAGATAAATCCCTCCTGTATCAAGGAAAAAAATCCTGTAGATACTGGAAATCTGAAATTCAGCAACATATATGGAGAAAGAAAAGGTTAACATTTTGGGTAAGAGATCTTATTTCGTATCTTATCTATTGCATTTTAAAATTCATGGAGGTGGCAATGATTCTATAATCAGTAGAATGCGCACTGAATTGGTTCAGCAAGCCGCTTGGTTCAAGACATCTAGGGTTGGGAAACATAAACATCTTTGTTAGTGATGCCACCTCAACAGATTAAAATTTGTTGAGTGCTGAGTGCTAATTAGTCGAAGGTTATGAATGCACACCAAAAACAGCATACTGGAAGTAGATCAAATTTCCAACTACTTCCGATTCTCAAGATTCTTTAATGGTTTAAAGGGGTTGACAAATAAATTCCATTTCTACAGTTTTTATTTCAGCTCAATAATCTACATTTACCCATTTGCTTGAATTTTGTCATGGCATATGACTCCTTCAAGAAGGAAGCTGGTTGACTTTCACACATTGCATTCTTTGTTATTACATCTGCTGTTTAAATACAAATACCCTATAAATGGGGAAAAAAGGAAGAACATCATTTTCTCACAGGAGTCAATGATGTTTCCCTTGAATTTTTTGAGAATTTTATAATAAATATCTGTGCCACTAAAATTATGCACCCAGTGTGTGAACAATATTACTTTGAGGTGAAAAGATTGAGGTATTCTTCATTCATGATGTTGCTGTCTGTACATGGAATTTTCTCTTGAATATTCATGTTTATTGTGATAACCACAAAATAAGAAGGCAAAGACTGAATGATTCTGGCATTTAAAAGCTTGACAGTGAAATAGCTTTACGGGCATGAAGCTCTGGGGAAATAAACACATTATTTATTAGACAGCAAAGACAGCAAAAAAAAGACCTCCTCCTCCCCCTCCCCCATTCTTAGGCTATATTAAGTAAGACAACCATCTTTCCCAAGTACTGGCTGAAGCTGATCTTACCATTATGGAACACAGTCTTCAACCAATTCAATTCACTCCCTACTCAATGTGATGTCAATAAACAAGATATTGAATATAAGAAAGGCATTGGGTCAGACCACATTCTGTAGTCATGAAAACCTGAACTCTGTAGTAGTTAGCTGTGCATCTTGCTAAGATTTTCTAGTGCTGTTGCAGTGGCAATCAAGTACTAAGCTGCCCAAATATGTCATCTACAGAAAAACAAGGCAAATCTAACCTCACCAAGTAAGAAAAGGCAAAACATCTACAAAAGAAATATGCCAGAAGGTATCCTAACAGTTTAACTTAAATCAACAAAATCAGGAAACAAACTGCTGGAGCAACTCAGTGGGCCGGACAGTGAATGTTTCACAAAGCTCCTGCACTCTGACCACAGTGGTGATCCTGAGATCCTGCTTGTTTGACATTTCAACTCCTCTTCCCAGCTTAGAGAAACAACACCTAATATTCCACCTGGTAGTCCCGAATTAACCTGAATTTCCCATTTTCAGGTTAACAACTTCTGTGTTCCTGCCTGTTTCTTCTTCCAATTCACCTCTGATTCCTCCCTCCCCCCGCCCCCCCCAATTTTTCTCTCCTTCCTGCAAACGAATTCACCTGGCAACCACCCAGTTGTGCCCTTTTCCCTCTCCTGGTTCCATCCACCTCTACCCACACACTTCACCCATGCAAGTTTCTCCTGTTTCTAATTCCATCTATCTTTCACCTCTCCTTTGTTGGATCCCATTGCACTCATCATTTTTTTCCCAGCATTGGTCGACTATGTTCCCACTGATTAACTTCCCCCATTTATCTCTATCTTCAATCTTCCCTGGCTCGTTTTGCTTCATCTGCCCTCTTTTTTTCACTCACAGGCCATTATTTTCTACTGCTTCTTCAAAGATGTTCTACCCCTCATAATTTTTACTGATGTCCAATTCTGCTCAATGTGGTGTTGCACTCTGAGGGCTAGATGGCTTCCTATTGAACAATATCAACTGAAGAATGTTCCCTTAAAATTTCTTTGTTTAACAGCTAAGAAACCACTCTTAAATATTACTAAGAACCCTATAATTCTAAAAATGTTTGCAGTTTGGCAAGAAGCTCACACAGTTATTGGTATAAATACCTCATGATTTTGGAAAATTCCTTTGTGGAATAACTTCAATATCCCCCACCTGACTGCAGATGGAGTATTTTTTAAAATGGGTTACTAGTGGTATAAAAACAATTGAAGATATATGTAAGCAAGATAGCTTTGCCAATTTTCAACAATTGTCTTGTAAATTCATAATTTATTCAAATATTTTCAGATTGGACATTGGGACCGTAACAGTTATACAGATTATCCTCAATGGCCAATGGATTACCTGTTTGAAAAGCACTTGCTTTGTGAAGCCCTGTACACTACAAAGGGTCTGACATCATCTATTTATTTATATTAGGTTAAACACTCGCTTGCCAATCTATAATAAATAGGAATCAGATTTTGAACACAATTACGATGATACTGAATGGTGTAATATTCTTCAAATGTCTCAAACTGTATTAATCTCAAATAAACATGGACAAATACAGTTTAATATCTTTAATAGGGCTACTACACTCCACATAGACTGCACAAAATATACCATAACCCCTTTCCCAATTGTCATAAATGTAAAACTTTAAAATTTGGAAGAGTTTGACTCTTGGGACTTTACTTTTCCTTATGAAGCTGGACATTAATTTGTTTAATTCATTAAATAGACTTTTGGGAATTTTAAATGTGACACATTGGAATAAATATAAAAATTTGGGGAGTATATTATTTTTAATCAAGTTTACTCTTCCAATTAAAGATAATGGCAGTTCCCTCCATTTCTGTAGATCTAATTTAACCCAATTCAATAATTTGATGTAATTATCTTCAAGGATTTTGTCTACAGATCTCCTAATTTCTAAGCCTAGATTCTTGATGGTATTATCGCATATATTAAAAAGCACGACTTCACTTTTTAAAAGGTTTAATTTTTATCCAGAGGCAGTACTGTATTGTTGGAAACATTGTAGAAGAGAGGGTAATGATTTTGTTGGATCAAAGAGGAAAACAAAAAGATCGTCAATGTAAAGGGCTAGTTTGTGTTCATTTGAACCAAATTTAATGCCAGTAATGGTAGGATTAGAATGAAAAGCAATAGCCAATGACTCAGTAGCTATTGAGAACAGCTGCGGAGCACTTGGACAACCTTGGCGAACGCCTCTGTATAATGGAAAGGCACCTGTCAGGACTCCATTAGTTAAAATTTGAGCTTGAGAACCAGCAAAAAAATGTTTCAATGTATTGAACAAATCTCTCTCCAAAATTCATTGCTTTATGAGTTTGCAAACGGAAATTAGTTCAATCCTGTGGAACACTTTCTCTGCATCCATCAACTTTATCAACATGGAATCATTTTGCATATGAGTCACTTCCATTATGTGAAAAGTATCCGTACATGACAGATCCATATCAGTTTCTGACAAAGCCTGTATAATCAGTGTTAATAATTTTAGGGATAATGTCATGCAATTAATTTTGATAAAATTTTGAAGAGCATCCTGGTGAATATCCCATTACGCCCGGGGACTTGTACAACTACGCCCGGGAACTATCCCATTACGCCCGGGGACTTATTCGATTACGCCCGGGGACTTATCCCATTATGCCCAGGGACTTGTACCATTACGCCCGGGAACTATCCCATTACGCCCAGGGACTTATCCCATTATGCCCGGGGACTTATCCCATTACGCCCGTGGACTTACTGTCCTAATGCATTTTAAATGCTCAAACACATTCCCTCTCTTAATATTAACATGCTCTGGAAAATTTACCCCACCCATATTGTCCACACCATCATCAAGTTCCCTATGTTTTGGGCTTGAGCCCTTCATCAAGGTGTGGGGGAACATGAGAGATGTCCGAACAAAAGGGGGGAGGAGGAGTTGGTGAGGGTGGGAGATGATAGGTGGAGGGGGGAGGAGACTAGGCTTGGTGGAGAGAGAAAGGAAGTAGGAACTGGAATAATTAGGGGGGAGGGCGGGAAAAAGGCAAGCTGATTAGTAGAATGCAGTGAACTCTGTGTTCATGCCCTGGGGTTGGAGGGTGCCCAGACGAAAAATGAGGTGTTGTTCCTCCAATCTGTGGGTGGTCAGGGTGGGGTAGTGTGAAAGGCCATGGACAGACATGTAAACTTGAGAGTGTGACAGAGAATTGAAATGGTTGGCTATGGAGTGGTGGCTTTTGTTGCGGACATCTAATCTGTGACTGGTCTCTCTAAAGTAGAAAAGGCCACAGAGGGTGCACTGGATGCAGTAAGTGAGTTATTTGGAGGTACAGGTGAAGTGTTGCTTCACCTGTGCCCACCATTTCAATTCTGAGTCACGCTCACAAGTCTGTCCATGGCCTTTCACACTACCCCACCCTGACCACCCGCAGATTGAAGGAACAACACCTCATTTTTCGTCTGGGCACCCTCCAACCCCAGGGCATGAACATTGAGTTCACTGCATTCCACTAATCAGCTTGCCTTTTTCTCCCTACCCCACCCCCATCCCCAACTAGTTATTCCAGTTCCTACTTCCTTTCTCTCTCCACCTAACCTAGAATCCTCCCCTCCCCCACCCACCTATCATCTCCCACCCTCATCAACCCCCCCCCTTCCCCCTTTTGTTTAGGCATCTCTTATGTTCCCCACACTTTGATGAAGGGCTCAAGCCCAAAACGTTGGTGATGTATCTTTATCTTTGCTACATAAAGGCACTGTTTGACCTGCTGAGTTTCTCCAGCATTTGTGTGCTTTTTCACTTAACCACCAACCGGTGTCAACAGAATCCTGTGTTTTACCCCATCATCAAGTCCCCTCTCCTTGGTGAATACTGAAGAGAAGTATTCATTGAGGACTTCACCCACTTCCACAGCCTCCAGGCACATCTTCCCACCTTTATCTCTAATCGAACATACCTTCACTCCTGTCATCCTTCTGTTCTTCACATGAGTGAAGAATGCCTTGGGATTTTCTTTAACCTTATACACCAAGGCCTTCTAATGTCCCATTGTTGCTTTTCTCAGTCCCCTCTTAAGCTCCTTTTTTAGGTACCCAATATTTCTTGCTACCTCAACCTCATGTATGCAGCCTTCTTCCACCAGACTAGATTTTCCACCTCTCTTGTCAACCATAGTTACTTCACCCTACCATTCTTTCTCTGCCTCACCGGGACAAATTTATCCCTAACATCCTGCAAGAGACCCCCAAACATTGACCACATTTCCTTAGTACATTTCCCTGCAAAAATGTCATACTAATGTATACCTGCAAGTTCAAGCCTTATAGCCTCATAGTTTGTCCTTCCCCAATTAAATATTTTCCTGATCTCTCTAACTCTGTCCTTGTCCATGATGATGCTGAGGCCAGGGAGCAGTGGTCACTGTCCCTCAAATGTTCACCCACTGAGAGATCTGTGACCTGACCCAGTTCATTACTTAATACAAGATCTAATATGGCATACCCCAACTGAGACAGGAATCCACCCTGGACACACTTAACAAACTCTGCTCCATCTAAACCTTTGGCACTAAGCAAAGTGCCAATCAATATTAGGGAAGTTGAAGTCACCCATGATAACAATCCTGTCATTTTTGCATTTTTCTAAAATATGTCGCCCCATCTGCTCCTCGGTATCTCTGCTGCTACCATGGGGCCTATAGAATACTCCCACTAGAGTAACTATTCCCTTCCTGTTCCTAACTTCCACCCATACTGACTCAACAGAGGATCCTGTTTCATTATCCACCGTTTCTGCAGTTGTAATAGTATCCCTGACCAGTAATGCCACCCCTCCACCCCTTCTCTCCCCTTCTCTATCCCTTTTAAAACACTGAAATGGAGGAAAATTCAGAATCCATTCCTGTCATTGTGTCAGTTAGGTCACTTCGGGCTCGGCCATTGAAAAATGCTGCCCCCATTTGCTCCACTTGGGCGCTGCTATCTTGGACCGGCTGACTTCCACCCGTACCAAACATGTCACTTCTGCCCCACCAACCCGACAACATCATTAGCACTTGCACATACAGCCAGCCCTGGACTGTGCACTCGTTGCTCCCTACGCTGCCACACACAACGGACCTGACCTATGCTGCACAGATGATAAAGCTTCCACCATCCTGGCTCATCAGGACTGCACCTACAACTGCTACTCACTACTGTCAGCTGGGAGCAGTGACTCAGACCCCGAGTCGGTACTATCATCCACCATGCTGTCAGACAACATCCCCCATAGACTTGGACGCTCAATGATGGACATCTTTGTCAATGGGAAGGTAATAAAATGTCTGTCTGATAGCAGTAGTACTGAAAGCTTTGTGCACCCACACTGGTCCGTAAACTGGTGCTCAAAGTACGTCCAGCGAACTTTTCCATTGCCTTTGCAGCCCAGGACTACTCCATCTCAGCACTAGGGTGCTGTTCTGTAAATTTGACTGTGGGAGGGGAAACCTACAAAGGGTTCAGGCTCCTGGTAATGTCAAACCTCTGGGCCCCGATTATCCTGGGTCTTGATTTCCAGGGCCATCTCCGCAGTGTCACATTGGTCGCCGGTGACCCACTCCCACTCTCACCGTCCACAACGCCATACCATGCAACTGCCCCTGCTCTACCTTCAGACTGTCCACCCTATGGATCACCCTCCCTTCCTCTTCAGTCACCTGACCCCAGACTGCAAGCCCATTGCAGCCAAGAGCAGGCATTACTGTGCAGCCAACAGGACCTTCATAAAGGTCAAGATGCGACGGCTTCTGGCAGAAGGATAATAGAGCCCAGCACTAGCCCTTGATGAGCCCAGGTCTTGGGGATCAAAGGGGGCAATAAACTGAGGATGCTCATCGACTATAGTCAGACCATCAACCAATACACCCAGCTGGACGCCTACCCATTACCCCGCATTGCCGACATGGTCTTTTCCTTCCCCAGGAAATAGGTGACAGGAATCTCACTGCCAGCATGGCTGATGTCTCCAGAACCAGGCCTCATCTGTAGGCACGTGACAACCCTCAAATCCAACCTCCTGATTGAGCAGGTGCACTTCCTCCATGCAAACCCACATTATGTCTATGTGGCTTACCCCAATGGACTTGAGGACACCATCTTGACTCAGGTCCTGGCACCAGCTGGAGCCCAGCACCTCCCCCCCCCCCACAATTCCAGGCACCCCTAGCATCTCCAGAACCCTCCCGGAGCTGACATCCTACCCCCGCCCACCGTCAACCATGGGACGCAGCTGCCCACAGACCTAACCTTGACCTACACCCCCTCACAGCTTTGTACCACCCCACCCGCACCGCTGGCTGCTCCGACCACCACTGACCCAGCCAACCTTCAGGTGGCCCCGTCTCCACCGACTATTGACCAGGAGCTTGTCCTGTGAATGTCTCCGAGGCAAAAGCAACCACCAGATTGCCTGAGTTTGTAAACTTGTAAATATGTGTTTTTCCTCCCAACCATTCAGCGTCTAGTGGACACTTGGCACGAAGACGGTGTTGGACACAGTTTTTCTCCCACCCCAAGACTCATTTTAATAAAGGGGTGAATGTGGTGATACACCTGCTGGACAGTCGGTCGCTGCCTACACTTGTCTGCACTCCTGCACTGCCTACTGCAGGGGGCAATCCATTGTACCTGCAGGGAGGTAACCTGAGAGACTGGCACCACCTACTGTCAATCACCGGTCCCACATAAAGGGTCATGCTGGCACTTGGGCAGGAGCAGAGCACACAGAGCCAGAAAGGATACAAAACCTTCTGTGCGTTTAAGCTAATTAAAGCCTGAAGTACAGCCTTTTGTTTTTTTGTGCTTGTTTGTTCACACTGCAGTGCACCACAATGGTGCAGAGGGACTTCACCACCTGTATTGTCACACCTGATGCTTACATGATTGAAATCTTGAAGTGTTTTTTCCATTTACAAAGAAGACGGTAATTCAAGAAGGTGTCTCATCAACACCTTCCATCAGGTAATTAGGGATGAGCTTTAAATGTTGCAATTAGGCAATGCCTCAATTGCATTGATTAATGGTTTATTGAATAAAAAACAAATGGCCTATGGTTTTAAAGGATCTTTAAGGATTTTCTATAATGTTGAGGTAATTTATGGCTTCTAAGAGGACCAGTAAATGAATGTCAGAAATGAGCTTAGAAAATTGCTTCACATTGCCAAGCTTACATTTGTTTTTTATTTTAAAGGTTATGTCAGGATAGTTTAATTAATTGAAAGAAACCTTTCCCCTACTTTTGTAGATGTAGCACGTATAACATACAAATAGGATAGCTCCATTAATCTATCCCTGTCTTTCAGGCCCACAGGAAATTCCTCTCATCTTTCTCCCAACTCTATTAATTCCCTTCATCAAGCTTTCTGTGAAATGCATGAACGCACCATGTATTAGCCCTGAATTCCATATACCCACCATTTTACTTGAAAAGCATTCAATCCATTTTATTGATTCATAGCTATGTTTATGGTTATCTGCCTTCCACTCTCCCAAAAGTAAAAACAGTTTTGCAACATGCATCCTTCCAAACTTTTTAATTGTGTCAAGTATCCTCTAGGTCTAGGTCTTCTCCTTCCTCCTTCCAAGGAGAAAAATAGCCCCAGCTTGCTTTTCTCCCATACGTACGGCTACCGTTCATCGACTGCAGCTCAGCCTACAATACCATTATTCTCTCAGTGCTGGTTAAGAAGCTACAAACACTGAGCCTCTATACCCCTCTCTGCAACTGGACACTTGACTTTCTCATCGGAAGACTACAGTCAGTATGAATTGGAAACAACGTCTCCTCCTCACTGATTATCAACAAAGGCACCTCAAGGATGCGTGCTTAGCTCACTGCTCTACTCGACTGTGTGGCCAGGCACAATTCCAACACTATCTACAAGTTTAACACATTTAACACAGATGGATATTTGCAAAATGATAATGAGAATGTACTTTTTCCAATGTAGGAAACTAAATTAGTAATGTTTTCCAAATTTTTATATTAAAATGCTTTTGAGAGGTTATCATTTGATTAATGAATATGAAGATGATTGCGGATCATATCCTTTTGGGCATTTGTAGAGAAATCTTGAGTAATTGTGAAGCTCTTGCAGTTGAAGGATTCCATGTAGATGGATTTTCTTCCATCTATAGCATCAATAGAACAGGTAAATAAATATAACCAATATAGTTCAAATCGATTTAAGCTTAGCACATTTTAAACCAAGCTTCTGTCTGGCACCTACTGAATGTAAAGCTTCTCTTGCCACTGAATCCAGGTCACTATTTATCAGAAATGCACAGGAGATCTTGTGAATATCTTAGCTAATAATTCCCCTTCAACTAAAAAAGATAGTCATTGCAATCTGAGGAACTTTGCTGTTCACTATTGCCTCTGTTTCCTTATTACTTATGTTGAATTCACACCCTATACTTGAGATTTGAGAACAAAATTCTAGACCAGTGGTCCTCAACCTTTTTCTTACCACTCACATACCACTTTAAATATTCTGTATGCCATAGGTGCTCTGGAATTAGCAAGGGTGGTATGTGGGTGGAAATAAAAAGTTTGAAAACCACTGTTTTAATCGTACCTAATTGACTCATTATGTGCACAGTTTCATAACTCCAAAGGAAATAGGCCAATGACAATTTTTCTCAAGTAAAATATTTCGGTAAAAATTGGGTCTCAATCAGTGATTCTCAATCTTCCCTTCCCACTCACGTTCCACCTTAAGCAATCCCTTACTAATCACAGAGGACCGATGGCAAAGGGATTACTTAAAGTGGTATGGGAATGGAAAGAAAAAGGTTGAGAACCACTGCTCTAGACTGACAATGGGACCAAAACAAATTACTAATTTTGAATGCATTTTTAAGACAAAACCTTGTTTATTCTCAGAGATTAATGCCAACACAGTTTACATACAATGTAGATTTCACTCCTATATGGTAGACCACAGAACATGCATATTCAGAACATGTGGTAAACCTCCTTTCCCTCCATTGACTCAGTCTTCACTTCAAAAAGGCAGCCTATGTGCATGTACATCATACCCTCGAATCTCTCTTCTTTGGAATGCAGGCATATATGGAATCTCATGCCTAAGCTTGATGTATGAAGAGGGATTATGCATCTTTTCTGTCCAAGGGCATTAATTTGAATGCTTTCATGGGAAAGATGGTTTGGATGCACAAAGAATTGGTTGTACACTGTTAGGCTAACCTGACTTTGGCTTGGCTTCGCGGACGAAGATTTATGGAGGGGGTAAATGTCCACGTCAGCTGCAGGCTCGTTGGTGGCTGACAAGTCCGATGCGGGACAGGCAGACACGGTTGCAGCGGCTGCAGGGGAAAATTGGTTGGTTGGGGTTGGGTGTTGGGTTTTTCCTCCTTTGCCTTTTGTCAGTGAGGTGGGCTCTGCGGTCTTCTTCAAAGGAGGTTGCTGCCCGCCAAACTGTGAGGCGCCAAGATGCACGGTTTGAGGCGATATCAGCCCACTGGCGGTGGTCAATGTGGCAGGCACCAAGAGATTTCTTTAGGCAGTCTTTGTACCTTTTCTTTGGTACTAGCAGCACGAGATTGTATGGATCACATAGGTGTCCTCACAAAGTTGTAAAGAGCCAGACGACCTGCTTTTTGGCGGTCTTGGACACTTCTTTGCAAGGGCTTGGCATTAATCCCTTCACATGGGACATACTCGAGAAGATGGCAGCTTTTGAAGGCAGCACCAAGTTTTTTAAAATTATTTTTGTGCTATCACCCTGATCCCGTCAGATGTTGACCTCTGCTGTGTGAATTGAGCTCTCGGCGAACATTTACATGCCTCCGGGAAACAAACTAATGACCTTGTGCAGCAGAGAAATGGCACTCATGAGCAGATTACTGACGTTGGTGAGCAGTAAGATGCTATTTTACAGCTGATTGTGGTTCAATAGGCCCAATATAACACGCCAAGATCTCTCTGGCACCAAGAAATACTTCACACAAGCTCCAGGATATATGAGCAAAGAAATATCATGTGTGAACCGATTGCTCTTCCACAAAAGAATTGATATCGCATGCAGGAAGTTATTGCCAATCTACAGGAGGAGAGACTATCAATCACCACCCTCCCCAGAACCCCCACCACTCTTCTAGTTCTTCATTGTAACCAGACCTCTGCTCATATTGGGCACAGAACTGTCTCTACGGTATGCAAATTTGGCTGTTGCTCTCCCCTCAGAAAGGGCACTGAGTCTTAGGCTGCACATTTGTCACCACTAGCAATGCTATATTGTCACTCCCTTGACTTTTGGTATCAGTCTGAGGCATCTCCTTGAGAGAAGTAGTTTCTCGTGAGTCAATAAGGATGTCTATGCAGACTCCAAGTGAAAGTTCAGTCCACATCCTACAAATGAAGCACAAGGAATATCAGAGAATTCCAGAGAATTTATTACTTTTACTGCCCTTTTTTTTTGTTTGTTATGAGTCCAGAGGACCACAAAACCCAGCAGCAATAGAAATTCACCAAGACAAATGGTTACTTGAACAAAGATTGCTTTTAATTATTTTTAAACATGAAAACAGAATCAAACTTTAACTTATTACTATCAACTTAACCCCCTTCTAATTCTAAGCACACGTGTATGTAATGTGTGTGTGTAAGTTCAGAAAAGTTCTTTGATTCACAGTCCAATCTCACTTCTCACTCCTCCAAGTTTACTGGTCGCAGGCAATTCTTATACTGTGCACAGACTTTAACATTTATGGATTTCACCAGGCTTTGGTGCTAGAAAGATAAATGGTTACCTCTCAGGAAGGTTCTTGTCAGTTTTCAGAGAGAGATGTGTTGCTCCTTGGACACCCACAACTGATATCTTCTGAATAACCACTTCAGTGTCTTGCCGAAGAAACTTGCCCCATCAAGGTTTTCCAGATGATAATCTCTTTCTTTCAGGTCACCACAGAGTTCATTTTTGTTTCCCTTATCTCAAGTGAAACATAATGCAGCCAGCCATCTCCTCTTGTATGAACCATAAGGGCTTTGACCAGGCTGAACTAAGAACTCACAACCCATCTTCCAAATGGGGTTTTCCACAAGCTTGCCAGCTTGTCAAGTTCCAGTCCCAGATGTTGCTGCTGAACTCTCTCTCTGAGAAAACTACATGACCCTCTTAGAACAGCAAACTGCATTCAGACAGACTGTGGCACTGGACCTAATCTTCTGAATTCGTTCATCTGTTGCTTTCCAAAACAATAATCCATTACTCCACAGCATGTCCAATTAACACCGACTTGTGAACTCTTTATAGGCATTCTTCAAAGTTTTTGCAAAGGCAACAGGAGCCTGGGCTGTTTGGGTTGAGCAGAGCTCTGGCATTTTAAATGAGATCTGTTTTGAAGTGTTTGTTGTGACCTACACTAAAAAACCTGCCACAATTTATCTTCATTTAAAACATATTTATATACAATATAAAATATAACATAATCTGTCACAGGTTGTGTATATACCTGTACTTTTAAAATGTGCTTGCATTTTATGCAAAGAACAATCCTAATTGTGTACAGATAAAATGCATCAATGTGGCAGCTGCATTGTTGTAAACCCTATCATGTCTCACTGAGGAAAGATACCACTCATAAAAAAACACATGAATGGACTCAAGGTTAATTTAAAATTATAGCCTCGTTGCTGCAGAGCCTATGATTATGTACCTTTTTGTTATGGTCTCCAGGTAATGACTGCCCTTTTCCTAGATGATGCCTTTCTTCAAGCTCTTCTTGCTATTTTCTTTGTTAATGGCCACTCAAGGAGAAAATCCTTGTAAAGACAAAGAAATATGAGAGTGGCGATATAGTGAAATGGAAAACCTGGTCCCTCATTTCCATTTTTGCAGAAGCCCTCCATTGCACAATTAAATGAAGGGGACTGCATTAAGTTGAGGGAGTTTTGGTGAAAGTGATATCTTGTGCAGGGAAGAACGACATGACATTGATCAGACTGTTTTGTTGAGAGCGAGTGTTTCTACCCTTGATAATCATCTGAAATGGTCAATTGGAGCAGCAGTTTCAAATGAACCTCGGTTGGAATCTCATGAGTGATTTTTCAGTGTTCACTTATTGTGGATTAGATTGGCTTGATTTGCTCGGCCCGCAATGCATCTGTCAGCATTGAATGCCAGTTTGATCAATCTGCTGTTATGTGCTGTTCGCTGCTGAGACTAATAAGGCCTGATCAATCACCGTTGATATTAAGATTTGGAACAAGGTTAAGGAAGCAGCATTTGGTGTGGAGTTCAGTGTTAATTTAACTAGGTGCCAGTCGGGGAAATAGATCCTGTAGCAAGCTACTTCAGTATTTGATCAGGGCTCTCATTGGAGGATGTGAGATGATCAGTTCAGGTTGATCTGAAAAAGAGACTGAAGTATCTTAAGGTATAATTTTTGCTACTGCAACTGATTTTCCAAAACTTATGTGATAGGGAGAGTAACTGAGGGCCACCTTTTCCGATTTCTAATCAAGTATGGCCCCACTCTATGCCTTTGTAGTCACTGTATTCTCTTGTGTGCTCTCTTATTTGATGAGGCTGTGGATATTCAGTGAGGAGATTTATTTATTCTCTAGGAGATTTCATTGTTGCTCTGCACCTCTGTCTCATCGTTCTAGTCTTACCTACCAGTTTCCAATCTATATCATAATTTTATGTTTCTTTAACATCCTCTCTCCTCCTTCTAAACGTCAATGAGTGCAGCCCCAGGCCATTCAATCTCTCATCATAGGCTAACACTTCATCTTCACAATCAATCTGCTGAACCTCTTCTGCCCCATTTCCAAAGCCAATATATATTTTTTCAAGTAAGACCAAAATTGCCCATAGCAATCTAGGTTCGGCCTCACCAATACCCCATACAGTTGCAGAAAAACCTCCCTGCTCTTAAACTCAGTCACTCTAGCAATGAAGGCTAATATACCATTTGCCTTCTTGTATATAAGACACTATGAAGAACCGAGCTCACCTGATTGATGTGCACTACAGGGATGTGCCTGGACAGATCTCCCTTTCAGGAGACTTTTTTTATATCACCTCCTAGTGCTTACGTGGCCTTCATTGCAACAGGGATCTGCAGCTTTTCATTGGCCGCAAAAATGCAATGGAATTTCCTCTTCTGGGTATGAAGAGCCCAGGAAGTAGAGGGTAGTCTTTTTACCCCAGGATCTATTCCAAAGGGCAATACTTAGTCACTAAAAATGCCTGGCAGCCTATTCTCTTTGAGCATTTTCCACAATTTGAGAACAGATGAATCTCAAGATGCAGAAAATCCTTCCTGTTATCCAAATCCAGGTTATCAACAGGAATCCTAATCAATACATTTAATGATGGCTTGCACTCTTGAGAACCCAGCAATATGTTCAAATCACAGTGAACTAGATTTCTCCAGATCTTCACTGCTAAAAACTACACCAGAAGTACAATCGTTAGCAGCAAATTGGGAAACATGGTCAAGATCTTTAGCAATTGCTTGGAGTGATCGTGGTGGGAAAGTCAACCTTTACGTTGGGGTAGCCGTGAATGAAGATCTTCCAATAGAATGTCACTTCTCCATGATGACAGATTAAAAAAAAAATTGAGCCCCAAATCACTGTTCAGCAGCAAGAACGTGGTCCTTCAATAGATTCTGTGGAGTAGGTCATTCTGAAAAGGGACCTGCTATTTTGAGATCCCCAAACCATCTTGTGGAGCCAACTGTTGCCATCAGGACAGTTCCAGTAATTGATTGTTGCTGGAATTTTAAACTTTGAAGACTCCATGAATTAGGGTTAACTCAGTGAAGTGCACTTCCTGATAGTTGCAGGACGCCCTCTGGTGACTTTGGAAGGTGAGCAGCCTGCAGTAAATTCAATGTGTGTCCAATGAGCTGCCTCAGTGACAGTTAAATTATGAATGGAGCTCCAAGTGTGTTCTTGGTGGGATTGTAATGTCCAGTGAAGGTGAGAGATTGGGCACTCTTGCTCTGATTGGTGATGATAATGGTGGAAGAGAACTTTAGGTGCATTGAACATGTAAGGAAAGCATGCTAACTTTAAGATACTTTGTTTTTAAAAAACTTTTCTAAATAAGTACTTCTTTTACTAATCCCATGGGAGTCGTAAAGTTGTGTGTCATCCCTCATGGCATCATGTGACATCCCATGTAAGGAAAGCATGGGTGCATTAAGGAGAATACTACCTAAAAGTGACTGCTCCAGATTTATATGCGCACGATGCTGATGTGAAATCATTTTTGTTGAGCTAAAATGTTTGCAAAATACAATCAAAGGTGTTGCATACAATCTACAAACTACTCTGAAGAATTTTATCCCCAAAGTACAGGACAATGCTTAACCCTTAATCAATTTTTCATGAAACAAATTATTTGGATTTGTCGGGTCTTGTGTTTGAAAAGTGCTCCTGCGTTTCCAACGTTACAATGACACTTTCAAAACCTTCGTTAGCTCTAAAAGGGATTTGGATTTTTTTTTGAAAACCACACGAAAAGTCTTGGAAAAATCCATTTTGTTGTTTATCAAAAGATACTATGCAAGTGAAAGTTGTCAGAGCAACACCTAGGAAATTAGATGGAATTTCATTATAATGAAGAGAGTTAAAGAGGAAAGTTCACTTGCAATTGGAGAATTCAATGTTCGTGTCATTGGGTTGCAGGACCCAGGTGAATATGAGGTGTTGCTCTTCAAATTTGCATCTGGCTTCATTCTGGTTGTGAAGGAGGCCAAGGACAGACAGGTCTGCGTGAGAATGGAAATGGAAATTAAAATGGCTGGCAACCAGAGTGCAGGGGCTTGGCAAAACAGAATTCCAAATAACTTGTTCCTCCTCAGTCCTTTCACCTTTTCCTCTTCCCTTCTCATCCAACTCCTCCCCATCTGCTGCTTCCTATTTTCATTCCCATTCCTCACCTTCTGCACCCATCCACCACTCACACATTCAACCCTTCCCTCACTTTCCATCTGCCCCCCCCCCCCCGCCATGCCTCCTTTATGCTACCCATCTCCTTCCTTCAGAAATGGTCTCCTTAGCCCCTGCCTTTACCCTGCTCTGGCTCCATTTGCCAATTTTTTTTCTTCTTCTTCCATCTGTCGCTCTCCTTCCTTTGTCTCCAAACTCCATCCCTCCTGCTCCCATACCTGGCCCCATCTATTATTCATCATATTTCATGTCTCTACCTATCACCCTCTGACCCCTCTGCCTTCTAATTCTGCCAATTCTGAAGCGGTTTCAACCCAAAATGTTGACTAACCTATTTCTCTTCATGGATGTTGCCTAACCACTGAGTTCTCCAGCAGTTTGCATTTTGCTCTAGATTCCAGCATCGATAGTGTCTCCATAAAATAAAGTCACATTATTCATGAGTTTTAAGATTTAGTCAAAATTGTTAATATCATGCCGCTCTGTTGAAACACATTCTGGCTGAGGTGTTCAGCTGTGGGTACAATTTAGTATAGTCACCCTATGCATTTAAACATTATATCTGTCATTTTAAATTTAATTTTACATCTTTTTGTTCAAGAATAACTATTTTGGTCTGGCTTCTGGTCAAACCAAGGAATCAGATATACCAAGCTATGAAAGAAGTTTGAAGTTTACCATCTATCCTCTACTTCACAACCATTGAAAAGGGCATTTCTGAGCAAAATTATGCATGTGAAGGTACTATTAGTGCTACACTTTTGATGCAGGAAACGATATTTGTTCAGGATGTCATTGTTCATGACAGGAGTGGTTATATGTCATGACAGAGAGAAGCTTTTTAAAGTCTTCCTTGTTATTTTTAGTTCCACAAGCCACCTTGATTTGTTTGTTGATGTCAGCACAGTTTTATCTTTTTCCAGTTTCTTCTTGCTGAATTCATGCTGCGGTAACTTGTTTATCTCAAAGATAAAATGCCCAGGTTTATCCCAAAAGGGTGTCATGTAATTCATGCATAGTTAAAAATAGTTACAATGAATATGTTAATCTAGAATCATAAGATTTTTTTTTTAGGTCTCTCATGGAATGTTGGTGACACTGCCCAAGCTTGCATTTAATAATGAGTCTAAAATTACCCTTGAGAAGTCAAGGGGAAGCTACCTTTTTGAACTGCAGGCCATGCTGAAGATACTCACACTATGTTACTCAGCCAGGAGTTCCAGAACTTTGAGCCAGCCTTGCTGAAGGATGAGAATATTTCCAAATCGGGATGTGTTAGACTTGGAAGAGAGCTTAAAATGTACTTGAGTAAATACAAAGGTCTTAGATTTATTTCATATAGGTCCAGGTATTATCTGAGTAACATTCAGAACTGCAAGTAGCAAGTCTCAGAAAGAAACAAAGTTAGTCGCGTTAATTCTAATAGTTTTTACATGTCTCTAAATGTCAGAGAGATTTTAAAAAATATTAAATATCCCTCACAACCTTTTTACAGTAGGCAAATTTGTGGCTGGGCTTTTCTCGTGTTAAAGGCTCTTGGTCTTTTGGGAGAGGACCTCCTTCCCTGTTGTTGGGATCACATCTCAGCATCTGGTTGGCCCTCTGCACTTGAACTAGCTATCTATGGGCTTGGGGAAACCAAAATCACCTGTTCTAGGAGGATGTGTTAACAAGCAATATTTGGTCTTTTTTATCATGATGGAGAATGTCTTTTACAGATTTACCTAAATATACTAAAAGAGAGATTTATCTTCACATGAGGTTCTTTATTGCTGAACTTTTGTTGTTCCAAATGGTGCTTCAGAATAATGGTGGATCAAACACTTTGCCTCAAACTCTTCCAGGTGCAAGATCAAAAACATTTGTCCCTGTGGCTTGAAAAGGATGGGTTAATATTTACAATGTTACTACTGTGAGTGGCAAATTATTTATTCTCAGGGTCCATCTGTCAGTGTCAAGACATGGTGAGCAATTTCAATGCCTCCAACAGACAGTAAGAAGGACACTAAAATTAGAGTGGTAAATATGAATTTCACTTTTAGGGCACATTTTCTGAGACCTTCAGTTGGGTGACCGGTCATCGGCCTCTATTTTCCATCTGTGTTATCCATGGTTCAATGCTGAACTTATAACCAAAATAAAGTTTCTATTGCACACATGTAGCTGTAAAACCTGGCAGCACCTTATTGGAGCAGATCTTTGGTTGCTCTGTTTTTGTGGGCCTCACCATTGTCTCTGCTGCTTCTTGCAGTAATAATGGGGAAGACGGTGCTCTTCTTTGAGCACAGTTCCATCACATCAGTGTGGGCTAGCCGTCCAGTGCTTTTTAGCTGGAAGACTTTGCTTGGCAATAGCCCATTTATAGATTCATCTGTGACAAGTCCAGATGGATCTCAGTGGGACATCTGCTCCATGATTTTCAGACCAGCTGCAGAAATAGCAAGGATTCACAAGAATAATGGGAGGAAACTGTGAAGGAGGCACGCCAACACTTCTACCTTCTGAGAGTCTGAGGACATTTGACATGCCATCAGATGCTCTATCAAACATTTAGAGGTGCACTGTGGAAAGTACAGTGACAGGTAGCATCACAGCCTGGTTGGAGAATTCAAGCACCCAGGAAAGCAGGAGGCTCTGACCTCCCATCCATTGAATGCATCTATGACAGGTACTATATCAAGAAAGCAGTCAAAATCATAAAGATCCCCATCACCCTGGTCACAATCTCTTCTCACTTTGTGCAGAAAGTACAGAAGCCTGAAGACCAGCGTCTCAAATTTTAAGAACAGTTGTTTTCCAAGTTACCAAGCTCTTTGAACCTCTCCTGCTCCAGAAACAACAAAAGGATTATCTCCACTGTTGCTCTGTTACTTTTCTTTGCAGTAGGGTAAGTGAATAATTATCATCTCTCATTTTTTGTATATTTATTGACTTTTAAATTCATATAAGTATTCAGTATGGAATAGAGTTTTTAGTTGTTTAATAATAAAATAATAAACTCATCAAAACAAATCTCGATCATCTTCACCATTGCTTCCCCACTCAAACACCAGCCTCTTACAAACATGTTGTGTCTGACAATGACCAAAATGCAACGTGGTCGTCTTTCCTTTGCCAGCATTCTTTACTCCATCTCATTCCTCTCTCCTAATGGGATTAGGACACAATTTACTTGTAACATCTAAGACAGTTAAAAACCAATATAAATCCCACTAAAAAAAAATCCAATGCTAATAAGATTCAATTTCAGGTATGTTTATTTGAATAATAATTCATAATGCTTTGGATCATTGTTTACATTGCTAGTAATTCTCATCTCCCTAAAATATAACATTTTCTGATAGGCTGAGAAAGGATAATATCAGTGGAAGGAGAAAACTGTTTAAAGGCAGAGTGAAACATTCGAGGTAAACAAGGAAAAGGGCAGCACAGTTAGTATGGCGGTCAGTGCAATGCTATTCCAATGCCTGTGACCTCTGTTCAGATTCAGCGCTGTCTGTAAGGAGTTTGAATGATCTCACTGTGTCCACATAGGTTACCTCCAGGTGCTCCGGTTTCCTCCAATGCTCCAAAGAAGGTGAATCGGTCACATGGGTGGAATTGGGTGGCGCCGGAAGGGTCTGTTACCGTGATGTATATCTAAATTAAAATCTGCAGATGCTGGGATCTAGTACAGTACACAAAAATGCTAGAGAAACTCAGCAACTCAGGTAGCATCCATAGGAAGTAAGAGGCAGCCTTGTCTCAGGAGGTCAGGGTATGCAACGACTTCTGCTGCTATTACCCCAAGTACCATGCAAAGATGTCCATGAGAGAATGATGCCACCTATCACATTCCAAGTTGCAGGACTTGACGTCAAGTCATGCGCTGAAGCTTTGTGCACCCGTCCCAATGGTTTTATGGGGACAGGCTGCAGGCTAAGGTTCAGCTACCATCAGACACTAAGTGGTTAGGATCTATGGAAGAACCTCTCAAACCTTTGAAGTGTGCATGATTCAAAGAGGCCAAATCATTGACACTGTGCCTTGCACTTAAACTGTACTAATACTACAAACATATAATATATAGACCTTATTATACTAGAAATGTCTGGACTCCACAACACCATGAATGTAAAGAAAACTGCATGCTAATTTTGGAGACCGCATGTGTCTGTGTTGAGTGTGTGTGTGTGTGTGTGTGTGTGTGTGTGTGTGTGTGTGTGTGTGTGTGTGTGTGTGTGTGTCGTGCACAACATCTGCTCTTCAAAAGTGGTTTTTACACATAAGTAATGTTAATTTCTCGTAATAAATGAGCATACTTATCTCTAAAATGGCCATTCACACAGACAGGGCATTGACACTAAATAAGGCTGAGTTGCAGTGATTTTGGAGGAGGGACATTTGAAGTGGGGTAGGTTGAATAAAATATAATAGAGTTTTTAAAATGTTGTGGAAATATCTCCATTTTTAGAGGAAGACTGCCACCGGTCCCCTGTCCCCCATCATCCTTGTTCCTGTCATCTCCGCTCTCTCTTCAGTGGGAAGATGACTTAGCACCCTGTGGGTGAGAAGCAGACGGCAGCTGGCTCATGCAGCTGGAACCGCTCAGCCTGGACAGCACCCCACCTGCTCAGCTTGGTCAGCCACCCCCCCCCCCCCCACCCCGTGCTCAGCCCCCTAGGTGCAAAATAGTCTGGCACTGGCCCTGGTTGGGGGGTGATGGATGGGCGGGATCGGGGGGGTGGGGGGTGACGGACGGCATCAGGGACAGGTGGTGGGGCCAAGGAGCACCATTTTAAAAAGATTCCGAGCAACAGCAGGTGTCCAGGACCAATGACACACACACATGTGTACCTTGCCATTCAGCATAGGCGATCAGGTCTCTCCATCCATTTTTTTCTGAACCTCCGAATTGTAGTTGTTGCCTCCTGTTTCTAATCCTGATGTTAATCCATCTATCATTTTCATTCTTGTCGACCTCTGCTTCTTTTTCCTTCCAGCTTTCTAGTTATAACTAAATGTTTTCATGTATCTCTTGCATGACGTGTTCAAAGAATTTTGATTGCTCTTTTCTGATTCTTTTAAATAATGTACATTTTTTTTCCGTTCTTTGTCGAACTTCTTTGTTTGTTATTCTGTCTGTATATGAAAGGTATAGCATTCTTCTAAGAAACCACAAAAGGGGTTTGCTTCATTGCTCATTGGAATGGAACACCCCTCCCCTTTTGGGAGGTTTTTAAAGTTGTAAGGAAACTGCTGAACCCCGTTTCACTAGGTCTGTGGTACTGTAATGTTGGCTATGTTTGCACACAGCTGCAGTCTGGCTATCAACAGCTGTTAGCTCACTAACTGCTTATTCCACTGGTATTTCAAAAACTTGGTGGAGAAGGACTGCAGTCTCAGGTCCTGCTGCTCTTGGACACTAAGCGACAGTTCTTGTGCACCAGCCACACAAACAGGTGGATTGTTCAGAGGAGTCATGAAAGGGATTGGAGCTTTGTAAATAGAATGTATTGATTTGATAGACGATACTTTGAATGTCAAGAGAGGCTCGTACAATTTGTATTGTATTGTGTTTCCTGTAAATGGTTTTTTTGTGAATCAAGTTTATTTTCAATCTAAATGAAGATCTGGAAAAAGAACCTTTGGTCTAATATTCATGTCATACATGAAAGAGAGCACTTATTCCTAGCTGACATTCAAGAAGGAGATTCTTGTTGACTTGATCATCTGGCAGCAGAGGCTTATTTGATAATATTCTTGGATGGATATGGGATTGAAGGATATACCCTTTACTTGCAGCTGGTGCTGGTGTCCAAGTTTACTATGTTAAAGGAAAAAGAATATACTCTGTGTCTCTGTGGTCTGATGCTCCTGGCAGTGGTCATGATGAAGGAGACTTCAAATGACAGGGATTCATGAGCATTGAAACATGACGAAATATCCAACCTATTCCAGGTTAGATTTTCAGACAGAAGCATTCCTCCTATGACAAATGTTTGTAATTAAACAAAGGTAGATTACTCACATCTCAAAGGATTATAATACTTTAAGCAAACATATGCACGTCGACCTTTTTACTGTGGAGTAGGGAGATATTTGTAATAATTATCCTGCTCGGAATAAATTCTTGATTTAAGCCAGTGATTGTTCCGGAGAGAGAAAAAAATAGTGAAATATTTTAATTGTGAACATTTTGTCAAAGCCGATGCCTGTTACTTGTTAAATTGCCAGCTGGGCAAGAGCAACGTAGTCCTATCCTTAATGAGAAATCTGCCTTTCTTTCAATAGGGTCAATACTGGGACTTACTAAATGGTGAAGTAATACATTTATCCATTTGAAAACTTTGCCTGAACTGGGGATAATGGACAAAGAAAAAACAATCATTAACACATATTCAAAAGGTTATTGTTATTCATCACTTGGTCTTGCGTAAGACCAAGTCTGGTCTTTAGTATTGCAATGGATATGAAAATTATCAGGTGAAGCCAGTTTGGGATTGGTTTTTTTCACACAGGTGACAGAAATGTATGGATTCTATAGTATGAGTTGATTTACATATTTCTCTTTTGCTCTTTGCTTTCTCCATTCTGGCTTCATCACATGATGACCACAGCTTTTAACGCAGGAACGCCAAACAGAACAGTCCAATGCTTGTTGTTCCTATTGGCACTTTCAGTGCTGAAGTTCTTCAGGGATATTTGAAGAGAGCCTTTGAATGTTTTCTGTCCATCACATAATCGATTGCTCTCCGTCCATACTCAATAAAGTAGCTGCTTTGTATTCTATCATCATATTCTTCTAACGTGTCCAGCTCTTCAGATCTGCGAGATCAGCAAAGGTGGTGAAGAAGCTGCCATTCTGCTCTTGGCATTTCTCTGGAAGTTGTCTTCCCGTGCAGATCAGGGCTGTTCTTCTACTCCCTACTCAGGAATTTCTGCAAGGAGGCCTCCTTACAATCAATTTTTCACAAGACTCTAGAGGGGATTTTATCAGCATTTGAGAGCAATGAGATTCCTCTGGGATTGTCACAGACTTGATAGTTTCCTATGCTTGGAGAGGTGCTTAATTCACACATCTTTGAAATCCCGTGGTGCGTTTTTCCAGTTTCAGAACACTTGAAGTAGATCTGTCAGCTTCTCAATCAATGCTGGGCTCCTCTAAGGATGTGTGCTAGTATTCCATCTTCTCCTGGAGCTTCTCCACATAATAATTGTGACGCTGGGTTTTGAACTTACACCAGATCTGGGGGATTTCAAGAGTGAGGTCTGTTGGCAGCTCTGATGTCCAACGTATGGCTTCTTCGGAGCCGGCTTTTGGAGTGACATGGCACAAGGTGTTGAGCAGAGTACAAGTAAATTAATCCTGACTTCACTTTGTTAGCAATGCCAGTCAATTTTTTTTCCACAGGAGCTGCTTCTGCATTATTCCAAACAGAATTGATCAACTGCTTCAGTGATTAAAAATTCCACATCTACCTGGAAGATACCATTGCTGTTATCTGCGGGTTTCTTTCTTCTAATATGTTTCTTATATATTCTGTGTTTCTCCTTTCTCTTCTTTAAACTTGTTGCTCATGATTATATAAAGCCCAATGACAAGTCCCCAGGAGATCCTGTTCCACCTCATTCTGGCTTGATGGAGATTCTGTCCGACAGTCACGTGTGAGTTACCAGAGTTTTCCTGACTACTCAGGACAAGGTCCAATGGACAGTAAGTTTCACTATATCTATATTTCTCTGATTGATTGTACACGCTCATTTATCATTCAGTCAACTACTATTTGCTTACTCAGATTGGCTGGATTGGAGAGTGTTTATATTCACCACAACCAAATCTAAACTTGGAATGGAAATTATTGTCAAATTTATTGTCAGGGTACATACATGACATAACATACAACCCTGAGCTTCTTTTTCCTCCAAGCCAGGCAGAATTTATACTTAACAGTAGTGTAAACTGTATTCAAGAAATAGATACTGTATTGACACAAAAGAGAGAACTGGAACTGAAGAACAAAATATAAACAAATTGACTGCGCTAATACAGAAAAAAATCAATAATAAATAACGTGCAAAGTATGAGTCCTTAAACAAATCTCTGATTGATTCTGTTGTTTAGGAGTTTGGGAGTTTAGGGGTAGCAACCATTTCTGAACCTGGTGGTGTGAGTCTTGTGGCATCAATAACTCTTTCCTGATGACAGTAGCAAGAACAAATCATGTCCTGGGAGGTATGGATCCTTGATGATTGCTGCTGCTCTCCGACGGCAGTGATTTTCTCGATGGTGGGGAGAGTTTTGCCTGTGTTGTACTTGGCAGCATCCACTAACTTTTGCAGGGGTTTCTGCTCAAAGGTATTGGTACCTCCCTACCAGGTTGTGATGAGGCCAGTCAGCATACTTTCCACAACACATCTGTAGAAGTTTTCCAAGATTTCCATTGCCATACCAAATTAGGACTGCCAGGCTGGGAAACAGCTTCTCCCCACAGGCTATGTAATTGATGAAAATTATCCTGTAAAATAGTCAATCATCCCAAGATATTTTGTATATTTATTTTCAATTATATGTTTATGTATATATGAGATTGTTATGTGCCATGTATTTGGGTGTACCTTGGTCCGGAGGAAATTATGGAGAGGGTGCAGAGGAGATTTACCAGGATATTTCCTGGATTGGAAAATTAATCTTATGAAGCAAGGTTAGCAGAGCTGGGACTTTTCTCTTTGGTGCATAGAAGGATGAGAGGAGACTTAATAGAGGTCTACAAGATTAAGAGAGACCTAAATAGGGTGGACAGCCAGTGCCTGTTTCCCAGGGCAGCAAAAGCAAAAACAAGAGGACGTGTTCAAAGTGAAAGGAGGGAATTTTGGAGGAGACGTCAGTGGTAAGCTTTTTACGCAGAAGGTGGTGGGTGCCTGGAATGCCTTGCCAGGGATGATGGTGGAGGCTGAAACATTAGGGGCATTGATCAGACTCTTAGACAGGCACACGGATGAAAGAAAAATAGAGGATTACGGGGTAGGGAATGTTTAGTACTTTTTAAAAAGAAATATATGGGTCGGCACAACATCGAGGACTGTAGCATTCTATGTTCTAAACATTGTTTCGTCAGGTTGAGTATCTGTAGTCAAATGATAACAAACATGAACTTGAACTAGCTCAATGCACATTGGGTGTTTTGTTGATCAACTATTGTCACCAATGGTGTCAGTTCATGAAATTGCATTATGAATTATCTTTTAATTTGCTTGGCAATGTGCTTCAACATTATAACTTCTATACCACTGCACATGATCAGGTTCTCCACTCTTTCAGGTAATTTTCAGCCTCTCTGGAGCTTGCAGCTAGACAGTCACTCTAGCTGGGGATGTGGTGGAAGGAGATGAGCACAGGAGAAAAGGAAAGATTGGGTTTGGGATGGTTTGCTAAATGGGAGAAACTGTGGGTCCCTCGAGAGAGCAGCTCAAACCTATTGACTTCATGATTTAAGGGAGGCTGGAAGAAGATTGGGAAAGTAACCTGCTCTCAGAAAACAAACCATCTTCAAGTATGACATTGGCAGCCACTGATTCAAGTGCTTTGTAAATTTTGCAGTGGTGCCTCCATTTCCCACTCCTTAGGAAACCTAGTCACGAGTTCAAAATGTAGACACCATTGGAAAGAATATTTTCATCACACCTAGAGGGAACCTAACTGAACCTACCTTCTCCGCACAGCCTCAACTTATTTTCAATCAAATTCCCAACTCCCTCTGCAAACTCCCTTGGAGTCAGGCATGAGGCATCCCTGCTCCCTTCCTCACCACTGGGATTGCTGACCTGATTTGTCTGGTTTAGTGCCAGCTCTGGAATGCATCCCACCCATATCAGGCTTGCTTTCCATTGGAGGAATTAGAGAAGTGGAAGACCTATGTTAGACAGGAAATCCAAACCTATTGGAATCCTATCAAAGTCTCCACTACCTTCCTCCACCCTACCACATGAGCAGTCATGCAACTGTAAGCAAGGCAACGTACATCTTATAACATGTCCCAGCTGATTCATATTTGCACATACAAAAGATGATGGGTAATCAAGTGATTCCATGAAGCAGTAGGTCGGAATCAAAAGGCTTTTATTAGCTTAGATTTTAGCTGGGGCTCTGAGAGCATCTGGCCTGGATCCGAGCAGGAAGTTATCTGGGGTCAAGGTCTTGGGTCAGGACCTTTATTAGGGAATCTCCTGGGAGGGGTCAGAGGGAAGGAAGGGGCGATCCAGGCCAGTGTGTGCAGTTATTACAGTGGTGTAATACCTCATAGCATCATTAAAGATATTAATGTAATTGGATTTTTCAATAGTTGCTGCTCTTTTCAAAGAAACAGTTAGATAAGCTACTGCCTGGTTCATAATTAAAAAATGAGCCAATCATACTTTGTGACTTGAGGCCATATGCTTAAAGCACCATTTTAAGAAAAGTAGATTAGATAAAAATAGCAAATAGGGAGACCTGATAATTTTGCAACCCATACACAATGAGTATTCCTGATTTTATTTTAAGATACTATTGGAAATATGTATTCAAATAATTATCAGTATTTTTCTGTCCTGTAAAACTTAAACCTTTAAACTCTATTGTTGGATTAATTCCTTAATGCAAAAATGCAATTGATATGTGAGATTACCATACAGTGCACATTTATGTATAAATGAAATTTCTATTTCATTGAAGCAATGCATTGTAATAAGCATTCATGCTCTCTCCAGGGAGTTTCTAGCTGATTTCTGACACAACCTGCTTGAAAGTTGCACTTTCCAATTTATATTCATGCTCACCATAAGGAAACACATGTGTAATCCCACCCCCTCTCCCCTGAGCTCTAAAGGTCACATGTGTCTATTCAATTATTTTTGACTTTTTTTCTTCTGCACAACATTGCAAAATGTTGCAACAGGGCAGAGAAATATTTTCATTTAGCTTTATCAGCAGAAACAGCAGGAGCGGAAACATTGTAAGGTGCAGAATAGTGTTAGGAAAAAGACTTTAAATTAATTATAAAGACAAATTTAAATGAGTTTGTCATAAATATTGTAGTTCCTCCCATGCTTTGACTTTAACTAAGATTAGAAGTAATGCTGATCATTCCAAGAGACAAAAATGTTCTGGATGTTTATCCTTTTTTACAAATATGATAGTTAATTACAACAAAATATAGTTCAGGGCCATGTGGGATTTACCTTCTGGCGATTGGAGAAAGATCTCAGGTAGAAGGCTTTTGAACTGTTGTGGGTTTAACTCAGGACTATCCTGGGTGGTGAGGCAGGGAGGTGAATATAAGCTTGCTTACAAGTGAATCCAAATTTTGTACCTATTTTCCTTCTTGTCTGATGCATTTACTAAGTATTAAAAATAACCATATAACATATAACAATTACATTATGGAAACAGGGCATATTGGCCCTTATAGTCCGCACTGATTTACGTAGAACTCCAACTAGTTCCACCTACCTGTTCCCTGCCATAACCCTCCAACCCATGTACTCATCTAACCTTTTCTTAAATGCCAGAATTGACCCTGCCGCAACTACCTCTTCGGTCATTCCCCTCAGCCACCATTCTCTGAATGAAGAAGCATCCTCTTATATTACTTCTAAAGTTTTGCCCCCTAACCCTTAACTTATGACCTCTTGTTCCAATCTTCCCTACCCTCAGGGGAAGAGCCTATTCACATCTACTCTATCTATTCCCTTCATAATTTTAAATACCTCTATCAAATCCCCTCTCAACCTTGTACGCTCCAATGAATAAAGTCCCAGACTACTCAATCTTTCTCCATATTCTAGATACTGCAATCAGACAGCATTTTAGTAAACCTTCTCTGCACCCTCTCTACCTTATTTATATCCTTCCTATAATTTGGAGACCAGAACTGCACACAATATTCCAAACTTGGCCTCACCAATGCCTTAAACAGTCTCAACATTACTTCCCAGCTCCTATATTATATGCTATGATTTATAAAGCCCAGCATACCAAAAGCCTTCTTCACCACCCTATCTACATGGGAATCCATCTTCAAGGAATGATAAACCATTATTCCAAGATCCCTCTGTTCCTCTGCATTCCTCAATGCCCTCCCCTTCACTGCATACGTCCTATTTTGGTTATACTTCTCAAAATGAAGCACCTCACACTTATCTACATTAAACTCCATCTGTCACCTTTCAGCCCACTCTTCCAAGCAGTCCAAATCCTCTGCTGTTCATGAAAACCCTCCTCACTATCCACAACTCACCCTATTTTTGTATCTTCTGCATATTTACTCACCCAATTAACCACCCTGTGTAGAGCTCGTCGAAAGAACCAAAGACTTGTTGATCCAAACCAAGGCTTTTATTTAAAAGACAGGAGCTTTTCAAAGGTGGCCGACCAGTCCGGAATGATCCGACCTGGCTAGGGACACAACCCTTTTAAGGCCCAGACAGTAGGTGTGGCTAAGCTCTCAGCCAAATGCTGTAAGCACAGTCATTACATGCTCTAGATACTGTAACTATATACATTGGTGATAGGTCTGTACTATCACACCCTGTCATCCAAATCATTAATATAAATGACAAATAACAAAGGACCCAACACCGATCCCTGAGGCACACCACTTGTCACTGGCCTCCATTCTGACAGACAGTTGTCCACCATGACCCTCTGGTGCCTATCTTATAGTCACAGTTGAACCTGTCTGACTATCTCTATATTAATCCTTAGTGACTGAACCTTCCTCACTAACCTTTCATGTGGAGCCTTATCGAAAGCCTTACTGAAATCCAAATAGACCACTTCAACTGCTCTCCTTCTATCAACCTTTCTAGTCACTTCTTCAAAAAATTCAACAAGATTTATCAAACACGACTTTCCCTTCACAAACCCATGTTGGGTGTCCCTGATCAATCCCTGCCTCTCCAGATATTTATACATATTATCCCTAAGAATACCTTCGATTAGTTTCCCCACCACTGATGGTGCCTGGTAACTAGGGGCAGTGGTGTCACTTCGCAACCTACGTTGTGATTTGGAACGCATGCGCAGATTGCCATCGCTCTCTGTCCCTCTTCAATCTTTCTCTCCCTCCCCGGTGACAAAAATCTGTGCATGTGTTCCAAATCACCTTTTTTTTTAAAAAAAACGGCATTGGGTCTGACAAAGCACATTTCCCACAAGAGGAGCACTGACATTGTGACGTAGTGGGGGTGGTGGGGGGTGGGGGGGTTGGTGGCAGTGGAAAACGATCTGCTTGTGTTGATTAGATGGAAGCATTTCCTTCAGAGAAGATACAGGTAGACCCTGACTTACCTTTATTCAAAATGGATTCTGATCATTGTAACTTCGAAATATTGAAATTTGGAACATCATAAGTCAGGGTCTCTCTGTATTTAAATTTGTATCTGCCAATAAGTAATAAATGTGCCTCACTCACAGGGAAGAATCTCAGGGTTGTATGTGATGTCACGTATGTACTCTGACAATAAATCTGAAACCTGAATCTGAATTTATATATGCAAGTGTTTCTTCGCTTATCATAGCATCGTCCTGACCGTAGGACAACCCAAATGAAGTTTCCTTTCATTGTTGTCACATTATCAGTGTGGCAGCCAGTTGGCATATCTGTAGCTAACTTTTGTGCTGAAGCAACTGGAATGGGATGAGTACATATGACCCAGTGAAACAAGGAAAACAAAAAGTGAGACTAGTTCGATTGTAGGTAGCTACTTACAGTCAGCTGATTATTTAATAACAGGTGTGATAAAATAAATACTTGTGGTCTAAAGTTACAGAGTTACATACAGAGCAGCAGTGTGAAATTAATTCTTTTACATTTTCAGCCTTGGTTCGTTGGTTCAGGTTTCGCAGAGAGGGCCTAAAGCAATGTAAAGCCCCTGCACACTCATGCAGTTCTCGCTAAAGGGTGGAAGGAATTCAAGTATTTGCATCTGTCCATTTGTGAATTTCACAGCAAGATTAATAAGAGAACCTGTATCAATAATTTCTCTCTGTCAATTTGCTTTGAAT
The DNA here is from genome assembly GCF_036971445.1 of Narcine bancroftii. Lineage (NCBI taxonomy): Eukaryota > Metazoa > Chordata > Chondrichthyes > Torpediniformes > Narcinidae > Narcine > Narcine bancroftii. The sequence goes on from NC_091472.1 coordinate 253,199,560, forward strand.
AGTAGTGATATCCTGAGAAGTGAATGGAAAACCTTCAAATCCTAAAATTCAACTCCAGCTGACAAGATGCCTGTTTGATACTTGCTATCAGAGAGTGGTTAACAACGAATGTTATTGCTCTGTTAACTTAAAATATGAATGTTATAATCAGAATAACCATTTGTAACAATAAACATAAAAGTCTATTGTTTGTTCTCCAATTTGATTAATCATGGATCATATTCCCAAGAGTCAGAAGGGATGTTGCATTTTTCTTCTAAGAAGGCTTTGAGCCTTCTTTTCCCCTGACCCATCAGGTAATATTTATAATGATTCTAATACTATAAAATTGTAAGATGATGTAGTAAAAACAAATAAAAAAATTGCCTCTTGTAAATGCTAGGGAAATGATACAGGTCTATCCAAGATTGGAAGAGCAGGTGGGTTTGGCACATGCACAGTATATTCTCAGATTAGCATGAAGCAAAATGGAGGGAGTTTATTTCCCATGTAGAGAGTGTCCATGCAGTATCTCAATAATTCTTTAGACTTCCTGACTCCACTGAACTCTTGGGTGCTGGCATGTGCCTGTCACTGACATGCACTGCCAAACAAAGGCCACCCGCAAAATGGGGGAAAAACACCTAATATTCAATCTAGGAATTCACCAGCCAGGTGGCATTAACATCGAGGCAATCTCCAGGTTATATCAGGGTTCTATTCTTGAGAACTGTTCATAACCTGAATTTCTTTTGGATGTTGGAAATGAAGATTAAGCATTAGGTAGGAGAGGATTGTAAAAAGAGTTGTGACAGGAGAATGAGTTAGTGCAGGAAGAGCAGCTGCCAGCGAGCTTCAATGTGTGTGTTTATACTAAGGACACCTCGCATCACCGCGATTTTTTTGTCCCTCGCATCACCGCACATTTTAGGACTACCCAAACTGTTTCTACCGAGCGATGAATACGCGGTGATGCAGGGCGATGCGAGGTGATGCAGGGTGATGCAAGGTGTCCAGGAAGTCCGATGAGCAATTGAAAACCGCGGGTGAAAATTGCAACTTCTGGTGAGTCACCCGCGGTGTTTCCACTGCGAGGTCGTCCCTCGCATCACCCCGCGTCGACCACCTCAAAAGTAGGACGCCGGAGCACCTTGAATCACTGCACATCGGCCACAACCGGATGTGTTTACAGTGCGGCCAGATTCGAGGTGTCACCACGCATCACCGCGCTTCACCTCGCATCACTGCGCTTTTCCCGACTCAGTAGAAACACCCCCATTGACTCAGTGAGTGAGGGAGTGAGACTGCTCAGGGCTCCCAGCTCAGCTCGACACGGCTGCCCCCATTGTTGTGGCTCTTTTGGATGCGTGAATGTCTGGAAAAGGTTAGTTAAGGTTTTGAAGATGCTGAATGAGAGATCCATTCTGTCCCATGCTTCAGTTAGCAAGTCAATGATATCGTGTCATCACCTACTGTTATGGCAGTAAAAGGGAAACTTGTCCCTACATCTTCTCCATCCGGAGCCACAGGCAGACCTATCAGCTGAGGTAGAGCTTGACATGCACATTATCAATCATAATCTACTGCATTGTGGCCTGTTCTGCATCAGTGAGATCAAACACAGATTGGGTGACTGGTTCAAGGTACACATTCCCATCTATACCTTTGTTTCTGAACTTCCCCATCCCAGTGATTAAATATTTTTAAATATGCACCTTCCAAGCTGTTTTCACTGTAATCAACTGTTTGTCCTTTGTTTCTGACTGAAGAGCTGCTGATCAGAATTAATAATCTACAAATCTCCTGGGTAACAGGAATAGGCCGGCTGGAATGCAGAGACCTTAAAGCGCCAGGCCCCTACTAAGGTCAAGGTCAGAAATGTGGAGTGAGGACCAGGATTCAAACAAGGCTGAAGCACAGGAGTCTGAGTCCTCCCCTACCATTCATATTACTGGTGAATGTCCAGTCACTAGAGAATAAAATTGATAACCTGAGGTCAAGGCTGCTTTATGAGAGACAGGCAAGACAAATCTCAGTTGTTCGCTGCACTGAGACCTGGCTAATAGAGAACACACTGGACACTGCTATCTGAGCGGATGGTTTCACCATTCATAAACTGGATTGGAACTCGGATTCTGGCCGGGGGTTGGGGGGGGCGGGTTGGGTGGAGCACAGACATTGGGGTTATGCCTTAGAGCAAATTTCATTTAAATGCAGACCCTTCAATTAACCCTGAGTGCACTCAGCAGTAATTCTCACTGCAGTTTAGATCCCTCCTAATGCCAATTACAAACAGGCACATGCGGAACTGCATGATGTGGTCAGTAAACAAGAGACTGCCAACCCCAACATACAACAAATCTTACTTGGCAACTTTAACCAGGCCTGGGTCAAGAAAACCCTGCCCAACTACCATCAGCATGTAACATGTTGTACCAGAGGTCCCAGCACACTCGATCACTGCTACACCAAGATAAGGAAGGCTTACTACCATTTTTTCCCAAGAACGCATTTGGACAAGTCGGATCAACTGGCTGTGCTCCTTCTGCCTTTATACGGATCTTATAAACAGAATTTCCAGAGATCAAGACAGCTAGAAGGTGGGTGCAGGAAGCTGAAGCAGATTGTGTGGTGTTCAAGGACTCAACTGAGGATTTGAATGATTACCTTGGGGGCTGTTACAGACTTTTTTTTAATAAAAAACAGCTGTGAATGAGGGTGTCCCCACCAAGTGGTTCAGGGTTTTCCCAAACTAGAAGCATGAGATGAACGATGAAATCCAGAGCCTGCTGAGAACCAGATCACAGCCATTTAAGTCCAAAGATCCAGATCAATACAGAAGGAACAGGTATGATCTATGAAAAGCCATCTCCCAGACAAAGGGGAGATTCCAGATGGAAATGGAAACCACAAGGGACACCTGACAGCTGTTGAAGAGCTTAAATGAGATAACCTGCTACAAACCCAAATCTGGTGCAGTAGTAAAGCTTCTCTCCCAAAGGAACTCAATGCCTTCTATGTCTGATGCAACAACAGTAACAATTAAGATGTGAATTTTCTACATTTCTGCATTTTTTAAATCCATTTTTCACATTTTTTAATGATTTCCACATTCATAAGCTCAGATCGAGGCCCATCAATCTCACTGCTACCTTCATGCAGAAGTGTAGCGGATCTCGTGCTTCCGGTGGGCAACAGCGGACCTCGGGCTCCCAGAAGGGGTGGGGCCTCAGTGGGGAGGTGTCATTGATTGGCAGTGGCCAGCATTTTTTTTTTGAAAGTCAAGAACAAGATAGAATAAAGCAGCGAAGTGATCATTGTAACCGGGAACAAGGTGAAATAAAGCAGTGAACTCACTATGAAGGTAACAAAAAGGTAAGAAAAAGAATAAATTGCAAATGACTGAAGGCTAAGCATTTTGAAAGTCAATAAAAATAATAAAAATGTTATTAGTATACAGACGTACGTATTCACATTATTTTGTAATGTCCATTTTTACATTGAAATGCAATAAAAGAGGCTTGAAACTGGTAATTTGGTGTGTAAATTTTGAAAAATTTTCCAAATGGTGGGCGCAGTCCTTCAAATCCCCAGCAAGGGGCACTGCACCACCTTGACGCCCGCTGAATGCCTCCATCAGTACTGGAGCACCACAGGGCTGTGTTTTAGCCCCCTGCTCTACTCACTTTATACCTATGACTGTGAAGCTCGGTACGACAATAACAACATCTACAAATTTGTCAACGATCCCACTGGAGTGGGTTGTATAAAGAAAGGTGATGAGTCAGCATACAGGAGGGAGATTGAAAACTTGGCTGAATGGTGCACTAACAACAACCTTCCACTCAATGTCACCAAAACCAAGGAGCTGATTCTTCAGGAAGGGAAAACTAGAAGTGTACGTTCCATTAGGGGATCACAGATGGAGACGATGAGCAAATTTAAGTTCTTGGAAGTCTTTATATCAGAGGATCTTTCCTGGAACCAACAATAATGTCATCGTGAGGAAAGCATTTCAATGCCTCTACTTCTGAGGAGATTGTGGCAATTTGGTATGACATCAGAAACCCTGTTAAATTTCTACAGAGATGTGGTGGAAAGTGTGCTGACTGGCTGGATTATGCTCTGGTATGGAGACACCGACACTCCTGAGCATTAAGCCCTCCAAAAGGTAGTGGTCACAGCTCAGTACATCACAGGCAAAACTCTCCCCACCATCGAGAACATCTACAGGAATGCTACCATTGGAAAGCAGCAGCAATCATCAAGGATCCACACCACCCAGGAGATGCTCTGTCCTCGCCACTGCCATCAGGAAAGAGGTATAGGTACAACAAGACTCGCACCAACAGATTGAGGAACAGCTACTCCCCCTCCACCATCAGACTCCTCAACAAACTCAGAGACTCATCTAAGGACTCTTATTTGTGCATTTTATTAATTTTTAAAAATTCTTTCTGTATTGCCCAGTTTGTTTACATTTTTTCATTTGTTCACATTTGTACATTATGTACTTTTTTTGCATTACCAATAAGTGGTCATTTTGCCTTGCATGCAGGAAAAAAGAATCTGGATTATATGTGATGTCATGTATGTTCTCTTTAATAAATCTGAAATCTCTACCTATGTCTCCACCTCTTCCACCTTCAGTCCAATATCCCATTATCTCAGTCCACTCTCAGCTTCATTCATTCCTTGATATCTCCCCTTCCCACTTTAGTCTCAGTAAAGTGTATCTACCTGTAATGTTGACTGACTATATCTACCCACAGATGAGGCCTGAACTTCTTGGTTTCTCTGTTAGTTTGTTGTTTGCTCAAGATTCCAGTTCTTATATTTCTCAACTATGCGATGGTTGTTTGCACATACACAGGGGCTGAGTTCCAAACTCAGAGACATACTGTCGCACCATTACTGTGGTTCATGTGAACTTGTTTCTGGAGTGTCCTTAATAATGGCAGACAACCAATGGATTTTTTACAGATCCAATCTCAGTAAAGGCTGGTGTTAAACAGAGCTGCATCTCTGTACTGACACTTCTCTCAATATCCCCATCATAAAGCTCTCATCACTCCCATAAACCCTTAAGGAATGGAACTAATCTTCACAAGTTATACACAGTATTTGACTGGTTGTCATGGTGTTTATTCAATGATCACAACATTGTCTCACAGGGCTTCAGGAACCAAACGGAACCATGGAATCTCTTGGCTGTGGGCCTCTAGAATTATGCTTCAGTCATAAGCTTTCTTTTCCCCATTACATTATAGAGTATAAATGACGAAAGCTATTACTGTGCTGTGCAAAGTTTCACTTTAAGATCTCATTTATTTTTGAGCTGCTGATCACCTTGCAACTGAAAAATGGCACCTTTCCAAATGTGTGACCTTTTGGAGATTGTTGAGGGACCAAATCCTGAAAATTAATTAGTTCTGTCAGCTTACAAACATGTATTAGGTGATGAAAAATGGGGGAGGTGCCTGAATTCCAGAATATAATTTACTTTTGGTCTTCTCAATCTCACATTATATCTTTTCTCTATCTTGACAGCCACTCTTTTGGAATCTTAAATGCATGGCATTGGAGCAAAGGACTATTCGGCTTTTATCCCTATTAGTCTGCCTAATACAGATTCTCTTGTGGATGTGATGGTAATTAATGCCTTCCTTTCAATAATCAATATTAGTGGAATATTTATTACATCTTCCACTATGAAACCTAATGGTTTAAGTCCGACCATGTGATCGCTGTTTGTGACTTCTTCCAAAGTTTTCTTTCCTTTGCAATTTTTATTTCCACCCAAATGGATCTTCTGGGCCAACGGAAATCAAAAAACTGCTAATACCGAAAATCAGAAATAAACACTGAAATGAACGAATGAATGAGTTTACTGACAAATACATCAGTATGATGGACAGATATAATGAAAGTCTTACTTGCTGCAACCACCAAATTATGTAAAACAGATGAACAAATTAAATAAATAAAGAGAAAAATGTAATAAATATAAAAGGAAGAAAAATAAATAATAAATAGTCCAGGTGGATAAGTAATATCAGAATCAGGATTTATTATCATGAACAAGTCACGAAATTCAATGTTTTGCAGCGGCCTCATCACAGGGCAAACATTCATATTATAACCATCTTACAACATTACTATAAAAAATGAATAACAATAATCGTGCATGAAAAGTAAGGCAGTATCTTTGGTTGATTGATGGCAGCGGGGAAAGAGCTGTCCTTGTGCTGCTGAGTCCTCGTCTTAAGGCTCCTGTACCTTTTCTTCCCCCCCCCACCCCGATGGGAGAAGAGTGAAGAGGGCATGGCCTGTGTGGTGGGGGTCTTTGAAGAAAGAGGCTACTTTTTAAAGAAAGCACCTCATGCAGATGTCCTTGGTGGAGTGAAGTTTGGTGCCTGTGATGTTGCAGGCTGAGTTAACAACCCTCTGGAGTTTATTCTTGCCCTGAGATTTAACGCGTCCATACCAGGCAGTGATGTAACCAGCCAGAATACTCTCCACGGTACACCTGTAGAAGTTTATGGGAGTCTTCAGTGACATACCGAACTGCCTTAGACACCTCACAAAGAATAGCCACTGGCGAGCCTTCTTTGTGATTGCATCAACATGGAGGCTCCAGGACAAATCCTCGGAGATGTTGACACCCAGGAATTTGAAGTTCTTGACCCTCTCCACTACTGAGCCCTTGAGGACTGGGTTGTGTTCCCCTGACTTCCTCCTGGTCCATAATTGGTTTTGTTGATGATGAGCACAAGGTTGTTGTCATTACACCATTCAACAAACTGATCGATCTCCCTTCCTCATTGCTGTTTGTGATTCTGCCAACAACTGTGGTGTCATCGGCAAACTTGTAAATGTCATTGGAATTGTGCCTGGCCACACAGTCATGGGTGTATATCAAGTAGAGCAGTGGGCTAAGCACGCATCCTTGGGGTGTGTCTGTGTTGATGATCAGTGAGGAGGAGACATTATTTGCTATTCGTATTGACTGTGAGTACATATTCACACTCATGAATAACACTCAGTAAGGGCAACATCTATGGAAAGATAAAAGTAGTTAACATTTGAGGTTGAAGACCCTTTGTCAGAACATGAGAAAGAAAAATACTGGAAAACAGCACCTCATCTCAAGACTGGGCACATCATAGCCTTCTGGATGGTATTGAGTACAACTCAAGTAATGCACTTTCTCACTGGCTAATTCTGCTGCTAGTTATCCATCTATAACTTTGGCTCAGTTCTATCCTCTTTAATAGCACAGCCTGTCTTGCTGGGTGTGTCCTGCAGCCTTCTATTTTCTAATCTTTTATGTTCCTTTGTTTTGTATTCTCACCCTTTAAACACTCCAATTTCATCTTTCTGTTCACCTCTTTCTAATTACACTTGATCAAGCAACTCCGACAATGTATCCTCATGTCATCTCATATCAAAGATATTCCCTTTGTCCTACCTATTCTTTCCCCCCACACACAGCTCCATGACCTCCACCCCATCCCCACAATGCCTCTGCAACTTAAAATAAACTTGTTTTCCCTCTTTCTCGATGTTGACAGTTCTTCAGCCTGGAACATTACGTGTTTCTCCTTCCACGGATGCTGCTTTACCTGTTGACTATTTACAGCAACTTGAGTGGCTGTATCTTCTGAACCTAGATCAACTGTCACCTCTGCTCTTATTTGATCTATTATTTACCAACTATTACCTTTTGCCCGTTGGCTGGTTCACCTTCCCCTGCCCTTTCTTCCCTCTTCCCCCAGCCTTTTCATTTTAGATGCCTGACTGTTTTTTGCGGATACCTTGGTGATGGGCTCTTGCCCAAAACATATATAGTATCTTTACCTATCATGGAGGTAATAGTTCCTCCTCCAGCACTTTTGTGCTTTTACAACTATTCCTGAATTACTTTCATAGCCTCTTGGTATAATTTCAAATTTTAATATTTGCTGTTTTACTTCATGAACGAAGTACATTTTTTATTTAGTCATACACCTTGGGTTAGGGCAGGGCTTCCCAAACTTTGTAGCTCACGGAACCCTTTTGGGGAGCACTTCGAAATTGAAATACACCAGTTTTGATCCACCCTTGCAGCCATCTCCATAATGCCTGTCATGCCTGTCAGATTCGTCCTGTTTATTTATACGTGCTCTTTATTCTTCTATCTTATTACAAATGCTTTATCTATTAATAAGAAAATCCATTAATCCTGCCTTGTTGCCATTGTTAACTTATTTCATACAATGGCCTATTTTTGCCTCTTCAACTTCATTTCCCTGTATTACCTTTGTAATGGGTTTGCATAGGACAATGGTTCTCAAACTTTTTCTTTCCACTCACATACCACTAAGTATTCCCTATGCCATAGGTGTTCTGATTAGTAAGGGATTGCTTAAGGTGGTATGTGGATGGAAAGAAAATGTTTGAAAACTACTATTTTAATTGTACCTAGTTGACTTGTTGTGTGCACAGTTTCAGAACTCCAAAGGAAATGGGCCAATAACAATTTTTCAAGCAAATTATTTCACTAACAATTGGGTCTTGAGCAGTGATTCTCATCCTTCCCTTCCCACTCGTATATCATCTTAAGCAATTCCTTACTAAGCACAGAGCACTGATGGCATCGGGATTATTTAAAGTGGTATGTGAGTGGAAAGAAAAAGGTTGAGAACCAGTGATTTAGAGGAATATGGATCAAATATTAGGCAGTATGGACAAATTGGTCTGTGCTGTAGGACTCTATGATCTTGGGGGTGCACTGATAAATGACCCCCAAATCAATTTGTTCTGAAGTGCAGTTTAAATTTCCAATGATTCATCTATGGCCCAGGCTCTTCTTCAACCGTTACCTGCATAACTTGTATATTTTTGTTTTGCCGTGACTGTCAGCAACGTGAGGCTATCTTCAGTCAATGTAATCTGTTCATGGTATTTTTCATGCTTTAGAATAAATCTGAAATCTAGGAGGACATAGAATGGGGGGAAACAAGGGCACAGGTCTCCTTAACAAGTTGGTAAGGCAGGAGATTTAAAATTCTGTATGCTCCTCTCCCTACTAGTGCATACTGCTCTTCCCCAATAATTTCTGTGGAAAATTACAAGGGACTGGAATAAGTGTCAGTAAATTTGATTCTTTTTAATGCTTTGAATTTATTTTGAAGTATTAAACTTTAACATTGTTATGAAGTCATATTCAATATTTTTAAAATGCAAAACAAAGAGAAACATCCCATGTGCAAAGAAAACTTAATGGAGGAACTCAGCAGACCAAGCAGCATCCATTGGTGGGAAATGGACAGTCAACACTTCAGGTCAAAAATCCTAGTTCAGGACTGAGGAAAGAGAGGGAAAACAGGCAGTATTAAAAAGAGAAGGTGAGGGAGTCAATGTATTGAATGAGGAGTGAAGGATGATGGACAGGTGGAGCTGGGGAGTGTTGAGATGGAAGACAGTGACAGGTGGAAGAAATAAAGAAAATCCATTCTATCTAGTAGAAAAGATGCCATCTCTGGAATCAGAGATAGAAATAGACATGTTGGAAGAACTCAGCCAGCATTTGTGGACCCTTTCTGAGAAAGGAGGAAAGAAAATAAACATACAGTTTGTTTGACAGTCATAGTAGCCCACTGGGTAGCATTGATGGCTCAACCACCCAATAGTTTCCCCTCCGACACTCATGGGCAATTATCCACAATCTAATTTAAGCAGGGGAAGATCAATTTAATAATCTGTGCTTTTGGATCCCTGATGAATGAAAGCCCAGCTGTAACACCTATTTATAATGAGCAAACATTGGCAGCAATAATGAGGAGTTAACAAGCATAATTAAACTAATGCATTGTATCAATTGCTGCAGACCATCACCAGCTTCAATCTGCTCCAGCAGATTCTATTCGGCGTACAGCAGGTGGAGCTGAGGTGAAATAGTGAATCCTTGGGAATGCAGCAAAGTCCATTTGGTATTAACAACCATTTCAAGCCAATGTATATTATTTAAAAAAAACCTTCCAAGGCATATATTTAAATTTTAAGTGGATTTATTATAACAGATGTGCCCTGATCAGATGTTTTCCCACTGAGCTGATGAAATTTCCTTTTCTGAAATAGGATAGTTGAAATGTATGTATCAGCATAATTGCTAAAAATGATCAGTTATTACCATAAAAATAGGTACTTTTCCAATGTTTCTTCTAGAAGAGAAAAATCCAACTTTCAATCTGAAATTATTGATAGTTCTATGTTGCTGAGTCAGGTTCAACTGAAATTCCCCAAATGTCCTGAATTCTTTAACCATTTTTATTTGGCTGGGAGCCCAACATTTCAGGCTTCATTCACAGCTGGAAACTCCACTGGAAGGAAGTATGCTGCATGTTTCCAGAACTCACTCACTTTGGGGCCATTTGTTGTAGCAATCCTTTGACTTAGGTAGTATTAATAAAGAGGAATAGCTTTGATGAGTTGCTTTTTAAAATCAGCTCATCAGTGGAGTGAAGAAATTTGGCTGTTTTATGCAATCTCTCATCAGCTTGAGACCAGAAATAAGCTCAGATAAGGCAAAGAGCAATATAAATGTTTTTTTTTAATTTCTGTCAAAATATTCTGGTTACAAACAAAATAAAGGAAAATGTCAAGCCAAATTAAATAACCATTTTTTAAAACTAGTATTCATATAAAACAACCATTTAAAAAATTTTTTTAAATTTTTCACACCATAATCCACATTAACCATGATACATACTTTTTCCTTTTCAAATATATACAGTGCCATTTTCTCCCCCCCCCTCCCATCCCACCCTCCCTACCTCCCCCCTCCCTACCTCCCCCCTCCCATCCATTTAAAGTACAAAATCTAGGATACATTAAACCAGTCAAACAATGTTGTCATTCAATAAAAATAAACAAGAAATTCCACTGAGTCAATTCTTTTCATTTCCTTCTCCTTTCGTTAATTTAGGTAGTGAATGTCCCCGGTAGGTTTTCGCTATTGTGTTTCATTTAAGGCTCCCATATTTGTTCAAATATTTCAATATTATTTCTTAAACTATATGTTATTTTTTCTAATGGAATACATTTATTCATTTCTATATACCATTGTTGTATTTTCAAATTATCTTCCGATTTCCAGGTTGACATAATACATTTTTTTGCTACGTCTAGAGCTATCTTAACAAATCTTTTTTGTGCATCATCCAAATCAATTCCAAATTCTTTGTTTTTTATGTTACTTAGGAGGAAGATCTCTGGATTCTTTGGTATATTGTTTTCTGTAATTTTATTTAATATTTGGTTTAGATCTTCCCAAAATTTTTCTACTTTCTCACATGTCCAGATTGCATGAATTGTTGTTCCCATTTCTTTTTTACATCGAAAACATCTATCAGATACTGTTGGGTCCCATTTATTTAACTTTTGAGGTGTAATGTATAGCCTGTGTATCCAGTTATATTGTATCATACGTAACCTCGAATTTATTGTATTTCTCATCGTTCCAGAACATAACTTCTCCCATGTTTCCTTTTTTTATCTTTAAATTTAAATCTTGTTCCCATTTTTGTTTAGTTTTACCATTTGTTTCCTCATTCTCCTTTTCTTGCAGTTTAATATACATATTTATTATAAATCTTTTGATTATCATTGTATCTGTAATCACATATTCAAAGTTACTTCCCTCTGGTAAACTCAGACTGCTTCCTAATTTGTCCTTCAAGTAGGATCTCAATTGATAATATGCCAGCACTGTATCTTGAGTTATATTGTATTTATCTTTCATTTGTTCAAAGGATAATAATCTATTTCCTGAAAAACAATTTTCTATTCTTTTGATCCATTTTTTCTCCCATTCTCTAAAGGAAAGATTATCTATTGTAAAAGGGAGTAACTTATTTTGCGTCAATATTAGTTTTGGTAATTGATAATTTGTTTTATTTCTTTCTACATGAACCTTCTTCCAAATATTGAGTAGATGATGTAATACTGGAGAACTTCTATGTTGTACCAATTTTTCATCCCATTTATATAATATGTGTTCAGGTATCTTTTCCCCTATTTTATCTAATTCTAATCTAGTCCAATCTAGCTTTTCCCTTGTTTGATAAAAATCTGATAGGTATCTTAATTGTGCGGCTCTATAATAATTTTTGAAGTTTGGCAGTTGTAAGCCTCCTTGTTTATACCATTCTGTTAATTTATCTAATGCTATCCTCGGTTTACCCCCTTTCCATAAAAATTTCCTTATTATTTTCTTTAACTCCTTGAAGAATTTCTCTGTCAAGTGTATTGGTAATGCCTGAAATAGGTATAATATCCTTGGAAAAATGTTCATTTTAATACAGTTTATCCTTCCTATTAGTGTTAGTGGTAAATCTTTCCAATGCTCTAAATCGTCCTGTAATTTTTTCATTAGTGGATAATAATTGAGTTTATATAGTTGGTCGAGATTTTTATTTATTTGTACACCTAGGTATCTTATTGCTTGCATTTGCCATCTGAATGGTGATTCCTTCTTAAATTTTGAGAAATCCGCATTATTCATAGGCATTGCTTCACTTTTATTTACATTAATCTTGTAACCCGACACTTCTCCATATTCCTTCAATTTCTTATATAATTCTTTTATTGACAGTTCTGGTTCTGTTAAGTATACTATAACATCATCCGCAAATAAACTGATTTTATATTCCTTGTCTTTTATTTTTATCCCTTTTATATATTATTTTCTGTTCTTATCAATTCTGCTAGTGATTCTATAGCTAACGCGAACAATAAAGGTGATAGTGGGCATCCCTGCCGTGTTGACCTGCTTAAGTTAAATTGCTTTGATATATATCCATTTACTGTCACTTTCGCCAATGGTCCCTTATATAATGCTTCAATCCAATTAATATACTTCTCTGGTAAACTGAATTTTTGCAATACTTTGAATAAATAATTCCATTCTACTCTGTCAAAGGCCTTCTCTGCGTCTAAAGCAACTGCTACTGTTGGCGCTTTACTCCCTTCTACTGCATGAATTAAGTTAATAAATTTACAAATATTGTCTGTTGTGCGTCTTTGTTTAATAAATCCAGTTTGGTCTAGATTTACCATTTTCGGTACATACTCTGCTAATCTGTTTGCTAATAGTTTAGCTATTATCTTATAATCTGTGTTAAGTAAAGATATTGGTCTATATGACGCTGGTGCGAGTGGATCTTTCCCTTGCTTTAGTATTACTGTAATTATTGCTGTTTTACATGAATCAAGTAAGCTTTGTGTTTTATCAATCTGGTTGATTACTTCCAGGAGGGGAGGAATTAATAAATCTTTAAATGTTTTATAAAATTCTATTGGGAATCCATCCTCTCCTGGTGTTTTATTATTTGGTAATTTTTTTTATTATCTCTTGTATTTCTACTATTCTAAATGGTTCTGTTAATTTATTTTGTTCCTCTATTTGTAGTTTTGGTACTTCAATTTTAGTTAGAAATTCATCTATTTTCCCTTCTTTCCCTTCGTTTTCAGTTTGGTATAATTGTTCATAGAATTCTCTAAAGTTTTCCTTGATCTCCTTTGGATTATATGTGATTTGTTTGTCTTTTTTCCTTGATGCCAATACCATTTTCTTAGCTTGTTCTGTCTTAAGCTGCCATGCTAGAATTTTGTGCGTTTTTTCCCCTAGTTCATAATATTTCTGTTTTGTCTTCATTATATTCTTCTCCACCTTATATGTTTGTAGTGTTTCATATTTTATTTTTTTATCTGCCAATTCTCTTCTTTTAGTTGTATCTTCCTTCATTACTAATTCTTTTTCTATATTTACTATTTCCGTTTCCAACTGCTCTGTTTCCTGATTATAGTCCTTCTTCATCTTGGTTACATAACTTATTATTTGCCCTCTAATGAACGCTTTCATTGCATCCCATAGTATAAACTTATCTTTCACTGATTCCGTGTTTATTTCAAAATACATTTTAATTTGTCTTTCAATTAATTCTCTAAAATCCTGCCTTTTGAGTAACATGGAGTTTAATCTCCATCTATACATTCTTGGAGGGATGTCCTCTAACTTTATTGTCAATATTAAGGGTGAATCGTCCGATAGTATTCTAGCTTTATATTCTGTTTTTCTTACTCTATCTTGCATACGAGCTGATAACAAAAATAGGTCTATTCTTGAGTATGCTTTATGTCTAGCCAAGTAATATGAATATTCCTTTTCCTTTGGGTGTTGTTTCCTCCATATATCCAAAAGTTGCATTTCTTCCATCGATTTAATTATAAATTTGGTTACTTTGTTCTTTCTGTTAATTTTTTTCCCAGTTTTGTCCATATTTGAATCCAAATTCTGGTTGAAATCCCCTCCTATTAATATGTTCCCTTGCGTATCTGCTATCTTCAAAAAAATATCTTGCATAAACTTTTGATCTTCTTCGTTAGGTGAATATACATTGAGTAGATTCCAAAACTCCGAATATATCTGACATTTTATCATTACATATCTCCCTGCTGGATCTATTATTTCCTCTTCTATTTTAATTGGCACATTTTTACTAATTAATATAGCTACTCCTCTTGCTTTTGAATTATACGACGCTGCTGTTAGGTGTCCTACCCAATCTCTCTTTAATTTCTTGTGCTCCAATTCAGTTAAATGTGTTTCTTGCACAAATGCTATATCAATTTTTTATTTTTTCAGTAAATTTAGCAGTTTCTTCCTTTTAATTTGGTTATGTATTTCGTTAATATTTAAAGTCATATAGTTCAGCGTAGCCATTTTATACTTTGTTTATCTTCCCTTTCCGTTTCTCCATCATTACCTTTCCTTCTTATCCATTTCTGCTTTCTTGTTTTGAACACTTTATAAGACAACATTTCTAAAACATCAAACATTTTCCCTATTCTCCTATTTAAAACTTCTTTAACCCCATTCTCCCCTCCCCCTCCTGAGTTGTCCTTTATCCCTTGTCGGACAACCACATCTCCCCTCTCCATTTGGATTTGCGAATTCACTCGCAAACGTCAGCTGATTTTGCAGTGACCGTAACTCCTCCCCACCCAGCCCCCCCCAGAAAAGATTTCAATTTTCATATGTAACAAAGGTCACTCTTTTAATTCCCTCCTTATTCCCTCTATTCCATTTCCCTCCCTTATTAATTCTTGTCTATACTCTATATATTTTCCTCTAAATACAGATACATTCATGTATGCACACTATATATACACACATATACCCCTTTACACACATACATATAGATCGTGGTCATTTTTACTCTTATTACATGTCTTCATCTCTCTGCTTGTTTTGTAGTTGTTCTGCAAATTTCCTTGCTTCCTCTGGATCCAAGAATAGTCTGTTTTGTTGCCCTGGAATAATTATTTTAAGTACCGCTGGGTACCTTAACATAAATTTATATCCTTTTTTCCATAAGATCGTTTTCGCTGTATTGAACTCCTTCCTCTTCTTCAGGAGTTCAAAACTTATGTCTGGATAGAAAAAAAATTTTTGACCTTTATATTCCAGTGGCTTTTTGTCCTCTCTTACTTTCTTCATTGCTTTCTCCAATATATTTTCTCTTGTTGTATATCTTAAGAATTTTACTAAAATGGATCTTGGTTTTTGCTGCAGTTGTGGTTTCGGAGCTAAAGTTCTATGTGCCTTCTCTATTTCCATTTCTTCCTGTAATTCTGGTCTTCCCAGGACCCTGGGGATCCAATCTTTTATAAATTCTCACATATTCTTGCCTTCTTCATCTTCCTTAAGGCCCACTATCTTTATATTATTTCTTCTATTATAGTTTTCTATTATATTATCTTCTGAGCTAACAGCTCCTGTGCCTCTTTAGCTTTTTTATTAGATTCTTCTAATTTCTCTTTTAAGTCTTTTACTTCCATATCTACAAATGTTTCTCATTTTTCCATATTTTCCACTCTTTTTGCCAATTCTGATATGGCCACTTCCATTTTATTCATTCTTTCTTCTGCATTCTTAATTCTTCTTTTTATCTCATCAAATTCTTGTAATTGCCATTATTTCACTGATTCCATATATTCTTTAAAAAAAGATACATCCATTGTCTTGCTTTTCTCTTCTTCTTCCACTTCTTTCTGTTCTTCTTCTTCTTCTTCTTCTTCCTCTGGGTTGACCATCTGTTGTTTCCTTGTTTTCTTTTTACCCTCTTCTTTCTTGTTGTCGTTATTGTCTGTGTTCTGCACCTGCTGCTGTGCTGCAGGTGTCTCTCTCAGCTGTGGAGATCGACTCCGCAGCTGTTCCCCCCTCCTGTCAGTGTGTTTTTTTTCATGCGCATCGCGCATGCGCGACTCCTCGCGCATGCGCGGTTGCGCACTTTTACTCGGCTCTGCGAGCCATTTTTGTAGTCCCAAGCCCGGGACCTCCATTGACCTGTGGGAGCGGGCCTCTCTCTCTGCGGCGGGCCTCTTCGGACAGGTAAGGCCTTCACCTTCTTCTTCCGACATCTTTCCTTCTTCTTTTCTTCCCGTTGTTTTTGGTTTTTCTTTCTTCGCTGCCATTTTCTTCACACTTTTACTTTCACTTTGTTTTGGTTTTTAAGTTTGTGCCTTTGCTTTTTCTCTATCTTTTTTTAACTTTTCTGGAGAGGGCTGGAGTTCCCCTACCGGCCACTACTCCATCATGTGACTCCTTCATAAAACAACATCATTGATCACATTTTGATAATAATATATTGCCTCAGGAAATACAAAACATGCTGAACTAATTCAGACTTCTTCCAGTTTCTATAACAGGGTGATGAAATTTTTTCTGTATTCCTTCCAACTTAATGTATCCTTCTTGTAGCTGGGTGATCTGAACTGTGCACATTACTCCAAGTATGGACTCACCAATCCCATCTATCATGAGGTTCTATCCTTTCTAATCAATACCCTATTTAATGAAGATGAGCCTGCCAGATACCTTCTTCACCACCCTGTCTGTATGAAACATTCCTTTCATAGAAATATGCACCTGTACCCCTAGGTTTCTCTGTTCCACAATATTCTGCTATATGTGGTGTAAACACTGCCCTAGTTTGACTAATCAAAATACCACACTTCATAATTATCAAGATTAAATTCCACAGCCCAGATTCCTGCTGTAAACTCAGATATCCTTTCTAAATGTCCACTACGCCATCAATATTGGTGTTATCTCCAAATTTCACCTTTAGTTATGATTTTTTTTATAATATGACAAACTAAAGGTATTAGATGTCTTCAAGATCTTTATACAGAAGGAGTATTGTTGTGAGTGAGGAAACAGGTTTGGAAGGTTTCAAAGGCAAATACTTAGAAACACAGTTTTGATGGGGAACTATTTTATTTACAAAAGGCAAGTGTGGGAAATGATAACTGATGCAACACACATAAAATGAACTAGTACATACAATGATCAAGGAAAAATCACTACAATGCCCCACCACCCCTTGACTCAGTGCAGGCATGGCTCTATGCTTCAAGGGATACTAATTAAATGCTCCCAACCCTTTTAACAGTGCACATCTTACCAACAGTTTCTCCAGAACCCTTCCACATTTCTAGGCCTAGAGTTAATCAGGGTGGTCCCAAGCTGGCAAAGAGAGAGAACAATGAGCAAATGGCACCTTTATAGAGCTGGATTATTTACAGGGCTCCAATGGCTCAGTGCCAGGAGGGTTAATCCAATTACAACAGCCAAAGGCTAAGGCCAAGTACAGATAGGCTGGAGAGTGCAGTCCAGGTAATTTACACGGAACAACAGCAAGATGTGCATTAATGGGTGAACAGCAAGGTGTGCATTAATGGGTGGGGTGGAACCAAATGTTGATTGGCAGCTGGTATATTCTCTGACTAGGTAGGGGGCAGTGCTGTCATGTGACAGCCACAAAACTTCCCAATACAAGTGTTTAGCAGCTTCACATCTCTGTCACGCACATATGGCTAACCTGTATCATACATTTCATTACTTTCAAATTTGACATTTTATTTCAAAGACTTTCCCAAACTTCTGTCAGTTACCTGCAAAACAAACCTGGGAAGATCTAATATCAGCTTATTCAGGAGTGAAAGGGACAATTTCAAAAATTTGTAGCTCTATTTGGTCAATTAAAAATCATTCACTTTCCAAAATAAAGACACAATGGGAGCAAGAATTGAAAATGGAAATTGAGGAAAATTGTGGGAAGAGACTTTTGAGGGAATTCATTTTACCACCTCCTGTACTCACTTGGGATTTATTCAGTTCAAGATGCTGCACTGGGGTCACTTTTCAAAATCCCGACTGTCACCCATTTATCCTGAAATAAAGGACAAATGTGTAATGGCTCCCCTTGTCACCTAAGTCACGTGTTCTATCATTGCCCCAAAATACGAGGATTCTGGAATGGAGTCTTTAGCACATTATCCAAAATATATAAAGTTAATTTGCAACCCTGCACATTGACTGCAATATTTGGAATCTCTGACAACTTCCTAAATTCCCTGCAGATAGTTGTTTTTGTTATTGTTCGTCCTTCGTAGTCAAAGATGACCATGGCTTCAAAGTCAAATGGAAGATTGATGGCTTTGGGTCTGGAGCTAATGGTGAGGCCAATCCAGGCCCTGAAGGCTCGCCCACTTGTGGGACACAAGTGGATGGGTGCTCTCGTGGCAGTGGATGCTGGTCAGGCCTTGCGCACACACGCTTTTGTTGCGCCTTGATGATGCGCCTGACTTCAGCTGCACGGGCTCCTGTGGTGATCTTGCTATGCCAAGCTAGACGGTCAAGGGCAACCATCTCCCATGTGTTGATGTCGACACCCAGGCCTTTGAGGGACGCTTTGAGGCAGTCCTTGTAATGTTTCTTCTGTCTCCTGACTGAGCGCTTGCCCTGACACAGTTCTCTGTGCAGCAGCTGCTTAGGCAATTGGCTGTTTGGCATTCTGGCCATGTGTCCAGCCCACCTGGCTTGAACTTTCAGCAGGAGGATGTAGATGCTGCAGAACCCAGACCAAAGTTATGTACCAGCCTGCCCCAGGAAAGCTATACCAGGAGCCATGCATCACGGTGAAGGGCCAGAATCTCCAGGCAGTCAACAACTTCATCTACATGGGCAGCACACTCTCTCACGCAGTAAACATAGACACTGAGGTCAACAACAGGATTGTCAAAGCCAGCACCACCTTTGGGAGACTCTGTGAGAACGTCTGGGTGCGGAGAGGACTCAGCCTTACCACCAAGCTGAAGGTCTACTGTGCAGTGGTCCTTACCACCCTCCTTTATGCCAGCAAGACCTGGACTGTCTACAGCAGACACACCAAACCACTCAACCACTTTCACCTGAGCTGTTTTCGCAGACTCCTCCTCATCAGGTGGCAGGACAAAGTCCCTGACGCAATAGTATTTACATATCTATTAGCCAAGCATCTAATTTTGTTTCACTGGAAATCTGATAGGGGCCCCTTCTATTGCACAGTGGATAAAGGATATCAGTTTCTTTATTAAAGTGGAGAAAATCATATACACATTAAAATGGTCCATCTAAAAATTCTATATGCTTTTTTTTCCCTCTGAATTATGAGTGCTTACAGAGTAAAAGATTATCTGTGAGATGATTCTACCAGAACAATCAATAATATACTGATGATACTATCAGCAAAGGTGACAAGGTAGTCAGCAGGTGGGGCTCCGGGCATGTGTCTGAAGGTAACATCTATGCGTATGTGTTTGTTTTACTGTTAAAAATAGAAAATAGGAGCACTTCCATAATGTGTACAAAGTTTTTTTTTGGTGCTCATTAAATAGATATTCAAAAAACAATTCCAACATCTGTCATTCTTGTGCTTCTCTGGAAGAAAAGCTGAGATCCAGTGAGAAATTGAAGAACAGGGCAACACAATTTTAATCCTCACCCATTGAGGAGGTTTATCTATTCAACAAATGATGGAGCAAAGAAACTGATATATATCCATTCAGTTCCTTTCTTGATTTCCATTAACTCTCTGAGACCAACATGATTTGGTTTTGCTAAAGTAACTACAAAGACTTAACAGATTCTTTTCTGGTTGTTCTCACATGTAATCACTTTGAGTTAACATTGAAGACTTGAAAATCTAAAAGCCAAAATATTTTTTGTAATGACCATCTCTAGGGAGGTAAGTACAAAGATTTCACTCCTCCATCCATTGTTATGAAGTCCTGGATCAGAACGTGTTTTTATGGAGGGCCTCCGCTTCGAGGCCGGTTCCATACTTGGAAAATTTTTAAAAATCTTTTCATAGATCAGCATTAAAAGGTTGCTCCAGCATCACTTATATGTGGAGTGGCGCCTCGGTGCGTCCTCTGGAGCCGCTGTAGGCAGGCCGATTGTTGCCATGGCGCCGCGCGACATAAATATGCGGTGAGCAATGACTGACTTTGATACCCATAATCCCCCAAACAGCTGGAACTGCTCTGTGTTTCCCAGAGCAGCTCCAGCTGTGTGTGGGATTATGGGTAAAGAAGTCAGCCATTGATCATTTTCACAGGGCTTATATTTCACTCTCACTCTCACTCACCTGTAAGTTCTTGGTTCTGGATATTGCAAATCATCAGTGAAAATAGTCATCATCTGGGGTTAGGGAGGGTTTTATTTATTAAGGGGAGGGGATATATATTTGCTTTTGTAGTCAGTATTCATTTGTATTTAAATGATGGGTGTATATGGACTATATATTCTACATGTAGGAAAACTTTAAAGTATTTAAAGAAAAAGAAAATGTCATCATCGGTGTGGCCACCGCCATCACCCACCACTGGCACCCGCTGCTTGACCATCGGGGCCCCAGCTCTGTAGTCCTGATCCGCTGCAACTGGGGGATTGAAAAGGATGAAGGAGCGGAGCAGCAAGTCTGGGGCCGAAAGGTGGGGTGACGGGCACACCAATAATGACTATTCCGCGATCCTCTGGCATAATATATTCACTAAACAGTCCACTCCACCTCTGACACAAGCCTACAGAAGGATCAGAGTCGGCACCTTGGAACCACTCACAGACCATTTACGAAGGTAAGGTTTTCGACGTGAGGGCAGAGGATCTCCACCTTTAGATTTGGATGTTTTTGCTTTATAAAAGGGCCTTTAGACTTGCCCCAATGGAATTAATCACAGAACAGTTGCACCACACAAATGATGTTCTTTGACACCTTGGCATTTCAGACAATTCTGGTTTGGCATATCTTTTTAATTTTAGAACATACAAAATAAATAGAATGAGATTAATTAAAATAAAATGAAATTCTAAATATACAGGTTTATAATTCAAGTAATTTAAGAAATGCTTTTTAAGATTATTTATTAAATTCAAAATTGTGCTAATCACTTATTCAGTTTTCTGTTACAAACTTTTTAACTCATAGAATTTCAAAATACAATTCTCAAATAATTTACAACATGAAATTTAAATGATCGAAGATTAACTGCTCTTTCTTATCAATAACCTACTTTACAAATTTATTGAACTTCAAAGTGCATCTGTTATAATATTGTGCAATAGAGGGACAAACTTGTGGGAGAAAAGTGTACTATTTTGCTAAAACAAGAGAAAATTATCACAAAATGCCATCATTTTGAACATTACTTTTACTGGCACAGCTTGTAAAGGTGTGAGAACTTTTGCACTTCACACTTTTACAAGCTGTAATATTATGCATAAGTTGGTGCTAACTTCCAATCAAACAATGATCTCTTCTTAAATCAACATTGGAACATTTTATATATTTAAAGTTATATGGCTCATGCCAGGCTTTGTGGAGATGACCATTTTAGAAAGCTTAAAATTTCAGATTTATGCATTTGTATTTTTATTTAAGATTATTTTCTAGCTAATATTACAAGAATAAATAAATAATTGTAATGTGTTGTTATAAGGTACAGATTCCTAACACATGCATATATTTTTCCATTCATTAAGAGGCATTTTCTATTGGAAGGCTTTTATCTAGGAACATAAAATTTGATTAAACACTATGACATACATAAATTCTTTTTAGACATACAGCTCAGCAACAGGCCCTCTTTGCCCACGAGCCCAATTATACCCAATTGACCTACCAGTATGATTTGGAGGGTGGGAGGAAACCAGAGCTCCTGGAGAAAACCCACACGGACACAGGGAGAATGGACAGACTCCTTACAGACAGAGTGGGATTCGAACCCTGGTCCTGGTCGCTGGTGCTGTAACAGCGTTGTGCTAACCACAACGTCAACCATACTGCCTGTATGCTAAACGTGCTGCCTGTAAGCTAACCATACACTAACTGTGCTGCCCTTATGGGTTATTTGGTTAGGGATAAAAGACACTGATTCTATTGTATGTCATGTATTTCTGGACACATATAGAATAATTTCAATGGTTTCTTTCCAATTGGTTAATTTCTATAGGTTCTTGAAATGGGTCATATTGATTTTGTGTTTCTTGTCTTTCCTGAGAGGAATGAAGCCCTGTGTAAAATAAAAACAAATCCATGGCTGTTCATTTCACATTGCCAAATACTTTCTGCCTTACCACAGGTATATTCAAAAAATCTGCACGTGTCTGAATGCCTTGCAGTTCTGGTGTTACTAATTATTCAGAGGAATTTCTGACATAATATAAAACAATTCTCTCTGTAGGATTCAAGTTAATTGTGTTTATGCTGATTTTTTTTCACAAATTATTGCATGAAATGCTACTGTACCAGTTGCATGACAATTGCCAAATTATCCTTTAACAAAATGGGTAATTTGGTAGGAGGTAAAACCTGGCAGTGTGGGATTGGGAAACAATGAGGTTAGAAGCTCCAGAAGGGAGATTACTGAAAATGATAAGGTCAATGATGGTGTGGACAATACCCTTGACCAACTGTGGATATCTGAATATCAGCATTATCTTAATATAAATATTCAAGTAAGATCCCAAGATAAAGGAAGAGAAGTAGGCCATTCAGCCCATCAAGTCTGATCTGGCTCTCCACCATGAGCTAATCCATTTTTACATATCCTTCTAATTTCCAGCCTTTCCCCCATATCTCTTAATACCCTGACTAATTAGATACTTATCAATCTCCTCCTTAAACTCCCCAAATGATCGGGCCTCCACAGCTGTATGTGGCAACCAATTCATCAAATCCACGACCCTCTGGCTAAAGAAATTTCCCCTCATCTCTAGTCTAAATGGGTAACCTCTAATTCATAAGACTGTGCCCTCTTGTCCTGGACTCCCCCACCAAGGGAAACCTCTAATTCACATCTACTCTGTCCAATTCTTTCAGCATTCAAAATGTTTCTATGAGATCCCCTCTCATTCTTCCATACTCCAATGACTTCAATCCAAGAACTGATGAACGTTCCTCGTATGTTAGCCCTTGCATTTCAGGAATCATCCCCGTAAATCTTCTCTGAACTCTTTCCAACATCAGTACATCCTTCTTAGATAAAGGGCCTTAAACTCCAAATGAAGTCTCACCAGTGCCCCATGGAGCCTCATCAACACCTCTTTACTCTTATAAACTATTCCTCTTGAAATGAATGCCAAAGTAGCATTCGCTTTCTTTACTGCCCATCTAACCTGGTGGTTAATCTTTTGGGTATCTTGCACAAGGACCCGCAAGTCCCTCTGCACTTCTGAATTTTGAATTTTCTTCCCATCCAAATAATAATCTGCCTGCTTATTTCCTCTTCCAAAATATACAACCGTACATTTCTCAGCATTGTATCTCATCTGCCATTTCTTTTCCCACTCTACTAAGCTGTCTAAGTCTCTCTGCAAACTTTCATTGCCCTGATGGCACACTCAGATTAAATTGACCTTTGATCCTGTGCCTAACTTGAAAGGATTATTAGTTCCATTTGAAGGCAATGGCGCAGACCATTATCCTGCTAGTATATCACTGTTCACTTCCTGCACCGCCATGTAGTGTCTTCTATAGTGTGCATAATTTTCCTTCTGATTCATTTCCCTTTGGAAAAACATTGCTTTGCTTAGTGATTCTGCCCTTTGCACTTGTTAGACTTTCCCATAAGATGAGCATTGCTTTGTCGCATGTTTAGTGCCAAATCGTTTACAATGGAATGTCTCTCCATCTTTTTGTTGATTCTTGTATCTCATTTTTTCTGTTTGTGTGTGTGTCCAGACACCGTGGCTACGACTATGCCTTCATTTTCACTGCCTTTTACACTATCACTGAACTTGCTCACATGCTGCAGAGCTAGTTCACCGGCGGGACATATCTTCACAGCTCCCGCCAAAGTAAGCTCTATCTCTTGCAGCAACCTCTTCCTCACTTTCTTATCAATAATCCTGAATACAATTTGATCACGGATCATTGAACCTTGCAGCAAACCAAAATGTTCAGAATCAAAACCATTCATTGGATGTAGTTGAGGACTGTGGAGGACCTAAATTTCATTCCTCACCTGAGGCAAGCTAGCTCAGGATTGACAGGTGCCAGGAGGTTGCCTCTAACATCAATCTTATGCCTGAGGCCAAGATTTCAGTGAGATGTTGCATTTGATTTTATGTAATTGAGTAGATTGCAGATAGCAAAACCAATTCCTACTGGACAATATTCGGCAAGATTTAAACAATTTATTAAAGCGATTTCTCTTTGGATTCTTGTCATTCAGAGTGAGAAACAAATCTTCTTTCTGATGAATGTTGAATATGCAATTTGGCTGGATAAAAAAAAAATGTTTTGTTCTGTAGTAAAAATTTACCAAGTTAATAAACAAAACAAAACATTGCATGGATATTAATAGGCCTATTACTATAAGTTGCAGATGTCAAATCATCAGTCCTCCTAAAATCAGTCCTTAGGCATAAAATCAATTGTTATTACAGCTTCTGCATAGAACACTTAGAATTCTCTTTATTTAAATATGGAATTGACCAAGGCATCTAAGATAAATATCACCAATGGAATTTCTGTTCAATGAAACATAGCACATGCACAAGCAAATTAAATTTTGCAATATAAATGATGCTTTGTATTAAAATTAAAATGACATGGGCAATATGGTCTATTAGAATCCAACAAATCTTCAGAGAATTCTTACATAAAAATAATGAATTTGAAAGAAAGGAATGAAATCCTCAATCTTACTAATAATAGTAAGGGAAATCTTGTACACATAGAGTCTTTTTTTACTAACCTTGTACGAGGTCAGTTCACTCCAAAAGAATCCTACTGATAGTTTGATTGATAACTTTAGATGGTTCATCATTAACTTTAAATCCACACCTAATGCAATTTGACTCTGGAGATCTCATTGGATGTCTTTTAAGGATAACATTTTAATTTCATTGACAATAGTTGTACCTTTTGGAAATAATCTCAATGGATGTAAAATTGATCTGATGTGTGAATGCAGTTTGACAGCAGAGTTCCTTTTGCATTCACCTTCCAGGAGGGAATTGCAAGGTTTGAGACAGTACTCAGAAAAACACATTTTTGCACTTGCCTCCCAGCATTGCTGATTTTGTGGCTCAAATACACGTTAAGTTAAAAAAAAAATTTGAAATGCCAGATCATACTCTTTTCTCTCTGGATATTCTTTCAAGTTCAAATAGTGCACTCATGAATAATCTCTCCAAGCTCATCCCTCTGCAACTGTAGGAACCAAATTGGCATATTAGGTGTGCTTATATCAGTGTTGGTGAAGGTCACTATGATTAACAAGGCAGCCAAGGACATCCATAACCAACGCACATACTTCTAACATTGAGGAAAGATAAGCAGTGAACATTAGAAAACCATTTTTCCCAGAGGTAAATAAGAAAGACAGCTTCTTTATAATTGTTTATTTAAAGAATACATTAAAAACTGAACCCTTGTATCAATTAGGAAGAAAATATCTGAGCATTAATTTAATAAAAGATGTGATTATGTAAAAAGGTGTGGAGCATATCTAGAGTAATATTAAAATTTTACTGCTGAGAGATTCTATATTTTAAACAGGTGCCAGGATGATTTAGTTGTGGTGGGACTATGACAGTATTGATTTTTGCCTTACATTATTAAAATTTAATTGCAACCAGAACAATCAGTTGGGCAGTGGACATTTTCTGCTTCAGAGTTATGTGGCCAGTTCTTCCTCTCTTGAGGCTTCGTTTGCAAGGTTTGTGATGAGCTAGATTGAAGTTGAGGCCATTGGGTATGTGGGGTCAGAATGACCTTATAGCAAGTAGCACTCCAACACAGCCTAGTTATGTTAGGGCATGGAAGAGAAGGGACAAACTGGTACAGTACATGTTGTGGAAGGAAAGGAAGGAATAGAAAGGCTGGTGTGTCTGACAGGGGAATTAAAACAGGGCTGGTGTGAAAGAGTGGAGATATTGGAGGTGGAAGATGGCCAAAATTGGGGTGGAAGATCCACAAAATTGTGGAGATTTTTCCTTTCCTTTGGGCTAAGCATTCAGGCAATAGATTTGTCAGATTACATACATGACATCACATACAACCCTGAGCCTGAGATTCCTTTCTTCTGCAGGCACTGCAGAATTACCACTAATTAGTAGTGCAAAAGTAAACTGTACTCAGTTTAAAACATGTAAACAAACTAATAATGTAAACAGATAACAAATGTAAACAAACTGAAATTGCAATACAGAAAGAACAAAACGAAAATCAATAAACTGCACAAGTAAGAATACTTAAATGAGTCTCTGATTGAGTTTGTTGTTGAGGAGTTGATAGTAGAGGGGTAGCAGCTGTTCCTGAAACTGGTGGTACAAGTCTCGTGGCCCCCATACCTCTTTCCTGATAGCAGCAGCGAGAACACAGCATGTGCTGGATGGTGTGGGTCTTTGATGATTGCTGCTGCTCTCCGACGGCAGCATTCCCTGTAGATGCACTCAATTATGGGGAGGGTTTTGGCTATGATGTCCTGAGCTGTGTCAACTACCTTTTGGAGGGCTCTACACTCGGGGGTATTGGTGTCCCCATACCAGACTGTGATGTAGTCAGTTATGATGTCATACCAATCCTCCATAACCTCCTGAGGAAGTAAAGGTGCTGACGTGCTTGCTTCATGGTGCCATTGGTGTGTTGGGTCCAGGAAAGATCCTCTGCGATAGTGACTCCCAAGAACTTAATTTTACTCATCCTGTCCACCTCTAATCCCCTAATGATCACTGGATTGTATACTTCTGGCTTTCCTTTCCTGAAGTCAATAATCAGCTTCTTGGTTTTGGTGACATTGAGTGCAAGGTTGTTGTTGTTGGTACATCATTCAGCCAAGTTTTCAATTTCCATCCTGTATGCTGACTCATCACCTTTCTTTATACAACCCACTCCAGTGGTATCGTTGACAAATTTGTAGATGTTGTTATTGTCATACTGAGCCACACAGTCGTAGGTATAAAGTGAATAGAGCAGGGGCTAAACACACAACCCTGTGGTGCTCCAGTACTGATGGAGATTGTGGAGAAGTTCTTACCAATCTTCACTGATTGTGGTCTAGGGGTGAGGAAATCTGTGATTTAATTACACAGTGGGGTGTTAACTCCCAGGTCTTGGAGTTTATTATCAGTTTTGAGGGGATGATGGTGTTAAATGCCAAACTAGTCGATAAAGCATATCCTGATGTATACATTTTTGCTGTCCTGGTGTTACAGAGTTTTGTGTAGAGCCAGTGAGATGGCATCCACTATAGACCTGTTACAATGGCAGGCGAACTGGAATGGATCCATGTCACTGCTCAGGCAGGAGCTGATCTGCTTCATCACCAGCTTTTCAAAACATTGCATCATTGTTGATGTAAGTGCTACTGGTCGATAGTCATTAAGGTAGGTTACTACACTTTTCTTGGGCACCAGTATGATTGATGGCTGTTTGAAACAGGTGGGTACCTTGCCCTGCTGGAGTGAGATATTGAAGATATCCATGAGTACCTTGGTAAGTTGTTCAGCAGAGATTTTTAATACTCGGCCAGGTACTCCATTCTTGCATTGTGCTTAGAGATTGAGGAGGGGGGAAGGGTTTCAGTTCAGGGTTCAGTGCTGTCATACATTTTTAAGTCTATGTTGTCCCAGGACAGTTCAATGATGGACATTACCAGGATAATTTGGTCCACATTGCCCTTCAGTGTTTCATGGAGCATTAAGACATTATGTGGACCAATAATAGGGAAATTGCAACAACATTATCAGTGTGACTCATCACAGGAAATGTCCAGTCAATTTTTAAATTTGGATTGATGCCACACTGAAATAGTCTCTTAGACAATTTACTCTGGTTTGCATTGATTTTTAATCACTTAAAATGTACTGAGAAATAAAACATTGCATTGCAATTTCAGGTAAAGTCTACTGACACAATGTATATTTTCCTCTTTTTTTGGCATTGAATAATGACTAGTTTAAAATTTAAACACATCAAGTAGTAGATTTTAGCCCCATGGGTACTTGATGGACAAATAACAAGGTTGGGATTGAAGGTGGAACCAATGCCAAGCACATCTTGCTCCGAAACTAAGGACTAAACTAAAATCACTTGACTGCAAAAACTGGTGAAAGTTGTTTTTGGACTCACTGAGCCACAGATTATTGTTTTAGATGTTCTTGCAGAAGATTCTTGCAGAAGTGACTATTGTAGTCAAATCTTAAGTTGACTGCTTAGCATGGAGACCTGTCCTCCCATCACAGTCAATCTTGACAATTTGTTCCAGTATTACACCTTCAATATGCACCAAAAGTATCTTTTAATGGTTGCACCAAAAATATAAATTGAGTGTAAAATAATTTTTGTCTCTCTTTGCATTTTCTTCTGCATTTTGTGTTTTTGGGAAATGCACATAGGCTGGATTTTTCGAGTACATCATTTGTTCCAAAAAGAAAATTTAAGTTATAAAACTACATTGGAGCGCACAATTCTGGGGGTAATTTACAGGCATGGATTCGTTAATACACAATAAACAGAAAAGAGAAAGAGGGAACTCAGCAGATCAGGCAGCATCCATGGTTAGAAATAGTCACACAATATTTTGGGTGTGAACCCTTTATCAAAACAAAAGTTAGAAAAGGTGAATTATAGTGGGAAAGAAGCTGGGGGAGGGCCTAGACCATAAGACAATAGGTATGAGAGGTGGAGAGACAGGTAAAGGAAGAACCCATTTGAGAGTGGCGAAAGAAATATTTGTGTGTGTGTGTGTGTGTGTGTGTGTGTGAGAGAGAGAGAGAGAAAATAAAGAAGAGATGAGAAAAGAGGAATCCGATGGGAATGTGGATTACTTCCTTGGTTTAAGGCTGTCCAGCAGCAATATGCTATGTTGTTCTTAAAGTTTACATCCAACATGGGAGTGGTTTGGGGTGGCTACAGGAAGCTCAAACTTGAACCCACAAACAGAGCACAGATGTCTGGTAAAGCAGTCACCCAAGCTGTGTTTGGTCTCCCTGATGTAGAGGAAACTGCATTGAGTACACTTGCTGAGTTTCTCCAGCATTGTGTTTTTACTTCAAATCACGGTATCTGAAGATTTTTGTGTTTTACTCTTAGCATCATGGAAGTTTTGATAGCCTGAAACAAATCTTTCTTTTCCAAGCTTTTAATTAATTATATTGTAGGTAAAGAATACATGAGGAGAAGAGGAGTACATAATCAAAAAGGGAAAAATGATCACTACTCAACACTTTGAAATCAAAAAGTGATTCCATTTCAAAAGTAGTTTCCTGACAAATATGAGAGTGAGAAAGTAGAATGGCAGGGCCTGAAATACAAACTCTGGTTGGTGTTCAGGCTGGAGTCATTCAGCAGCTGACCTCTGAAACAGCTCATTTGCATGAAAGTAAGTAGATCAGTTTGGTCGGCGTGCATGTAAAGCTTCGTCTCACATGGTGAGGCAACGGGATTGAGGAAGCCCAGCTCCAGAAAGGATCTTTCTATACTCAGATGATCCTTTAAAAGACATGAGGTGCCCTCCATAATGTTTGGGGAAAGACCATTTTTTCCCCTTTATTTGTCCCTGTGCTCCAGAGTTTTAAATTTGTACAAAAGAGACAAGCAGCAGAAAATATATGTAGATTATTCCATATATTGCATCTGGTACAATTGGGCATGGATCCAGGTGTGGCCATAGCTCTGGACATGAAGAAGGGCTTTGACAGACTGGACTGGGACTTCTTATTCAAAGTACTGGAGAGATTTGGATTGGGACAACCATTTATTAATTGGGTAAGGATGCTCTATCACAAAACCCCAAGCTAATATTATTACAAATGGGCAAACATTTCCAGTGCTCCTGTTGGGTAGGTTCAGTAGGCAGGGCTGCCCACTGTCCCCAGCATTGTTTATACTACTTATTGCAGAAGCTATCCAATGGGATCCAGACATAAAGGGGATCAAAGTGGGCCAGAAGGAGCATAAAATCAATTTATTTTTGAATGATATGTTAGTATATTTCAC
This sequence comes from Narcine bancroftii, assembly GCF_036971445.1. NCBI lineage: Eukaryota > Metazoa > Chordata > Chondrichthyes > Torpediniformes > Narcinidae > Narcine > Narcine bancroftii. The sequence continues at coordinate 253,229,919 of NC_091472.1, forward strand.
TGACCCGGGTGGGTGTGGCGGGGGGGGGGGGGGGCATGGGGTAGTTGGCCAGGCTATGCATTATGACAAGATCTCTGTGTATAAGATAAATCTTGATAAGAGTGAGATCATGACCTCGACAAAGGGAGATTACAGATAATACCAACAAGGGAGTCAATTTAAATGGCCGCAAGAGGGCATTAAATATTTGGGGGAAAATCAGATAAGGATTTACACAATTTATATAAACTCAATAATCTCCCTTTGAAGATTGAGGAGGATCTTGGTAGATGGAGAACCCTGCCCATAACATTGGTGGGCTGAGTTAATTACATTAAAATGAAGGTGATGCGAAGACTACAATATCTATTTCAGTCCTTATCCATTTTGTTGCCCCAGGACTTCTTTAAGATGCTCAAAGGATATGTAAGAAAGATCTTGTGGAATGGTAAAGTGGCTTGAATCTTCATGGAAAAGTTGACTTGGGATTATAAATTGGGTGGTCTGAAACTGCTGGATTAAAAAAAAAATTCTTGGGTGGCCCAGTTGAGGTTTATCACCTCACTCTTTGAGGGAGGTTGAACCCCTTCTGGGCACAAATTGGACTATACACGGTAGGAAAAAAGATAGCAGGAGAATTCATATATAAATGGGACTCTAAATTGATATCAAAGTAAACAGATAACCCCATATTAAACATGTAATTCAGACATGGCAAAAAATAAATCAATGTATCAGAATAAAGGTGGGGATATCTCCTAAAGTGCTCTGGATCGAGAACAAATTAATACCCATGACTCTGGATAATATGATCCTGGACACCTGGTGCCAGAAGGGGTTCAGGTGTATCGAGGATTGTTATGATCAAGGGCAGCTTATGTAATTCGAACAGCTAAGGAATAAATATGATTTGTTTAATAAAACTTTCTTCTGCTATCTCCAGCTGAGATCTTTCTTAAGGAATAATTTGGGACCGTCTATGGCCCTGCCCATGTGAGTGACATGGAGATTCTAATTCAAAAGGGGAATACGTGCAAGTTCATCTCTATGATGTTTCTCCTATTCCAAAGTGAGATCCAAAAGTTGGGCTTACACAAGTTGAGAGAAAGGTGGGAGTCAGACTTTGGCACAACAATCCACGAGCAGTGCTGGTCAGATCTGTGTCTGGACAGCATGACAGCAGTTATTAATGCCAGGTACAGATTAGTGCAATATAGTTTCCTGCATCAACTGTACCTCACACCACAAAAATTACATAAATTCAAACCAGAAAACTTAAAAATGTGTTTTAGGTGTGGTGTGGAGATTGGATCCTTTATCCACCCAACCTGGCTGTGTACAAAGGTGAGACCCATCTGGGAGGACCTGGGGGACATTCTGAAAAAAATTACAAAGGTGAATTTTCCACAGGTTCCAGAATTATACCTTCTGGGAAACATTATGGATATGAGTTTTAAACTATCCAGATACCCAATTCAGTGCATGAAGGTCACCTTGTCGGGTGTTTCCAGAGGGTAGATTCATAGAGTGACAGCTGTTATGTTACATCATGAAAGGAAGACAGGTTTGGTCAGAGTATTAGAAACACTGCACCAGATTTTTGACTTGGGGCTAAAAAAGGATTTATTTTGTATTTTCAAGTGCAAATATATAAATGTTTGTTGAATGACCCTTTAAAAGCGATATCAAGGTCCCTAAATTAGCCAGCAATTGTATAGCGATCGCATGGAAGTCTGACTCCCAACTAAGTATTACACGATGGAATACGGAAATGCAGAGCCGTATTCCCATGGAGAAAATCACTTACAATTTAAGTTGGAAATTTCATCCATTCGTTAGGCAACCCTATCTACAACACATTGGTTCGCAGATATAATGATACCCCTTCTGAATAAAGGAAATGCAACAATCCATGCCAATAGAGAAATGATTGAGATCAATTAAGTGGGTCGTGAAGATGTGCTCTTGTATTTTGTTCCTTATCTCTTTTATTTTAGGTTTCTTTGGGTTTTTCTTAAGTTCCCTTAGGGGCTTGTGACTTTACTGATATTTGGTTCTTTGTATTTGTTTAACTTATATAATCTTTTCTTTGTTGTATTAGGGTGTGGGAGGTAGGGGAGAGGGGCAGGGGAAAAATAGACTCTGTATGTTATATACTATTGTTGAAAGAGATTGTGTTATTTGGATTTGTATGAGTCTTTGAAAATCAAAAATGAAATATTCAAGTGATTAAAGTGCACTTTCCAGTCTTCATTCCAGGTTATTTGTGTACGTTTTGGTTTGACAATGTAGAAATTACAGCACTTTTTATATATAGTTCCCCCATTTCAGGGCAGCATAATGTTTGGACATTTGGTTTCACAGGTATTTGTGAGTACTCAGGTATGTTTAATTGATTCATTGGTGCAGGTGTAAGGGAGCTAGGCTTGCTTTGAAGCTTTGGGTCACTTTTGGAGTCTTTGCCCATTTTTCAGCAGGAGGACCAGAGTTGTGCCAATGTAAGTCAAAGAAGCCATTAGGAGGCTGAAAACAAGAAATCAGTACGCTCTTTCTTCTTAATGATGTTCCAAACAATTGATTTTGGTCATCCTAAGGATTGGGCGATATCTCATGCTGTTTTATTCAGTCTCCTAATGGCTTCTTTGACTTTCATTGGCACAACATTATGTTCGTTTGTGCCTTTATTCCTGATTGTACAAAAGTGTTCACCAGCAACAGGGTCTCAGTTAAGAGATTGTTTCCAGAGGGTAGATCCATAGAGTGACAGCTGTTATGTCACATCATGAAAGGAAGACAGGTATGGTCAGAGTATTAGAAACACTGCACCAGATTTTTGACTTGAGGCTAAAAAAAGAATTTATTATGTATTTTCAAGTGTAAATATAGAAATGTTTATTGAATGACCCTTTGAAAGCGATATCAAGGTCCCTAAATTAGTTTAGGGAGATTGTTCGATAGGGCCAGGATAAAATTAGAATTGGAGTGGGGAGAACAAATACAAAGATAAAGTTTTTATTCCATATTTATAATTTCAGCTGGAGAACAGGGTGGGGAGGGAGAAAGGCCAGCAGAAAATGAATCTCACTGAAGTGGGGGAATAGGAAAAATCACCAGAGTTTTCAGTAGCAGATTACGTGGAGATTTATGCTCAGTTTCTCAAACTGCCTTATCAGTAATATGACCGAGGCATGATAAATAAGGGGAGCTTTTATGGGAAGGTGTAATAAAATTGCAATATCAGATCTTTTATTTCTGACAGCGTTAAGAAGAAACCAGGAGTGTTTATCAGATGAGATCAGAAGATTACAAGCTTGGAAGAAAATGTTGGTTTTTCTTCAATAAGGCCAATCGAGATGTGGTTCTCCAATGATCCTAGGATAAGATTTATTCATGGATCTTTCCCCAGGTGTTAGTATGTAGTAGAGTTTCCTCAAAAAAAAATGATTGGGCAAAGGAACACAATCAGGCTTGAATTCTCACTATCAATATCAAATCTGATCTTCATTTCAATTTCAATTTTGTCCAGCCAGGTGGGAGCAGCCAAATAAAATTTCCATTGGGGGAACATGCACAGAAGATATCTCTCTGGTCATTGTGCTAGGTTAGTCTGGACCCATCTCAGCAGCATGGAGTGTACTTTATATAGCAAAGATAAAGATCAAGGTAAGGGCTCAAGCCTGAATCACTGGTTATGTATCTTTATCTTTGCTATATAAAGTACATTGTCTGACCTGCTGAATTTCTCCAGCATTGTGTTTTTATTTCCAATCCACAGACTTTCATGTTTTACTCTCAGCAGCAAGGAAGCCTGAGACAAATCAACACTGATTGCAAAATGTGATTCTATTTCAAAAGTAGTTTCCCAACAAATCCAAGAGTGAGAAAGTAGATTGGCAGGGCCTGAAATACAACCTCCAGAGTTTAGGCTGGAGTCATTCAGCAGGAGCGCAGTTGACAGGCTCCTTGCTCCTCACTGCTGACCTTTGCGGAGTTTCTGAGAACGCTAATTAAGCATGAAAGTAAGCAGTTTCCTGCAGGGAAGTTGTTAATCCTGAAATCCCTGAACTGTAATTGGGGATGGATGAGTAGGAAGGAAGTGACTTCAGAGTTAACACCTACAGCAACTTGAAGGGAAAATTGCCAACTTCGCTGAGAAATTTACCTGAACAGGTTTTACTTTCAAAAAAGCTAGTCGTGTCCAAAAATGGAAGCCATGTGACTGGCAGGATTTTCTGGCCTTGAGTAACTGCATTGCATAACTGCCTTCTTCTGCAGCAATCAATCGGGAGGAACTTTTAAAAATTAGAGCCGTGAATATTTAGTAACCCTGAGGTTTAATGGTAACATTTCCTCTTGCAAGATAATTCCTATATTCCCAGTCCAAGATAGTTGCAGACTGAGTGAGCAGGGGAACTTGTTTCAATATTCCGTGACCTTTCTCGACCAAAGCTAGAGTAAAACTTGAGTTGCTGGTTTAACATTCTGTGGGTCAGTGGGAGACAGGCTCCCTCACACCCTCATCATTATTTGCTTTGTTTGAACTTTGAACCTGTCGCCCTCCCCTCACTGGTTCCCCATGTAGTGTATCTTTCCCCCATTCCCCCATATCAGCTGATGGTTATGGTCAATGTGACCATCACAGACTGTCAATCTTTATGTCAGCCCTCCAACATTCTATAGGAAAGTGAAGGCTCAAAACAAGAAGAACAAAGGGAGAAGCCACCCATTCAACAGCCAATTGATGGTTATTTTGGGATATTTCGTGCATGTAATAAGATAGACGTCCTAAAGCTGCTGCACATAGTTGACTTTTCACCTGCACCTACTGTAAAATCCCTGTTATCCGGAGTTCAAGCAACCAGCAACCTCAAGCAACTGGCAAACAAATCACGGAAAATAAATAAAATTTAATTTCATTCAATTTTTTAATGAACGTTTAAAATTGGCACCCCAGCTAATCAAGCAACATACAAGCCCAGCCAACCAGAAAATTCACTTATCTGACATCTACCAATCCCTATAGGTGCCGGATACCAGGGTGTAAATGTTAAAACCTTATGTTTTTGATTTGTAGTTAATTTTATGATTATCCTTTAAAGAAAGATTGTTATTTGTAGTGTTGCCATAGTTATTATGATGTCATATGCTGTAATATCCAGGCAAACAGAGATTTTGTATCTCATTCTTCAAAGAACCATGGAGAAGGCGTAAGCATCGAAATACTTTTCTTTGAATTAATCTTATCTATCTTAATCATCTTCTTAATCATCTTCTTATCATCTTATATCGTTATGTCTTTAAATATAGCTGAATGCTCTGTTTATCCATCGTTATGAAAATCTTGATGCAAAGTTATGCAAAATGTTTCTATCAACGAATTAAAGCTACTTACAGCTGCAAATACAGAGTTTGGTTTATTGGAAATAAGATAGTAATTCAGAATATTGTCGCTTACTTTTCTGTGAAGATGACATTTTGAAATTGGGAAATATGAGAGATTGGAAAGTATCATCTACATAGGGTTTTACTGTACATAATCACAGGCACACCAAATTTATTCTACTTAAACCCTATTTGCCAGCTCTTGAGTGTCACAATTAGACTTGACATGAAAATGCACTTAATGGACTCAGTACTTGATGTGCTGAGAGAGAATGTGATATTGTCTGCATACGTTCTGTAGAAAAAGACAGCCTGTAATGGCGGAGATAGAATAGACAGGGACTGAGGGAGCCCTCACACACACTGCTTTGATGAGACAAAGGCGTTTTCCGCATAATATGTTGTGCGACGATTGATCAGTAAGGGATGCAGGCAGGCCTGCAAGCTGGAACATATGGAAATCAAACAAAACTGACATTAAAGAGGTCAGACAGGGCAATGTAGTCCTCGCACTTAAAAATTGATCAAGCTTCATATGCTGGCATGCAGGGAGGAACTAATGAGGCTTTTAAATGAACTTTTATGAGCATAGATCAGTACGTGGAACTATGATGTTGTGGCCGCTACTAAAACAGAAAGGGCAGGATTGGCTGATGCAGGTACCAGGGTTTAGGTGTTTTAAAAGGAATAGGATGGGAGGTAGAAAATGGAGGAGGAAGTAGTGTAACTGAACAGGGATAGTATCAAGTCTATAGAAAGGGACGACGCTGCAGAGGGAGTGTCCACTGAGTCGGTGTGGGTGGATTTCAGAAATAGGAAGGGAGCTATCACTGTGCTGGGAGTAGACTTTTGGCCTCCTAATAGCCCTCAGGACACTGAGGAGCAGGTAAGCAGGCAGATTTTGGAATGGTGTGAGAAATACAGGGTTGTAGTTACGGGTGATATCAACTTACCTAATATTGACTGGCACCTCCTGACTGCAAGAGGGATAGATGGGCTGAATTTGTCAGGTGTGTTCAAGGAAGATTCCTGGTCTGGTTAATGAGAGGAGAGGCAATACTAGATCTAGTTGTGGGTAATGAACCTGGTCAGGTGGCAAACCTCTTGGTGGGGGAGCATTCTGATGAGAGTGACCACTACTCCCTTAGCTTCAGCATAGCTATGGAAAAGGATAAAATGGGAAAGTGCTTAACTGGGGAAGGGTTAATTATGAAGGGATGAGGCAGAAACTAGCGAGAGTAAATTGGAAACGGATGTTCAAGGGTGAAAGCATAGATGTAATGAGGAGGAAGTTTAGGGACCACTTGGTGGTGCGTACAGGATAGGTTTGTCCCACTGGGACAAGGAAAAGATGGTAGGAAAAGAGAACCGTGGTGATAAAACAGGTGAGGCAACTAGTCGAGAGGAGGAAGGCAGCATATGTTAGACATAGGAAACAGGAAGTGCTCATGATAAATATATATGGTAGCTAGGAATGAGCTGAAGAAAGGACTTAGGAGAGCTCAAAGGAAGTATGAGAAGGCCTTGGCATGTAGAATTAAGGAGAACCCCAAGGCGTTCTATGTGTATGTGAAGAAATGAAGGATAATGAGAATGAAGGTGGGGATGTTAAAGGATAAAGGAGGTCACATGAGCCTGGAGGTGGAGGAGGTCCTAAATGAATACTTTGCTTCAGAATTCACAAGAGAAAAGATCCTTGATCAGGGTGAGGTCGAAATAAAACAGGCCTGTGTGCTGGATAATGTGTGGAGATTAAAGTAGAGGAAATGTTGGATCTTCTTAAAAGCATCAAGATTGATATGTCCCTGGGGCTGGACACGATATACCCCAGATTGCAGTAGGAAGTGAGAGAAGAGATAGCTGAGGCAGTAGATATGATCTTTGAACCCTCTTTGGCCACAGGGGATGTGCAGAAGGATTGGAGAATAGCAAACGTAGTCCCCTTGTTTAAAAAATAGGAAGAATCCTGGGAAATATAGACAGGTGAATCTTACATCAGTGGTGTGCAAATTATTCGAGAAGATTCTTAAGGATAGTCAGTATAACTTTGTGAAGGGAAGGTTTTGCCTCATGAGCCTAATGGAGTCTTTTTGAGGAGGTAACAAAGAAATTGATGAGGGTAGGGTGGAAGATGTAGTCTATATGGATTTTAGCAAGGGATTTGACAAAGTCCCCCACAAGATATTTATTCAGAAAGTCATGTGGCGGGGGATCAGTGGAACCTTGGCTGTGTGGATTAAAAATTGGCTAGCAGGAAGAAAACAGAGAGTAGTAGTGGAAGAAAAGTATTTTGCCTGGAGGTCAGTGTCTAGTGGAGTGTTGCAAAGATCTGTTCAGGGGACTCCTGCTCTTTGTGATTTTTATAAATGACCTGGATGAAGAGGTGGAAGGATAGGTCAGTAAGTTTGCAGATGACATGAAGTTTGGAGGAGTTGTGGATGGAGCTGAAGGTTGTTGAAAGCTACAAGAGGATATAGACAGGATGCAGAGTTGGGCAGAAAAGTGGCAGATGTAATTCAATCCGGATAAATGTGAGGTGATGTATTTTGGAAGGACAAACCATAAGGCTGAGTACAGGGTTAATGGTTGGTTACTTAAGAGTGTGGATGAACATAGGGACATTGGGATTCAAATCCATACATCCCTCAAGGTTGCTGCACAAGTTGATAGGATAGTTAAGAAGGCCAATGGGATGCTGGGCTTCATTAATAGGGGGATTGAGTTCAGGAGTAGAGAAGTCATATTGCAACTCGACAGACATCTGGTGAGACCACACTTAGAATATTGTGTTCAGTTCTGATCACTTCATTATAGGAAGGATGTGGAAGCTATGGAGAGGGTGCAGAGGAGATTTACCAGGATGTTGCCTAGATTGGAAAATAAGTCTTACGAGGCAAAGTCAGTAGAACTGGGACTTTTCTCTTTGGTAGCATAAACGGATGAGAGGAAGCTTGATAGAGGTCCATATGATTATGAAAGGCATAGATAGATAGGGTGGCAGGAATAGCAAACGCCAGAGGACATATGTACAAAGCGAAGGGAGGGAAGTTTAGGGGAGAAATCGGGGTAAGTTTTTTATGAAGAGAGTTGTGGGTGCCTGGAATGCCTTGCTACGGTGCGGTGTTACAGTCACAGAGTGCAGGGTGTGGAGTTACAGTCAGAGTGCAAGGTGTGGTGGCATTTAGAGACTCTTAGACAGGCCCATGGATTTAAAAAAATAGAGCATTATGGGGTAGGGTGGGTTTAGTACTTTTTTTTAAGGAATATATGGTTTGGCACAATATTAAGGGCAGGAGGGCCTGGACTGTGCTGTAGTGTTCTATGTTCAATGCTTGTACTGTGTGATGATAGAAAAGTAGGATTTACTCATACTGAGACACAAACATGAACAATTTTACAGTGACCCCAAGAACTAAATCACACAATGACATGCTTGCTTAAAATTTAAATGACTGTTTTTGCTATCCAATCAGATATTTGTCCTTTACCTGGACAAGTTCAGCTGCAGTAAGTAAGAATTTTGGTACATCTGTACATTGTAATTGTGCAGATGACAATAAACTCTCATACTCACATATCCATACCTTTTATTGATCCCGGCTCTATCCCTCCTTTCCCACATTCAGGAAAGCCTTTTAAAATGTAATGCTTGTAGGTAGTCTTCTCCTTTGACTGTCCCTTAGGATTGACGATGACTTGCTTCTACTCCATTCCATTAGGGCAGCATTAGGGTAGCACAGTTAGTGTAGTGGTTGGTGCAACACCTTTACAGCTCCAGCGATTAGTACCAGGTTCGAATCCTGAGCTGTCTGTATGGAATTTGTATGTTCTCCACATCTCTGCGTGGGTTTTTCCCAGGGGCTCCAGTTTCCTCCCACTGTTCGAAATGTACCAGGGGTGTAGGTTAATTGGGTTTTAATTGGTCAGCATGGACTCATGGACTGAAATGGTCTGTAACTATGCTGAATGTCTAAAAGATAAAAAAGAAATTCCTGTGGGTTTAGATTTTAGATTTATTGTCAGACGACATACAACCTTGAGATTTTTTTTGTGCAGGCAAGACAGAATTACCACTTATTGGTAGTGCAATAAAAACTGTACACAAGTAAACAAATAAAGAAATGTAAACAAACTAACTGTGCAATACAAAGAGAAAAAAAAAACAAAATGGAAAATTAAGAGTCCTTAAATGAGTTTGTAGTTGAGGAGCCAGATGGTTGAGGGGTAACAGCAGTTCATGAATCTGATGGTATGAATCTTATGGCACCTATACCTTTTTTTTGTTGGTAACAATGAGAATAGGGTGTGTGCTGGTCGATGTAGATTCTTGATGATGGCTGCTGTTCTCTGACAGCGGCATTCGTTGTAGTTGTTCTAAATTGAGGGGAGAATTTTGCTTGTAATGTCCTGAGATGTGTCCACTACCTTTTGCAGGGCTTTCCACTCAGAGATATTGGTGTCCCTATATCAGACTGTGATGCAGCAGATCAGCACACCTTCCACCACACATGTCATACCAAACCTTCGCAAACTCTTGAGTAAGTACAGGCACTGACATTCTTTCTTCATGATGCCATTAGTTTGTTTGGTCCAGCAAAGATCATCTGAGATAATGACTCCCAAGAACTCAAATTTGTTCACCCTCTTCATCTCTGATTCCCCAATGATCACTAGATCATACATTTCTGGTTTTCCCATGATGAGGTCTTCCAGTCCAGATCTTCTGAGATGGTCTGCCTTCTTCCACATATGTGGTTTCCCCTCCACCACCATCATCTCAGCTTTTACCTGTATTTCCTCTATTTCCCAAACAGAGAATCCCCCTTATCTTCACAAACCATCCTACCAGCTTCTGCATCCAACACATTATCCTCCAGAATTTCTGGCATTTACAATAGGATCCCACTACAAGACACATCTTCCCCTCTCCTCCTCTTTACAGCTGCTCCCTCCGTGACTCCCTTATATAATCATCTCTCCCCACCAATTGCCTCCTCTGCACCTTCACTTGTGGATGCAGGAGAAGCTACCACACCTCCTCTCTCACTACAGACCATGGCCCCAAACAGGTCTTTCAAGCGAAGCAACACTTTACTTGTGTATCCACAGGACTGATTTACTGCATCTGGTGCTCCCTTTGTGGCCTTCTCTACATTGGAGAGACTGGGTGCAGATTGGGAGATCACATCGCTGAGCACTCTGCTCCATCCGTACCAGTGAAAGAAACCTCCCAGTAGCCAACCATTTCAGTTCTGTGACATACTCTCACACTCACATGTCTGCCCATGGCCTTATGTACAATCCCACCAAAATCACCCTTAAATGGAGGGAGAACACCTGATTTTCTGACTGGGCACTTTCCAGACAGATGGCATGAACATCAACTTCTCCATTTTCTGCTAATCTGCTCTCCTCTCCCCTTTCTCCCTCACCCTATCAGCTCTCCTTTCCCTGTTCTTCTCTATTCACCTAGCCATCCCTCCTCCCCTTGCTTGTGGCTGTCTCCTCCCTCCCTTCTCCACTTATTACCTCCAGCTTTTGCGACCATGCCTCTACCCCCCACTTTTTTTTCAGACGCCTACCGACATTTTCCCATACCTTGAGGGCTCAAGCCTGAAATTTGGATACGTATTTTTACTTTTGCTACATAAAGGACACTGTTTGACCTGCTGAGTTTCTCCAGTTTTGTGTTTCAACAATCACCTTAGCTTTGGTCACATTGTCTGTAAGGTTGTTGTTGGTGCTTCAATTATCCAAATTTTCAATCTCCTTCCTGTATTCTTATTCATTGCCCCTTTTTATATAACCCACTACCATGGTGTCATCAGAGACTATGTAGATGATATTGTGTTCATACTGAGCCACACAGTCATAGGTGTATAGTGAGTAGAGCAGGGAGCTTAGAACACAGCTCTATGATGCTCCAATATTGATGGAGATTGTATAGGAGATGTTCTTGCCAATTTTCATTGATCATGGTCTAGAGGTGAAGAAGTCCAGTGGGGTGTTGAGTACCAGGTCTCTGAGGTGTCAGATGAGGCCAAGGTGCAACTTCTGGGGGTCCCTGAGAGGTTGAGCTGGTGGGTAGTTTATCTGCTCATTACTCTTATGTTCTTTTCAGTCTCCATGGCTGGCCTGAAAACATTATTCTGCATGCTGCTTCTCCACATTGATTGTTCCCCTGTGAGAGATTCCCAGGTGTCGGTCAGAACATTGCATATTTTTACCACATCTTTTAATCTTTCATTGTTCATCTTGCAATAATTCTCAAGAATTATGTCATGATTTCAAGCTTCTCACCAGATTTTCTTTTAAGAAATGGATTTATCTCCTTTAAATTCCTCCCAAGTAGAAGCTGTAAGTACCCTAAACATTTGACAGGACTATACTGTTAATATGGAAGAACAGAAGAACCAAGTGTTACAAAATCAAACCAGCAACCACAAAGAAGGCATATCACACAGGAGTAAAGTTGAACAATTACTTTATTACAAAAATTCACCTTCAAACTTTAATTCAAAATCCTCCCCCCCCCCCCCACTTTTATAACAATGCCCACTGGTTACTATGCAAATTTCTATTAACAGTGTAAAACTAATAAATTCCAAAGCCTAAATATAACATATATAATTAAAGTCTAAATCATATTTCCAACCAGCCCACAGAAAAAAACTGAACAAACACAAAACACAGAAGACTCACAAAACTTCGATCTCAACCGAAGCAAAGATCATAAACAAAATTCAGTTTGTTTGGTAAACTGAAGCCAAAAGATCTTTGAGAGAGAGAGCACAAAATTCAAAGTTGTCTTCTTGTGTTGCTTGTAGAGAGAGGAACAATTGGCTTGGTCTGGAATGCCTTCAGAATGTTCATCTTTTTTGAAATCCCAACATTCTAAACTGTCTTCCGGACAATGACTCATGTTTTGGGCCTTCTTCCACTCCACAGCACCCCCCAGTGATGGTTTATCGTCCAAGTCCAGATATTTTTAGATCATTTTCTGCACATGCTCAGTCCATCTCCCACTCTCTCAGCAGTCCACCTTCACATTGGCTCTCTAAGGGAAACTGTCACTTTTCAACACAAAACCACACAACACATAGGCCAATACACAACACAGAACTCTGTAACACCAAGTAACATCAAATAATAGCAATCTGAACAATCTAAGTGAGACTGTAGATGGCAAGGTTAGTAAGTTTATGGATGACATTCAAATGGGTGGCCTAGTGAACAATGAGGTGGGTTTATCGAAGATTACATCAGATAGGCGATTACAAATGATGTTGTGGGGAATTAAGTTCAAGAGTCACGTAGTAATGTTGCAGCTCTATAAAATTCTGTGTAGACCACTCTTATTGTGTTCAATTCCAATCACCTCATTTCAGGAAGAATGAGGAAATTTTAGAGACGGTGCAGAGGAGATTTACCAGGGTGTTGCCTAGATTGGACAATGTGTCTTATGAAGAAAGGTTGACCAAGCTAGAGCTTTTCTCTTTGGAGGACGGAATATGAAAAGTGATTCAATAGAGGTATATAGATTCTGAGTGGCATGGATAGTGTGGACAGCCATCACCTTTTTTCCAAGGAAGCAATGGCCATTTTTCTTTCAATGTGATTGGAAAAAAATTTAAGGGAGATGTCAGAGGCAAGTTCTTTCCACGCCGTGTGATGGATGCTTGAAAAGTATTGCTTGGGGGGAGGGGATGTGTGATGAATCTGTGTCATGCTGTCAGTTTTTCGCTGTGCTTATTCTGCTTTCTTGACATTGGACATGTATTGTCAGAAATAAAACTTCTCACACATGAGTCTCTTTAAAACTGATGACACGACAAGCTTTATTTACAAGTCTGCAGAGTTGGACTCAACTGGCTTCTCACCAGTTAAGCTCCGATACATACAGTGCATTGATTTTTATACCCTTGTTGTTTGCCCTTCCCCTTCTTATTAATACTGTTTTAATTGGTTAGTATTGCAAAAGCATTCTAAGTACAACTGCATTTTTAATTATCACGTTCGTTACGTACGCTGCGAACTCTACATACACTAAATTCTGTTTCTCACCCTTCTTATCAATCTTTTGTCTCCTGCATGTCTCTCACTATGACCATGAAAAGATATGTTTAAAAAACATATCCAGCTGAACTTTTTGTCCTTGGCTGCTAGTAAGCTCCCTGTCCGTTCTGGCTTCCCTTTTTATGATTAATCATCACATTTTAACTTAAGCCATTTTAACCTAAATTCTCTATCTATAACATGTATTATCTCTACCACTAAAGACACTCCCCTTGGCTATAACTATGTATGCACCCATTATCATTCATTATTGTATTATTAAGTTTCCACTAATAAAAGCCATGATTTCTGGTTAACTACACAGCCTTCAATTTCTTCATTAACTGTCACTTCAATTTTATTAGTAGAAATGGATGCAGCACTCAAGCTAGAACGGATGATGGTCGACCAGTCTGCCCCGAGGGCCAGAGATATCTTCAATCACTGGATTACTTGTTTCGATTACTACATGGCTTGGAACAACGTGGTCGATGAGAGGATACAGTGGGGCCACCTGAATTCCTTACTGGGTGAGATCTCTTTTGCTGTAACTCGAGGAGCTGTGATTCTGGCTATAGCCCAGGAACGACTGACCGCTTACTATGCGGCACCATAGAATGTGGTACTTGCCCAGCACCAGTTGCTGACTAGATGCTGCCTATGCACTGGCTCTCGAATCGTTGGCAAATGAATGCGATGTTGAGGCAGTCAATGTAGAACAACACCGCAATGCTTTGAACCTGGATGCCTTTGTCAACGGAATTGACTCCAGTTACATCATCTATTAGAGACGGAGCCTCTGACCTATGGCCAAGCAGTCATGCTAGCCAAAATACTGAGAAGTGCTATGCGGTCCAGCGACATACTGAAAACTGAAAAGGAAACACCCAGGAGTGCTGGAACCCTGAGGGGCATTAAGGGACAAACACCTGGTAAATGTTACATCTGTAATAAGAGCCTGTACCCCTGTCAGAAGTGTTTGGCTTGATTCGCTAATTGCAGCTACTGTGGGAAACATGGCCACTTTGCTGAATCATGTAGGGCGAAGAAAAGTGCAGAGAAAACTCATCCTAGAGCTGTTGGAATGGAAGACGACTGCGAAGTGGGGGGATCTTCAGACAAGCCCGCTGAATTGACTTCAAGTGACATTGAGGTGAGATCAACACAAAGTTCCCCTGTGATAGCTCAACTGACTGTGAAGCTTGGGGGTCGTTACGGACCGGAACGGTCGACTATAAAGGGAGAGGTGAATGGTGAGACTGTCGATTGCTTAATGGACTCCGGCAGCACTGACAGCTACATTCATGAAAAGGTTGCTAAAGCCTTAAATTTGCGGAAATATCCAGTGAACCGACGGACCTGAACTTAAACATCCGGCCTTTGAAAAAGAAGCCCAGGCTATCATTGAAGCTGTTCGCTACTGGAGACACTTTCTAGCTGGTAGAAAATTCACCCTGGTCACTGAGCAGAAATCTGTAGCTTACATGTTTAACACTAAACACAAAAGTAAAATTAAAAATGACAAGATGGCCCGCTGGCGAATAGAACTCTCAACTTACAATTATGAGATCCTGTACAAACCTGGCAAGTAAAATGATCCCTCCAACACATTGTCACGAGCTGCTGGAGGCTAGTACAAAAGGAACATATAAAGGACTCTTCAGTAAGCACATGGATGTAAGAAAAATTGAAGGTTATGGGCTTGAGATTGGGAAGAGTTATATTGACACTGGAATAGGGGTTTATAGTTCGGCACAAATTTGTGAGCTGAAGAACCTGTACTGTGTTGTACTGTTCTATGTTCTGGAACATATGACACAGTACAAGCTCTTTGGCCCTTGATGTTGTGCCAATCTATCTATTCCTTTCAAAAATAAAATAAACCCTTCGTACCTCGTAGCCATCTATTTTTTCTTTCACATCCATGTGTCTGTCCAAGAGTCTCTTAAATACCCCTAATGTTTGAGCCTCCACCACCATGCCTGTCAAGGCATTCCAAGCGCCCACAACTTACCTGTGATATCTCCCCTAAACTTTTCATCTTGTACAGATGTCCTCTGGTGTTTGCTACTCATGCTCTGGGAAAAAAAAAAGGCCTTGCCTGTCTACCTCATCTATGCCTCTCAGAATCTTGTCAACCTCTATTAAGTCACCTCTCATCCTTTGCTCCAAAGAGAAAGTCCTAGCTCTGTTAACTTTGCCTTGTAAGATTTATTTTCCAATTCAGGCAACATCCTGGTAAATCTCCTCTGCACCCTCTCCATAGCTTTCACATCCTTCCTATAATGAGGTGACCAGAACTGAACATAATACTGTAAGTGTGGTCTCACCAGAGATTTTCAAAGTTGCAACATGACCTCTTAAGTTTTAAACTCAATCCCCTGACTATTGAAGCCCTGCATCCTATAGGTCTTCTTAACTATTCTATCCTGATCACTCTAACTTTCAGTGGACTAAGGAATGGCAGATGGAGTTTAACTTAAATAAATGTTGAGTTTCTCATTTTGGTCAGTCAAACAGAGCCAGACTTACACAGTAAATGTAGAGTTTTGAGGAGTGTTGTCAAACAGAGTAGAGTATAGTTGCATAGTTCCTCATAAGCATTGATACAGGAAGGCAGAGTGCTGGTAAACATGGCCTTCATTCTTCAGAGCAATGAGTACAGGAGATAGGATCTCATATTACAACTGTACAAGACATTGGTACAGCCACACTTGTGTGTTGTCTGGTCATTTTGCTCTAGGGAGGCTGCCAATAAACTAGAAAGGGCATAAAAAACATTCACAATGATGTTACTGGGAATGGAGGAGTTGAGTGATATGGAGAGATTGGAGATGTAATGACTTTTCCATGATTCCCTGGAAATCAACACTATCAATTTCTGTTCTTTCATAACATGTGAGGTAGATAATGTAATAATGAACTCTTAACAATGCTGTCTAGAGTCTGTGAAGCAAAACTTCATGGGCAAAATATTCCTTCATGCATCTCCAAAAAAATGGCACTCTTCTATTAAGGATGTTTTGATACCTGCCAAGAAACTCTTTATATTTTTTGTTTGCCCTGGTATATTTATTTCTGCTGTAAAACTCTACAATAACATCAGCAATTGTGCAACATGAACAAAAATCATCCCCAGTGAAATTATCAACATATGTCATTGAGACAAGGGCACTGCCCTGAGAAATTCCTTTGCCCCTAATAACTACAGTCTCCATCTCTTTCCCATTCATGGATGGTTTCCCATATATTCCTGTGCAATACATAAATGCATTGGAGCAAGTCAGCAGGTCATGTAGCATCCATTCTTCCTATGGATGCTGTATAACCTAGTGAATTTCTCCAGCACATCTGTGTATTGTACTTGACTTCAGTATCTTTTTAACCCTGTTGATTCTCATTGACTTTAGTGATAGAGCTCCTTTTTTTAAATTTTTCACACTATGAACCATACTAACTAAAATACACACAAACATTTCCCTCTTGAATATACACATTGTCATTTTCTCCCCTTTCCCCCCCCCCCCCACCCACTCAACTTTCAGCCTATATGATACATTAAACCCATTAAACAATCTCATCACACAATGAAAATAAACAAGAAATGTGTGTCTTCTACTTTTACATACTGGGTCAGTTCATTTCGTCTTCTTCTCCTTCTGTCATTTTAGGGGGTGGAGGTCCGCGGTAGGACCTCTCTGTTGTGTTCCATGTACAGTTCCCAAATTTGTTCGAATACTGTGGTTTTATTTCTTAAATTATATGTTATTTTTTCCAATGGAATACATTTATTCATTTCTATGTACCATTGCTGTATTCTCAGGCTATCTTCTAATTTCCAGGTTGACATAATACATTTTTTTGCTACAGTTAAGGCAATCATAATAAATCTTTTTTGTGCTCCATCCAAATCGAGTCCAAGTTCTTTACTTCTTATATTACTTAGAAGAAAGATCTCTGGGTTTTTTGGTATGTTGCTTTTTGTGATTTTATTTAATATCTGATTTAGATCTTCCCAAAACTTTTTCACTTTCTCACATGCCCAAATTGCATGAACTGTTGTTCCCGTTTCTTCTTACAGCAAAAACATCTATCTGATACTGATGGGTCCCATTTATTTAACTTTTGGGGCATGGTGTATAGCCTGTGTCACCAATTATATTTTATCATGCGTAACCTCGTGTTTATTGTATTTCTCATAGTTCCAGAGTATAGCTTTTCGCATGTTTCATTCTTTATCTTTATGTTTACATCTTGTTCCCATTTTTGTTTGGGTTTACAGCTTGTTTCCTCGTTCTCTTTCTCTTGCAGTTTGATGTACATGTTTGTTATAAATCTTTTAATTATTTTTGTGTCTGTAATTACATATTCAAAATTGCTTCCTTCTGGTAACCTCAGTCTGCTTCCCAATTTGTCCTTCTAGTAGGTTTTCAGTTGGTGTTATGTAAACATTGTACCGTGAGTTATACCATATTTGTCCTTCATTTGTTCAAAAGATAATAATTTATTTCCCAAAAAACAATTTTCTATTCAACTGATAAGAACAGAAAATAAAATAAGAGGGATAAAAATAAAAGAGAAGGAATATAAAATCAGTCTATTTGCAGATGATGTCATAGTATACTGAACAGAACCAGAAATATCAATAAAAGAATTACATAAGAAATTGAAGGAATATGGAGAAGTATCGGGGTACAAAATCAACGCAAATAAAAGTGAAGCAATGCCAATGAATAATGCGGATTTCACAAAGTTTAAGAAAGAATCACCATTTAGATGGCAAACACAAGCAATTCGATACCTAGATATACAACTAGATAATAATCTAGGCCATCTATACAAACCAAATTATCAGTCATTAATGAAGAAATTACAAGACGACTTAGAACATTGGAAAGACTTATCACTAACACTGATAGGAAGGGTAAATTGCATTAAAATGAATATCTTCCCAAGGATACAATCGTTACCAATTCACCTAACAGAGAAATTCTTCAAGGAACTAAAGAAAATAATAAGGAAATTCTTATGGAAAGGGGGGAAACCGAGGAAGCGCTAGATAAATTAACAGAATGGTACAAACAAGTGGGCTTATAGCTACTAAACTTTAAGAATTATTATAGAGCAGCACAATTAAGATACCTATCAGATTTTTATCAAACAAGGGAAAAACCAGATTGGACCAGATTAGAGCTAGATAAAATAGGGGAGAAGGTACCTGAACATATACTATATAAGTGGGATGAAAAGCTGGTGCATCATAGGAATTCACTAGTACTGCACCATCTGCTCAACATTTGGAAGAAGATTCATGTAGAAAGGAATAAAACAAATTATCAACTACCAAAATTAATATTGACGCAAACTCAACTAATCCCTTTCACAATAGATAACCTTTCCTTTAGAGAATGGGAGAGAAGAGTGATAGAGGTCCTTGATGTAACACTTGCTATAAGGTCTGTCATTCTTCCTTCATCTCTGTAATTCACCTCATTGATTCATGTTTCATTCAATACTCTAATGAGACCTGTATCTGAGTTGCTTGGGCTGATCTGAAACATAGCATTGGTATGCAGATTGATGCTGAGTAAGTACCATTTCAAAGTATTGTCAAGGATCTGTTTCATGACTTATCTGATGTCTGAAGGGGCAGTAATTGTCTAAAATAAATCTTTTTTTTGTGGGCAGAGCATATTTAGGTGCTTTGGTACAGAACTGGGCTAGAATCAGTCTTATACCATGGCAGCGCAGGAATAAATTGGCTGACGATCAGGTCTTCAGCAACACATTTGAAATGTTGCCTGATACAATCTGTTAAATACACAGTATTCTGCATAGGCCTCTAATCACCCAGAAGGTTGTGATAAATTAAGAGATACTATTGCTGCATGGTGTAAAACTTATTGTCTTGAGTTACCTTCGTAAATTATCTCAGGTTTGCACTGATTCAGTAAGCTGATTAATAAAAATTCATGTTTACAATATAACGAATAACCATTTTGAAAGCACTTTATTCACCTGCATTACTGGAACACAAGAACACAGATCAAATTAATTGAATCGCTTTTCACAGAATCAAAAGCTTTTTCAAAAGATAACATAAAATAAAATTGCAATCTTAAAGTGGTTTTCAGCTTTCCATTTTGCAGTGAACTGAGATTCAGTGGTAGTGTTTTGTGCTGATGGCTGGCCCCACCTCCTGGCTCCGCCCCCATCTTCTCACATATAACCCTGGTTTCCCATCTAATCCCAGGGCCCTTCTGAAGATTACTGTTGAACCCTACCCTTAGTTATGAGATAATAAAAGCATTTGTTCTCCCTCCAGTCGTGAGTGATTTTATTCACGCTACAGTTTTATTAGCTCATTCCCTAACAATGGAAGCGCTTCTCAAGCCAGGTATGCTACTGATAGACCCTCTGTCCCCAATGTGGCTGAGGAGTTCACGTCCTAACTAGATTGTTTTCAGGCCTGCCTGAATGCGACCAAAGACATCTTACATACCAATGAACTCAGGAGGTCTGTACTCATTTCGAGGGTAGGAATGAAAGGATATGCAATTATCAGGGACTCCTCTACATATGACGCTACTATCGAGGTGCCGAAGGCTCGGTACCTGAAGTCTCAGAACTAGGTCATAGCGAGGCACCGACTCGCTCTACATCGCCAGCGGCCGGGGAGACCATCGATGACTACCTCCTGGATCTGTGGATGCTTGCCAAGAAGTGCAGGTACGAAGAGGCTATGGGCCATGTTCATGAGGAAGAACAGACCCGGGGCATTCTATTCGCAGGGGTCCACTGAAGGTACATGAGGCAGCAACTACTCAAGTTGGGTAAGAAGCACCTGGCTAGCCACCTTGAGCTGGCCAAATCATTGGAACAGGCCAAGCTTGAGAATGATGATGTCAAAGCAGCGGTCTCGCTCACCTAGGTGACCCCTTCCAAGGACCGGCTGCTCCTGCTACTCCTGCCCTAATGGCTGCCGCTTCCCATGCTAGGGAGTACTTTTTTTGTGGCAAGAGCCAGCATCCCTGATCTTGTTGCCCGGCAAAAGACTCAGTGTGTTCCAACTGTGGCAAGAAAGGGCATTGGGTGAAGGTTTGTCATGCAAGATGAAGCTCAGGGAAGTCACGCCTGCACTGCTCCTGGATCTGATTCCAGTCCCAAGCCATCTGTTCTGAATTCTCCCGAGCCTGCTTGCTGCATGACACACCAACGGAGGGTGGCGGTGAGGAAACGGCACGAAAAGGCTCAGTGGCCATCTTGCCGCAACCCGAATTTAAACTTGGTGCCATCATCTTCGGAGGAAGAAGGAAGGTGGCCATTTTGACGCGCCACAAGGTTGACACCATCTTACCCATGCAGGGTAACACAGGATGGTGGGGGCCACTCAAATGAAGAGCATGGAGTCTCCGGGGATCTAGCTTTGATGGTCCTAGATCAGGACAGACCTCACCAGCTCAGCAACTATATGGTATTGTAAAGGTAAATAGACATTCCACTAAGTGCCTTATCGGCACGGGCTCTACTGAAAACTTCATAGACTCACGGACTGTGCAAAAATACAATCTGAAGATCTATCTTTCTAATTACCTCCTATTTCTCGTCACATTCAACGCAAGTACAAAAAGATTGTACATCTATTGTTCAAAGGGGGGAATTCTATAAATTTTGCTTGTATTTTCTTGACGAACTGTGTGCTTCGGTGTTGTTGGCTCTGGACTTCCTGTGTCACCTTAAAAGCATGGCTTTGGAGTATTTTGGTCCCCTTCTCCCCGTAACAGTTCGGAACGGAGGGCCCCTAAAATAAGAACCCACATGCAACTTCTCCACACTGAATATCAACCCCCCTCCTCTCTTCCCAAGTCTGTCCCCAGACTGCAAGCCCATTGCTACTAAGAGCAGGAGGTACAGTACAACAGACCAAGATTTTATAAAGTCTGAGACACAACGTCTGCTCGATGAAGGTATAATTGAACCTAGCACCAACCTGTGGAGAGCGCAAGTGGTAATGGTAAAAGAGGAAAACAAATCCAGGCTAGTAATGGACTATAGCCAAACTATTAATCGGTACACACTCCTGGACGCATACTCCCTCCCTGGAATTTCGGACATGGTGAATGATATTGTGCAGTATCGGGTCTACTCGACCATCGACCTGAAAGCTGCCTATCAACAGCTGCCAATCCATATACGGCATTTGAGGCTATCAATTCCGGAGGGTCCCTTGCAGTATTCAGGGTTTCTATCTTCCACAGGCAGATAAGGTTCACCCTCTCTTAAAAGCCACTGATTTCCCCCTTGGCTGAAGCCCAAATGGTTTTTAACTACCTTCGGAACCACATTGCGAAAGCCGGCATGCACAGGGTGGACAAGAATTTACCTTTCCAAGTGGAAAGTGATGCTTCAGACATAGCCCTGACTGCTACCCTCAATCTGATGGACAGGCCTGTTGCATTTTTTTCATGGACATTACAAGACCATGAGCTCCGGAACCCTTCGATGGAAAAGGAAGCTCAAGCCATTGTAGAAGTCTTAAGGCACTGGAGACACTACCAGGCTGGTAGAAGATTTACGCTCCTCACTGACCTGCGCTCGATCGCATTCATGTTCAATAACATGAAAAATCAAGAATGACAAAATTGCTAGGTAGAGGATTGAACTCTCCACCTACAGTTTTGACATCGCCTACTGGCCAGGGGCCCTTAATTAACCCCTAGATGCCTTATCCAGAGGAAGCTGTGCATCTGTACCCACTGGCCAACTGTGGGCTATGCATAATGAACTCTGCCATCCAGGTGTCACCCACATGGCTCATTTTGTCAAGGTGCGCAATCTTCCCTACTCCATGGAAGATATCAAGGAAATGACCAGGTCTTGCCAGGTCTGCGTGGAGTGCAAGCTGCAGTTCTATCGCCCACAAAAGTGCACCTGATCAAGTCATCCAGGCCCTTTGAATGGCTCAGCATTGATTTTAAGGGACCTCTCCCCTCCATGAACAGAAACACCTTCTTCCTCTCTGTCAGTGACGAGTACTCCTATTTCCCATTCACCATTCCATGCCTGGACACGCCCACCTCATCTGTTATGAAGGTCCTAGACTCCATTTTCACTCTGTTCGGGTATCTCAGCAATATTTATAGTGACCGGACTCATCCTTTATGAGTGACGAGCTGCATCAGTACCTGCTGATGAGGGGAATCATGTCCAGCAGGACTACCAGCTACAACCCCCGGAGGAACGGGCAGGTTGAAAAGGAGAATGCCACAGTCTGGAAGGCTGTCAAATTGGCCCTGAAGTCAAAAGGCCTTCCAGACTCACGCTGGCAGGATGCCCTCCCCATCATGCTCCACAGTGTGGTCGCGACTATGTACCATGATCAACGCTACTCATGAGCTTCTATTCACCTTCAAAATAAGGTCGGCATTGGGAACTACACTCCCAGTCCAGCTCAATACTCCTTGTCCAGTCCTTCTTAAGAAGCACGTGAGGAGAAACAAGACCAATCCCCTGGTGGAAAAGGTGAAACTGCTCCACCCCGATCCTACGTACACCTATGTGGAGTACTGAAAGGCAGGGAGGACACCATTTCCATCAGGAACCTGGCACCTGTTGGAACAGAAGGTCCATTGCCTCAACAGCCCTGCGAGCCAGGGAGCTCATTCTCACCACCTCCAGTCAGGGCCTGGGGGAGATGCAGTTCAGGAAGTATGTGCACCCCCCTCCATCATCGAGCCAGAGTCCCAGCCCGTCTTTCCTCCCTCACAAGGGGACCAGGAGACCCAAGGAGTCCAAGGCCCCCTGGTGCTAAGGTGCTCCACCAGGATCTCCAGACTCTCGGACCTCTTAAATCTTTAAATTTGTAAATAACTGTATATTTTTGAACCCATGTTCTGAACCCATGTTCTCTGTCTTCATTCAAAGACCTTAAATTCTACAGGAATGGGTGAATGCAGTGAACTTGGAATCACTGGTAGGGTGTTGTGCGGATGGCTGTCCCCACTTCCCGGCTCTGCCCCTATCTGCCCACATATAACCCTGGTTTCCTGCCTAATCCTAGGACCCTTCTGAAGACTACTGTGAGACCCTACCCTGAGTTATGAGCTAATAAAGCTTTTGTTCTCCCTCCAGTCGTGAGAACTTTTATTCACGCTACACATTTACACCTTATAAGTCAACAATTTTATGTGTAAAATCTTTTGAATTGATCCAAAATGTGATGATCATTTTATCAATTTCAATGGTAAAATACAGGAATCTGTTGACAACACGGTTAAGTGAAAAAACATACAAATGCTGGAGAAACTCAGCAGGTCAAACAGTGCCTTTATGTAGCAACGGTGAAGATATATCACCAATGTTTCAGGCTTGAGCCCTTCATCAAGGTGTGGGGGAACATGAGATGTCTGAACAAAAGAGGGGGGGGAGGTGGTGAGAGTGGGAGATGATAGGTGGATGGGGGGAGGAGTCTAGGCTAGGTGGAGAGAGAAAGGAAATAGGAACTAGAATAACTAGTTAAGGGGGGAGGGGGGAAGGCAAGCTGATTAGTGGATGCAGTAAACTCAATGTTCATGCCCTAGGATTGGAGGGTACCCAGATGAAAAATGAGGTGTTGTTCCTCCAATCTGCGGGTAGTCAAGGTGGGGTAGTGTGAAAGGCCATGGACAGACATGTGAGCTTGAGAGTGTGACTCAGAATTGAAATGGTTGGCTATGTAAAATATGTTTTTATTGCGGACGGAGAGGAGATGCTGGGTGAAGCGATCTCCTAGACCTCCGATGTAGAGAAGGCTACAGAGGGTGCACTGGATGCAGTAAATGAGTTATTTTAAGGTATAGGTGAAGAGTTGCTTGATCTGATAGGTCTGTTTGGGACCTCGGACCGTGGTGAGGGAGGAGGTGTGGTGCAGGTATTGCACCTCCTACGTCCACAGTGGAAGGTGCCGGGGGTGGGGGGGGGGGGGGGCGGGGTTGGCAATGAGTGGGGAGGGAAGAATGCACAAAGGAGTCATGGAGGGAGTGGTCCCTATGGAAAGCTGAGAGGGGAGGAGAAGGAAAAATGTGCCTGGTGGTGGGGTCCTGTAGTAAGTTCTAGAAATTCCGACGGATAATGTGTTGGATGTGGAGGCTGGTGGGATGGTAGGTGAGGACGAGGGGGATTCTGTGTTTATTATTTCTAGGGCCAGTGGGATAGGACAGATGAGCGGGGAATGGAGGAGATACGGGTAAGGGCCAAGTTAATAGTGGTGGAGGGGAAGCCATGTTTGTGGAAGAAGGCAGACATTTCTGAGGCTTTGGACTGGAAGACCTCATCTTGGGAGTAGATGCGGCAGAGACGGAGAATTTGAGAGAAGGGGATGGAGTCGTTGCAGGGGACAGGGTGTGAGGACAAGTAGTCCAGGTAATTGTGGGAGTTAGAGGGTTTGTAATAAATGCTAGTGGAGAGTCTGTCTCCTGAGATGGAGACAGAGAGATCCAGAAAAGGGAGAGTATGATCAGAGATGGACCAGATGAGTTTGAGGCCCGGGTGGAAATTGACCGCGAAATTGATGAAATTGACGAGCTCTTCACGGGTGCATGAGGCTGCCCCAATGTAGTCGTCGATGTACCAGAGGAAGGGTTGGAGGGAGGTCTTTCCTGTGTAGTCTTGTAGCACGTTTTGCTCCTCAAAACCCACAAACAGGCAGGCATAGCTGCAACCCATGCATGTACCCGTAGCTACTCCTTTAATCTGGAGGTAGTGGGATTAGTTAAAGGAAAAATTGTTAAGGGTGAGGACAAGTTCTGCCAGGTGGAGAAGTGTGGTGGTGGCAGATGACTGCTCAGGTCTGAGGTCCAGGAAAAAGCGAAGTTCTTTGAGGCCTTTTGTTTTGGGAATGGAGGTGTAAAGGGATTGCACATCCATCGTGAAGATGAGGGGGTCCGGTTCGGGGAATCTGAAGTCTGGAGGATGTGTGAGGTGTCACAGATATAGGTGGGAGGGATTGAACTAGGGGAGAAAAGATGGAATCAAGATAGGATGAAATTAGTTCCATGGGGCAGAGACAGATGGTGAGGTTTATGTATCTTGGGTAGAAGGTAGAAACAAGTGGTGCAAGGATGGAAGACAATGAGGTTGGTGGCTGGGGTGGGGTGGGGGTGGGTGGGAGGTGCCCAGAGTTGATGAGGTGAGAGATGGTGTTAGAGATGGTGGCTTGATGGGTGATGGAGGGGTCCTGTGGGAGGGGTTGATAGGAGGAGGTATCTGAGAACTGTCGACTGGCCTCAGCAAGGTAGAGGTCAATTCGCCAGATGACAATGGCACCACCCTTGTCTGCAGGTTTGAAAGTAACAAATTCAATGCTTGATGTTACAAGAAAGAATGAAATAATGATTAGGAAGATCTGTTAAATACACAAAGTTGAACCAGAGCAAATTTGGTTGTAGTTAACTCTGTAAATGTTCAACATTTCTTATTTTCAGTTTGTTTGAAAAATCAATTATGTAGGACAAAGATCAACTTGTTCAAAGCAAAATTCTTAATATTCAACATTATTTCATAAGAATTGCAAGTTATGATTTGGCCCTCTGAATAATGATATTGCATTAATTGCCAAGAGGCTGTGAAGATCTAAAAGGAAAGTCTGAAGAGCTTTGAAAGGTGTGATATAAAATTTACCTGACGGCTACGATTGACCACTACTGTTATTTCTTCCTGACCCTGATAAGTATCCATTGCCTGCAAGCGTATCTGATACCACAATGTGTCACATTGTATTTCTTTGGAAAGAAGCTACTAAAGACTCGAGATTAAGAAACATCTTTTAACAAGGTCAATAGTTGATACATATATTGGCTCACTTCCAGCACTGCACTTTCCTTTAGAAACCTGAAACTCTATGGATTAATCTCTTGTACATACATAGAATGAAAATTCACTAAAAACCACGAAGAGGATGAAAAAAGTCTGTTTAGAAAATTGTGAGACCCATCTAAGATGAATGATAGACAGATGAATGTTTCAACTGACAGATGGACTATGCTGCACCTATGCAGGTCTCCCACTGTCTCTTGTCACACTCTTGGCTGCAATGAACAGGCCATGCCTTGTGTATGAGGGATGGCATCTGCTGCAGAGACTTTGGGACTGGTCTCCTGTGCAACATAACTGAACTCGTCTAATTAACAACCACTGGTTGATTGATTTACTTTCATGGAAATATCTGGCTACCCTTTTAAAAAGTAGATCAACTTCTATTTTGTTACAAGTTCCAGACACAAAGTTTCAGCTTAGAAAACCGAACCCATATATGTGATGTTTGGCAATTTGTGCAGATCATTTTTGAAGTCTGCCAGCTGTTAACTTTGGAGAGAAGCAAGTGTTAAGACCAACTTACTGGAATGGTCCCACACACAGAAACATTCTGATGGTAGAATAGCAATTCACAAAGTTGCTTTGGGAAATGATGATAGATATCTTTTAAAATTGCACCTTTCAAACAAATATCCAATAAAATCCAAATTGTTTAGCAGCCCAGACTTTCACAATGATCAGATTATTGAAGGGTTTAATTCAGAAGGGCACTTAGTATTTTAATTTTTTTCACTAATTAGATGTAGCTCCAGGCCAGCTCTGAATTTCTCTTTCCTCTCAGCATCTGTTTTGCTTGTGCATAGAACCATAGAGAATCACAGCAGAGAAACAGGCCAGTGACACCGCCAGTGTCTATGCTCCAACCCTCCAGGCGGAACAAGCAGAAAAGGACAAGTCCTACGCTGACCTGCGCAACCTCATTCAACGCACCCCTACAGCCGACAAGGTTGTCATTCTTGGCGACTTCAACGCTCACGTCGGCAAAGACTCAGAAACCTGGCCAGGAATCCTGGGGAAGCATGGTGTCGGCAAGTGCAACAACAACGGGCGCCTCCTGTTGGAGCTCTGCGCAGAACAGCGGCTTGTCATTACAAACACCCTTTTTCAGCAGAGGGACAGCCTGAAGACTACCTGGATGCATCCCCGATCCAAACACTGGCAATTCCTGGACTACGTCCTGGTGCGAGAAAGAGACAAACGAGATGAGCTCCACACCAGGGTCATGCCCAGCGCGGAATGCCACACTGACCACCGGCTGGTTCGCTGCAAGCTCAACCTTCACTTCAAGCCAAAGTCCAGGAACAGTAAAGGCCCCAGAAAGAGGTTCAATGTTGGAAACCTGCAGTCAGACGAAGTGAGAGGAAACTTCAAGGCAAACCTCAAAGCAAAGCTCGAGGATGCAATCCACCTCACGGACTCGTCCCCTGAAACCCTCTGGGATCAGCTGAAGACTACCATACTGCAATCCACTGAAGAGGTACTGAGTTTCTCCTCCAGGAAAAAACAAGGACTGGTTCAACGAAAACAGCCAGGAAATCCAGGAGCTGCTGGCAAAGAAGCGAGCTGCCCACCAAGCTCACCTTACAAAGCTGTCCTGGCCAGAGAAGAAACAAGCCTTCTGTCGCGCATGCAGCCATCTTCAGCGCAAACTCCGGGAGATCCAAAATGAGTGGTGGACTAGCCTCACCAAATGAACCCAGCTCAGCGCAGACATTGGCGACTTCAGGGGTTTTTACGAGGCTCTAAAGGCTGTGTACGGCCCCTCACCCCAAGTCCAAAGCCCGCTGCGCAGCTCAGACGGCAAAGTCCTCCTCAGCGACAAGATCTCCATCCTCAACCGATGGTCAGAACACTTCCAATCTCTTTTCAGTGCCAACCGCTCAGTCCAAGAATCCGCCCTGCTCCAGCTCCCTCAACAGCCCCGAAGGCTAGAGCTGGATGAGGTCCTCACCCGGGAAGAGACATATAAGGCAATTGAACAACTGAAAAGTGGCAAAGCAGCAGGTATGGATGGAATTGCCCCAGAGGTCTGGAAGGCTGGCGGCAAAACTCTGCATGCCAAACTGCATGAGTTTTTCAAACTCTGCTGGGACCAAGGAAAGCTGCCTCAGGACCTTCGTGATGCCATCATCATCACCCTGTATAAAAACAAAGGCGAGAAATCAGACTGCTCAAACTACAGGGGAATCACGCTGCTCTCCATTGCAGGCAAAATCTTCGCTAGGATTCTCCTAAATAGAATAATTCCTTGTGTCACCGAGAATGTTCTCCCAGAATCACAGTGCGGCTTTCGCGCAAACAGAGGAACTACTGACATGGTCTTTGCCCTCAGACAGCTCCAAGAAAAGTGCAGAGAACAAAACAAAGGACTCTACATCACCTTTGTTGACCTCACCAAAACCTTCGACACCGTGAGCAGGAAAGGGCTTTGGCAAATACTAGAGCGCCTCGGATGCCCCCCAAAGTTCCTCAACATGGTTATCCAACTGCATGAAAACAAATAAGGTTGGGTCAGATACAGCAATGAGCTCTCTGAACCCTTCTCCATTAACAATGGCGTGAAGCAAGGCTGTGTTCTCGCACCAACCCTCTTTTCAATCTTCTTCAGCATGATGCTGAACCAAGCCATGAAAGACCAACAATGAAGACGCTGTTTACATCCGGTACCGCATGGATGGCAGTCTCTTCAATCTGAGGCGCCTGCAAGCTCACACTAAGACACAAGAGCAACTTGTCCGTGAACTACTCTTTGCAGACGATGCTGCTTTAGTTGCCCATTCAGAACCAGCTCTTCAGCGCTTGATGACCTGTTTTGGGGAAACTGCCAAAATGTTTGGCCTGGAAGTTAGCCTGAAGAAAACTGAGGTCCTCCATCAGCCAGCTCCCCACCATGACTACCAGCCCCCCCACATCTCCATCGGGCACACAAAACTCAAAACGGTCAACCAGTTTACCTATCTCGGCTGCACCATTTCATCGGATGCAAGGATCGACAACGAGATAGACAACAGACTCGCCGAGGCAAATAGCGCCTTTGGAAGACTACACAAAAGAGTCTGGAAAAACAACCAACTGAAAAACCTCACAAAGATTAGTGTATACAGAGCCATTGTCATACCCACACTCCTGTTCGGCTCCAGATCATGGGTCCTCTACCGGCATCACCTACGGCTCCTAGAACGCTTCCACCAGCGTTGTCTCCGCTCCAACCTCAACATTCATTGGAGCAACTTCATCCCTAACATCGAAGTACTCGAGATGGCAGAGGCCGACAGCATCGAATCCACGCTGCTGAAGATCCAACTGCGCTGGGTAGGTCACGTCTCCAGAATGGAGGACCATCGCCTTCCCAAGATCGTGTTATATGGCGAGCTCTCCACTGGCCACCGTGATAGAGGTGCACCAAAGAAGAGGTACAAGGACTGTATAAAGAAATCTCTTGGTGCCTGCCACATTGACCACAGCCAGTGGGCTGATATCGCCTCAAACCTTGCATCTTGGCGCCTCACATTTCAGCGGGCAGCAACCTCCTTTGAAGAAGACCGCAGAGCCCACCTCACTGACAAAAGACAAAGGAGGAAAAACCCAACACCCAACCCCAACCAACCAATTTTCCCGTGCAACTGATGCAACCGTGTCTGCCTGTCCCGCATCGGACTTGTCAGCCACAAACGAGCCTGCAGCTGACGTGGACATTTACCACTCCATAAATCTTTGTCTGCAAAGCCAAGCCAAAGAACCATGCACATTACTATGTTCACTATCTGAAATGCCAGTTGAAGTAGACAAAGACGATGTGGTCATACAATAATCATGGCTTTTATTAGCAGAAACTCATGGTACAATAATGAAAGACAATAGGTGCATACACAATTATATCCAAGGGGAGTGTCCTTAACAGTAGAGATAATGCACAGCCAATGTTAGTACAGCAAGGCTTGCCAGAGGGGAGACAGACAGCTTGGCAGACATTCACCACAGTCTCCCCCCGGCAGAAGAAGGGTTAAAATCAAAAGGACAGCTGCTAGGAAAGACTGAAGCAAGCGATGCATGGATACCATGTTTGGCATTGAGAATACTCTAACAGACAAAATACGCCAGTATCTAGCAAGCAATTGAAATATAATGAGATGTTTATGAATATGTCAGCCTATCAGGTTGTTTATGAATTCTGGTGCTTCTTCTCAAAACAGGTGTTTTGCATCCTTGGGAATTGGTACAGTTCCTGAGTCTGTAGTGTGGGAAGGACTGACTTCTGGACCCACTCCAGAATCACCAGCGTGAGGCAGTGGAGCCTCAGAAAGGCCATCTGAAAGCTTACTAGGGTTCACAGGCTGGGGGGGTGGGGGGGGTGAGCCCAATCTCTCAGGCTCACTCTGAGTAAGGGTGTGAGGAAGTTCAACACGACAGGTTGTTCAATGGCAGAATGTTTAAGTTCAGGTCCGCGCAACGTGAAGGGAGAAGAATGCCACAGGTCTGCCCTTTTGATTAAGGGTTCTTGTCAAGGCACATTCTGAGGCATCAGTTTCCACTTGGAATGGGACATCCTCATCAATGGACGAGAGTTCAGCTTTGGCAATATCAGCTTTAATTCTCTTGAAAGCCTTCAAGGCTATTGGAGAGAGAGGAAAGGATTTAGTGTCAAATAGAGGGTGTGCCTTTATGGCATAGTCCCGAACCCTTTTGCAGTAGTTGGAAAGAATCCCATCGACCTTTTAAGGGCTTTTGCTGAGTCTGGGGGTGGTAACTTCTTAAGTGGCGCCATTCTTTCTGGGTCAGGCAGATTTCACCCTTGTGGACAATGTAGCCCAGAATGGGTAGCTCTGTCGTGTTGAACACATTAAATGTAAGGTTGACTTCTTTAGCTGTTGCTAAAAATTTCTTTAAGTTGTTGTCATCCTCAGCCTGTGTTTTCCCACAGATAGTGACATTATCCAGATAGGGAAACGTACTCATACGTTCTAACAATCTTATCCATTTCCCTCTGAAACATGGACACACCATTAGTGACCCCAAAAGGTACCCTTTTAAACTGGTATAATCCCACTTCAGCCTCAAAAGCCATATAGGGCCATTCCCTTTTCTTAATGGGGATTTGGTGATAAGTTGCTTTGAGATCGATAGTGGAGTACACTTTGTATTGTGCTATCTGATTAATCATTTCATTGATGCGTGGCAGGGGGTAGGCATCCAGGTTAGTGTAACGGTTGATTGTCTGGCTGTAGTCAATAGCCAGTCGTCTCTTAGTGTGATTTTTCATGACTACCACTTGGGCATGCCACGGACTCTTACTAGGTTCAATTACTCCCTCTTTAAGCAGTCTCTGGGTCTCCGCTTTGATAAACTCACAATCCTCTTTGCTGTAAGAACGGCTCTTAGTGGCAGTCGGCTGACACTCAGGTGATAAATCACTGAAAAGAGAAGGAGCTTTGATCTTTAATGCATCAGACCTCAGTAACTAGCGTGGAGGATGGTAAGTGTGGGTAATGGCCCACCGAAATTTAACACTACACTGTTCATCTGAGATTGAATATCTAACCCCAGTAACATAGGGTCGCAGACAGCCATACATCAGCCAGGCAATGTCCCTGCAAATTTAAAGTAACTTTACACTTGTCCTGTACAGTTTTTGTAAGTTCACTATAAGCCATCGATATCTTTCGGTTCGCTGGCAATTTTAAGGCTCTGGCAACTTTCTTGTGGATGTAGTTGTCAGTACTCCCCAAGTCTATTAGACAATCAAGAGTTTCACCATTCACCTCCCCCTTCATAGTCGACCGTTCCAGTTTGTAACATCCCCTAAGCTTTACAGTTAATTGAGCTATCACAGGGGATTTCACCTTGCCATCACTTGAAGTCGATTCAGCCTGCTCGTCTGAAGATTCCCCCTTTTCACTGTTGTCTTCCATTCCTGCAGCTCCAGGAAGCATTTTCTTGGAGCTTCTCTTCTTTTTTTTTTATCAGTGGGAGTACTTTTTACCTTACACTCTTTAGCGAAGTGGCTGAGTTTCCCACAATAGCTGCAGGTAGCAAATTGAGCCGGGCACTTCTGTCTGGAGTGCTAGCTCTTATCACAGAAGTAGCATTTTTCAGGAGTTTGCCCTTTTCTTTCCTTCGGGGTTCCAACACTCCTGGATGTTTCCTTTTCGGTTTCTAGCATTTCACTGGACCGCATGGCACTTCTCAGTGTTTTGGCTAGAGTGACTGCCCGGTCGTAGGTTAAGGGCTCCGTCTCCAGCAGCCTCTGTCGGATGTAACTGGAGTCAATCCCGTTGAAAAAAGCATCCATGTTCAAGGCATTGCGGTGTTGTTGCAAACTGACTGCCCTGGCATCACATTCGTTTGCCAGCGAGTCGAGGGCCAGTGCATAGGCAGCATCACTTTCCCTCGGTTTCTGGTGTCTAGTCTGCAATTGGTGTCGAGCAAGCTCCTCATTCCATGGCGCTGCTTAGTAAGCAGTCAGATGTTCCTGGGCTATAGCCAGAGTGGTAGCTCCTTGCGTTACGGTGAAAGGGACCTCACCCAGCAGAGAGTTCAGGTGGCCCCACTGTATCGCCTCATCGACCACGTTGTTTCGAGCCATGTAGTAATCGAAACAAGCAATCCAGTGTTTGAAAATTTCTCTGGCCCTCGAGCTGACTGGTCGATTGTCAGCCGCTCTGGTCTGAGTGCTGCATCCATTTCTGCTAATAAAATTAAAGTGCCAGTTGATGAAGTAGACAAAGACGATGTGGTCAAACAATAATCATGGCTTTTATTAGCAGAAACTCATGGTACAACAATGAAAGACAATAGGTGCATACACAGTTATACCCAAGGGGAGTGTCCTTAACAGTAGAGATAATGCACAGCTAATGTTAGTACAGCAAGGCTCACCAGAGTGGGGGAGACAGGCAGCTTGGCAGACATTCACCACCCTATCCCTATTCAGTCCTCGGCTATCCAAATACTTGAATATTCCATCTCTTAGAACACTTTCCAATAATTTATCTACTACTGATGTAAGGCTCACTGGATTATAATTTCCAGGGTTACTTTTGCAGCTTGGTTAAACATGACCTACCATACACAATGCCACGTTGACTATCCCTTTTCAGATCTTGGCTATCCAAATCCTTGAATACTTGAATATCCCATCTCTTAGAACACCTTCCAAAAATGTACCTACTACTCATGTCAGGCTCACTGGATGAGCCACCCTCCAGTCCTCCAGCACCACACCCCTGGCAAAGGACATTTTAAATATTTCTGCCAGAACCCCTGCAATTTCTACCAAGCACCACTCAAGGTCTGAGGGAATATCTTGTCAGGCCCTGGAGGTTTATCCACCCTTATTTGTTTTAAAATAGTAAGCACCTCCTCCTCTTTAATCTTAAAATGTTCCTTTACCTCACTGCATGTTTTCCTAACTTCCATTGTCTCTGTGTTAATTTCCTGAATAAATAATGATAGAACAAAACTATTTAAGGTCTCCCCCATCATTTTTGGCTCCATACATAGCTGACCACTCTGATCTTCAAGGTGACTAATGTTGTCCTTTACTCCCCTTTCACTCTTAACATCTGTAGAAACCCATAGAATTTTCCTTCATATTGCCAAAGTAAAGAAACCTTTCTGATTTCTTTCTTGAGTATTTTCTTGCATTTTTTATACTTCCAAGTACCTCATTTATTCCCCATTGCCTATACCAGCTATACACTTCTCTCTTCTTCTGAACCAGATCCTAATATCCCTTTAAAAACAAGGTTCCTTATACCTGTTAACTTTGCCTTTAATACTTACAGGGGCATACAAACTGTACTATCAAAATTGTTACCTTTGTAGGTCTTCCACTTACCTCGCACATCCTTGCAAGAAAACAACATACCAATCCACACATTCTAGATCCTTTTTCATATCCTCAAAATTGGCCTTTCTCCATTTAGAATCTCAACCCAAGGACCAGATGTATCTTTCTCCATAATTAATTTGAAACTGAGAGCATTATAATCTCTGGACCCAAAATGTTTCCCTGCACATACTTTTGTCACCTATCTTGTCTCGTTCCCTAATAGGAAATCCAGTATTGCACTCTCTCAAGTTGGTACCTCTATATATTGACTTAGAAAAACTTTCTTGAACACATTTGACAAACTCCAAGCTATTCTGCCCTTTTACACTATGGAATCCTAATCAATATGTGTAAAGTTAAAATCTTTGACAATCACAACCTTATGTTACTGCAACTGTCTGCTATCAGCCTATAGATTTGTTCCTCCAATTCTCATAGACTATTGGGTGGTCAATAACACAACCACATGAGTGTGGCCATACTTTTCCTGTTCCTCTGCTCCATCCATAACGCCTCAGTAGACAAGTCCTCTGGCCTGTCCTGCCTGAACAGAACTATTATATTTTCCCTGATGAAAAATGCCACAACTCCCCCTTTCATTCCCCACCAGCTGCCCCACCCCCACCCCCTCTCTTTCACGTCTGAAACAACAAAAGCCTGGAACATTGAGCTGCCAGTCCGGTCTCTCCTTCAACTAAATTTTCACTAATGGCCACAATTTCATAATACCATGTACCAATCCGTGCTCTAAGCTCATCTGTCTTTCCTAGAGTACTTCTTGAATTGAAATAGATGGACCTGAGAACATTTCCACCACAGACAACCTTTTGACTCCTGACATTAAATGCAATTTTCACATTAATCTTTTCCCTCCTCCGCTCCTCTATCTGCTCTGGCACTCTGGCTTCCATTCCCTACAAATCTAACATTTTTGCAATGTGGCAATTTCTATGTTCAAGGTGCATAGTATTATGAGCCCAGAGGACCCCAAAACCCAGCAACAATAGATATTCACCAAGACAAATGGTTACTTAAACAAAAGTTGCTTTTAATTATCTTTAAACATTAAAACAGGATCACACTTTAACTGATCACTGTTAACTTAACTTACCTAACTTAACTCCCTTCTTATTCTAAGTGCACGTGTATGTGTAGAAAAGTTCTTTGATTCACAGTCCAATCTCACTTCTCATTCCTCCAAGTTTACTGGTTGCAGGCAATTCTTATACTGGGCACAGAATTTAACATTTATGAATTTCACCAGGCTTTGGTGCTAGAAAGGTAAATGGTTACCTCTCAGGAAGGTTCTTGTCAGTTTTCAGACAGAGATTTGTTGTTCCAGGACATCCACAACTGATGGACTTCCAACAGCCACTTCAGTGTCTTGCTGAAGAAACTTTCCCCCTTTTGTTTCTCTTATTTCAAGTAAAACATTAGGCTGACAGTCCTCTCCTCTTGCATGAACCACATGGGCTTTGACCAGGCTGAGCTAAGCACTCACAACCCATCTTCCAAATGGGGTTTTCCACAAGCTTGCCAGCTTGACCTGTTCCAGTCCCAGCTGCTGCTGCTGACTGTAAAACTGCAGAACTGAATTCCCCCTCCCCCCATCTCTCTCTGAGAGAGAAAATCTGCTTTACTCTCTCTGCTTTCAAAACCACATGACCCTCTTAGAACAGCAAGTTCTATTCCAGACAGCCTGCGGCTCCGACGAGTTCTTTCATCTGTTGCCTTTTTGTAAACAACAATCCATTAGTGAAATCTCTTGGGCACTCTCCAAAGCTTTTGCAAAGGCTCTTGGTGCCAGGCTGCCGACATGAGCAGAGCTCCAGTATTATAAATAAGATCCGTTTTAAAGTGTTTTAGTGTATGTGACCTACACTAAAAACCTGCTCCAATTTATCTCCCAAAAACATATCTGTATACAATACAAACATAACATTATCTGTCACACCATGTAATTAATTTTTTTTAAAAGTCAGTCATACAGCACAGTAACAGGCCATTTTGGCCAACAAGTCCATGCTGCCCAATTTATACCCAATAAACCTACACCCCCAGTACTTTTTGAATGATAGGAGGAAACTAGGGACCCTGGGAAAAATCCACACAGACACAGGAAGTATGTACCAACTCCTTTCAGACAATGTGGGAATCACACTCCAGTCCCAATTGCTAGTGCTGTAAGGGCATTGCGCTCACCGTTACGCCAACCATGCCATACTTATTACTAGTTATTATTTCATCAGTTTCCACTAAAATCATAAAAGACTGCTTTTCTTTTGTGGAGGTAAAATAATAGCAACCAAAGAAGTTACCAATTTGTACTCAAATCTCTCAAAAGTTAAAATATGATAATGACCAACATGTCCAGTTTACTGTTGCATTTATTGAATGCTAAATGTTGACAAGGTCACTGGGATTTAACTGTAATACTCTTTGACATAATGCAGGAATTCTATAAGGCCTGTGGGGAGGGTAGACATGATGGTAGATCACAAATAAATGATGTCTCCAACAGGGAAACATTCCCTCTGACAGTTGTAGTCCATCAGCTAGATAATGTGCTGAATTATCTGGAGTAGTATCTTTTATGGGAAATTCAATATCAAATCTCAAGACCATTACAGTATAAGTGAAAGGTTTTTATTGAGTGATCATTACAGCTTGCATGGGTGCAATGTCTCCCAGCTCATGTCTCCTCCATTCCACTCTCTCACTTGAATCAGAAAACATCCATTCCTCGACTGATGGGACAAAAACAATGTAATTCATCAATGTTATGGACAGAGGCTGGCACAAATGAGGGCATTGATTTGAAAAGATGTATTGTTTATCTGATTGATGTCTACACAAATTGACACACTGGAAAGCATTTTTCTCTACAGCATGGAAGTAGGCCCTTCGGCCACAAAATCCACACATCAACCAGCCATTTACACCAATCCTACAAGAACCCTTTGTTTAATTACTCCCACTTTTCGCACCACTCATTCACACATGTACAGTATCTCATTAACCAACCAACCTGCACAGCTTTGGATATGGGAGGAAACTGGAGGAAGACAGTTGCAGGTGCAATGGTATGGATTGTATATGCTAATTGGTTCGGGCTGGCCCGCCTCCTGATGACAGTCTTACCTGGACTCCTCCCCTGGGACCCAGGCCATAAAGTTCAGGCCACCTTTCCCTTCCTTGCACTTCCCTGGTCTGGATCCGGGCCAGCTCAAGTCTTCTGTGCAATAAAGCCTATTGTTTCCCTCAAGTTTCTGTCATTGCAATTATTGGGGCTACTGATAGTGCCCAACACAGGGAGAATGTGCAAACTCCACACAGGCAGTGGACAGGATTGAATCTAGGTTTCATGGTGCCACGAAGCAGCAACTCTCCAGCTGTGCCACTGTATCTAGTGGGACAGTTCACTTATCTATGACCTGATTCATACAGGAGTGCATACTTCTTCCTACACTCTCCCTCACAATCAACACACATGGGAATTCTTTACCTTTACCCAAGTTTGGTGGGCTGTGCTGGACAGGGCTCAACAATTACTGGCCTGAGCTCCTTTTATTTCTATTGCTGTGGCAACAGCCTACTCTGCTGTCAGTTGAGAGTCTATGTATGTTGTTGGAGCTATTTCTAAAGTGAGCCTAACATCTCTTATTTCCCCAAAGTTTGTAATGCTTACCACCAGCCTGTGTTGACTGTCTCTCTCACATTATTGCTTTGCTTAGACCACACATGTCAAACTCTGGCCCGCGGGCCAAATTTGGCCGGCGATATAATTATATTTGGCCCGCAAGATCATTTCAAAAATGTATTAGAGGTGGCCCGCCCTGCAGCGAGAGCCGATGCTGTTTTTTGGTAATGTCACCCCCACCATCCTCCCCCTTCATTGCACATCCTTCCCCATTGTAACACGAGAAATTGTAACACGAGAAGTCCGTCGATGTCATCAGCCGGCAAGCCAGTTGGAAGGCTCCCCGCACAACCAGTCACTTCTCCCACCTGTCGAGCAGTGCGGCGGATGGGCGAGCGCCTGTGATTTCCTGTTGGCGCGACAGGCATGGCAGGCTGCGCACGGCCCCCAGGCAGCGCGAGCCCCTCGCGACTGGCACCGGACAGCCCTTCCACAGCATGACCGCCCTTCTCCCGGTCGCCACGGCCTTCAGCGCTTGCACCTGTGCGGACCCCAGGGACGGCTGGTTCGGCCCTGCACGTGAAGAGAGAGATGGTGGCTGTCTGCAAAGGCTGATCGGCAGCGCGCTGGGCCTAAGTGGGTGGGTAAGCAGGGGTGAGCAGAGGGTGTAGGTGAGGAGTAATGGGCAGGGGAAGTTATGGTGGTGCGAGGGGCAGTTAGAGGGAGGGATGGGTAGAAGGAGGGGTGGATAGGGAAGAGGTAAAAGGGGAGGGGCAGGGCGAGTAGGGGAGGGGTGATTAGAGGGTGAGAGACGGGTAGAGGGAAGAACAGGTTGAGGGGAGAGGCAGTAGAGGGGTGTGTATAGGATGGGGTGGGTAAAGGCAGAGCGAGTGGAGTGAGGGGTGAGTAGAGGTTGGGTAAAGGACTGGTCAGGTAGAGGGATGGTGGGTCAAGGGTGAATAGAGACCTAGAGCCTGAGGAGTGAGCAGGAAACGCTAAGTCCTGATGCAGGCCAAAATGGACACAGCCTGTGAATGCTGACTACATCTCCACAGGGACCAAATATGTTTCCCTCAGGTCAAGCAAAGGGTGAACTTGAGCTACCTACTCCTGACCTGTAACATTATCCTCCTAAAGTTATATCCTAAAGTTAACATGACATATATTGAAAGAAGAGAAAACATGCAGATGTTGTTCAAAATTTTCAATAAATATTTAGTTCGGCCCTCGACTTAGTCCAAGTTTTTAATTTTGGCTCTCCGTGAATTTGAGTTTGACACCCCTGGCTTAGACTATAATGGAGAACCAAGCAGATGGACAGCACAGTGGGGGCATTGTTCCTTGTCTCATTCAACAGAAATGCTAGGATCAGCATGTGGAGCCTTATCTGACTTCAGTTTCAGCAGGCAGCAAACCCTTCCAGGAGAATATGCATGGTCGCCTTAACCCTTGACTGACCATGCTCATGATGTTCCCTGAAAAAGGGCAGAATATTTTTACCTGAGCTTCATAGAATGGCACCAATGAAGGTATTGTATTGCAAAGATGAATTGTTTATCTGATTGATGTCTGCAGAAATCGGCACACTGGAAAGAAACTTAATTTACAGGTTAGCAAAGTGCTCATGGCTTATTTTAACAGCACTCATGCAATTCCTTTTGAAAGGAGGATTATCAAAGATGACATAATAGAATGCACATTAGCAGTACTGATTTTCAAATAAAACAACCTTTTGATCAATTGTTGGTAATTGGCCAAAGTCTGTTAAACATCCTTCAGTATTGATTCTAAGCAACCACTCAAGCCAAGATCTTCTTTGCAAACACATAATTTTGGCAATTTGGATGAGGGGACCTGCTATTCACAGTAGAAGTTATAAAAACTGCAAATAGGAATTAATTCTGTTGTAGATATTGTTTAAAGAAACAATTCCTAGTTAACCAATACTCTTGTGAATCTTTCCAAACAATGGAAATTCCACCAGAATGATAAAACATGGGCAACATTAGGACAGGGCTGATGAACAGCATGAGACAGCTGTGGCTCTGGAAGCAGGGAAGAATTGACAAACTTAGCCTTTCGGGTTTAATAACTGCTTGAGGAGGGCATGAGGGGAACTTCCGGGTGCCTTTATCAATATGGTCTTCGCCATTTTACTGTTGCTACTGAGAATGGAAGTTAGGTCAGCTGAATTGTGCTTATCACTTTAATAATTCTATCTACATTCAACAACTTGACAACACTGTCAGGACAGGAACATAATTTATTGTCAGGAAGATGTGGCACAAAATTCATTGTTTTGTGGCAACATTATAATGCAAAATTGATATAAATTACATTTAAAAAAAATATAAATACATTAGTGCAAACAGAAGAGAAAAGTGAGGTAGTGTCCATAGTTCATTGTCCATTGAGAAATCTGATGTGGAGGGGAAGAAGCTGTTTTTGTACTGTTATTGGTCTTCAGGCTCCTTTATCTCCTTCCCAATGGGAGCAGTGAGAAGAGGGCATGGCCTGAGGATAGAGGTTGCTATCTTGAGACACCTCCTCTTATAGGTGTCCTTAATGGAGTGAAAACTAATGCCCATGATGTTGCTGGCCAAATTCACAACTCTCTGTCACCTTTTCCTGTCCTGTTCATTGGCAATTCCATACCAAACAGTAATGCAACCAGTCAGAATGCTCTCCATGGTACAGCTACAGAAACTTTCAAGAATCTTTGGTGGCATACCAAATATCCTCAAACTGCTTATGAAGTATAGCTGCTAGTGAACTTCCTTCCTGATTGCATGACATGAATGCCCCAGGATAGATCTTCAGAGGTGTTGACACCCAGGATTTTGATGTTCTTTACCCTTTGCACTGTTGATCCCTTGATGGTGACTGGTTTGTGTTCTCCTGATTTCCCCTTCCTGCAGTCCACACTCAGTTCCTTAGGTTTTGCTAATGTGGAGTGTAAAGTTGTTGTTGTGATACCACTCAACTATCTGATCTATCTCACTCCTGTACACTTCCTCATTCTGTGATTCTGCTGATGACCCTGGGGTCGTAGGCAAATTTGTAGATGGCATTTGAATTGTGCATTGCCATACAGTCATGGGTGCAGATAAAGTAGGGTAGTGGGCTAAGTACACATCTTTGATTGTCAGTGAGGAGGAGATGTCGTTTCCAATTCATGCTGATTGTGGTCGTTGCAGAGGGGGAGCATGGGCTCAGGTTTTGAAGCTTGCTGACCAGTACTGAGGGTAAGGTGATGTTGAAAACTGAAAAGCAGCTTGATATATGTGTTGCAACTGCCTAGGTAATCCAGGGCTGAGTGGAGAGCCAGTGAGATTGCATCTGCTGAGGAGCTATTGTAGCAATAAGTGAATTTCAGTGGGTCGAGATCTTTTCTGAGATATGAATTAATTCTGGCTGTGGCCAACCGCTCAAAGCATTTCATCACAGTAGGTATATGTGTGGCTGGTCTATAGTCTTGAGGCAGCTCACTCTGCTCATCTTGGGTACTGATATGATTGATGCCCTTTTGTAGCAGGTGTGAACCACTGACAGCACCAATGTGAGATTGAAATGTCTGTGAACACAGATTTTCAGTTGCGTGGCAGGTATGCCATCAGTCCCTAATGCTTTGCAAGGCTTCACCTTCTTCACAGCTGTTCTGATATGGCCCTCAGAGACAGATATCATAGGGTTGCCAGCTTCTGCGGGGATTTTCATTAGTACTATTGAATTCTCCTTTTCAAATCAAGCCTAAAAGATGTTCAGCTCATCAGGTAGTGGAGCATCACAGCTATTTAAGAAAATATCTGGCTCTATTTCTAGCTTCTCTCAACATTGCCTTTTTGCTGTTAAGATAGCCTTCCGTTGGTCGTACCTGGACTATCTGTAGTGATCTGGAACCCTGCTCTTAAACGCCATCGACTTCTCCCTCAGCAGGTTGCAAACCCTTTGATTCATCCATGGCTTTTGGTTGGTGTATTCGTTGTGTGTGCACATGGGCACGCACTCATCCACACAGGTCTTGTTGAAGGCAGTGACAGTCGAGGATATTCATTCAAGTTTGAAGATGAGCCCATGAATATATTCCAGCCTATCAATTCAAAGCAGTCCTGCAGCAGCTCCTCTGCAACCCTCAACCATACTTACACTATCTTCACCACTGGTTTTAATAACTGGTTTTGAAAAAAAATATTTTATTTTTTTAACCCAATTTGCTTTAGATATCTCTTGCAACCTTTCCAAATTCCTTTCTGAATCTCTTTAAAACAAAATCTCAGTCTGAGCAGAGTGCCTTTTAAACATCATAATTGGTGCAGTTTTAGTCTATTGCTTAGTGATCTCCTCCTCTCTAAGCAGTAGCGGATTAACCAGTAGGCTGAATAGGCTTAAGCCTTGGGGCCCGGAATGGAGGGGCTGGGGCCATCACAACTACTGGTACACCAATGTAACCATATATCAATATGAACTCACGTTAGTCCTGGGTCCACCCGTTAATCAAGGCTCGTGGAAATACCACGTTCACCTGTCAACCAGCACCGGGGTCTCAGATCCATCTATCAATTTGGGCTCTGCCAGTCCCAATGCTATCTGTCAATCAATGCTCGCATTTTTTGTACGTGCGTGCAAGGCTGAGGTCTGCCTCCTGCAGCAGTGCTCAACTCATCCATTTTAGTCAATGTTCAGCATCGCTCACAGGAGGTTTACTTTTTTTTTAAAAAGACTCTCCCATCTCCTGTGTTATTTGGTATTGAGGCTGTTTTTAGAACTGATTTTATTTATCCTTTTGTAACTGAAAGACTTTTCAAATTATTCGGGGCTAGCAGACGGCTTCTGAAAGGTAAAGTTTGTTTGATTTTAATGAAGTTTTTCCTCCCCTCCTCCAAACAAACATCAACTCATATATTCCCAGCACATGCCCGATGGATAGCTTTAGAATATGCGAGGACATCATGCCCAAAAGTTAATAAATGGAACAATTTTTTTAAAAGAAAATCATACTTTGTTGATTTGCATGCTGTTATTGACACTTCTGTAAACCAAAAAACATGGAAGATTTTAAAATTACAAATGTAAAGAAAATGAAAAATAAATGAATAAAAGGTCCATAATTGATTCATATAACTTCATGATATTGTACATGTAGTACATTGTACAAAGTACAATAACATAAGTAATTTAATGTAACTTAACGTTATTATTCTGTTCAACGAAGGGTGGGGGCAGAGGGCAAGGTCAGGGGGAGCCAAGCTCAGCCTAGGGGCTGCATGGTAGGTAATCCACCTCTGCCTTTAACCATTTAGCTTTTTGACTAGTTTAAATTATATATTCAGTGCAACCAAATGTTTTCTCGCATATTATTTGGGAACTCAGCCTTCCTCAGACAAAGGAGATCATGTTTTCAACACAGTGCATCTGAAGTCAGGGAAACATAATATAATCTGTCATTTTCAATACTATTGCTTGATGCCACAAATGATATCAATGTCGTAGCAGTGATATTGCTTTCAGAGAATAATATTTCTTATTCTTTTTTATAACTGAAAATGTTCAAACTAGCTGTCATTATCTTCAGTTAGAAGTTACAAAAGCAATCATATTGCAGTCACATTTTGTCAACACTAAAGTTAATGCTGGCAAATTACAATTCTATTTAAGGATTGTAAAGAAATGAATTCACTCAAAGAAGAATCGATGGATATGTCTCATCCTATACTAATGTGAGTGTAGAGTTTGAGTTTTATATTAAGGAGTTGTTAACAGATGTCAAAGTTCTTGCAGTAAGTAGAAACCACTTAAGAATTCTGATGGACTGGATGAGTGTCAGAGTTTGAGGATTGAAGGTGTGGAGTGGTAGAGCGAGGCAGTATGCTACCGTTGATTGTGAGAGGCCTGTTCTATGCTGAACTGTCTTTAGCTGATTTCAAACCCATCTTGCCAATTTTCAAGGTCTGTTTTTTCCAGTTGATGGTGAGAAGGGAGACTGGGCTGGGGGAGATGGCAGTGTTGCTGGGAAGGAAGTGGTTAAATGGTAGAAATTACTTTTGGATCGCTGCTAGATCAGTTCTAAGCATTTCCAATTTGCCTTGTTTGTATGGTGTAACTGCTCTGCCAAAATATATCTTCTACTCATTTCACATGGTAGCCCATGACTGTGTTACATGGATTCTGTGTCTTGCAACAAATTTCCTTGTAATGTGTCATTTTAGTTTTCCTGTATCACTCAAGTGTGGCATATAGGTGCTGTGGGTGAAGAAAAAGGATGGAAAAACATTTTACTTATGATACTTGAATTCAGTTTTGAGCTTTCCATTTTTGCCAAGCTTGTTGATTACTCTTTAATAATCTGCTCATCCCTGGTGTATTCTATTCCATCGAAAGCACAGTTTCCTTTCTGATCAATGTTTTCCCAATGCTGACTCAGAGATCATTTTATTTTCAGAAATTTACAATAACTATGGTATTTATTTTCACTTTCTGTTTTCTGTGCATAATAGCTTTCAGCTCAGACTCTGATTGCCAGTCTAATTGACAACCACTTGATTCTTTAAGGAATGGGTGTTATGGAAGGAAACATATCGATTGCAGCA
Organism: Narcine bancroftii; assembly: GCF_036971445.1. Lineage (NCBI taxonomy): Eukaryota > Metazoa > Chordata > Chondrichthyes > Torpediniformes > Narcinidae > Narcine > Narcine bancroftii. Next base: position 253,274,245 of record NC_091472.1, read on the forward strand.
TTTATTGTGCCTTTCTGTCCAAATCTAAACAAGGCCATCTTACAGTGATGGGCAAAAAAGGCTCATCAGCCAATTATTGTATCCCCATTGACAGCTAGCACAGGAGACATTGGAAACAGGCTGTAATAGTCCCTTATTTTTTTCACTTGCACGGAAGTTACATGAATTACCTTGTCTTGCGATGTAGTGAAAGGCAAAGCCTGGGGCACTTTAATCGCAGGAGACAACCCCCGACTAACCTGTGTCATGACTTGCAGAATGACTTCAAAACTTGTTCCTTAGTTCTCCCTGCTCATTGACAGCATTCAAAGTGACTGCAGCTGTCAGTGTTCAGGCAGCTAGCTCATTATAGGCGCCCTGAAGTGATTACACCAATGTCAGCAGGTCTGTTTTGAGATGCATGCATGGATTCATTGGTCAAGATGGCATATCAGTCCGTTGTTTTTTCTGAATCTCATCCGGAGAGATGGAACACAGCAACATGATGATGCAGTCACTGTACATATAGAAAGGATCTGCCACCTCACAGATGCTAGTTGAGTTGCATCGTGTGCACAGTAAGTATGGAGAATTAGTAATAAGTTCAGAAATAATGAAAGCTTCAAGACTTTGAAACACTTATGGCTTTGGCACTTAAAAGGGAAATGGAATATTTAATACTGCAATCTTATAAATAGCTTCCTTTCTTTGGGAAGTAAATGAGTCATGTGAGTTTGTAACACAATAATGTGATCTTACATGTGGCATAATCACACATGGAGGAGTTGCAATATTTCAATAAAGGAGTTAGTACACATTCTAAACCCTTTGTGTATCATAGATTTTGTTATACAGTACTTATCAAACCAACAATAATGATCTTTTCTTTGGCTTGGCTTCGCGGACGAAGATTTATGGAGGGGGTAAAAAGTCCACGTCAGCTGCAGGCTCGTTTGTGGCTGACAAGTCCGATGCGGGACAGGCAGACACGATTGCAGCGGTTGCAAGGGAAAATTGGTTGGTTGGGGTTGGGTGTTGGGTTTTTCCTCCTTTGCCTTTTGTCAGTGAGGTGGGCTCTGCGGTCTTCTTCAAAGGAGGTTGCTGCCCGCCAAACTGTGAGGCACCAAGATGCACGGTTTGAGGCGTTATCAGCCCACTGGCGGTGGTCAATGTGGCAGGCACCAAGAGATTTCTTTAGGCAGTCCTTGTACCTTTTCTTTGGTGCGCCTCTGTCACGGTGGCCAGTGGAGAGCTCGCCATATAACACGATCTTGGGAAATGATACTCAAAACTCTAATCACCTCCCAGTACACACTGCTTAGGAGGAAACAAATGACTTGGAGGAAAACTGTGTCAGCTCTCCAAAGTTGATGAAAGATGATTCTGCCATTATTAGTAAGCCTCGCAGAAATATAACAGTGAGTGTGCAAGACTACCCTCAGCCAATGCCAATTAATAAGCAGTAATCCTCAGTAAAACATGAGACAAAAGAGTAAAAACTCAATAGGATATTGTAGATATGTTTTTGGGAGATAAATTGGGAAAAATCTGTTAGAGTAAGTCACGTACAAACACTTTAAAACAGATCTTATTTGAAATACTGGAGCTCTGCTAATGCTAGACATATCGAGGTCACAGCTTTTGCAAGAGCTTTGAGGAGTGCTCAATAGACTTCACTAATGGATTGTCATTTACAAAAGGCAACAGGTCAAAGAGCATGTCGGAGCCGCTTCTGTCTGGAAGACCACTTGCTGTTCTAAGAGGGTCATGTGGTTTTGCAAGCAGAGAGAGTCAAAGAGGCTTTCTCTCAGGGAGACACAGGGAGAGGGAGACACAGAGATCACTTGTACAGTATTACAGACAGCAGACAGCAGCTGGGACTGGAACAGGACAAGCTGGCAAGCTTATGGAAAGTCCCCTTTTGGAAGATGGCCTGGTCAAAGTCCTTGTGGATCATGCAAGAGGAGAAGGCTGGCTGTCTAATGTTTCACTTGGAATAAGAGAAACGAAAAGGAACTCTGTGGTTATCATCTGGAGAACCCTGAAGGGGCAAGTTACATCAGCAAGACACTGAAGTGGCTGATGGAAGTCGATCATTTGTGGATGTCCTAGAACAACAGATCTCTCTCTGAAAACTGACAAGAATCTTCCTGAGTGGTAACCATTTACCTTTCAAGCACCAAAGCCTGGTGAACTTTATAAATGTTAAATTCTGTGCACAATATAAGATTCGCCTGCAACCAGTGAACTTGGAGGAATGAGAAGTGAGATTGGACTGTGAACCAAAGAACTTTTTTGAACTTACACATACATTACATACATGTGCACTTAGAATGAGAAGGGAGTTAAGTTAGGTTAAGTAAGTCAATAGTGATAAGTTAAAGTTTGATTCTATTTTCATGTTTAAAGATAATTAAAAGCAACTTTTGTTTAAATAACCATTTGTCTTGGTGAATATTTATTGCTGCTGGGTTTTTGGGTCCTCTGGACTCGTAACAATATAATAGAGCAGAAATAACACCCAGCATAATTGTCTAGGTAAGAATCAGAACTAACGGTGGGATAAGCACAGACGGTATACAGCATAAGGGGTTTCCACAGTGTTTGGAGAAAGAATGGAGATGTTCTTCATTGTTAGAAGTCAAGTTTCATGCTGAAAATGAGGTAGGACAGAATACTATAATAAGACTATGTGAAAAGGCTCTCTATTAACAGGAGACTTGTGCTTGGCAATGATGTAATTCCACAAAAAGTCAGAGATGTGTCCATTCATGGAAGCAAAGGAATGCTGGATGATTACAACAATCTACCATAAGTTAAAATAGAATTACAAGTTTGCCATTTGGTAGGATAAACAATCAATGAATATTTTATCATATTTGGCATTTGAGCATTTATTAAAACATTGCAAAGTTAATGACTTCTCAAATAATGCATTGTGTGTGTGTGTGTGTGTGCATGTGTGTGTGCGTGTGTGTGCGTGTGTGTGTGCGTGTGTGTGCGTGTGTGTGTGCGTGTGTGTGTGTGTGTGTGCCTGTGTGTGTGCCTGTGTGTGTGCCTGTGTGTGTGCCTGTGCATGTGTGCATGCGCGCGCGTGTGTGCTGCGTGTGTGTGTGCGCATGTGTGTGTGTGTGCGTGTGTGTGTATGTGTCTGTGTGTGTGCATGTGTGCATGCGTGCATGCGTGCGTGCGTGCGTGCGTGCGTGCGTGTGTGCGTGTGTGCGTGTGTGTGCGTGTGTGTGTGTGTGTGTGTGTGTGTGTGTGTATTGTGCATGTCTTTTAAACAACAAATAGATTCCAGTCCAAATTGCTGAGTACACAGAATCTTACATTCCATCTTATAAAATTTCAAGATGATGGGGCTGTTTTGGAAAAAGTATAGCACTGACTATGAACGTGACTGCAACAGAAAGTCAGAATACAGCAGTTAAGTTTGGATTCCCCAACCAAGGTTCACGTTACAAAATGCAAGTGGTGTGAGATTGTGGAACAGATGCAATGAAGCCCTTCAACACATCAATCATTTTATTTTAAGGTTCATAGCACCATACAAGTCAGAAGAAAGAAAATATTGTGGTGGCGTGTAAATCAAAGCCTGAATTGAAGCAGTGCTTCTCATGCTATTATTTTACAGGCTGAAAATTCTTCAACCAGAAAAATAAAAAGATGGAATCAGCATCGCTTTGAAGAATAGCAGGGATTTAGGATTGGACATTATCAACATGATTAGATAATGTGGTGACTATAATGTAACCTTCAACCAGTTACTAATATTGCAAGATTTTGATACAGAATTCACATAATTAAATTTTCACCATGATAAATTGTTTGCATGTGTATGTTTAAGTCAATGTAGAGGGTTAATATTTGTCATAAACAGACATTATAATCTTTACTCTGATACAGCAATTCCACATGCAGCCAAGTCCTCATTGAAAAATTTCCAGTTGCAATTGGACTAGTCCTTACAAAGCACAAATCATTGCCTATGTAACCTGGAGATCTATTTATTGCCACTACTACTGAGGAAGACAACTGTGGTATTTTAGTGCAGATGAGATTCTCAAATGATGACCCCTTTGCCATAAGATTAACACTTTAATTCAACAGGAACTATCTATCTAGGATTGAAAGTGGATGCCAATGTGTAATAATTGAGGTGCAAACAATCATTCATGATGAGATGTGGACTAAAACAAAATGAAGACAGTAAAAGAGGTGCTAGCTCTCATTTATAGAGTGCAACCCATTTTGTTGGAAGATCATTCATCCAATATAGCACTCGTAAACCCATCTTAGCCATTCTAAATTCACAATCAACAATGCTGATCATGGCCACTTCTGAAATGCAGAGGTGGTAATCTTGTGATAGAGGTCAAGTTTGGGGGGACATGGCAAGATGGCGTAGGGAACAGACGTGCCTTCCAGACCTCTCCTGACTCTGATTTATTGTTTTGTCTTTAAGTGCCCGTTAAAGTTCTTTTAAAAGTTTATAAATAATAAGAGGTGCTGGATTAATACCTAATGGTTTATATGCAAAAAAAAGGAAAAAGAAAACATCAACAGACTGTTAAAAAACTACATTTTCCGAAATTATCTGAACCTACTTGTTTACAAGAAGCCAGGATTCAGCGTAGAATGGATCCAGAAGAAGACGTACAGAATTTGGCATTGAAACTCCATTTTAAACTGGTAAGGCTCTCTGAAGGTCGCATTCAGCAGCTTTCAGAACAAAGAGTTGGTCGGGTGCCAGTATTTCACACAACGGCCACTGTGAGTGCTGTTACTGAGACTTTGACAGTTGAATCAGCTGGGGCGCCACCAGCTGGAGAGTTAAAGAGCTGTCATTCGACTGCTACAGTGGTGGCGCTGCAAAATGCATCTTCAATTACAACGGTTTTTCCAGACATCGATTCAGTGAAGATGATTAAAGAGATTTGGCTTAAAGATAACCCTAATCTTCAGTCTCCTGGCATTGCTGGGGGAACTTTGAGAGGGATTTTTATACGAAGTCAAACTGCTAGAAAGGATACTAAATTAAGGGAAGGGACAGAAGATCCCGTGGTCTCTAAGGAACAGCAAGACCCCATTATGCCTGAATCTACTTCTGTTGAAATGTTTGTTAAGGATCTTGAAGATAAGATATATTCTGTATTGAGTCACTTAGCTAATTTTGTGAATCTGTTTATTTCCAAGATTAATGCGATGGCGGAAGTCATTAATGGAGCTTTTAAGCTTGAAACTATTGAAAGATTTGAAATGTGTGATCAAGGTTTAGTCGATGCACAGGATCAACTGCAAGATGAAAATAGAATAATTGAAACATTGCAGATCCAAAATAAAAATTTAGCAAAAAAGGTTGATTATTTGGAGAATCAATCTAGACGGAACAACGTGAAAATTGTTGGTTTGCCAGAAGGCATAGAAGGACCAGATCCAAGAAAATTTTTTACTGAATGGATTCCACGAGTGTTAGGACAGGATAAATTCCCTGAAGGTTTAATACTGGAACATGCTCATAGAGTTTTAAGAAGAAAATCTTTTTCAGGACAGAATCCAAGACCTGTTCTGATCCGTTGTTTCAACTATTGTGACAGAGAGACAATTTTACGTACGGCTATTAGAAATGCCCAGCAAAATAGATCTCCTTTGATGGTTCAGAATAATCCTGTTTTCTTCTATCAAGATTTGAGTCAAGAAATTATGTTTCAACGACGCGAATTTAATTCTGTGAAAGAACGGTTGTGGAAAAAAAGACATAAGGCAACATTCAGGTACTGAAGATTTTTCAGGATGGAAATCAGCCAAAATTCTTTGACAATCCTAAAGAGGTTATGGCAATCATGCAGTTTCAGGAACGATGTAGTCCTTCAAGGTCTCCAAAGAGAGTAGAGATGTAAGGTGGGATCCAGATTTTTAAAAGAAATGGAAGCAATGGTGACTGAAGTGGTAACATTGATTTAAAAAAATAAATTTTTTATCTTTTTTTTGAGAAGAGTTTAAATAGTTTAAATAATGATGATGGTTTAATGAAATGGGAGTTGGGAGAGGGAACTGGGTGGGCACTAGTTTCCAGAAGTCATCAGCTACCTGTGAGTTATCTCACACCCAATATTTTGGGGGAGTTACCGCTTTGGGCAGTTTAAACAGGAGGAGGTAGTCATGACCTCCGACCTGTTTTTTTTTCTTTTTAATTTTTGGGTTAAGAAGTGAAGGTTTTTTTTATTATTTTTTTTAAAAAATAATTTCTTTTAACTCTTTTTGTTTTCTGATTGTAATTGAGCGGGAATTAGGAGGGTTTTTTTCTCTTCTTTTTTCTCTCTCTTTTTTTGGGGGGGGTTCTCTTTTTTCTCTCTTTTTTAAGAGGATGATGTCACAGAAGATAATAAGTCAAAAATTGAGGATGTTGAATTAGATGAAGAGGAAGATGAGGGGAAAGGTGATAAGAAGAAAAAGAAGAAAACCAAGTACAAATACATTGAGGGAGAAGAGTTTAATAAAATTAAGTTAATTTCGATAGAGAATTTTGAAGATGTTATAAATGAAGAATATGGAGAATTTTATAAGAGTTTGAACTTTTTTTTTCTTTTTTATATAAGGGGAGGGGAAGGGAATAAAAAGTTTATCTGGTTGTTTTTCTAAGGGATGTTTTTGTTCTCTCAATGAATTATAAAGGAAACTTGGTATTAATGGAAATTCTGTATTTATGTATTATTAATTATGATTTTTGTGTATAACAGATATGTGGTTGATATATGATTTTAATATTTGAACTTAGTTTTAAAGTGGATTTCATTTGTTAAATATATGTATTTTTTTTTTCTTTGGCTTGGCTTCGCGGACGAAGATTTATGGAGGGGGTAAAAGTCCACGTCAGCTGCAGGCTCGTTTGTGGCTGACAAGTCCGATGCGGGACAGGCAGACACGGTTGCAGCGGCTGCAGGGGAAAATTGGTTGGTTGGGGTTGGGTGTTGGGTTTTTCCTCCTTTACCTTTTGTCAGTGAGGTGGGATCTGCGGTCTTCTTCAAAGGAGGTTGCTGCCCGCCAAACTGTGAGGCGCCAAGATGCACGGTTTGAGGCGATATCAGCCCACTGGCGGTGGTCAATGTGGCAGGCACCAAGAGATTTCTTTAGGCAGTCCTTGTACCTTTTCTTTGGTGCACCTCTGTCACGGTGGCCAGTGGAGAGCTCGCCATATAACACGATCTTGGGAAGGCGATGGTCCTCCATTCTGGAGACGTGACCCACCCAGCGCAGCTGGATCTTCAGCAGCGTGGACTCGATGCTGTCGACCTCTGCCATCTCGAGTACTTCGACGTTAGGGATGAAAGCGCTCCAATGGATGTTGAGGATGGAGCGGAGACAACGCTGGTGGAAGCGTTCTAGGAGCCGTAGGTGATGCCAGTAGAGGACCCATGATTCGGAGCCAAACAGGAGTGTGGGTATGACAACGGCTCTGTATACGCTTATCTTTGTGAGGTTTTTCAGTTGGTTGTTTTTCCAGACTCTTTTGTGTAGTCTTCCAAAGGCGCTATTTGCCTTGGCGAGTCTGTTGTCTATCTCATTGTCGATCCTTGCATCTGATGAAATGGTGCAGCCGAGATAGGTAAACTGGTTGACCGTTTTGAGTTTTGCGTGACCGATGGAGATGTGGGGGGGCTGGTAGTCATGGTGGAGAGCTGGCTGATGGAGGACCTCAGTTTTCTTCAGGCTGACTTCCAGGCCAAACATTTTGGCAGTTTCAGCAAAGCTGGACGTCAAGCGCTGAAGAGCTGGATCTGAATGGGCAACTAAAGCGGCATCGTCTGCAAAGAGTAGTTCACGGACAAGTTTCTCTTGTGTCTTGGTGTGAGCTTGCAGGCGCCTCAGATTGAAGAGACTGCCATCCGTGCGGTACCGGATGTAAACAGCGTCTTCATTGTTGGGGTCTTTCATGGCTTGGTTCAGCATCATGCTGAAGAAGATTGAAAAGAGGGTTGGTGCGAGAACACAGCCTTGCTTCACGCCATTGTTAATGGAGAAGGGTTCAGAGAGCTCATTGCTGTATCTGACCCGACCTTGTTGGTTTTCGTGCAGTTTGATTTAAATATACGTTTAAGGGTATTATTTTAGTATTGATATTTTTTTTGTTGTTAAGTTTTATCTTTTTTTTGTAAGTGGGGTTTTTTCTATTTTATTTACAACATTGTTAATTAATTCTTCGGAGGGTTGGACTAATTTTAAATTAGACGATTAATGTTGTGTTATAATTATTGGGGGGGTTAATTTGTGTAGTTTAATGATGTAGTATTCTAATTTTTATTATCTTATTTTTTATTATTTCTTTAAATGTAATTTTTATTTTATTCATGTCATAAAATTTTAAATAAAGTTAAAAAAAAAGATAGAGGTCTAGTTTCAACAATCTAACAGAGTACAGAACTTAATTACCAGGTAATCTTGTTGATAGATGTCCCGTTTCAACAATCTAACAGGGAACAGAATTTAATTGCCAGGTAATCTTGTTAGAGCAGGGGAGGTTGGAACAAGAGGGCATAAGTTAAGGGTAAAGGGGCAAAACTTTAGGTGAAATATTAAAGGATGCATTTTCACTCAGAGAGTGGTGGCAGAATGGAATGATCTTCCAAAAGAGATAGTTGCGGCAGGGTCCCTTCTGTCATTTAAGAGAAGGTTGGTTGTGTACATGGATGTGAGGGGTTGGAGAGTTATGGGCGGAGAGCAGGAGGGGGAAGCTAGTGGAGTTGTTCAAGTGAACCGGCATGGACTTGAAGGGCCGACATGGCCTGTTTCCACGCTGTAAACAGTTATATGGTTATATGGTTAGTTATATGATAGAGGTCCAGTTTCAACAATCTAACAGAGTACAGAACTTAATTGCCAGGTAATCTTGTTGATAGAGGTCAAGTTTCAACAATCTAACAGGGTACAGAACTTAATTGCCAGGTAATCTTGTTGATAGAGGTCCAGTTTCAACAATCTAACAGGAGTACAGAACTTGATTTCCAGGTAAGTTTTACAAACATGGGGCTGGCCAGAGCAACTAGTTCAGAGAATAGGCAACAATTTTTTTTTATTAGAAACGCAACACAGCTTTCTAGTCCTTGATGACCAAATATTTTTAGATTAAGAAATGCAGCATGGTTTCAGGCTCTTCCGGATTATAAGCCTGTACCATCCAATTATACCCATGTGGCCCAATAACCTACTAAGTCCGCACATCTTTGGAATGTGGGAAGAAACCTGGAGGAAATCCCTGAGGTCATGGGGAGAATGTACAAACTCCTTATAGATAGTAGCAGCTCTGAACCTAGGTCACTGGCGCTGTAATAACTGTTCCACTTTAAAGTTCATGTCTTGTGCCACCACAATTCGCCTTGGCCTAGTTTAGGGCTCTTTTTTAACATAATTATCTTGAACATTATTCTTCCAAGATTCTTTTCTTTTGTTGTAAAACAATGGAATTCTACAAAACAAAACCTGTAGTTCTTGATTTCTTCAGGATTAGTGAATTCTGTGCCTGGTGAAGAAGCCCCCCCCCCTCCCCCCCCCCCCCCTCCTCCAAGAGACACACAAAGAGAAGTAATTATTTGTAAAAGTATCATCCAACATGAATTGCACTGCATGTGGGATTTCTCCCTGATTCCTGAGCCTGATTTGTTCTTCCCTTCAGTTATTGGCAGCTGGATTCTCTGGGAAGTAAAATATTTACTGTTTCAGGCATCAATGCTGAATGAAATGTACATCAGTGTGCAGGCTTCCGGATGTACATTTTAACAGTATATATTTAAAAGATTTAAAACACACTGGCGGCACTATGTCCTACTTATTTCTTAACAAATAGGAGTTAAAGGCTTTCTGATAGTGGAGGATCAGCTTCTCCCACCTCAGGAAACATTCACTAAAAAGGTATGGAGCATTAGAGAGGTGGTGTCTGTACCATTTTGTACATCTGGTAAATAGTGCATCAAATGAACTTGAAGAGAAAGGGAGATCTTACGAATATATGCTGACTTCTTAACTGAACATTATCGAACACAGCATATATGGTAACATTACACAAACAATGAAGTCATGACAATTATAACTATAGACTAAGCGATCAATTTGCCAAGCACCTGAGCTCACAATTGCTGCCATTTCAACTTCCCTTCACATTCCTACATTGACCTATCTGTCCTGGGTCTTCTCCACTGCTGAAATGAGGCCCCACAGGAACAACACCTTATATTCTATCTCGTCTGCTACTTGGTGTTGAATTTTCCAATTTCAGTTAACTCCTGTGTTTCCCTTATTCTCCTTCCAACGGACCTCAGTCCTCCCATTATTATCCATGTTCCCATATCCCCTCATCTGTTGCCCATCAATCCTCCTCCCTCTTCTAATTTCACCTGGCTACTACCCACACATTTTATCCACTGCAACCCCTCCCTCATCTGGTTCCATCTCCCCCATCATTTATTTTACCACCTTCTCAGATTCCAGCATGGATTGCCTCTGTTCCTGCTCGTCACCTTCCAGTAGCTGTCTCCAGCTTCACTCTCCCTTCCATCTGCCTGCTATTTTTTCCCTCTTAGTCTGCTTCCACCTTTCACCCAACTGCCTCTGGCTTCCAAATCCATTCCTACCTTTTCTCCACCCTCTGCCCCAGCTGGCTTCATCTGTCTGCCATCTTTCATTTCCCGTTGGTTCACCTTTCACCCTCCCCCTCTTTTTTACACCATCTATCTTCCCTCTCCATGTTCAGAACAGTTGCAGAGAGCTCACCTGAAATGTTGACAAGTCCTAGTCCCCCATAGATGAGGCTTGATTTGCTGGTTCCTCTTGTTTATTTGGTCCAGATAGCATTTTTCACTTCAGATTCCAGCATCTGTAGTCTCTTAACAATAATGATTTTATTGTCATCGTGGATCCATTCCAATTTGCCTACCACAGCAACAGGTCTATGGCAGATGCCTTCTCATTTGCTCTACACTAAAGCCTGGAACAACTAGGCAGCAAACATGTATACATCAAGATGCTCTTTATTAACTACAGTTCAGCTTTCAATACCATAATTCCCTCAAAACATTTCAGCAAGCTCCAAGACATGGGCCTCAATAGCTCCAGGTAATTGAATCCTGGATTTCCTCACCTCCAGATGTCAATCAGTGTGAATTGGCAAGAGGATCTCCTCCACAATCTCCATCAGCACCAGAGCATACCTAGGCCCCCTGCTCTACTCACTTTACACCTATGACTGTGGGACTCGGTACGGCAACAACACCATCTACTAATTTGCTGATGAAACTAGAGTAGTGGGCTAAGTAAAAAGGGTGCTGACTCACCATACAGGAAAGAGATTGAAAAATTGGTGGAATGGTGTACTATCAACAACTTCTCACTCCATGTCACCAAATCCAAAGAGCTAATTGCAGACTTTAGGAAAGGAAAACCAGAGGTGTATGATCCAGTGATCAGTTGGGTTTCAGAGGTAGAGGAGGTGAGCAAATTCAAATCTCAGAGGAACTTTCCTGGATTCAACATATTAATGTCATTGTGAAGAAAGCACATCAGCACCTCTACTTCCTTGGAAATTTGTGGAGGTTTGGTATGACATTGGAAACCTTGGCAAACCTCTACAAATGTGTCGTAGAAAGTGTGCTTACCGGCTGCATCATGGCCTTGTTTTGGGACACAGCCCAGTACATCACAGTCAAACCTCTCCCCACCTTGACATGGAATGCTGCTGTCAGAGAGGAAGAGCAAACATCAAGGATCCATGCCCTCCAGGACTGCTCTGTTCTTGCAGCTGCCATCAGGAAAGTGGTATGAGTGCCACAAGACTCCCACCACGAGTAAGAGATGTCACCCCCTTCACCATCAGACTCCTCAACAACAAACTCAATCAGAGACTCATTTAAAGAAGTTCTGTCTGGCCTGCAGGAAAAAGAATCTCAGGATCTTGTGTGATGTCATGTATGTACTCTGTCAATAAATTTGAACTTTGATTTGTACCCAATGACATGCCAAATCCCAGACTCCATTGAAAGTTGAGGTGTTGGTGTGCCTTCTTTACAATCGCCTCAAAGTGCTAGCTTCAGGAAAGGTCTTCTAAAATATGGGCTCCAAAAATTTGAAGATTACAACTCTCTCAGTCTCCTTCCTAGCAATGCAGATTGGTCCATGATCTCTCAGCCTCAACTTCCTAAATCACAATAGGCTCCTTGATCTTGGCAATGTTTGCTATCTTATTCATAGCACACCACTGCATTAATACAGCATTATCTGTGAAATCCCTTGCTTGTTATCAGATTTTCCATCCGAAATGATACAGGCAAATAAGGGTTTCAAATGTATTAGTTATACTCATTAAAAGTTCTGATACATTGCGATGTTCATTTAAAATGTTATTCACCATTGAAGACAGAATCACATTCGTAGGAAGACACGACATGTGGGGAGGACAAAACTGGCTTCCTTAAGCATTGCTTCTTGTTAAAGCTGCTTCCCGTACACCTTATACTGATAGATGAAATCATTATGGAGACAATAAAGATTTAATTCAGTGCACTGTTGTGTAAGTCTTTTGATGTATTTTATCATGTGATTTAATTTCTCTCACAGTATGAGACATAAAGCAGTTTAAATCTTCTATTAATCATTCTGCTGCATTCCTTCTCGGAAACGATGCAGTCTTTGCACACAGTGACTGCAGAACAGAAGAAAAATATACTTGCACAAACCAATTAAGTGTCTTTTTGATTTTGCCTTTCAGTCCATGCTCGATAGCCCTGATGGCATTTCGGTTGAGTTCAATATTGAGCATGTTGTGCTGTTCAAAACCTCTTTAATTCAAGTTGATGGCTGCATAGCCTGGATTTATCTCACAAGTCAGGCTCAAAATAATCATATCAGATACTCATTTTCTGCGAAAGTTTGAGGAAAACATTGTATACTTTCAAGCTGGACATTGCACAGAAGCAGGATTCTGATAATGAGGCAAGGAATTCACAGATAATGGTGTTTTAATGCATTATGTGTTATGAATTAGAAAGGTCTAGTTTACTCTTGTGTTGTCATGCATTGCTGCCTGTTAACAATTAATCCGTTCTGATATTAACATTACATCCACCGTGCATCATTGACATGCAAATACTGCTGTCCTATTCTACAAATACCGCAATTATCAAGAGATTGTTTTCTTATCGGCAATTCAGAATTAAGTTACAAAAGGATTCGAGCATTGTATTCTTACTCTATATTTTCAGTTTTTTTCGCAATGAAAGATTTTACTCTGCAACCAAGCATAAGAATAACCCAAATATTTCAGCTGCTAATTTTCCTTTTATTTTTGAGAATCAAATACTTACATGTGGCGTTACACGTTATGTCTTTGATAATGTGGCTCACAAAGGATTTTTTGACCCTTTTAAATTATGTTAAAAATAAAATTTTACTCTTTTTTTAAAAAACTTTATTTAAAAGATAAGTAAAAAGTACAATCTAAATATTCAAACAAATTTTACAAAGATTTATATATAAAAAACAAAACAAAATAAACATCAAAATAATAATTAAAAAAACAACCAAAAAACAAATAAAAAAAAACCCTTGCCCCCACCCCCCCAACCACCCACCCCTTCAGCTAGCTCCCTTAAGGGGAGCCAAAAATATAAATTATATATATTTTAAAAATATATAAATGTTAATAACAGTTCAAAATACATCTAATGGCATATATTTCAAATAGGGAGACCACTTATCAACAAAAAAATAGCTGTCATGTAAATTATAAGTAATTTTTCCATAATGATACAAGCTTTCAATTCATTATGCCAGCGTATTATATTAATTTTTACATAATCTTTCCAAGTAATAGCAAGACATTTACATACTACCAAAAACACCAAATGTACAAAAGCAATTTGAAGTTTATCCAAACCCATTCCCCTTAATGAATACAAATTTCCCAACAAAAAAATTGTTGGATCCAAAGGTAGTTTAAAATTATACAAGTTTTCCAAAACTATTTTAATTTCTTGCCAAAATGGTTGGAAGTACCAATACATAAACCATATCCAAAGCAAGAATATGAATTACTAAACCCATATTTTTAAAACTTTTCTGGGGTCAAATACAATTGATGTAAAAAATTATAATTGACCATACCATATCTTACATTAGTTAATTTAATTACATTGTCCTGACACATGTTCGCCCAATCATCTTCAGGAAAAGTAAACACTAAATCACTCTCCCATTTAAGTTTAGATTTTTCCCAATCTGACTTATCCATATTGTCTTGTAATAAATTATACATAACTGAAACATAACCTTTATTTGGTATAGTAGAAGTCAAAGATTCAAATTTCAACAAAGTAGGTAAATACATCTCTCTACCATAATTATCCTTTACCAAAGCCCTAAACTGATAATACACAAATAAAGAGTTTAAAGGTATTTCAAATTGTTCTCTCAAATGAATTTAAAAAAAGAAATTGTCCCTCTAGAAAACAATGGTGTATTGTCTTTATTCCTTTAGAATTCCAAATCTTTAAATAATTATTAAAAATTGAAAAAGGAATAAGCCAATTATTGTATCATGGAGGTAAAATTGTTAATTTATCTTTCGCCCCTAAAATTTTTATTTTTTCAATCCAAATCTTTAATAAATGTTTCAATATTGGCATATCATATTCCTGTAATAAAATCAAATTCCAACAGAATATAAATTCATGTATCTTCATTCTAGGTAGACATGATATCTCCACATTAGCCCAACTAGGAGGTTGATCCAAATCTATCAATCTACTAATAAACTTCAGCTGAGCTGCCTCATAATAATTTTGAAAATGTGGCAGTTGTAAGCCACCCAATGCATATTTCCAAGTAAGTTTGTGCAACGCTACTCGAGCTACCTTTCCACAAAAACTCTCGTGCTGCTTTATTCAAATCCTAAAAAAAAACTCTTTGAAAGCAAACAAGGTATTGATTGAAATAAATATTGAATTCGAGGAAAGATATTCATCTTAATACAATTAACACGTCCAATTAGAGTTAATGGAAGATCTTTCCATTTAGTTAAGTCTGCTTTAATCTGCCTCAATATAGGTAAATAATTTAATTGATATAATGATTGATAGTCATTATCCACAAACACACCTAAGTATTTAATTTTATTTGTCCATCTTAATTTTGTAATATTTTAAAATTCAGAATAATCTTCTACTCCAATTGGCAAAATTTCACTTTTATCCCAGTTAACTTTATATCCTGACAATTCTCCAAATTTCGATAAACACTCCTGTAACTGTTTCAACAATCTCTCAGGCTCTGTAAAATATATCAACACATCATCTGCAAATAGATTAATTTTATATTCTTCCTCCCTAATCCTCATCCCTCTACTGTCCTCATTTTGTCTAATAGCCTGTGCTAATGGTTCTACAGCCAATGCAAATAGGGCTGGTGACAATGGGCAGCCCTGATGAGTTGATTAAGTCAATTTAAAAGGTAAAGATGTCTGTCCATTTGTCACCACCCTAGCAATCGGATTCATATACAAGGCCTTAACCCAACCAATAAAGAAAGGGCCAAATTTAAATTTCTCTAATGCTTTAAATAAAAAGTCCCATTCAATCCTATCAAAAGCTTTTTCGGCATCTAATGCAACTACCATAGGATTATTAGGTTGCCGCTGATAAGCATTGATCAAAGTAAGCATTTGAAGTATATTATCTGAAGCATTTCTATTCTTAATAAAACCTGTTTGATCAATATGTACTAATTTAGGTAAATATTTAGCAAGTCTGTTAGCTAATACATTCACCATAATTTTATAGCCTACATTCAATAAAGAAATAGGTCTATATGAAGATACCTGTAAAGGATCTCTATCTTTCTTTGGAATAACAGTTATTAAAGCACTCGAACACATTTCCGGTAACTTCTGATCTTCAGTAACTTCCTCAAATATATTAGAAAATTCATCATAAAAAAAGTTTATAGAATTCCACAGAAAACCCATCATCTCCCGGGAACTTACCATTAGGCATTACCTGAATAGCTTCCTTGATTTCAAAATCTGTAAATGGAGATTCCAACTCCTGAATGTCTTTCTCATCTAGTACCGGTAATGTTAATTTAGATAAATAAGAATCAATAGAACCATTATCCTGCTTCCCCTCAGAAGTATATAATTTTTGATAAAATGAATAAAACTGTTCATTAATTTCCTAAGGCTTATAGGTTATTATTGAATTCTTATTAACAGCATTAATAGTCCGAGATGCCTGTTCAGCTTTCAATTGCCAGGCAAGTACCTTGTGAGCCCTATCCCCAATTCATAATAACGTTGTTTAGAACTATTAATTAAGCACTCAAACTGGTAATTTTGTAAAGTATTATAGCATAACTTTAACTTCATTGATAGGGCTTTTTTTTTTAATCTTCTGTTATATCTTTCTGAAAATCCTTCTCTAGTTCAGCAATCTGATCTTCCAACTGTAAACTTTCTGCCATATATTGTTTCTTAACTTTCGTAGAATAGCTAATGATCTGTCCCATCAAATAAGCTTTTAAAGCATCCCATACTACAAAATGACTCTCTACAGAATTAACATTTTCAGTCAAAAATAAAGAAATATGCTCTTTTACAAAGATAACAAACTCTGTTTCTTTCAATAACATTGCATTAAACCTCCATCTATATGTCGAACGTACTATCTCTGAACTTTCACAAGAGAAAATTAATAATGAATGATCTGATATAACTCTACTTTTATATTCAGTTTGCAGTACCCTACACTGAAGATGTGCTGATACCAAAAATAAATCAATTCTGGAAAACGAGTCATGCCTTGCGGAATAAAAAGTAAAATCTTTCTCTGTAGGATTAACTTTTCTCCAAATATCTACCAAATTTAAATCTTTCATGAATGCATTAAATTGTATTGCCATCTTTGACTTCCTTATACTTTTCAGATTTCTATCGAATAAAGGATCCAAAACACAATTGAAATCATCACTCACTAAAATATTCTCATTAGCCTGATTTAACAAGAGAAAAGCTTCCGAAATAAACCGCTCATCATCTGTATTGGGTGCATATAAATTAAGCAATGTCCAAAATTCCGCAAAAACTTTACAATTAACTCTTAAAACTCTACCAGAATTCCCGTCAGTAGATTCCATTTCAAATAGTAAGTCCTTATGAATTAAAATCACTACTCCTTTTGCTTTAGAATTAAAAGAAGAATAAAAAACTTGACCAACCCAGTCTCTTTTCAATTTCAAATGTTCTTTCTCAGTCAAATGTGTTTCTTGTAAAAAAGCAATATCAATTTTCATCTTTTTTATATACGTCAATACACTCTTTCTCTTTATTGGATTATTTAACCCCTGAACATTAAAAGTTGTGAAGTTCAATCTAGACATAATTTTAACTATTATTAAATACAAACACTAAAAAATTAAACTCTATAAAATAAAGCTCCACTTTATAATCCTTCTAAAATAAAAAAGGAGGGAAAAAAAGTCTCTTAAAAAAATCAAAACAAAAATAAAAAAAAACAACACATGCAAAAGAAAAACCACCCAAAGGCAGTATTACCCTAAAAAACTGGGTGTGGGAAACCCACTGGTGGCAGATGACTAACAAAGTTTTCAGTGTCATCCACCCCCATCCCCCAAAGCTGGATACATATTTATTATATAGATAAATGTGTTCAAATATAGTCCATATTTTCAATCCATTAACTCCACACCCAATGATTGCTCCAGATCTTCGATATCAAAAGGATTCTGTATTTCTTCTTTCTTTCTATTTTTTTCCATTCTTCCCATTCTTTCCATTTCCACTGCCATTTCCATTTCCATTTAATCTTTTAGGAGACAAAGGCAGAGAACGACCATTTCTTCTCAATTCCGGCAGAGAATTCCATCATGATCATTTTCAAAAAATTGAGATTGAAAGTTTCCATAAAAGACCTTCAAAATTGCAAGGTAATGAAAAGCCACTTTTTCGCCTCAGAACATCTTTAGCCGTGTTAAATTTTCGCCGTCTACAAATGACTTCCTGACTCAAATCAGCATAAAAAAGCACTCTGTTATTTTGAACCATTAATGGGGATTGATTTTGTTGTGCTTTTTGTACTACCATATGTAAAATAATTTCTCTATCCTGGTATTTTAAACAACGAATCAAAACTGCTCTCGGCAGTTGTCTTGGAAGCGGTTTTCTTCTCAGAGCTCTATGAGCCCTATCTAACTCCAAACCTTCTGGAAAGAACTCTTTACCCAAAACTTCTGGGATCCAGTGTTTAAAGAATTTTATAGGATCAGAGCCTTCAATATTTTCTGGAAGACCAACTATCTTCACATTATTTCTCCGACTCTAATTTTCCAAAGAATCAATCTTCTTCAATAAGTCTCTTTTTTGAATTCCCCAATCTACGAAAGATCCTTCCACTTTTTCTATTTTTGCTCTATTACGCTCCACTTAACTTTGACACTCAGAAAAAGCTATCTCAATTTTCTTAAAATTTTCTTGTACAGTATTAGCAAATTTCATACATCTCTTAATGTCACTTTTGACTACATTCATATCTTGCTTCATATTTGACATTTCTTCACATAAAGTATGCAGCTTCATTTTCACCTCCATAAGTCCTTGATTCAGTTGATCTGATATTTGTTTTGACATATTACCCATCTGATAGGCAAACCCTTCCAGAACTGTAAATACTGGATCCATTCCAGATTCCGATTCCACTTTTTGAGGTTTACCTTCATAGGTTGCTGACTCCCCCTGCTGGACGTATTCTGCAAAAGTAAGTAGTTCCTCTTCTTCCATCAGTGTCGATGCCTTGACAGTGCGGCTGTGGATCTGGACACCTGACGCCAGCAGCCCGACCTTTTTGGGGCACCGGCGTTTGAGCTCCCCTGCAGCCCACACCTTATCAAGGAACTACCGGACCCGTGACACTCCACGCTACTCCATGCATCCCCAGGCCACCCAGCAAGATTGCGGGGCCGCGGGTCTCTCTGTCGACCATGTTGTCCACGCGCAAGGTTTCACATGCGCGCGGATCGGCAGCGGCCGAACTCATCAGGGTGCTGGCGCCATCTTGCGGGAACAAGGTTGCCGCTGGTGTCAAGATCAGCCGAGGTGGGGTCCTCTGGGTCTTAGGAAATGCTGAAATCGACTCCAAGGATTCCGCTGTAAAGGTAGGCCTCGATTCTTCCGTACTTTTAAATGGCAATTTCTTTTGGATTTGAGCCTTAGATTTTTTTACATTAGTTGTCATAGTAATTTACTATTGTTTAAAAAATTAAAAATATTATTTGTAACTTTAAACAACTTAAAGTAGGGCGTTTAATGCTCTAGCTGGGAGAAGGTGGAATACACGTCTTGTCTTTACGCCATCTTGCCACACCCCCTCATAAAATTTTACTCTTATTGATGCACTGGTGTGTCTTCAAATTTCAGTGCTTTTTGACATTTTATGCTTTGCAGCTAACACTTGAGGAGCACAGCGTACATGGAAACTCTCCCAACCATGAATATTATCTTTGAACTCCCAATCATACCTTCAATCATGGATTAACCATCATGTGCAGTCTGCCGAAGTAAAACAAGAAAGTGAACAGACACTTTGGCTGAAGTTAACACATAAGTAGGAGATAATAGGTGGATAAGGGATGAAGGGTACAGCAGCAAGAAGTGGGAGGAGGAATGGCTCCATGAATGGAGAGGTATAAGGGGTGGAGAGCTGGAGGAAAGAAGAAAAAGGGAAAGGGAAGGGAGGGAGAACAGAGAATAGGCTAGTAAAAACCAGAGAAGTCGATATTAAGCCATCCGGTTGGAGAGTGGCCAGATGGGAAATCAATTTGCAGGTGGTCTCTGTGGGATAATAAATGAGTTAATTGACAGACTTGTGAGCATGGGAGTGGGGCATGGAAATGAAGTGGTTGGTTACTATGTGGACCAAGGAAAGATGCTCAGCAAAATAATCTCCAAGTCTGCACCCAGTCTCTCTGATGTAGAGAAGGCCACAAAGGCAGCTCTGGATGCAGTAGATAACTCCCTCGAACACACAGGTGAAGTGTTGATTCACTTAAAAGGACTGTTTGGGGCCCCGAATGGTGGTGAGGGTGGAAGCGTGTCACTCCCTGTGGCCCAGGGTGAGGTGGCAGGAAGGGAGATTGGTGAGGAGTGATGAGTGGTTGAGGGAGTCAGAGAGGGGGCAGTCCCTACAGAAGGCATAAATGGGAGGAGAAGGGAAGATGTGTCTAGTGATGGGATTCTGTTGTAGGTAGCAGAAATTACAGAAGATAATGTGTTGGATTCGGAGGCAAGTGGAATGGTAGGTAAGGACAAGAGGTGTGTTGGTTACAACTGGGGGAAGAAGGGACCAGGGAGGATCAGTTGGAAATGGAGGAGATGTGAATAAGGGCTGAGTTGATGATGGTGGAGGGGAAGTCATACTTATGGATGAAGGTGGACATTTCAGATGATCTGGACTGGAAGACTTCATCTTGGAAACAAATGTGGCAAAGATGGAAAAATTGTGAGAAAGGACCAGAATCCTTTCATGGGACTGGGTGTGAAGAAATGTAGTCAAGGTAGTTGTGGGAGTTAGTGGTTTGTAAAATATGTCTGTGGAATCCTTATATCTGGAGATGGAGACAGAGAGATCAAGAAAGGGAAGAGCATGCCTGAGATGGACCAGGTAAATTTGAGATCAGGGTTGAAGTTGGCAACTAAGCGAATGAAGTTGATGGGCTCATCATGAGTGCATGAGGCAGCCCTGATGTAGTCGTCAATGTGGCAGAGGAAGAGTTAAGGGGTCTTGCCTGTGTATGCTTACAACATGGATTGTTCCACAAAGTCTTTAAACAGAAAGGCATAGCTTGGACCCATCCCCACTTCTTTGATTTGAAGAAAATGGGATGAGTCAAAGGAGAAGTTATTAAGAGCAAGAAAAATTTCTGACAGGTGGAGGAGGGTGGTCCTGAAGGCTGACTGGTTAGATCTCTTGTCAAGAAAGAAACAAAGGGCATTGAGATGTTCTGCATGGGGAATAGAGGTATAAAGAGTCAAGAAACTTCAAACTCTAGGCCTCTGTACTCCCCTCTGCATCTGGATCCTTGTCTTTCTCATCAGAAGACCACAGTCAGCATGAATTGGAAACAATGTCTCCTCCTCACTGATGATCAACACAGGTGCACCACAAGGATGCGTGCATAGCCCACTGCTCTACTCGTTATACACCATGACTGTGTGGCCAATCACAATTCCAATGCTATTTACAAGTTTGCTGATGACATCACAATTGTCGAAAGAATCACAAATGGCAATATGGAAGTGTACAGGAGGAAACTAGATCAGCTCGTTGAATGGTGTAATGACAACAACCTTGTGCTCAACATCAGCAAAACCAAGGAGATGATTGTGGAACACGACCCAGTCCTTACTGAGGGCTCAGTAGTGGAGAGAGTCAAGAACTTTAAATTCTTGGGTGTCAACTTCTCCAAGGATCTGTCCTGATACCTCCATATTGATGCAATCACAAAGAAGGATCACCAGCAGCTATACTTTGTAAGGTGTCTGAGGAGATTCCTTATGTCTCTGAAAACTCTCAAAAGCTTCTACAGGTGTACTGTGGAGAGCATTTCTGGCTGGTTGCATCACTGTCTTGTATGAAACAAGAATAAACTCCAGAGGGTTGTTAATTCACCCTGCGACATCAGAGGCACCAGACTTCACTCCATTGAGGAGTGTTGTTTACTTCACTACATGAGGCGGTGTCTTTAAAAAGCAATCTCTATCCTCAAAGATCTCCACTATCAAGGCCACATCCTATTGGGAAAAAGGAACAGGAGCCTAAAGACGAGCATTCAACAGCACAGGGACAGCTTCTTCCCCATTGACATCAGATTCCTGATTAACTTTTTGTGCACTATTTTAGTTTTAGTGATGTCATAAGATGGCTATAACATGATGTTTGCTCTCTGATGCTGCCACAAAACACTGAATTTCATGACTTGTTCAGGACAATAAATCCTGATTGGGATTGGATGTGCATAGTGAAAATGAGGTGGTCAAGTTCAGGGATTTGGAAGTCATTGATGTAAGGTATTGTAGATTTAGATGGGGATTGATTGCACCGGGGATTGTAGGTAAAACCAGGTAAAACATACAATTTGTTGGGGCAAGAGCAAGTGGAAACAATGGGATTGGAGGCCATTGGAGGGAAGTGACCAGAAGTGATAAGGTTGGAGATGATGTTAGAGAGTGTCTTGATGTGCAATGGTGGAGTCCTGTGGAAGGGATAATTAGGAGGAGATGTCAGAGCCGTTGTCTGGCCTTGGCATTTATCTTCTTGATTCAAGTATTTGAGAATACAATGACCATGCTGAAGTGCCAGTTGATGAAGTAGACAAAGACGATGTGGTCAAACAATAATCATGGCTTTTATTAGCAGAAACTCATGGTACAATAATGAAAGACAATAGATGCATATATAGTTATATCCAAGGGGAGTGTCCTTAACAGTAGAGATAATGCACAGCCAATGTTAGTACAGCAAGGCTCGCCAGAGTGGAGGGGGAGACAGGCAGCTTGGCAGACATTCACCACAGTCTCCCCCCGGCAGAAGAAGGGTTAAAATCAAAACGACAGCTGCTAGGAAAGACTGAAGCAAGTGATACATGGATACCAAGTTTGGCCTTGAGATACTCTAACAGCCAAAATTTGCCAGTATCTAGCAAGCAATTGAAATATAATTAGATGTTTTATGAATATGTCAGCCTATCAGGTTGTTTACGAATTCTGGTGCTTCGTCGCAAAACAGGTGGCTCCTTTGCAACCTTGGGAACTGGTACAGGTACTGGGTCAGTAGTGTGGGAAGGACTGGCTTCTGGACCTGCTCCAGAATCGCCAGCGTGAGGCAGTGGAGCCTCAGCATGGCCATCTGAAAGCTGACTAGTGGTCACAGGCTGGGGTGGGGGGGGTGGGGGGGTGAGCCCAATCTCTCAGGCTCACTCTGAGTAGGGGTGCGAGGAAAGGGCGAACCAGGCAAGCCAGATCTCTCAGGGGTACAGCATCAGTACTCCCGTCTGGGAATCTAACATGTGCGTAGTTGGGGTTAGTATGCAGTAGCTGAACTGGTTGGACTAGGGGGTCTGTTTTACGCATCCGAGCGTGGCCCTTCAGCAGCACGGTTCCAGGCTCAGATAAACAGGCTGGCCAGTCCATCACAGTTCCTGATTTCCAAGGAAAGGCAAACATATGTTCATGAGGTGTTTGATTTGTTGCAGTACACAATAAAAACCGAATAGAATGTAGTGCCTCAGGCAGCACCTCCTGCCACTGGGTTACAGAGTAACCATGTGTTTTTAAAGCAAGATTAACAGTCTTCCAGACTGTAGCATTAGCCCTTTCAACCTGCCAATTGCCCTGTGGGTTATAGCTCGTGGTACAGCTGGTGGCAATTCCTTTTCGTAGCAGGGTTCGGCGCCGTTCAGTGCTCATGAATGCTGAGCTTCTCTTGGTATGAATGTAATTGGGAAAACCAAAAATGCTGAAAATTCTGTCAAGTGATTTAATGACAGACGCTGACGAAACATCAGGGCAGGGTATCGAAAAGGGAAACCTGGAATATTCATCAATAACAGTAAGGAAATATACATTTTTGTTGTTGGAAGGTAATGGCCCTTTAAAATCTAAGCTAATCCTCTCAAAAGGTCGGGTTGCCTTGATGAGAGTGGCCTCTGGAGCTTTGAAGTATTTCGGTTTGCATTCTGCACAAACAGGACACCTTTGAGTTAGTTCCCTGACTTCTTCCAGAGAGTAAGGAAGGTTGTTAGCCCTTATGTAGTGGAAGAATCTCATGACTCCTGGGTGGCACAGTCTGCAATGGATCTCTTTTAGCCCCTCCAGCTGAGCACCAGCAGCAGATCGTGACAATGCGTCAGAGGGATCATTTAACCTGCCCGGTCTGTACTGGATCTCATAACTATAAGCTGAGAGTTCTATTCCCCAGCGTGCCATCTTATCGTTCTTGATTTTATTTTTGTGTTTAGTACTGAACATGTAGGCTACAGATTTCTGATCAGTGACAAGAGTAAATTTTCAACCGGCTAGAAAGTGTCTCCAGTAGCGAACAGCTTCAATAATAGCCTGGGCTTCTTTTTCAATGGCAGGATGTTTAAGTTCAGGTTCGCATAACGTGCAGGAGAAGAATACCACAGGTCTGCCCTTTTGATTAAGGGTTCCTTCCAAGCCACAATCTGAGGCATCAGTTTCCACTTGGAATGGGACATCCTCGTCAATGGACGAGAGTGCAGCTTTGGCAATATCAGCTTTAATTCTCTCGAAAGCCTTCAAGGCCATTGGAGAGAGAGGAAAAGATTTAGTGTCAAACAGAGGGCTTGCCTTCGTGGCGTAGTCCCGAACCCATTTGCAGTGGTAGGAAAAGAATCCCATAGACCTTTTAAGGGCTTTTGCTGAGTCTGGGGGTGGTAACTTCTTAAGGGAGGGCCATTCTTTCCGGGTCGGGGCGGATTTCACCCTTGCAGACAGTGTAGCCCACAATGCGTAGATCTGTTGCATTGAACACACATTTGCCCTCGTTAAATGTAAGGTTGAGTTCCTTAGCTGTTGCTAAAAATTTCTTTAAGTTGTTGTCGTGCTCAGCCTGTGTTTTTCCACAGCTAGTGACATTACCCAGATAGGGAAACGTACCCTGTAACTCATACATCCTAACAATCTTATCCATTTCCCTCTGAAACACTGACACACCATTAGTGACTCCATAAGGTATCCTTTTAAACTGGTATAACCCCCTAACAGCTTCAAAGGCTGAAAAGGGTCATTCCTTTTTTTTAATGGGGATTTGATGGTAAACTGCTTTGAGGTCGATAGTGGAGTACACTTTGAATTGTGCTATCTGATTAACCATTTCATTGATGCATGGCAAGGGGTAGGCATCCAGGTTAGTGTAACGGTTGATTGTCTGGCTGTAGTCAATAGCCAGTCGTCTCTTAGTGTGATTTTTCACAACTACCACCTGGGCTCACCACGGACTCTTACTAGGTTCAATTACTCCCTCTTTAAGCAATCTCTGGGTCTCAGCTTTGATAAACTCATGATCCTCTTTGCTGTAAGAACAGCTCTTAGTGGCAATCGGCCGACAGTTGGGGGATAAATCACTGAAAAGGGAGGGAACAAAGCATAAGAAAGTATTTGATTGTTTAAGAAACTAAAAATTGATGTGGTTTTTTTTGTAAAGTTTATTCAGTAGATAAGGAATATTTGAAATTTAAATGTGAATGGGATGGATAAGTTTTTTTTAATATTTTTTCTTTATCTTTAAGGTGAAAGGAGTGGTAATTCTGGTGTATATTATTTTGCTATTTTAGTTATAGAACGAAGGGAATAATGGTGAAAGTTATAAATTGAATTGTACAATTCTTAATGAGGTTTGAATTTTGTTTGTGGTTTATGCTCCATTTGTTGAAGATATAGATTTTGTTGTAGATGTGTTTTTATTATTTGGATATCTGAATTTAAACGTAATGATTGGGGATACTTAAATGTGGTATTGGAGCTTTTATTGGATATCTATTCAAGAGTAAAAGGGAAAAATGGTGGAAGAGTACTAAAATTGAATTGTACAATGCTTAATGAGGTTTGAATTTTGTTTTAAGATGGTGGTTTATGTGACTAATATGATGATAGATGTGAACTTAGTTGATATTTGGTGAATGTTTATCTCTATAGAGAAAGTTTTTTTTTCATTTTTTTTCATGCTACAATTTTTTGTAAGAATTGATTATTGTTTAAGAATTTTTGATAGATAATGTTACTAACTTTACTAATTTTTTATATTAAGTTTGAGTTAAATATATGTTTCATTTTAACCCTGTTTGTTAAATATATGCATTTAAGTTTGATTTAAATATGTTTTTTAAGTCTGATATTTTAGTTTTAATTACTTTTCTTTTTGTTAGTATTTTAATCGGTTATGTTTTTGTTTTTTTTTGTAAGTGGGTTTTTTTCTCACATATATTATTAACTTTATTAATTCTTCACTCTTTATTTTGGGGGGGAAAGGGGGGGTTGGACTAATTTGAGTTGGGTTATTAATGTGTAATAATTATTGGGGAGGGTATAGTTTATTTAGATTACGGATACTGTATTGTAATTTTATTATTTTATTCTTAATTTTTTTTTAATGTAATCCTATATGTTATTCATGTTATAAAATCTTAAATAAAGTTTAAAAAAAAAGAAAAGGGTGGGAACTTTGATCTTTAATGCATCAGACCGCAGTAAGTAGTGCAAGGGATGATAGGTGTAGGTAGTGCCCCACCAAAATTTAACACTACACTGTTCATCTGAGATTGAATATCTAACCTCAGTACCACAGGAGCGCAGATCTCCAGCATAATAAAGAACCACACATCAGCCAGGCAATGTCCCTGCAAATTTAAAGTAACTTTACACATGCTCCGTACAGTTTTTGTAAGTTCACTACAAGCCATCGATATCTTTCAGTTCGCTGGATATCTCCACAAATTTAAGGCTCTGTCAACTCTCTTGTGGATGTAGCTGTCAGCATTCCCCTAGTCAATTAGACAATCAAGAGTCTCACCATTCATCTCCCCCTTCATAATCGACCGTTCCAGTTCATAACATCCCAGAAGCTTTGGAGTCAATTGAGCTATCACAGGGGATCTCACCTCGCCATTACTTGAAGTCGATTCAGCCTGCTTGTCTGAAGATACCCCCTTTTCACAGTTGTCTTCTATTCCTGCAGCTCCAGGATGCATTTTTTGGTGCTTCTCTTCTTCTTCTTATCAGTGGGAATACTTTTCACCTTACACACTTTAGCAAAGTGGCCAAATTTCCCACAATAGCTGCAGGTTGCAAATCGAGCCAGGCACTTCTGTCTGGAGTGCCAGCTATTATCACAGAAGTAGCATTTTTCAGGAGTTTGCCCTTTTCTTTCCTTCGGGGTTCCAACACTCCTGGATGTTTCCTTTTCAGTTTCTAGCATTTCACTGGACCGCATTGCACTTCTCAGTGTTTTGGCTAGAGTGACTGCCCAGTCGTAGGTTAAGGGCTCCATCTCCAGCAGCCTCTGTCGGATGTAGCTGGAGTCAATCCCGTTGACAAAAGCATCCAGGTTCAAGGCATTGCGGTGTGGTTGCACATTGACTGCCCTGACATAACATTCATTTGCCAGTATGTCGAGAGCCAGTGCATAGGCAGCATCACTTTCCCCAGGTTTCTGGTATCCAGTCAGCAACTGGTGTCGAGCAAGGACCACATTCCGTGGTGCTGCATAGTAAGCAATCAGACGTTCCCGGGCTATAGCCAGAGTAGTAGCTCCTTGCGTTACGGCAAATGGGACCTCACCCAGTAGAGTGTTCAGGTGGCCCCACTGTATCGCCTCATCAATCACGTTGTTTCGAGCCATGTAGTAATCGAAACAAGCAATCCAGTGGTTGAAAATTTCTCTGGCCCTTGGGATAGACTGGTCAATTATCAGTCGCTCTGACCTGAGGGCTGCATCCATTTCTGCTAATAAAATTGAAGTGCCAGTTGGTGAAGTAGACAAAGACGATGTGGTCAAACAATAATCATGGCTTTTATTAGCAGAAACTCATGGTACAATAATGAAAGACAATAGGTGCATACACAGTTATACCCAAGGGGAGTGTCCTTAACAGTAGAGATAATGCACAGCTAATGTTAGTACAGCAAGGCTCGCCAGAGGGGAGGAGACAGGAAGCCTGACAGACATTCACCACACATGCAACAAATAAAATGACAATGCATTCTAGTTATAAGAAGAACTGCCCCTTTACAAAATTATTTCAAAACACATTGCCTGACATTTAGAATCACAAACCATCAGTGGCATCTCTAGCATTGGTGTCATCCAATGGGGTAACTCATGGTGTCAGCCCGCCCCCACCACCGCACCCCCATACCAGACTGTACTGGACCATACAAAATCCTTAGTAATTTTTTTTGTACTAATGCTACTTGTAAATCGTAATTCCTGTACATCACTGAACGTAATGGCAAAAGTAGTGAGATAAACAAGTAGCAAAATTAAATTAGAATATCATCTTTCTCGATTGAATTACATTGTTCGTTATTAGTAACTGAGTGAAGCTTGTTTTGATTTTTCTCTTTTTCTTCCTTTAATTACTGCTTCATTCTCAA
The DNA here is from genome assembly GCF_036971445.1 of Narcine bancroftii. Lineage (NCBI taxonomy): Eukaryota > Metazoa > Chordata > Chondrichthyes > Torpediniformes > Narcinidae > Narcine > Narcine bancroftii. The sequence goes on from NC_091472.1 coordinate 253,302,446, forward strand.
AAGGTTATTGATATAGGTTCACATATACAAATTACCACAATATTGTAGCTAAAACACCAGAAAATTTGACAAAAGCGGCGATGATTTTAAAAAAACATCAGTAGCAACGAAAACAACACTGCGTGCTTGTAGTGCTTGCAGACAAAACCATGTGATTCTAAGCATCATTATAATTGCCAATAATGACGGCGTATTAGAATGTTCAAAAGGTAAATTAGCATCGAGTTTTAGCCTTGTAGGTATATTGATACATGTAAGCTGGGGTTACAAAAAATGTTTTTGTGTTACAGTATAACTAACCACAGGGATAATTTTATATATAAAAATACAAATTTGTGCTGAAACATTGCACAAAAATTTTATAGACAGTCATTTTGGTGTCATCCCACACCCGCCTAGTGATGCCAGTACAAATCACAGCATTTAAAATAATTTTGTTCAGAATCATATTGACAAGAATGTCGAATAGTATGGCAGAAGCAGGCCATGTTGAGCTGTTAACTAATTGCATAGTAAAAGAGCCATTTGGCTAATCCTCTTTTGTTCTATTCTTGGAGCACAGCAAATTTGCGTCATTTGTATATTGATTAACTTTTTGTTGACCACCTTCTTCTGAGCATTGAATCCATTTAATTATAGTTTATTTGGCACTTTGTTTTACCTCTTGTCACCCAAGAATATTGATTTTTCTGCCACTGTTTCTACTTTCATTTCACATTAAAACCTTGCTTAATTTTGTATGTTTTTCAAAGCTTCGCTGGGCGGCACGGTTGGCATAGCAGTTAGCACAATGCCTTTACAGAGCGCCACCGATTGGGACCTGGGTTCAAATTTCGCACTGTGTGTAAAGACTTTGTACGTTCTCCCCGGGGGCTCTGGTTTCCTCCCACCCTTCCAAATGTACCAGGGTCAATTGGGTGTAAATTGGGTGGCACAGACCTGTGGGTCGAAATGGCCTGTTACCATGCTGTATGTCTAAACTTTAAAAAAAATTAAATGCTTTTGTAGCAGAGAGAACAATCTCAGCTGCTTTGTGAGAAATCTTCATACAGAAATTTCCAAGTGCTCAACATTAAATAGAAATGCATGCACCAATTGATGGCCAAAACTTCCATTTACTGTTGTGGTAAAATAATATGTTGCAAACACATTCATTCTTTGAGGAATTACATGATCTATTTAAACACAAAATAATTAAGATTTGCAGTAAAATCGGAATATATTGCAAACATGCATCAAAAAAAGAAAACACTGTTTAATAGCCAGGAAGTTTATTGACCTTGATAGACAAACTAAAATGATGATTCTTTATTTTCATTTAAGACACACACATATTTATGTTTCTACTTTTGCATCCAAGACAATGAATTATCTCCCATTAAATTAAAAATGCTTTAAGAATAAGTATGAATCCCAGATACCGTAAGCTTGTTCCTACTCTATGCTACTCTGAGTGGAAAATGATTATTCTTGTAATTATTCCTCAAATGGAAAAATTCCTCCAGACGGCTGCAGAGCTGAACCTCACTTACAAGGAGAAGTGTGTGTTCAGCACCACCCGCCTCGCCATCTTGGGGTACATCGTGGCCCATGGAGTCGTCGGCCCAGATCCGGAAAGTATGTGCCCATTAATGGAGTTTCCCCCCCACACTGAAGGTGCCTGGGCTTGTTCTCTTATTACTCACTGTGGGTCCCTCACTTCTCGGACAAGGTCCGCCCACTGGCCCAAGCTACAACTTTTCCCCTCCTACCTGAGGTGCAGGCAGCCTTCACCCACATTAGGCAAGACATTGCAGATGCCACGATGCAGACTGTGGATGAGGGCTCCCCTTCCAGGTGGAGAGCGATGCCTCTGAGGCAGCCCTCGCTGCTACCCTCAACCAAGGGGGGGGGTGCCCCATCACCTTCTTCTCCAGGACCTTCCATGGCTTTGAGCTAGGGCACTCCACCATCGAAAAGGAGACCCAGGTGATTGTGGAAGCTGTCCGCCACTACCTGGCCAGCAGGAGTTTCATGCTCCTCACGGACCAGCGGGCCGTGGCATTCATGTTTAGCACTACCCACAAGAGCAAGATAAAGAATGACAAGATCCTGCGCTGGAGTGTCAAGCTGGCAACCTACAGCTATGACATCCAGTACCGCCTCGGGAAGTTTAACGACTCCGCTGATGCTCTCTCTCGCACCTGTGCATCTATGCATGATGACAGGTTGCAAGAATTGCATGAATCCCTCTGCCATCTGGACGTCACCTGGTTGTACCATTTCGTTAAGTTCCGAAATCTGCCGTACACCATCAAGGACATCAGGGACATGACTGAGGCCTGTTGGGTCTGTGCGGAGTGTAAACCTCGTTTCTTCCGCCCCCCCCACCCCCCCAGGTTCATGTTGTAAAGGCTACTTGGCCTTTCGAGCATCTCAGCGTGGACTTCAAAAGGCCCCTGCCTTCCACGAACCGAAACGTCTACTTCCTCACGATAGTGGGCAAGTACTCACGCTTCCCTTTCGCCATCCCTTGTCCGGACACCTCCATGGCCACCGTCATCAGGGCTTTGGAGCAGATTTTCACCATGTTTAGCTACCCCACCTTCATCCACAGCGACCGGGGGTCTAGTTTCATGAGCGACGAGCTGCACCAGTACCAGACGGCGAGGGGTATCGCGACCAGTCGCACGACAAGTTATAACCCAAGAGGCAACGGGCAAGTGGAATGCGAGAATGGGGTGGTCTGGAAGGCAGTCCTCCTGGCTCTCAGGTCAAAAGGGTGGGCCGTTGAATTCTGGCAGGACGCCATGCCCAAGGCGCTCCATGCCATTCGGTCACTGCTGTGCATGGCTACCAATGAGACCCCTCACGAACATCTGTTCTCATTCCCCAGGAGGTCGGCGACTGGAATGTCATTCCCAGCATGGCTTACGTCCCTGGGACCAGTGCTTCTGCGTAAACATGTAAGGACACACAAGGCCGAAGCCCTGCTGGAGCAGGTTTTCTTCCTTCATGCAAATCACAACTACGCTTACGTTAGGTTCAACAGTGGCAGGGAGGACACCGTCTCAACCAGGGACCTGGCACCAGCAGGAGCACCCACCACACCATGCCACCCTCCAACCCATTGCGATGCTGACCGGGCATACATCCCCGTCCCCATGCAGCTGTGGAGCATGAGGGCCTCCTTGACCACCAGGGGGCCACTTCAGCCTTAGGAGACGAACCCACCCTCCCACCCATCTAATATGACCCGCATACGTCGACCCCGGCCCCCCTGGCCACCCCTTCGCACGGCACCACACCAGCCACACACACCCCTGCTGCCTGCCCCCCCCCCCCACTTCCCCTCTGACCAGTGACCAGGAGCCAGTCCTACGACAGTCACTGAGGCCCCGACGGCCGCCAAATCGTCTCAGCCTGTAAATATTGTATGTACATAGTGGGTGCGATTCCTTGTTACTGCCCCCCGGGACAATTTTAAGAAGGGGTGAATGACCACTGCACGGGGCAACCTCTGTACCTGCAGGAGTGTAAGGGGACAGGACAACACCTGGCCGGCTGCCAATCAGTCAGCCTAAATGGATCAAGCCCCACCCTGTTGGGTGTCAATCACCCTCTGGGATATAAGCCTGCGCCAGCCTCCAGAGGCCTCACACCGAGTTGCTGCAGCCACAGCCAGCCTGGCTCTGTGGATTAAAGCCTGTTGTTCAATCTTCAGTCTGATTCTGTCTAACAGCGCACCACAATTTAATCCACAAAGACCTTCACAGAGCTAGTTAATATATAACACCTACATGAGAGAGACCAGTTCTGGAATTAGTTTTTATAACTGAAAATGAATAGTTGGAAAGTATGTGATTTAGCCAGGAATAATCAGGCATCAAGATACTTAGACCAGTCATGACAAAGAACAAAGCCAGGCCAAGTGTGACTAGTTATACTAAGCTGGAAATATAGCTAAATAGTAATTATACATGAAGCATTCAAGAAGGCAGCCAGTATCATTAAAAAAAAAACATCTCCCTGGTCACATCTTCTCACTGCTACTTTCAGGAAGAATGTCCTGAAGCCTGAAGTCAAGAATAGTTTATATCCAATGGCTTTCAGGCTCTTAAACCTCCCTCCATCCTTTCTACTATAACCATAAATAACTCAAGGACTGAAGAAAAGATCTGTCTACACTGTTGAAACCTGACTTCTTGTATTAATTTTAACTGTGAATATCTATCTTTCTGGGGCAATATAAATTATACAATTGTCATTGGTGTTTGACTGCAGCAAATAAGAACTTTGGGGCATATGTGCCTTGTACTTACATGTATGACAATAAATTCATTATCATCATCATGAATAAGCTGCCGAGGTAGCGGTGAAGGCAGATACAATGATTGCATTAAAGAGCCTTGCAGATAGATGCAAGAATATGCAGGAAGACGCAGAAGTATATATCACATGTAAACAGCAGAGTTCCAATTTAAATTTAGGACACTCGGGCTGAAGGTCCTGATCCTGAGCTGTTCAAAATATCTCATTATATTAGAAAGGTAAGAGGATTTAAAAAAAATAAATAAAAATAGAAATTAAGAGAGTAACAATCTTATGCAGTTGAAAGTCCTGAGTGTGGTTTTCCAAAGAATTTCTTTGGGCCAGTCTAGGAAATGATGGAGTGAATGCAGTAAAGGAAAATTAAACAAAGTGCAGGATAAGTAACTATAGTGAATTGGCATTATTTATCATTTTTTGCTGGAACCAAAAGATGCTGAAAGAAGTAAAAATGGCAAATAGTGAGGATTGACTGTCATTTTGCAATCTTCTTTGTTCATGGGTAAAGTTTGGGAAGACGCCATCCCAGGCACTGCTTTTTGAATGGGACCTAGAGTGGGAGACAATGGGCCCTTCAGCAAAACCTTGATGAAGGCACTGTTCTGAACAGTGTTAATTATTCCCAAAAAAATGGGATTAATTAACGAGAGTCAGGTGGCTCCAATGACAGAAAATCAGTGAAGAGAAACATATTTTCCATTGATTACTTGTCACCTGATATGTTAGCTTTATTTCTCTTGTTACAGATATGCCTGACGTGCAACAGATCTCTGGTATTTTTTTGTTTTCAATTCACATTTCTAGCCTCTACAGTTTCTTAGCTTATGGATGTCTTAAGGAACGGTATTGTTCCACTAACTTGACTGCATGTTTTGAGGAGTTGATTGAGGGCATTTGGAGCAGCTGACATGATTTTCAGGAATTTCAGCAAGGCCTGTAACAAGGTCCCATGCATCTGACTGATCAGTGAAGTAAAAGCCCAAGGGATCCAACGAGAATTAAAACACAGAAATGCCAGAGGTGCTCAGTCGGTCTTACAGCATCTAAAGGAGGTAAAGCTATATTATTGATGTTTTGACCTGAGCCTTTGAGAAATACAGGAATCAAAATGGAGAGATAAAAAATGAGGGATAGGGTTAATGAACACATAGATTACTCCAGGTAGGCATTACTCAAGAGGATTCAGTAAGGCTTTGTTAAGGCGAGAACCTGAACGACTAACTTGATACTTTTTCAAAGATGCATAGAAACTGTGTTTTGATGAGGGTAGTGTGGTTGGTGTTACCTACATTGTTTTTAGATGGGCCTTTGACAAAGTTGTTGAAAAGATACTGGCCCAAAAGTCCATGGGATTCAACACAATTTGTTAAATTGGATATTGCATTGCGTTAGTGATAAGGGCCAGAAGTTGGTGGTTGAGGACTAGTTTTGCAACTGGAAGCCTGAAACCAGTGCTGCTTTGTAAGTAAACATCTTCTGAAAGGGTGGACAGCCAGCACCTTTTTCCCCAGGGGAACAATGGCCAATTCCAGAGGGTATGTTTAAGGTGAATTGAGGACAGTTTAATGGCAATGTCAGAGGCTTTTATTTATATACAGAGAGTGGTGATGAAGGCTTTGCCAGGAGTCGTGGTGGGGGCTGGTATAATAGAGGACATACAAAATGCTTCCTTTGATATGGAGCCCAAAACTGCTCAAAATACTCCAAATATGGCCTGACTAACACCATATAAGGTCTCAGCATTATATCTTTGCTTTTACATTCTAGTCCTCTTGAAATTAATGCTAACATTGCTGTTAATTTCCTTAGTACTGACTCAACTTGCATGCTTATCCATAGGAAATCCTACACTAGGAATCCCAAGCCCCTTTGGACCACTGCTTTCTGAATTCTTTCCCCATTTATTAATTCTACCAAAATGCATGACCAGTCACTTCCCTACTCTGCATTCCATCTGGCTCTGCATTCCATCTGGCTCTGCATTCCATCTGGCTCTGCATTCCATCTGGCACTTCTTTGCCCATTCTCCCAATCTGTTCGTTCCTCTGCAGTCTCTACTTCCTCATCACCACCCATTCCTCTCCCTATCTTCATTATCATTTGCAAACTTGGCCTCAGTCATAAATTCTGTCATCTAAATTAGATTCAACTTTATTGTCATTGTGCCAAGTAAAATATAAAGCCAATGAAATATAATTAGCATCCAACCAGAATTTTTTAAAATTGTTCTGTATACAAATAACTACATGCAACTAAAAACAAGTGCATTCAGTAGCAAACAATTATAAAAGTATTGACAGTGCAGTACTACCCTAAATCAGTTATATATAATGTTAAGTGTAATGGACCCAACACTGACCCCTGCATAACATCACTGGTCACTGGCAGCCAGCCAGAAAAGGCCAGCTATAATCCCAGTCTTTTCCTTCTGCCAGTAGGCCAATCTTCTATCCACATTTGTTCCTCTCCTCTATTCCTGTCTTTTTTATCAGTCTCATGTGCAGCACCTTGTTAAAAGCCTCCTGAAAATTGAAATAAACATCATCCACTGACTCTCCTTTGTCTGACCTACTCATTACATCCCCAAAGGAACTCCCACAGATTTGTCAAGTAAGATCTCACTGAAGGAAACTCTGCCTATTTTATCTTGTACTTTCCAAACCTCATCTTTACTAATGCAGGCTATAATTTTCTGTCTTTTGCCAAATGCACTTTGGTTGATCAAATGAGACAAAGGAATAGAAAATAAATAATTGGAAACTAAGAAATGTAGTGAAACAGTGGGATCTTGGAGTTCACAGTGGGGCATGAAAGGAAAAGGCATATTTCCTTTTAATTATCAAGCCAAATAATACAAGATTTGGAAGATCATTAATGAAATGTATAAAGTACTAGTTGCAGACAGTGTACAGCATTCAGTAAGGTCACTGTGTTACAGGAAGGAAGTGATGCAATAGAGAGGGTGCAGGGAAGATTTACGAGGATGTTGCCAGGACTGGAGAGTTTCAATTACAAAGAAAGATTGTATGAGGTTGGAACTATTTTCCTTAAAATGGAGAAGACGAAGGGTGATTTAATCATGTGCACAAAATTACAATGGTCGAGAGGGGGTTGAGGACCATATATTTCTCCTATAACAGAGGAGGAAGTTTTGATTGAAGGTAACAATGGAATGATTTGAAGGAATGGAGAAAAATGGTTTTAGGTCTGTATTGCAATGTTGACAAAGTGGTTGATATGTTTTAAAAAGTTGATAAAGGTATCTATCTGCAAAATTCAAAACTATGGACAAAGAAGTGAAAAGTAGGATGAGTCTGAATAGTTCTTGTTCAGGTGTGATGGATGTGACATACTGTAGATTTTTCATCTTTCACCGTCTCCAACCAGGCCTTCTCATTGGTTGCAGCTGGCTTCTTCCTCTTGTTGCTAGGGAACAATAATTCCTTCAGATCCTCAAAGCTCCCAGCAATGTGTCTAGGGAAATGTCATGGAAGTGAGGCACAACCACTCTGACACAACCTTCCCTTTTGCTCTTAACTCCTTAAAATGTGTCCCTTTATGTATTGCAGCTGAAATCACATGGTACGCCATGCCTTCGTTTCTGCTGACACAATTTGTCAGGCTACCAGACAGAATGAGAAAGGTCATCAAATATGTGATGACAAGATAAACTGTGATAAACATGCACTGAGAAATAAAGAGCAAACAGAAGTAATTAGTATTCTGCTGCATGCTGAAATACAATCACAGGAAGAAACACAATTCCAAAATGTCCACGATTAATATTATGCTTTAATAATTCTCTCTCATGAAACGAGCATCCTAAAAGTTACAGCAGTTGTCAATTTTAGGAACATAATTTTTAAAAATGCATTAATCATGCATTAAAAAAAAGCTCCAGTCAATCACTATTGACTGGACCTGTGAAATAATGTTCTATGTACCAGAATTGTACCTGGCAGGAAATCAGTTCACTCCACAGGATCCTGTCACTGACACAGTCCTGCATTGCAGTCTTTTGTGGAGCTTCCAGCTGCTCACCTTCACACTCTTGAATCATTTGACCTTAACCTACTGTAACTAAAAATAGCTCTTCCTGATTTCACAGAATTCAACTCCAGTCTCTATTAACCTCCTGACCTTCTGAAGGGTCTAGAATACTTCAGCTTTTTGATCAACCAATTCAAATGGGAATTTGTTTTCAGCCTCAGTCCACTGCTGATCCGACCGGTGATTTTAAACAATCACACTGTGAGCCTTCCAAGTTTGTCAGCTATTTTATTTTTAATCTGAACATTTCTTACATCTTCAGTGCATAAAGTATCAGCTCTCAAAACTGTTCTGGATTATGTAAGAGACCAAATGAAAACAATAAATCTGCAATTGGAACCTGCCTTGTGTTGAACCCACCCACATCTGGATTTAATGTGGGTTTGGACAATGAGGTAAAGATAAAATTATAAATAGAAACATCTGCAAATTCTCAGCAGGTCAGGTGGCATCTGTGGAAGGGGAAATGGGATGAACAGCTCAGATCCAAAAACCTTCATTCAAACTGTAGGTGGCATGCTTAGCATAGGGGTGGCCATGCTATTATTAGTGCCAGGGACTGGGGTTTGAATCCCTCGCTGTCTGTGAGGAGCTTGTATGTCCTCCCCATGTCTGCATGGGTTTCCTCCGGGAGCTCCTGTTTCCGCCCCACACTTCAAAACATACAGGGGTTGCAGGCCAATTAGGTCTAATTAGGCTCGTGGACTGGGAAGGCCTGTTTCTGTGCTACAAGTCTATATTAAAAAATGCATCTTAAAAATTGGAAAAGAAAGAAAACAATTTTCACATCAAGTCTTTGCGAACAAAAAGGACGACATTGAGAACACCAGATGTCAGATTAAGCCTGGGTCCTAGAGCTATGAGACAGCACTGTCACTCTATCTGGGATTGCCAATGGCAGTGCTGCCAGAGTTGCTGCAACAGCAATGGTACTGCTGCTCCAGACTAGGGCAGAGCAGGAAGCAGAGACCATAGAACCATTGACGGAGCGGAAACAGGCCATGTTGGCCTTTCGAGTCCGCACCGGTTCACTGATTTTGTGCGCCCTCTTCAGGCATTGGTCCTGGCACAGTACTTTCCTGCAGGGTTCTAACCCCCCCATTCCTACTGCCAACAGCTCTGTACAAGCTTTACATGGCATTGCAAGGGTCTAGGCCAAAGATGGTGGCACCTGTGCTGATAGTGGCCTCGATGGCACCAGAAAAAGGGGAGAACACCCACCTTGAGAAAGAGAAGCAGAGGAGATGGTCTGATGGAATGGTGACCACGGCAGTGGACCAGTGAAGGGCTCTGCAGCTGAAGAACACACAGGTGGTGGGCTGTTGGTGACTCGAGCCAAGGAACCCATGTATGCTGCAGTCAAAGGATTCACACCAGGCTGGAGATTTGATTGAGACTGGCTGAAATGGTACCTGGTAATTCGAACTGGGATGCGAGAGGTTGCCCAAGGGGGAAGGGTCCTCAAGTGCTAGAGGCTTCCTATTTTGTTGGAGGTTTGGATCCGAAGCTTGGGTTTCTGATGGTTTGGAAACAAGTCTGTATGGCTGCAGAGGCAAGGAAAGCATTGGGGGAAAATTGACGGACACTCAGTGATTCTGGGGGGACTCTCATTTGGTTCTCATTCTCTGACTGTAAGAGATGCCAGACAATTTCTGCTGATAGCAAACTTCTGTCAGCCTTACGGCAGTCTAAATGCAATTTTATGTAATATCATATCTGTTTTACTCCAAAACAATAAGAGAATCTTGAATCTTAAATGCAAGTTGTCATGGTTTTCAGAAAATGTAGAAATGGTGTTTTGCATCTTTTCATAAAACATCCATTATGGTTAGCACCTTGGTTGCCCTGTCATCCTGATGTTACTTTTGCTGAGGCATTAAATTTCTTGTTAGAGCTTCTGCCTGCTGTCTTTCTATCCTCTGCAACACCAGTTGCACCCATAAGACTTGAAACATTCTGGGATACTCTATATCAGCAACTATAGAAAATATCTGTCCTTGAGAAGATATCATAACAGGAAATCAAATACTTGATTGAAGAAATAGTTTTTAAACGAGGCTTTAACAAGAAATGTATTCTGGCATCAAACTTTAATGACTTCAGAAAAAAATGCTTACCCCCCCCCCCCCCCTTTCCAACTCTCTGCTGTGTTGGCACTACAAAGGTAACCTTGATTTCGATTCTTTCTCTAAATCCTGTGAGCAAAGTATAGATGCACCCCTCCATTTTCTTTAGTAGGTCTTGGATACTACATGCTGTAGTGATACACCACTGTATACTGTTGCTTGGTTACCTGTATTGTGTATGTTTGTTTCATATGTATGATTGGCCTGACTTCCCTCAGTGACTCCACCCCCTGGAATCCCCTAATAAAGAGTCAGCCAAGTTCCTCCCTCAGTACAAGTCCTGGGATCGGGCCAGAACAGGAGCATGGTCCAAGTCTTGTGTCGTCCTGCAACTCCAGTCTTATTGATATTATTGATAGTCTATCATCATGAAACACTTATCCTTTTTATCACATGGCTTAAAAAAAACTGCAATCCTAATCAAAATCATAAATGACCGCACAATGCTCTGTTGAACACTTTCTCTGCTAGTTTAGTTCTAAATTCTAGGTCAGCATATTATAGCTGATTTTTGTGGCAATGGAAGTACAGGTAATATGTAATGCTCTTGATGGAAATTATTTTAAATGCCTAGTCACTAATTATCTAAAATATTCACCATTGGGCAATTAGACAGGTGAAGAGTAATTGACCTACACTTAAAATAATTGGAAGTTGTGGAGACTAAACATTGTTTAAAATGTACCTCATTCTAATGACTTTGCAAACATTTTTGTGACAAACAATTAATGAAGGTTATAGAAGTGACCCTACACCACAAGATGCTGATCACAAATTAAATTAGTAGCAACTAATTGGCATAAACAGGATTTGCTGACCATGGGTCAATACTTTGCAACAATGTTTCAGTGGAGATCAATTATACTCTCTGCTAAATTATTCACTAACTGCTGTAGGAATTCAGTGGTCAGGCAGCATCCATGGAAGGTAATAGACAGTAAACTATTTGGACTGAGAACCTAATGAATGGTTATGGCCTAAAACGTTGACTGACGATTGCCTTCCATGGATGCAACCTGATCCACTGAGTTCCTCCAGCATTTTGTATGTGCTCCAGCTTTCTGGCATCTGAAGTCAAAGTTCAGATTTATTGTCAAAGTACAGCCCTGAGATTCTTTTTCATGCTGGCCAGGCATAATTTCTAATTATTGATAATGCTTAAAAAGAAACTGTACTCAAAATAAGTATACAAAAGGGAGAAATACATACAAAGAAAAAAAAATGTAAATAAACCGACTTTGCACATCATTAAAAAAAAATCAGTTTTAAATGATGTGCAAAGTGACCTTGATTGAGTTTGTTGTTGAGGAGTCTGATGGTTCCCGAACCTGGTGGTACAAGTCTTGTTGCACCTATAACTCTTTTGCAATGGCAACAGCGAGAACCTAGCATGTCCTGAGTAGTTGGATCCTTGATGATTGCTATTCTTCTCAGAAGGCAGCATTCTATGTAGATTTTCTTGATGGTGGGGAGAGATTTCCCTGTGATGTACAGGGTTGTTCCACTACTTTCTTGTTTGCTAATTTATTCATCCAGTTTGTAATAGCTTTCAGATTTACCCAGTTTATTTTCAGAATCAAAATTTATTATCATGAACGTCCTGTTTTGTGGCAGCATCGTCGTGCAAAAGTTCATATTATAACCATTTTGCAACATTACTATAAATAATTTTTTTTAAAAATAGTAGTGTACAAAAAGTAAAGGAGTGTCTTTGGTTCATTGATTATTCTGGAATCTGATGGCAGTGGGGAAGAAGCTGTCATTGTGCCACTGAGTGCTCATCTTGAGGCTCCTGTACCTTTTTCCTGATGATAACAATGTGTAGAGAGGCCTGGGTGTTGGGGGTCTTTGAAGTTAGAGGCTGCTTTTTTTTTTAAGGCACTGCCTCATGTAGGTATCCTCAATGGAGTGAAGTCAGATGCCTGTGATGATGCAGGCCGAGTTAACCCTCTGGAGTTTATTCTTTGCCTGAAAGCTGGTGCCTCCATACAAGGCAGTGATGCAACCAGCCAGAATGCTCTCTGCAGTACACCTGTATAAGCTTTTTTCAGTGACATATTGAATCTCCTCAGACACCTCGCAAAATACAGCCGCTGGCGAGCCTTCTTTGTGATTGCATCAACATGGAGGCTCCAGGACAGATCCTCTGAGATGTTGACACCCAGGAATTTGAAGTTCTTGACCTTCCTCCCCTACTGAGCCCTTGATGAGGACTGGATCATGTTCCCTGACTTCTGAAGTCCACAATTATCTCCTTGGTTTTGCTAATGTTGAGTGCAAGGTTGTTGTCATTACATCATTCAACGAGTTGATCCCTCTCCCTCCTGTACGCTTCCTCATTGCTATTTGTGATTCTGCCGACAACTGTGGTGTCATTGGAAAACTTGCAGATAGCATTGGAATTGTGCCTGGCCACACAGTTATGGATGTATAATGCAAAGGGCAGTGGGCTAAGCACACATCCTTGCGGTGCACCTGTGTTGATAATCAGTGAGGAGGAGGCAATGTTTCCAATTCGTACTGACTGCAGTCTTTGGATGAGGAAGTCAAGAGCTGTGTTTATACTAAGGACACCTCGCATCACCCCGCATCACCTCGAATGACCGCGATTTTTTGTCGCTCGCATCACCACACATTTTTGGACTACCTGAACTGTTTCTACCGAGCGAGGAGATGCAGAGGGATGCGAGGTGACCAGGAAGTCCGATGAGCAATTGAAAACCGCGGGTGAAATATCACAACTTCCGGTGAGTCACCCGCGGTGTTTCCACTGCAAGATCATCCCTCGTATCACCCCGCATCGACCACCTCAAAAGTAGGACACCGGAGCACCTTGAATCGCCGCACATCGGCCACAACCGGATGTGTTTCCAGTACGGCCAAATTCAAGGTGTCACCGTGCATCACCGCGCTTCACCTCGCATTACCTCTCATCACCGCGCTTTTCCCGGCTCACTAGAAACACCCCCAAGGATCCAGTTGCAGAGTTGGGTACAGAGGCCTAGAATTTGTAGCTTCTTGACCAGCACTGAGGGAATAATGGTGTTGAAGGCCGAGCTGTAGTCGATGAAAAGTAGCTGTAGTCGATGAAAAGTAGCTGTAGTCGATGAAAAGTAGCTGTGGTCGATGAAAAGTAGCTGTGGTCGATGAAAAGTAGCTGTGGTCGATGAAAAGTAGCTGTGGTCGATGAAAAGTAGCTGTGGTCGATGAAAAGTAGCTGTGGTCGATGAAAAGTAGCTGTGGTCGATGAAAAGTAGCTGTGGTCGATGAAAAGTAGCTGTGGTCGATGAAAAGTAGCTGTGGTCGATGAAAAGTAGCTGTGGTCGATGAAAAGTAGCTGTGGTCGATGAAAAGTAGCTGTGGTCGATGAAAAGTAGCTGTGGTCGATGAAAAGTAGCTGTGGTCGATGAAAAGTAGCTGTGGTCGATGAAAAGTAGCTGTGGTCGATGAAAAGTAGCTGTGGTCGATGAAAAGTAGCTGTGGTCGATGAAAAGTAGCTGTGGTCGATGAAAAGTAGCTGTGGTCGATGAAAAGTAGCTGTGGTCGATGAAAAGTAGCTGTGGTCGATGAAAAGTAGCTGTGGTCGATGAAAAGTAGCTGTGGTCGATGAAAAGTAGCTGTGGTCGATGAAAAGTAGCTGTGGTCGATGAAAAGTAGCTGTGGTCGATGAAAAGTAGCTGTGGTCGATGAAAAGTAGCTGTGGTCGATGAAAAGTAGCTGTGGTCGATGAAAAGTAGCTGTGGTCGATGAAAAGTAGCTGTGGTCGATGAAAAGTAGCTGTGGTCGATGAAAAGTAGCTGTGGTCGATGAAAAGTAGCTGTGGTCGATGAAAAGTAGCTGTGGTCGATGAAAAGTAGCTGTGGTCGATGAAAAGTAGCTGTGGTCGATGAAAAGTAGCTGTGGTCGATGAAAAGTAGCTGTGGTCGATGAAAAGTAGCTGTGGTCGATGAAAAGTAGCTGTGGTCGATGAAAAGTAGCTGTGGTCGATGAAAAGTAGCTGTGGTCGATGAAAAGTAGCTGTGGTCGATGAAAAGTAGCTGTGGTCGATGAAAAGTAGCTGTGGTCGATGAAAAGTAGCTGTGGTCGATGAAAAGTAGCTGTGGTCGATGAAAAGTAGCTGTGGTCGATGAAAAGTAGCTGTGGTCGATGAAAAGTAGCTGTGGTCGATGAAAAGTAGCTGTAGTCGAGGTGATCCAGAACTGAGTGGAGAGCCAGTGATATTACATTTACTGTGGAGCAATTATGACAATGGGCAAATTGCAATGGGTCCAGATCTTTGCTTAGGTATGTGTTAATTCCAGCCATGACCAGCCTCCCAAAGCATTTAATCACTGTAGGCATTAGCCTGAGGCAGCTCACACTGCTCTTCTTGGGGTGCCAGGTTGATTGATCTCATTTTGAAGGAGATTGGAACCTTTGATTGCAGCAATGAGAGGTTGAAAATGTCCATGAACACTCTTGACTCGTTGGTTTGTCAGGGCCTGACGCCTTGCGTCACCCTCTTGAATGATGTTCTAACATTGCCCTTGGAGACAGATATCACAGGGTCCTCAACCTTTTTAATTACTTCTCCGCATGTATCACAGCACAATAAGTTGAGCACATCACACTTTAACTGGGTGTTCACATCAATCAGCTTTTTACACAATTTAAAGTTTTGAGAAAAAGTTCATTGACTTTGGAGGGCCAGTGCCTTGTCTATTGCTAGAACAAAGCTTGTGGAATGTGGAAATCAGTGGATAAAAATCTCAGTTTAGTAACACCATTTTCATCTGGGTGCTGCAAGTGGCCTCAGGATTTCTCACTTTTGAGGTGAGGCAAGTCAGGTGCCACCATTAATTACAATGGGGTCTGTGCACACATGCCTAATGCCTGTCAACAATATGTTGATCTGATAGATTGATCTGATTTGGAACAAGTGTTGCCATTTTGAGGTCCAACCTACATAAATAAGCAATGCAAACCTAATGTATGAAGTCCTGTGGTACTGTGAGCACCTTATCATCCCTGTCTGTTTGCCTGCCCAGTGCTTTTATGGTATATGTATAGGATAGCGTCATAGATAGGAAAGGTTTAGAGGAATATTGGCTAAATGCAGGCAAAGCAGACCAGTTTTGTCAACGTGAACAAGCTGGGCCAAGGAGTCTGTTTCCATGCTGCAGAGCTGCAATTTCATGGCTCTGTGCTGCGTTCATGATGGTAGACAGAGGTTTCTGACTTTAGAGGATTAAATAAGCATCTCTGGCCCTAGAAAATAAGCCTCGTATTGCATTATGAGAAACATTATTATTTTGCAGTCAATATGTTTCAAGGAAAGGAAATTTAATTTTGCAAATCTGTTCAGATGAAGTACCACTCAGCCCCGAGCTGTAAATGCAAGATGCCTTTATTTAACCTCAGTGTAATCATGTATGGAAGGGGATCAGGTGGGAGAGTCTCCCTGAGAATCAAAGTACGTGATACTTTCTGCATTTCAGGTCCAAAGATATTGTGTGACAGGTGATTGATAATCCCTTAGATGTGACAAGGCCTAAGTGTGCTGTGTAATGAACCAGAGCTGATTAGAGAGCTTCAGATAAAGGAACCATGAGGAGGTAATGATCACAACATGATTGAGTTCACTTTAAAATTTGAAAAGGAGAGGTTGGTATTTCAGTGAAGTAAAGAAAATTACAGTCTCTTGAGCAGAACTGGCCAAAGTCGAGTGGAAAAGCACACTGATGTGGGGAAGACAGCAGATCAGCAATGGCTGGCATTTCTGTGAGCAATGAGGAAAGTACAGGGCAGGCACAGACTAAAAAGAAATACATGTTTGAATGGAAAATGAGATAATTGTGGCCGATGAGGGAAGTTAAAGCCTAAGTAAATTCCAAAGAGAGGTACAAGGAAGCAAAAATTAGTGGGAAGATAGAGGACTGGGAAACTTTTTTTTAATTAGAGAAGAAACTATGGTGGTGATTAGGAAAGAAAAGATGAATTATAAAATGAAGGTAGCAAGTAATATCAAAAAGGATGCCAAAAGCTTTTTAAAAAAATATTTGAGGAGTAAAAGATTAACAAAGTAGACATAGGGCTGATAGAAAGCATCTCTGGAGAAGTTGGATGGAATGCACCCTTGGGTTCTAAAGGAGGTAATTGTAGAGATTGTGGAGGCATTGGTACTAATCTTCTGGAATCGATGGATTCTGGCATGGTTCCAGTGGAATGGAGAATCGTGAATGTCAATCCACTATTTAAGGACTTCAGGCAATAGAAAGGAAATTACAAATATTTTGTCAAGGATGGGGTTATGGAATGCCAGTAAGTGCGTGAAAGATGGTTTCCTTAAAGAAAAAGCATGCCTGACAAATCTATTGTAATTTTCTGAAGAGATCGCAAGTAGGATAGACAGGGGAGATGCAGTACAGGTTGTGTATTTGGAGTTTCAAAATGCCTTCAGGAAGGCACCTCACTTAAGGCTGATAAACAAGATGAAAGCCCATGGAATTACAGATATGATGCTAGCGTTGGTAGAGCATTGGCTGATCAGAGTGGATTATGGATAAACATGTGGCCTTCCTGTCTGTTTGGAATATTGTGGATTGTGAGTGATCACGTCCTCCCTGTCTGAAACTTGTTTGGAAGTCACATCACCTGATAATCAAGGTTGGCCTCTGGCCACCCATTAGAGTACACTTTGCCATTGGCTAATGTAAATCATCTAGTCATTATTGGCTAGACACCCAAATCAGAATTGTTTAAAACATCGATACATAGTACAATCTTTCTCTGTGCCTCGTGGTGAAAAGCCCAGATATCCCTCCACATCGGTCGCTACTATGGACATCACTAGAAGGGGAGATTACCTGCATGTCGCGGGTAAGATGAGCCATGGTACTGCGATAGATCAGAGCTTGCAGAGAGCCACATCCCCACTGGTACAGGGAAAGTCCTTGCCTTTTGAATGTGTGAGCATGTAAAGTGTAGTTGGCCACTGGTATCAGAGTCTAACGTGAATCTCTATAGCGTTGTTTAGTAATAGAGTAATTGACTACCATTTGACATTCTCCCGTTTGTTCCCTGTGTGTTCATTTAAGTTGCCTGTGTTTGTAACCCTTGTGTCTAGACTTGTCTCTCTGTGAACCCACCAAACCTGGTATTCTTCTGAACACAACACCTATTCTGGTAGGCTACCGGATAACTGTGGTGTTGGGGCCATTTCTTTTTATGGGGTATGTAAATGATTTAGATTATTGAATAGATGACTTTCTGGCTAAACTTGCAGATGATACCAAAATAGGTGGTAGGATGGGTGGTGCTGTGGATACAGAAAGGCTGCAGAGAGACTTGGAGAGATTAAGAGAATGAGCAAAGAAGTGGGAGATGAAGTACAATATTGGAAAGTGTAAGGTCATGGATCTTTGATAGAAGAAATAGATGGGCAGATTATTATTTAGGTGGGGAGAAAATTCAAAATTTGGAGGTGCAAAGGAACTTGGGAGTCCTTATGCAGGATACCCTAAAGATTAACCTCCAGGTTGAGTCAGTAGTGAAGAAGGTGAATGCAATGTTGGCATTTATCTCCAGTTGAATAACAATATCAGAGCAGGGATGTAATGTTGAGACAATAAAACACTGGTGAGACCTCACTTGGAGTACTGTGTACAGTTTTGGGCACCTTGTTTGAAAAAAGACGAGTTGGCGTTGGCGAGGTAAAACACGAAAATTGGCAAACACCATGGTTGAAGTAAAAAAAAAAGTTGGAGAATCTCATTGGAGAGGGTTCAGAGAAGGTTTACTAGAATGATACCATAAACGAAAGAGTTGGCATCTGAGGAATGTTTGTCAGTTCTTGGACTGTACTCAGAGTACAGAAGGATGAGGGGGAGACCTCAGCCATTTTGAATGGTGAAAAGCCTGGACAGTGTAGATGTAGCAAGGATGTTTCCCACAGTAGGGGAGACTCTGACAAGAGGACGAAACTTCAGGATAAAAGGTCGTCGATTTAAAACCAATGTGTTTATATAAAAAAAAAAACACTTTGGATCGATGGTCGTGAGTCTATGGAATTTGTTGCCACAGGTGGCTGCGGAAGCAAGGTCGTTGGGTGTATTTGAGGCAGAGATTGACAGGCATTTAATTAGTCGGAGCATCAAGGGTTATGGCAAGAAAGCCGGGGAGTGGAGCTTTGAGGGCAGATGGGTCAGCTCATGACTAGATTGGCGAACCAGTCTCAATGGGCCAATGAGTCTACTTCTGCTCCTATATCTTGTGATTTTGTGAACTATGACTAAAGAAAGCAAAACAGAATTTCATGGGAGGGTTGCTGTTTAGATCCCATCGTGTAATTACTTTAGCTGAACTTCATCTACAGTGATGATGTCTTTTAAGAGGCTGGTGCTTAAGCATATCAGCTCCTGTCTGAGTGGCGCAATGTGGATCCATTCCAATTTGTCTATCACAGCATTAAGTCTACAACTTACTGGCTCTATTCAAAACCTTGGAACACCTGTACAGCAACGACACATACATCAGGATGCTGTTTATCAACTACAGTTCAGCATTCAACACCATCATCCCCTCAAAATTAATCAGCAAACTTCAGGACCTGGGACTGACAACCCTACTGTGTAATTGGATCCTGGATTTCCTCACATCAAGACTACAATCAGTAAGAATTGTTAAGAATACTTCCTCCTCAATCTCTATCAGTACCTGAGTACCATAGGACTGTTCTCTTAGCCCCCTGTTCTACTCATTTTACATCCACAATTGTGTGGCTTGGTATGAAAATAATACCATCTACAAATTTGCTGACGATATCATGGTACTGGGTTGTATAAAAGGTGGTGATGAGTCAACATACAGGAGGGAGATTGAAAACTTGGCTGACTAGGGTATTAACAAACTCTCACTTAATGCCACCAAAACCAAGGAACTCATTTAAGGACTCTTACTTTGTACATTATTTATTACTGAATATTTATTTTCTGCATTGCAAAGTTTGTTCGCACTTCCTCCTTGTTTACATTTCTTTCATCTATATATGTATCTTTTCTTCACAGTTTTATTTTTTGCACTATGAATAAATAGAAATTCTGCATGAAAAAGAACTCGAGTTGTATGTAATGATATGTATGTACCCTGACAATAAATTTGAACTTTGAATTGATGGAGAATTTCTGTAACCTGCAGAAGTGCTTTTATTTTTACACTTAGTGGACCTTCTGGTCAACTGTAGCATCCCTTTTTTAAAGATGTAAACACTTTGCACATGAAGTAAGTTATGCAAGAAAATGCTTACAGCGGCAAAAAAGTGCATATGATAACTTGGAAAACGGAAGCAGCGTTAAAAATACAACTATGGTATATAGAAATGAACAAGTGTATTCCATTATATTTAAAAAAAGTACCTACAATCTAAAAGACAAATGTGCTTTATTTGAACAAATTTGCGAACCATCATAGAGAATATTAGAAACTGCCAACTTCAGAACTCCAGCTCTTGACGTGATGTTACAATAATGAAAATAATTAAATATGAAATATTGGATGACGCAATTTATCTTTTTCTATTCTTCATTTATTTCTTTTTTTTCTTTGATGCTTTGTTATGGGGTGGGGCAAAAATGAAAATATCACTGTATATTTTAATGCTGAATATTTGTACATATTGTTACTAATGTGGTTTGCAGTGAAGTATTAAATTTTAAAGTTATGCGAGTATGTGAAAAATTTATATTGGAACTTATCTGATGGTAATTGAACATTTATTTGCTTTCAGATAATGAGGAAAGTAAAAATTAAAGGAATTTACTCTAATGTACCTAATCAATGTGCATCTGATTTTATATGTACTGCTATTGGTAAAAGATGGGCCAATCATTCTCTGATCGGGAATACAACTGCCCAGCAACACAGTAGTAAACCTAGCCAGGTCCATAGCCTCTGGCCTTCCATACATTGCAGACATCTATCTACGTGAAGCACTGCTTCAAGCATAGCCAACATCATTAAGGACCCCATCAGCCTGGTCACAACCTCTTCTCACTGGTACCCTTGGGCAGAAGGTACAGAAGCTTGAAAACCAGCACCTCTAAATTGGAGAATATTTTCTCTTTAACAGCTATCAGACCCTTGAACCTCCCCTGGTACATTAATTGTAGATTGTCTGCGCTATTGCTCAGTCAATATTTTTGCTCACAAATTAATGAATGTTTATTTCTCTCCTATTTATTGTCTCTTAATTCAATGAGTTCATTATTATAGTTTTCTTTACAAGTACCTGTTCAGCTGCAGCAAGTAAGAATTTTGGCACAGATATACATTCTTCAATGTGTTTGACAATAAACTGATTGTCACCATTTTTTAATTCACTTCCTTCAACAACACCAAAACCAGAATCCTTTTTTTGTAAATTCTGCAAAACTAGTTGAAACTATCTTACTCAACATAATGTTTAAAGTTAAACCCTATTCAAGGACTTACTAAGCAATACACAAAAGTGCTGGAGAAACTCAACATGTCATACAGTATCTTGTGGAAATAAAGGGTAACCAATGTTTCGGGCTTAAGCCTTTTGTCAGGGTATGAGCAAATATCAGGCAGACACCTGAATAAAAAAGATGGGGAGAGGAGGGAGGAAGGGGTAGGGGAGAACACAGATTATCAGGTAAAAGATCAAATGAGGATAGAGGTGGGAGGGTAGAAGAGGATAAAAAGCTGAGAAGTGATAACGGGAGGGGATAGCTCTCTAAATAGAGAGGGAAGGAGATGGGGTCTTACTGACATTCTTTTCAAAGACATAGGTTTGACTTGTTGTTGAATGCAGTGGACCCGATTCCTGTCTTGGCAAACTACAAACGCTTACCATGCCCGAGCATTTGATTTGAAAGAAGAACATCAGGGTGCCACACAACATTTAATCAGGTCAGCTGCTCTTACAGACAGTATGGATGTAATCGTGCCTCCTTATGAGTGCAGCTCTAATTCTGATATTTTGGTGTATTTGGCCTTAAACATAAGCAATAATACCTATTTTAAACTTGTTATGAGTGACAGTGCTTGGGAATAAATGTATTTTCCATTGAGGATGATCAGTTACAATAAAGTACATTCTGATTGCTTATATAATATGACCATGTGCAGACTCTAAAGATATTATATTCATTGAATGTATTAAGGTACTTTTAGTTTCATATTGATCCTGCATGATGGACAAAAATAAATTATGTAGTGTGGATGGTGGGAATTTAAATCAGTTTTGACAGGGCACAAAAATAGCAGTGAATGTGTTGCCCCCCAAAAAAGGGACTAGCTTTAGTGATTCAGAGCTCCCAGTGGAAAGTAGCTCTTAGAGCAAGCACATCTCTTGGAGCAGAGAGGGAACAGCTGCAATTTTTTTTTACAGCCCCTCTACAGAAGATTAATTTAACGTCTTACGAACCAGACAGAAGATTAATCCCAGTACTTATCTAGGTTTGTCGATATTAGATGGACAATTGATTGGATGTTTCAGTGAATGGTCATTTCTTTTGACTGCCCTTTTGTTCCAAAGTAATCATTTCATCAATAGGTGAAGCAAAGTAAAATCGACACCTGGAATCCATAAGAGGAAATCGTGCCCAGAGAAGGGGAAGATTGGTTACAGGCTGAAACATTGTCATGTTACTAACTTATTTCTGCGGGAACAATATCATAATGTAATTGATGATAGAGGTAAACTTTTGATTCCATCTCAAAGCAGGTAACCTGGAGAGGACTGCAGCAAAGTACGATTTATTGATTTGCAATGAAAACATAATATTACAATGAATAATCACACAAGACGTACTCATCAACCACACCTGATGTTGCTAAACACAATCTGCAGGAGGAACTCAATGGGTTGAGCAGCATTAGTGGGATGAAAAGAATGGCCAACATTGCAGGCTGGCACCCTTTGTTTGGACTGAGTGTGGAGGAGGGATAATAAGCTGGTATAATGAGGTCAGGTGTGGATGGGTAGAACTGGGGCCAATGGGATTTCCCGCTGCTCTGGGAAAGTAACCGACACATTAAGGACCCATTTGTTGTTCAGAGAATAGTAGCAGGTTCGGTGGGATCACAGAGAAACCAGTATTACAATCACATGCAACTTTTATTAACACGCAGGAAACAAACGGGAGAATGTTAAATGGTACACAATTACTCATTCACATAAATGACGATACAGACATTTAACTCTGACATCAGTTAGATTCCGACAATGGTAAACCTATATTTGACCCCACTCACACACTACACACTGTTTCACTTGTGATGATATAGACATTGACCTCAGACATCAGTTGGACTCAGAGAATATTACCTATATTCGACCATGCTCACACACTATAAATGGACTCTTGCACTCCCAGTTCCCTGATCAACAGGGGTGCGACTCTACCGCAAGTATTGATCTATCGTAATACTATGGCTCAGCTTCAGTGTAGTGCACACCTTACTCATGACCCTTCCAGTGACATCCACAGTAGCAACCTGGCATGGAGCGGTGTCTGGGGCTTGGACCACGAGGCAGAGAGAAAAAATGTGCTCTGCGCTGGTGCTAAATACAATGCTAATCTGTGCTGCTTAGCTAGTGATGACCCTAGGTGATTTAAATGAGCCAATGGCGAGGTGGGAACTATGTAGTGGCCGGAGTCCAACCTTGACTGACAGATGATGTGACTTCTGAATGAGTTTCAGATGGGGAGGACACATGACCACCTGCAATACATACATTCCAGACAGGCAGGGAGGCCACACTTGCGCCACTCATCATCCCATCTCAGTCACACTCTCTTCTCTCCCAATGAGCAGAAACATGAGTTGGAAATTATATCCCACCAGATTCAAGATGGCTTTTGTTATATAGTCATACTGTACTTGTTCTTCACCAAAAAAATTACTACCCCCTCCATCCAGGTCATCTATCCTTCATTTCTCTAAAAGTCTAAAGTTATTGAAAAGCTGCACCAATTTTTTTTAATGCTTCAGATGACATTTAAACAGTTTCAAATGGATATGGGACTAGCTCAGGAAGGTACCTTGGTCAGAATGGATGAATTGGGCTGAATAACTGACTCCATGCTGGAAAAATGAGAAAGAAACAAAACTTGAAATTGCTCAATGAGCTGGGCAGCATTGAAAAAGAGAGATCCAGTTATAGAACATGTTATGTTCTATAACATAGAACATATAGCACAGTACGGGAGGCCCTTCAGCCCACAATGTTGTACCAACCTATATAAACCTACTCAAAAAATTAAACATTCCCTATATCATAACCCTCTATTTTTCTTTCATCCATGTGCCTGCTTAAGTCTTTTAAATATCCTTATTGTATCAACCTCCACCACCTCTCTTGGCAATACATTCCAGGCACTTATTGCTCTCTGTTTAAGACTTACCCCTGATGTCTCCCCAAAATTTTCCTCCCTTCACTTTGTACTGATATTTGCTTCACTAACCCCAGGAAAAAGGCCCTGCCGCTCATAATCTTGTAGACCTTTATTAAGTCACCTCTCATCCTTCTTTGCTCCAAAGGAAAAAAAACCCAGCTCTGTTAGTTTTGCGTCATAAGGCCTGTTCTTCAGTACAGGCCACATCCTCATTAATATCCTCTGTACCTTTTTAACTTAGTGAAAGATCAGTTTAGATATCATGGAATTACAAAGAGTTATAAGAATTTATTGAAGGAAAATTTTTCTGTAATATTTAATCAGGTTAAAGTATTATTATCTGAATGATCACCTTTTGTCTATTTCTATGATCAGATGTATTAATTTAAATAAAATGCATATATTACCAATATTTTTTCTTTTCCTGTCTCTACTAATCTTTATCTCTAAATCTTTTTTTGATTCACAGGATTCATTTATTTTTTTTCATATATATGGCAAGGAAAAAATCTCGTTTAAAATAAAGCACTCCTTCAAAAAACTAAAAGGAGTTGAGGACTGTCACTTCCAAATTTCAAATTCTACGTTTGGGGAGTCAATATACATAATTTGCTCCTTTTGTTAAATTTTGATAAATTAGTTTTCGAGATAATTTTGCTTCTTTTGAACAATTGATTGTAAAATTTAAATTATCCTGTGGTCATATTTTGCAGATATTTACAAGTCAAACACTTTGTTTAGCTAAGCTTTCTGATTTTTTTTCCACAGATTTCTGAAACAAACATTCTTGATTTATTTTTTGACTTTCAATTTTCTCAGAGGCTCAATTTCAATTATTTATAATTGATGGATTTGAGAATTGCTTTGCTACTTAAGATTAAGAGTGATTGGGACCATGACTTGAATTTCTCACTTACAGATGAGGACTGGGACACTGTTCTAAATCTGAGTAGAGGCCTGCTTCTGTGCATGACATTGTTGCAATTCAAAGTAGTACATAGAGTACATATTTCAAAAGTTAAACTATCTCTCTTTTATTCTGATATCAATCCAATATGTGACAAGTGTAAAGTTTTTGAGGTTTCACTGATCCATTTTGGGCTTGCCCCAGTTTAGAAAATTTTTGGAGTTTTTTTTTCCAAACTTTATCAATCATTTTTAAGGTCAAATTAGAACCATGTCCCTTAATTGGTTTATTTGGTTTTTCTCAAAAAGAGGAATTACTACTGACTTAATCTCAGAAGCAATTTTTAGCCTTTACCTCATTGATAGCTGGAGGGGCAATTTTGATGAAAGGAAAAGACAGCACTTCATTTACTCAATGTCCGTGAACTACTCTTTGCAGACGATGCCGCTTTAGTTGCCCATTCAGAGCCAGATCTTCAGCGCTTGACGTCCTGCTTTGCGGAAACTGCCAAAATGTTTGGCCTGGAAGTCAGCCTGAAGAAAACTGAGGTCCTCCATCAGCCAGCTCCCCACCATGACTACAAGCCCCCCCACATCTCCATCGGGCACACAAAACTCAAAACGGTCAACCAGTTTACCTATCTCGGCTGCACCATTTCATCAGATGCAAGGATCGACAATGAGATAGACAACAGACTCGCCAAGGCAAATAGTGCCTTTGGAAGACTACACAAAAGAGTCTGGAAAAACAACCAACTGAAAAACCTCACAAAGATAAGCGTATACAGAGCCGTTGTCATACCCACACTCCTGTTTGGCTCCGAATCATGGGTCCTCTACCGGCATCACCTACGGCTCCTAGAACGCTTCCACCAGCGTTGTCTCCGCTCCATCCTCAACATCCATTGGAGCGCTTTCATCCCTAACGTCGAAGTACTCGAGATGGCAGAGGTCGACAGCATCAAGTCCACGCTGCTGAAGATCCAGCTGCGCTGGATGGGTCACGTCTCCAGAATGGAGGACCATCGCCTTCCCAAGATCGTGTTGTATGGCGAGCTCTCCACTGGCCACCGTGACAGAGGTGCACCAAAGAAAAGGTACAAGGACTGCCTAAAGAATTCTCTTGGTGCCTGCCACATTGACCACTGCCAGTGGGCTGATATCGCCTCACACCGTGTATCTTGGCGCCTCACAGTTTGGCGGGCAGCAACCTCCTTTGAAGAAGACCGCAGAGCCCACCTCACTGACAAAAGGCAAAGGAGGAAAAACCCAACACCCAACCCCAACCAACCAATTTTCCCCTGCAGCCACTGCAACCGTGTCTGCCTGTCCCGCATCGGACTTGTCAGCCACAAACGAGCCTGCAGCTGACGTGGACTTTTACCCCCTCCATAAATCTTCGTCCGCGAAGCCAAGCCAAAGAAAAAAAGACAGGATACAACATTAAGCACGTAAAGGTAAACTTTTACAAGATGTAAATTCATGTATTATCATGTGTGGGATGCTCCGGAGAAGCATTGTCTTTTGTTTCCTATGTGTATTAGATATGCAAGTTAACTTTGTTTAGAGGGAGGAGTTTGATTAACAAGTTCCCCCCCCCCCCCCCCTATTTTTTTTTCTTTTGAGATATTTTGACAAAATGGGTTTGGTGAAGAATGGTATACACAACTTATACTTTGAGAAGTACAAAGTACAAATTATCTGTCCTATAGTTCATCTAGGGTGGCCATTCCAAAGTCATAATGACCTCCTTTGGAATGGCCACTGTAAGTTCAGGCTATGTATTGGATTAGTATGTGTGTATGTTTTTTTTAAATTAAACTCAATAAAGATATTAAAAAGAAAAGACATATGGGTTACATATGTTCTGCACCATTGTATGCCTGCCAGCGCAATTGCTTTGTATACAAGAGACATGAGATACATGTGTTGCGGTGGGGAAACCTGTTGCATTCGCTATGTCCAGTTATGACTGCTATTTCTGAACTGTATTATAATCTTTTGGGACCACAGAGGTAAACGCGGTCAGATGTCGCCTCAATAGGCATAATGTGACGCATGATTATACTTACATCAGCAGACTGGATGCATAGGTAATTTTGCATTGGGTTGCAGGCTGGATAAATTTGGCCCACAGGCTATTGGTTGCCCACCCCTGTTCTACACTGTCCACAACATCTCCAACCTTCCTGACATCTGTAAACTTCCTGACCTATCCTTCTACTGTGTCCAGATCATTTATAAAAATCACAAAGGGCAGGGGTCCCAGATCAGATCTCTGTGGAACTCCACTTGTCACTGATCTCCAGGCAGAATATGACCCTCTCTTTTGACCCTAATGTGCCAATATAAGTCCTGCTGGAAGGACAACAACTTGAAATGTTTATACTGTTTCTTGCTTTAGAGATGCAGCTTGATCAACCAAGTATTTCCAGAAATAATCTACTTTTATGGTTGACCTATTTCATCCACAAGTGATGTTTTCACATCATCACCAGTTCAAGAAACAATTGTAACTCCAATTCTTTTCAGTCTAAACAATAATCCATGCATCTAAATGAAAGGATGTGAAACAAAAACTTATGTGAAATATACTAAGCCCCCAGTGTCTGGCATCTATTGGGGATCAGTAGATGCTGGCTGGATAAGTTAATTTGCTGGTTGATTGAGATTGCAAGTTGTGTGGATTGGCGAACTGACTGGCAGGGGCACCAATTTTAAACTTTTGTATTTTTTACCTAATTATTTTCTCCTATTTGTTTTGTTGGTTACTTGAATTCTGGATAACGGGAATTTTATTGTGTGAAAACCTAATTTGCTGCAAGAGATTTTAATCATAGGGCACAAATAGTGATTTGCATCCCATGAAATTGGTCATAGACCCCTTGAGGTTTCGGTTCTTTTAAATTTAAAAACTGAAGCATTAATCAGTTTGTTGGAATGAAAGAAGACGTAATGTTGAATAAGCATAACAGTTTTACAGTTCTCTCATAAATTTGAGATAAACAGTGAATTTATATGTGTTAATGGTTCCAATTTCATATTCCACATATTCATAATTCTGTGGTGAAACATTATACTATTTACAAGTGATTCATTAATTGGACAGTGGACTAAAACATATCTGAAAATATTCTTGTAATTTATGCAGGCATAAAGGAATCTCAGGGGTTGTATGTGATGTCATGTTGTACTCTAGCAATAAATCTAACATATCCAAAAGATTGAAATGAACAAAATTCATCTGACATACTCTGAAATTTTACATTTTATTCCCCAATCATTGTGAAGCATTATTTTCTGGGCCATTCACATCAATATTTATAGCTTTCTGTTATCTGTAAAGGAAGGTGGATACGTGAACAGCAACTCAGAAGACAGGTGAGTCATTGCAATGAACACGAGATGGAAGTGCAATTTCACAGTGGAAGTTTTGATAACAATGTTTTTTTGGAGAAATTGAAAATAATTGTTTAATATGTGACAGTAGAGATGCTCAGATAGGCAAGCACAACTGTGCTTTGAGAAATGTGTTTGTATGAAGTGCTAGCTTGTTTTCTTCAGTTACTATGGGATTTGCTACACGTCAAATTTTATTTTCTATACAATGGTTGAACAAAATATGTGTTAAATTTTTAAAAATTGTTTTGAAAATAAAGTCTAATTAAAATAGTTATTGACCCATCTATCCTAAATGCATTTTGAAAATAGAATTAATAAACCAGAAAGTCAGAGGAATTTTGCAACATTGTTTCAATTGAGATAAATACATACTGTACAGTTTAAAAACAAAAAAGATGAAAGATTGTTGTTGCATAATTTAATGGAAAGTGGTTCTTTGGGACCTTTCAATCTTGCTTCAAATAGATATTTGACTCTGATATCTTAGACTGGTAAATTGCTTTTGACAAATCCTGAAATAAGAATTCCTTCCTATGGCCATTGTTTCATGTTAAACACACAAATCCAGTTTAAATCTTAAAACCACAAGATATAGGAGTGGAATGAGGCCATTAAGCTCAGTATGTCTGTCCTCCCATTTCATCAAAGCAGAATAATCTTTTTAACCCCATTCTCTTCCCTTCTCCCTGTCACTCATGATTCCCTTCTGAATCAAGAACTGATCTCTTCCTGTCTTAAATATACCCAATGACCTGGCTTCCACAACCATCCATGACAATAAATTCCATAGATTCACCCCCCTCTGAGTTAAACAATTCTCCTCTGTTCTAAAGGGATGGTTTTGTATTTTGAGGCTGTATCGTCTCATTCCAGAATCTCCCATCATGGGAAACGTCCTCTCCACATCCACTCTATCCAGTCCTTTGTATTCAGTAGGTTTCAATGAGATACCACCATATCCTTCAAAACTCCAGTGAGTACCCTCTGAGACAAATCAAACATGCCTCGTTATGAAATCCTTGTCATTCCAGGGACCATTCTAGTGCTGCACCCTCTAGTTCTAACACATTTTTCCCTGGATAAGACATTCAAAAGTCCTGACAATATTCCAAGTGCAGTCTGACCAAAGCCTTATAAAGCCTCAACATTCTATCTCTGCTCTCTATTCTATTCCTCTCAAAATGAATGGTCACATTTCAAATCATGGTGAGTTCCTTTATTTAAAAAAAAATGTGCAATTCCCTTTTTTTGCTGTACATAAGGAAAGGATCACTTGGAGTCGATTGAATGTTTGATTTTAAAATTAGGAAATGTACTTTGGGAGTAAATTAGACTAACTTTTGGTGGATTCAGACTTGTGGCATAAGCTACTTTAAAATTTGAGACCAATGGTTCTGTTTCTAATTATTTGTTTCTGGTGGGTGAAGTAAAAACAAAAAAAAGGATGTGCAGAGATTCTGAAAAATAGGATGAAAGACAACAGGAAAGTAAAGAGTTATTTTCAGACAGTATTCTCTGGTTGAAAATTTTATGTAAGAGCCTAATTTTTCATGCAGAAGGATTTTAATTGATCTTTCAGAAGTTTTTTTAAAACTGAGTGTGCATGTTATCATTGATGTTTTGCTGGCTCTACGTGCTTGTGGTGATATCATGGTAATATCTGTTCCATTTGTTCTGTCTCTGTGTGTATGGCTGGCCTGCCTCCCTATTGACTAACCCTTTGACTCCTCCCCTTTGGAATTCCCTAATAAAGCTGGTTACGCCCAAGTCTGTCCTCCAGTACGAACCCTGGAATTGAGCCAGCGACATGAGTGCACGTGCAGTCTTGTGAAATAAAAGCCTGTCATCTGGTAACTTCCAGTTTTTTGGTGTAATTGATAGTGTATCAGTGGTGTTGCAAGTTTGTGATAAAGATACATAACCAATGTTTTGGGTCTGAGCCCTTCATCAAGATATTGATGAAGATACTGTTGGGTTTCCAGCATTGTGTTTTTACTTTTTATTTGGTTTGGATATGTACCCTGATTTATGCAAATGCAGAACAGCTGCTTCCTTACAAGACCACCAAGGAGATTTCAATCCGTTACTCCCCAATGTTTTTAAGTGTGAGTGCATACGCTGCGTTTATCATTGTAAATTGAAGCATATAGACTCTGTGTCTTGTTCTTTTTGTTTGGAATCCGAGAGGAAAAGTGCTCTTTGGCCCAACTTGTCCATGCCAGTCAAGCTGTCAACCTGTTGTCAGGCTCGACTGTCTGCATTCAACCCATGTCCCTCTGAAACTTTCCTCCCCAGTGTTTCACTTACTCTTTAGCTTTTATGTTTTCGACATAAGCTTTTTGTTCACCTCTTGTCCCTCAGCCTTCTCATTCAGGAAGAACAGTTGTCTCCAAAAGCTGATGTGTGACCCGTTGCTTCAACAACTGGGAACAATATGTAATCGTTACCTCAAGTAATATCGCAGAAGTTTCAACACAAAGAGCACTTGCCTACAGGTGCATTTCCTGGAAATTTTCTTTACTTGAAGTCATGTTGAAATAAAGTGTTCAAAGTTCAAATTTATTGTCAGAGTATATACATGACATCACATGCATCTGAGATCTTTTTTTCCTGCAGGCCAGGCAGAATTTCTACTTGCCTGTAGTGCAAAAAGAAGTACTTACTCAAGAAAAGATGCATATACAAAAGAATGAAATGTGAACAAACCTACTGTGCATGCAGGAATTAAATCTTCAATCATAAATAATGTGCAAAGTAAGAATCCTTAAATGAATCTCTAATCGTTTGTTGTTTAAGAGCCTGATGGTAGAGGGGGTAGCAACTGTTCCTGAACCTGGTGGTACAAGTTTTGTGGCACCTGTACCTCTTTCCTGATGGCAGAAGCAAGAACAGAGCATGTCCTGGGAAGTGTGGATCATTGCTGATCGCTGCTGCTCTCCGATGATCAACTAATGACATTTAACACAAAAAGAAAACCATTCTTTGGGCAGTAGTCCAAATATATAGGTTTTTCCTGAGCAAATAATGAAATTGAATAACTTTAGACTGGCTGAGAAGTGGCTTCCCATGCTCTCTTTTAATCAATAAAAACAAAGCTACCCCCTTTCATCAGACCAGTTCATCTACCTAGAGACTTGAAGTGGTAATGGCACCCTTCCACTATTTCAATGTCACATTGATCTTGCCTAAACAAGGGTCAGGGGACATCTCTTTTGATTGAAGTTGACATTGGGGTATCTTAAGGGTCCTTATTCCCCTTGTTGAGGGAAATATCTGGGACTGACTGAGGAATAGAAAGAGGAGTGGTGGTAGTTATGAGTGGACTTGGACTTTCTCCACATCACCACTCTCTTGGAACAAGTTTTTTTTTTTGTTTTCACCATACCACTACAGGCTGGTTTGATGAAGGGCCGAAATCTGCAAAGATGGTCTAACCAAAATTTAATGGAAGATATGCATGGTTTATTTGCTTTTTACTTCTATCCCTCAGCAGGCCCATTCATAGTTAGTCCTTTATTCAATTTTTCTTTCGGTGCTTTGTGTAAGTGAATCTTAGTTGCCCCCACTGTGAGTTTATTATGCATTGTACATTGTACATGTTGACACTGATCAAGTTATTTTTCAGTCCTAGAATGAAACTAGAGAAACCTTTTCATTTCAAAATAAACAATTTTAAATCTTGCTTCACTTTCTGGGATTTTTGCCATTGTGTTGCATTAATGAGGATCCTTTCATGACCTTGAGATATCCCGAAGTAGTTTGAGCCAATTAAGTTATTTTTAAAGTGAGGTGAGACAAAATTATCTTAACAGCAAGGAGACTTTTGAGTGCAATGTCGAGGGGCACTTCTTATTGCTGCAGTGTTTGGAATCGCACCTTGACAAAGAGAAAATGGTGGTTCTTGGTGGTGGGTGGAAGGTTTGCCGATGATGAATTTTTTAATGTCTCCAGTGGATTGGATTGCTTGGTGTGTCAGGAAGTCACGTAGGTTATTTTCTAAACATTGCTGGGCTTGCTAGTCTTGGTAAGAGTGAGGGGACCTAGGACATTCATAAAGGGCAGTCACTCAAGTCTTTTGAAGCAGGTTTTGACCTGACACACTAACTGTCCATTTTCCTCCACAGAGGCCACCTGACCTGCTGAGGAGTGTTTTTTTTCTCTCTAGATTCCAGTCTCATTCAGGAGTCTCTTGAATCTCCACTTGGAGGCTGCAGGTCTGATAGACAACCTTTCACCTTTTTGATCAGGACCACAGAAATGTGATGGATTTTGGATGAGAACTACACCCTTGGATCATCTCCAAACACCACCGTGCCAATATTCCCCTTTGAATGACTGGTCCTGCCTACAGGCTTTTTTGGGTCCAGACAGACCTAGTGAGAGGATCATGAAGGAATGGTTTAAAAAGCCCGTAGAGACACAACAAATAAGAGATGGTGGAAAACCAAGCAAAAAAACACAGCACTTTGCAGGAATTCAGCGAGTCAGGCAACATCCAAGGAGGTACATGTAAATTGCTGCCACTCCAGGAAGGGATGTTTTGGTCCATTAGGAGGGTGGGGGGTGTGGTGGATATACTCTCACCTATACAATTACAGTAGAAAGTGGAGAGATGAGTGGGAAGGGAAGAGCACACAAGGGAGTCATGAGAGAGCAGTCAGATTTATTATCAGTGTACATAGCTGATGGGGTAGAAATTAAAAGGGAGTCATCACTTGGATGGCCTCCTGATAGCAAGAATTAGAAGAAAAAATATGTAGAGAAGTTGCAGATAGTTGTAGGAATAATAGGGTTATAATAGCAAATCATTTTTAACTTCCTTAATATTGACGACCACCACCAAAGGGCCAAGAGATTGGATGGGAAGGTTAGATTAGATGTTTTAAAAAGAATTTGGTCAGGTTAGTGTTGGGTGGCACAGTTGGCATGCAGCATGACATGGTTAGAATAACAGTTAGTGTAATGCTGTAACAGCGTTGGCGACCTGGGTTCGAATCCAGCGGTATCTTTAAGGAGTTTTTACATTCTCCCCATGCCTGCATGAGTTTCCTCCCCTCCCCCCCCCACTGAAGAGTGCTCCAGTTTCTTCCTACCCTTCAAAGCACACAGGGGCTGTAGGTCAGTTGAATGTAATTGGGTGGCATAGGCTTGTGGGCCAGAATGGCTTGTTAACGTGCAGTAGGTCTTTTATATAAAAAAAAAGTTGCATAGATGGAGAGATTTAAAAGGGTATGGACAAAGACAGGTAAATGGGATGTGCTCAGGAAGGCATATTGGTTGGCATGAATGAGTTAGGCTGAATGGCCTGTTTCTGTGCTGCTGCACTCTTGATAACAGTTGGCTGAATCTGGAGGTGTCCGTGCAGCTCAGAAAGATGTCAGAGGTGGGAATAAATGGACGCAAATTGAGAAATGAACAAGAAATCTTACATTGCACTGGGTTTCTTGGTTGCCTTGAAATGTGCAATCACTGAAAGCAAAAGAATGTATTATCTCATCCAGGTCACTTGAATGCAAGTATGCCTCAACTGACATGCATCAAGAAATGGGGAATAGATGTGGATTTAGACACCGTTTAAGTCTGACTTAAAATACCCTGAGGCTTTACTGCCATGGTTTGTTTATTCTTTTGCTCTAATTTCAGGAACCAATCAAATTGGTGTTGGACCAGCTTGTTTACTATTGCAAATAAACAAATGCAGATGTTTGCCAGTATATTTATAAAGCTGTAGAAATGTCTCTGCTTATTCTGCAGATCTAAATGTCAGGAATAACTATGTAATAAAGTTTGAATTGTTATCTTGCTTAATTAAGGATCATACTGTGTTTTTTGATCAAATGATCTCCTGCTTCCTCCCCAACCACAGTTCATCTGTCAGCAAAAGCCTCATCTGCTCATTAATGATGAGTAATGAACTATAATTAGTCAACAATCTGACAGTAAACAATCATCTTGGGAATAATGACTATAATATGATTGAATTTGATGTTAGTCATATGGGGGGTGGGGAGGAAAAATCACAAGCTAGGATTTTGATTTCAAGTAAGGAAACATTGCAAATGATGACAAATGAACTGATGGTAAACTGGGTGGAACTGTTAACTGGTAAACTTGCAGATTAGTTGACTGATTCTGTCTCTGATCCAAGGAAGTTGAAGCCAAATGCTCTGCTGCCGAGACTGAAACTAGTTAACTCAACCATGATCAGGGATTAAATAACAGATCAAACAACTCTGAGTGATGCAATTGGTATTGCCTCTGAGCCTTTCAGTGCTATGCAGAGTGTTAACATTGCAGTTAATCACAATATGTATACAGTATCTATTTATTGAATTAACATGCCTTTCTAAATACATACCTTCTCATGTCATGGTATGATTTACTTTTTATGAATTGAATTAGTCCAGGCTGTTTTATTAAGGATAATTCAAACTATTAATTATGTCAGTATTTCTGAAATGTTGATCATCTCTGGGGAAGTGATCTGATTCCATAAGATGGAGCTGAGGTTTAGGCTTATTGACACATTGCTTTTGTTGAGCAACTTTGATCATTTAATAACATCTCAAAATAAAATCTTCAAATTTGCCACGCCAAATTAATTTTTATTCCTTTAATCTTTGCTTATTGAAATGCTAAGATAAAAATTCAATTTTTATGAGAATTTTTTTCATTCAAATAAGCATGACTTGTTATTAAGCTTTGGTTTTGACCGAAGCTGCTCATAATTCTTATTGTATAGTGAGTGCTGTTATCCAGAGAATGATAACCTTGCCAGGTTATTTTGACACAGACTAAACTTTGGCCACAGAGCCTAAAATTAGGAAATCTATTGTAATGCACAACAATGAATGTTCAAATAGCTTGGGATAGGTATTGGGACAGCTACATGGTGGCATCCAGAGTTGAAATTAACTCTGGGAAAATCGTCTGCTCTGTGCCTGACTAATAGGAAGCATTTCTTACAATGAAATCGAAAGACAGTCTTATTCCCTCGAAATTGAGCTGAAGAATCCAGAAAAATCTCTCTCTTCATGTAGAGAGCTAACAATGTTCACCCCAGACCTCTGAAATAATTAAATTCTGTATTTGGCTGATCTTGAGGAGACCTGCAACACATTATTGTGATACACATCCATTTTGGTGCTGTCTAAAAGCTGCCAAAAAACTCAAAATGCTTTATTTTGTTTCATTTTATTATGCACAAACTATCACAATATTTACCCTTTAGACATCTAAACCAATTGCATTCAAAATTGAATGCAAGGGTAATCGTTGGATAATTGCAGAATATCTGCAGGTAATGTTCCTCTAATTTTTATTGGTCAGTGTGCGCAAAAATCTTTTGTGGATTGTTTTTTCCCTGTGACAAAAGTGTGCGTGCACTGAATGCCTGTGCAAATGTAAACTTGAAATGGTTTCAAGATGATTTTGGCACAGCCTCTCTCTAATAAAACTGTATTGGCAGGTTTTAATATATTACAAGTATGATTCCATTCTACGAAGTAACATAATTAGTTAAGATTTTTTCTATACTTTGAACTATTTTGTTGCGTTTACGTAACTAACCTTCTATGAGCACACTATTCTTTTGTGCGGTGGTTGCAGAACGACTGTGTGCATGTTCAAGTGGATAGTGGCTGCAGGTATGTTTCACAAAGAAATCATTTTCTTCCAAATTATTCAAATTTTGTTGTGTTATGGACCTATAAACCCAGCAGCAACAGATATTCACCAAAACAAATGGTTACTTAAACAAAAGTTGCTTTTAATTATCTTGAAACATGAAAACAGAATCAAACTTTAACTTGACACTATTGACTTACTTAACCTAACTTAACCCCCTTCTAATTCTAATCACATGTGTATGTAATGTGTGTGTTTAAGTTCAGAAAAATTCTTTGGTTCACAGTCCAATCTCACTTCTCATTCCTCCAAGATCACTAGTTGCAGGCAATTCTTATATTGTGCACAGAATTTAGCATGTATAAAGTTCACCAGGCTTTGGTGCTTGAAAGGTAAATGGTTACTGCTCAGGAAGGTTCTTGTTGGTTTTCAGAGAGAGATGTGTTGTTCCAGGACATCCACAAATGATGTACTTCCATCAGTCACTTCAGTGTCTTGCTGACGAAACTTGCCCCATCAGGGTTCTACAGATGACAACCTCTTTCTTTAAGGTCATCAGAGTTCCTTTTTGTTTCCCTTATTTCAAGTGAAACATTAGACATGAACCAAGCGGGCTTTGACCAGGCTGTCTTACAAAAGCTTGCCAGCTTGTCCTGTTTCAGTACCAGGTACTCTTGCTGACTGAAACATAGTCAAGTGATCTCTGCTTCTCTCTCTCTCTCTCACTCTCTCCCTCTCCCTCTCTCTCTCTCTCTGAGAGAAAGCCTGTTTGACTCTCTCTGCTTACAAAACCACATGACACTCTTACAACAGCAAATTCTCCTACCAGACAGCAGCGGCTCCAGCCTGCTCTTTCATCTGATGCCTTGATAAACAATAATCCATTAGTGATGTCTCTTGAGCACTCTTCAAAGCTCTTGCAAAAAGGTGTGAGAAGCCACTGTCTCCAGTATTTCAAATAAGATCTGTTGTAAAGTGTTTGAAAGTGACCTACTCTAACAAACCTTTCCTAATTTATCTCCCGGAAGCATATCTATATATTCTGTCACAGTTGCAATAATTGAGGTATCTTAACCCATGAACACAAGAGCTGCTTCCATTCCAAATCTCTACCTTTGTCTGAATAACTACAGCTGGTGGTAGCCTCTTCCCCCATTGCTTTCTTTTTGCAAAACAGCACTTGTTTATATTTTCCAGATACATAAACCATCCCCTGCTGAACAAACTGTAACTCCAGGTACTTAGCTCTGGAAATGGTATGACAAGTGTAGCAAAAGATCAAAACAAAAAAAGAACATCTACTTCAGCAAAGCAGAACTTTGTTAGTTCTTGCTGTTGCATAATTCTTGGGCTCCAGTTATGGACTGTTTTCTTTGTATTTCCGTTTGCCATTTTGTGCAAAGCTGTGCGTGCGTGCGGTAAGATCACATTTACTCACAGTTCAACAATGAAAGGGAGATCACAGCTCAAGTTGAGGAGCATCAAGCAGGATAGATCAATGTGCCTCATGAATACCAGAGAATACTGATACATATATATTTGATTTCCCCCAGAGGACAATTTAGCATGTTACTCGAGATGCAATTGCTATAACCAGGCATAAAATGCCATCAATCTCTGTAGTTTTGTTATAATAAGCTTCAGCTTACCAAGCACAATGAGTAAAGAAGGGTTCCTTCGTAATTTACTTGTAAGCTGCTGGGGTTGGTGGGGTGGGGGGGAGAATTAAGTGCCTCTGATTAAAATATAACCATTCTGACCATTGCTATTCTCATTATTTTCACACAGCTGGCAGAACAAATGGCAAAGATAATTGACTATAACACCGGAGCTTTGGAATAGTACCCACCAGGGAAAATGCAATTGTGCTGGGCTAATCACTTAAAATTCCCCAAGGTCATCCTCATTATCTGCTTGTGGCAAGCTTTCAGCTGGGTTTGAGGAGGCTTGTGGATCAATGTTAGGGCAGTCGTGTGTATCTGAAACATTTAAAGGGTGGTACATGTGAGAAATATTCTGAAACGCTGGGAGAAATCAGGAAGCTGGCAGCAAATGGTGAAGAACAAAACATCATTTGCGATGGAGGTTTTACTCCATCACCTTCCTATGCAGTGCACTTGAGGAAAGGAAGAGGGAGGTTCATGCCTCGTAAGTCTAGAAATGTTGATATTACTGAAAATGGGAAAACTCTCAGATGTGAAAGTTGTTTAAATTTATTCAAATACTCAGATGGGACATTTTAAGAAGTAGTGAGTATGGATATATGAAAGGAAAAGAGAGTGTGTATACGTCTTCTTACGATTGTGGTGTACCATTGGTGAGGCATTTGGCAGACTGTTAAAACGGCCAGAGCTGATGATTCTCTATTGTACATCGTCCATAAAGAATGTTGACTGACTTCCCTCACAAAACAGTAATATGGAGAAACATCCACAGATACTACTCGGGCAATGAGGAAGGGATATTATTACTGAGGAACGAGCAAGGTGGCGTCCAGTGCAAGTGGGAAGAGAGAGCTCACCAACCAATGGTGTGATGTTAAGAGGAGGGGACTGTAGCAGATATGTTGGCGAGATGGGGAATTTTGAGGTATCACCATGTGCTGTCGAATCCTAAGGGAGGAGAGAGTCCAAAGCAACCTTTCTGTAAAGAGGTGATACTAGTTGTGCTAGAAATGCTGATATGTTTATTATCTTCACTATGGATGAGGAACATTTTAAGTATTCTGACTGGCCTTTTTAATCTGGAATCCATACATGGATTTCAGTAAAGCATTTGATAAGGCTCCCCATGCAAGGCTCATTAAGAAAGTAAGGAGACATGGAACCTGAGGAGGCCTTGCTTTGTGGATATAAAATTGGCTTGCTCAGAGAAGACAGAGGGTAGTGGTAGATGGTTCATATTCTGCATGGAGGTCAGTGGTGTTCTGGGACCTCTCCTCTGCGATTTCTATAAATGACCTGAATGAGGAAGTGGACAGTTGGGTTAGTAAATTTGAGGGTGACACAAGTGGGTTGTGCTATGGATAGTTTGGATTATTGCCAGGGATTACAAAGGGACATTGATAGAATCCAGAGCTGGGCTGACGAGTGGCAGATGGAATTTAACCCATAAAACTGCAAGGTGGTTCATTTCAGTAGATCAAATTTGAAGGCCGAATACAAAGTTAATGGGAGGACTCTGAGCAGTGTGGATAAACTGACAGATATTGGTGTCTGTGTTCATAGGGCATTCAAAGTTACTCCACAGGTTGATACTGTTGTTAAGAAAGCTGAGTGTTGGTCGTTATTAACTGTGGGATTGAGTGTCAAGTTCAAGAACTAATAATATTACAGCTATAGCAGAACTTGATTAGACCCCACTTGGAATATTATGTTCTGTTCTCCCCACCTCATTGCTGGAAAGATGTGGGTGCTATAGAGAGGGTGCAGAGGAGATTTACAAGGATGTTGGCTGGATTGGAGTGCATGGGTGGTAGGGATAGGTTGAATGAATTTAGTCTTTTCTCCTTGGAGCAATGGAGGATGAGGTGATCTGATCGAGGTGCGCAAGATGATGAGAGGCATTGATCATGTGAATGGTCAGAAGCTTTTTCTCAGGGCTGAAATGGCTAACACCAGAGGGTGGTCAGTGCCTGGAATGCATTGCAGGCAATGGTGGTGAAGGCAGGTACAATATAGGATCTTTTAAGATACTATTAGATTAATACATGAACAGAGGAAAATGGAGGGTTATACATTTGTGAAATTCTAGGTGGTTGGTAGAGTAGGTTATTATGTCAGCACAACACTGGGCCAAAGGGCCTGTACTGTACCATAGATTTCTATGTTTGATGTATAACTCTCAGGGACATAACTAGATGGCTCTTTCAAAGTGCTGACCCTAGTATAATGGGCCAAATATGATCTCCTGTGATTGCCATTCTTTAACTCAATGACTGTATGGACTGAATTATTCTCAAACACATTTGGAAATAGGCACAAATTACAGATTTGGTTGAGATCCTGCAACATTTACTGAAGTCAGCTTCATTCAGTGTCATTTATTTGAATTTTTAACAATATAGCATGGTAGCAGACTCTTGCAGCCCCTGAAGCTCATGTTGTCCAATTACACCCAATTAACCTACCAGCCCAGTGCATTTTGAAGGGTGGGAAGGAGCTGGAGCACCCAGAGAAAACCCACGCAGGTCATGGGGAAGACTGTTCAAAGCAATTCACAAAATCAACTCTAATTAAAATTACTGTTAATTTATAATTATTACCTGGAAAAAGTCAATAAGGGAATTTTATCTTGCAGGATTCATTGCTGAGACAGGTAGAGAGAATTATAATACTGCATGATTTAGAGTTCAAACAAAATACAAAATTAATAAATAGCCAGTGATATAAAGTTGATGTATTTTTTTTGATGATGTAAGTTTACCCATGAAAACTGGCATCATTATAATTCCATCATTCTAGTTAAGCTTGCTTTCACATATTCAATATCTGAGCCCAGTTTTGCAGTTTAAAAAAAATATCTATTGCCTTCGGTGGAGTTGAATCATGAAATAACATATTTATAATGGGATTGCAGTAACATTATGTTAATTACTTCATGGGCAATTGTTATTCCCTCTTGAAAGAAAATGAGCAATAAGGTGTTGCATGATTGGTCAGAACAAATAGGTCAGCTGACCTGCAGATGACTTTGGTTGTGTGTTAATATGCTGCCTTGGATAAAGATTGTTATTGCTTTGTATTTTATTGTTATATAATATTGTAAAGGGCAGGAGAGGCACTGCCTGGTTTTGTATGTTCCGTGACCAGAATATCATTTGTTTGTTCCTTCTATCCATTCAAAGGGGAAATAATTTCAGAGGTGGTAAACCTGGACTTATCCAGCAGTGCTTTGTTATACAAGCATGTGTGTGTAATTTGCCAACCATCTGGTTGCTGTGATAGTATATTCTCTACTTGACTTTGTAAAAATAGGCAATATATGTAAGGCTATGTTCCTTTCTCATTGTGGTTTGCTAAAAAAGCCAGGCCTTTTAGCCTTTGTAGCTGTTTGTTGAAAAATAATCTTGAGCAAAAATGACTAAATTCTGAAGGTTTGTGTTTCATTGCAATATATGATTTTCAGGATTCAGGCTTCTTCCTAGCACAGGTCTTCAAGCTTATTTCAGTAACTGTACTGGGCAGAGGTGCCATCTCCAATCAAATCTTTCTGGCCTGGCTGTAAATGGAGACCAACCTCTTCAGAGAGAGAGAGAGAACAATAATTGAAAACAAAAAATTAAATATTTACATGAAGGCAGAAACTACAGGTGTTTGTTCATCAGAGTGCCAAGAAACTTTGGAAGGATCCTATCATCCCCCACTCTCTTCTCAAATCAGTGGTCTTGGCATTGACAGGACAAGCAGGTCAAATTTCATTTTTTCAACAGGACTAACCACCAATGAAGAAAGAGATGATCATTGCCAACAGCTCAATGGCGTTAGTAATTTGAGGGCAATGCCCAATGTTGCACCATGCTGATCCAACCCAGATACATTTCTATCCCTGATTATACAGCTAATCTAATATTAAAGAACTTCCATTCCAGAAATTATATTCTCAGTATGTCAAAGCACTGCCAACTTGCAATTTTAATCATGGTTCACAAATTACAATGTAAATCTACTAATTATCCCTGTTGCTCCTGTGAAAGAAGAGTGGTACATGGCCCAGAACAGTTAATGTAACCTACTTACGAACCTGATGCTATATTAGGAACATGCTTTGGAATGAAATGTCCCTTACTAATTAGCTCAATGGCTGAAGGTTTAAGAATTATTTGGTTCTTGGCTAAGGATTATTTTCAAATAGTATAATTTCCATTTCAAGCAAAAAAGATATGAGAATAAATTTATAGCATCCCATTTAGGCAGGGACTTTGGTGCAGTTCCATCTGATACAAAGTTTCCTTTAAAATAACCTCTGCATAAGAAAAGTTTTAAAATTTACTTGGTCATCTCTCTTCTGGTTTCCCTTTGCTGTTCATTGACCAAGTAACCACACCTTTGATCTGGCAACAAGTTTCTAACATGCAGCTGAAGCTGTTGTAATTCAAACAAAAATATACACAGACTAGAAGGGCTTAAAGGCCTGTTTTCTCTGCTCTAATGTTCTATGGTTCATTGGGCCTGTAACTTTCTGATAATGCAGATGAACAGAGAAAAAAACAAAAACAAGTCCAGAACAATGCAAAAAAAAAGTGCTGCATGTAGGTGTCCAATCTATCAGTGTTTGAGGGGGTAAAAAGGACATGAACCATTTGGATGTGGAACACTTGAGCTGATGAAAATTTTATTCATTTTCCAATTATGCAACTTTTAAATCAAATCCTGCACAATTCAGAGATCTTGCAGTATTTGAGTGGCACCTCCTACTGAAACAGTTTCCTTAGAGCTTCAGTGACTAGTTCAATTCTGACCTCGGGTGGGTCTGGGTGGAGTTTGCACATGTAGCATTTGCTGTGACTGTGTTGTCTTCCTCCCATATTCCAACACTTTGCAGGTTGGTAGATTAACTGAAAGGATGGGAGGTTAGGAGCAGATAGACATTTCAAGAATAGGTTTCAGGGAAAATTAGTGGGGAATGGGTTTGCTCTGATGAGCTGACATAGTTTCAATAGGTCAATATGACCAACTCCTCTGTCAGAAGGGAATGCAGAAATATTTCAAGATGCATGTTATTATCCAATGCTATGAATTATACTGTCCACTTGTCAATTAGATACTTTCAGAAACACAACTGCTATAAAGTTACTAATTCATTAAACAAGTATAATTGTTTCTAATGAGAAATGTTGGAACTATTCAGCAAATTGAGATTCACCTAAGGAGAGGCAAAGTAAGCTATCATCAGCTAAATTGGATTGCTATGAGAAATGATGAAAGAGGGAATTGGCAAGGCAAGGAATGAGGTCAATGCAATGTGTCAGATTACTTCTATTGCTGTTGAAGCAACCGGCATGCCTTATTTCACAATAACCATGCGGTTAAATGGCTGGAACTACATAAAAGCCAATCAAGCCTTTTAATGAGGAAGTGTGTGGGTATTAGCAGCTGTTCTGGAACAGGTTCTGATCTAAGAGACAATAAATATTGCACTTGACCAAAAAGTTTTAGGCAGCTTGGTGTTAAACAGGGAAGTCTGCAGACATTGTGATTGTAGAGCAATAGATAAAAGAGCTGGAGAAATGCAACAGGTCATGCAGCATCTATAGGAAACAAAAGCTAACTAACATTTCGGGCCAGAGCCCTTCATTAAGGTATGAGCAAAAACCAGTCGAGAGCCTGGATAAAATGGTTGAGGTGGGGGGAGGGGGAAGGGGAGAGAGAGGAGAGAAGGGGGAAGGAGGGAAAGAAGAGGGAAGAAGGAGCTGGGGATTCTGAAAAAGTGCCACATCCATTTCTTGAAAAATAAGTCAATTTAGAAAAACATAATTAGCCCAAGAGAAAATCTACAAGGAAAAAAAACTGTCCAGTATGCATTAGTATTAGGATTAAACAATGAAGTCAAAACCAAGAAAATAAAGGTTGCTTACAGATACACTAACTTGTGCATTACCACAGAATAAGACTGAAACAAGAGAGTTAGGTGTAAATGTTCTCTACTGAGCACTGTTTAGTGGTTTGGCCTTGTGGCAGAATTGTGTTATTATTCATCTTTAATTATAATATATATTTAGTGGGATTGGACACAGGGTCATACAGACACACACAATTACACTCGTAAGTCATTTTCGGAGTCACAAAGTCTGGTAAGCAATCC
Organism: Narcine bancroftii; assembly: GCF_036971445.1. Taxonomy (NCBI): domain Eukaryota; kingdom Metazoa; phylum Chordata; class Chondrichthyes; order Torpediniformes; family Narcinidae; genus Narcine; species Narcine bancroftii. Next base: position 253,346,067 of record NC_091472.1, read on the forward strand.
CAATAAAACTGGAAATGTTTGTTCATTGAAATATCTTGGACAATGGGGTTGGTCAAGGGGGACATCTAATTAAACAAAAGGCTCTTTACTTGTTTACTTGTGTTAGAATGGAAACTCAGTTACCAGCTGTGTATACAAGGAAACCATTTGCTGGTTGGTCATCAGTCAGATTAGAGTCATATCCACTCTTAAACATTTTGAATTTAAACTTCAAAGATGGAAATGATGTCATGTCACATGATTAAAGACTTTTTGAGAGCACATATTACTGAAAACAGACATTTTGAGACTAGAAGAAGGTACTTGACCATCCTGTAAGTCGCACAGATTTGAAGATACAGTTACCGGAGAGGTACTGTTATGTGTTACTTCTGGTCAAAGGAGAACATAGAATAAGTGGCTTTTGGAAGAGAATGGCCACTTTTGACTGTCTCTTTGAGAGAGCAAGTCTTGTCTGGGTTTGTGAAATAATTGTGCAGAGATCATAAATACTGTAACCTCCATTCAAGAAGTGGAACTAATTCGTATTTAGAAACAATTCTCTGAAAACATTTCTACAAGAAAATTTGTGAGTTTTGAAAAGTCTGATGCCTCACACCTACTCCATAATTGCTGTTGAGCAATAATTTAAGCAATCTGAGTTTCAAAACAAAACTGAACTTTAAAATCATCTCTTCAGAATTATACCTGAACTATAATGGTTTGAGACACACACACATGAATGAAATTACAGTTAAGTTTAGAGTTAAGTGTTATATTAATAGTTATTAATAAAAAATATTGTCTTCGTGAATTTCTATTTCTGCTGGTTTAGTATGACCTCCTCAAAGATATGAGAGCATTGTCAAAATGCCACATATGCCAGAATACACTACAAAATTAGATGATGGTGACTGAGGTACAACCTGGGTCAAAGCATAATGTGAGAACTGATTTGTTCGCCCATAACCAAGCGAGGTGGCTCCTAATTGTAGAATAATGCTCCAAATTCCCATTCATTAAAGGATTTAAAACTTGAGAATGTCAATATTTAGTCCCACAGTTCAAATCTTGTTTGGAAAACAAGGGATTCTTGAGATATTAGCTATTTTAAATTTTTTAACTACTGCAAAGCAGCGTAATCAAGCAAGGTCTCCCACAAGACCAAGAGACTGCTAACTGATACATACTGAAAACAAGGAGCGGAACACAAACGTCTCCAGATGCTGTGATTGTAGTAAAATCATAAATGCTGGAGGAACTCAGCAGGTCTTGCAGCGTCCATTGGAAGTAAAGATATATAACTGGCATTTTAGTCCTGAGCCCTTTGTCAAGGTATAAGCAAAAGCAGGCAAATGCCTGCGTAAAAAAAAAAAAAAAAAAAAAAAAGAGGCCGTGGGAGAAGGGAATAAAGATCAGGGGGTGGAACACAGGCCAAGAGGCAAAAGGTGATAATTGGACATGGATTAGGAGAGGAAAGGTGAAAAATTTTTCAGGTAGGGTGAGTGGCTCTGTGACTGCAGAGCTAGGGGAAAGGAGAAATATGGATAGGGGAAGGGGAGAGATGGAGGTAAGGGGAGGCTAATGGAAAGCGGAAAATTAAATATTAATGCCTTCTGGTTAGAAAGTGCACAGACAGAATATGAGTATTGTTCCTCCAATTTGCAGGTGGTCTCAGTCTGGCAGTACATGAGACCATGGACAAACTTAGGCATGAGAATGTGGGAGGGAATTGAAATGGTTTGCCACACTGAGGATAGATCCATCCTGAGGAGGGGGGATGGTAAAGATCAGCCAGTGGTTGGAATGCAGGTGACTGGGGTGGATCAGAAGGTGGAGGGTTAGTGGGGTCCAAGAAAGGGGAGGGTTGGGGAAGGCAGAGGGAGGGTGAGAGTTCGCAATCAAGATTCAGTCCTGTAGGCCGCTGAGGCCAGAGTGAGAGTTTGTGTTGGAGGCTAGGTCCTGTATGCTGCTGGGGACGTGCGCAAGGAAAAAAAAAGCCATTGCTGTGCAACTATGCCACCTCATTGCTGCAAAGACAATCTAACATTATCAATTAAGTGATACTCCATCATCACACATCATTGAGATGGGGCTGGGCCAGCATCTCTCAAGCAGAGTATTGGCAGCAACACCTGCACACATTTCACAACAGGAGTAAATGGTACCACATTACCCAAGTCTGAGAAATGGAGGCACATCATCTTACCTCCTGAGTGCTTAAAAAATGATGAAAACCTCAGTTTGTTTTAAGCAAAATCATCCAAATTAAAACTTATCAGAACATGTTTAAAAATATTTAAAAGAGTAAAGCTTGTAGCATTGTTACAAGAAGAAATAGGGATCTGTGTTATTAGGCACATATTTGTATTGCTTGTGGTTTCATATCAGTAATGCACTGTTATCCTAAAAAAAAGAAACAATGTATCCCTTGACAGCACATGTGCTGTAGTCTGAAAATAAACAAGTTTTGCTTCTCAGTGTAATTAACAAACAGCGCTGGGGATGAGGAGAAATTGAGTTTTAGTCTGGGTATTTGTTGAGCTTGATTTGAAATGGCTGCTAATTAGTACTGAGGAGTAGAAGCATACGTTTGTTTATGGACTGGGAGCTCACCAGGATTTCCAGCTCATTTCATGGACATCACTCTCAGAAAAATCACCAGATCTGTTTTTGAGATTCTCTCATTTTAAAGGTGCAATGCTTTAATTTACCAAGCATTTGTGGATGCTATCATTTGTTAGATTTTTAACACGCAATGCAGGATTTGTTGCGTTTAGAATACATTTCTTTGCCCTTAAAAAAAAGTGCTGTCATTACTGTACCAAGTAATATCCACCTAACCTTTAAATTTTGTGTGGCTTTGGATAGGTTATTTTGTGTGTTTAAAAAGAAATTAAAGGCTCTACGCCATTTCCCTGGACACAAGGTTCAGGGTTATCAGTAATTACACTGTACCTTGGTCTCCTGAGCTCATAGTAACCGATGACAATTTGCATTGATGTTCAAGATTATTATATTTCTGCCAAGCTTGAAATAAGAGCTGTTTTTCAAGACATGAACCTCAATGGGGGGAAACAAAAACTTTTCAGTCTTAGTAAATTAATAGATGTTATTCAAAGGCTCCAGGTAGCAAACCATTTTGTTTTAAGCTTAAAGATTCTGTTATAATTCTTTTAGTATTTTTGTTAAATGCTGACTTTAACAAACAGGGAAACAGTCAACAATGTGGTGAGACTCATAACATTGGTTCCCTCTGAGCTCGTTGGAGATATAAAAATTAAATGACCTGCAGACAATTTTCCCAGATATTTCCATTTGTCAATCTACTGCAAGTTATCCAGTAGTACTGCCTGCTCTTTATTAATAGAAGCACTCAAGCTGAGGATTAACATTAACTTTGTGCATCACATGCCAAACTTTTTTTTTCCAGTTTTCGTTTGCTTTGATAAACCTTTCATAAAGCCTGCCCCCTAGTCACGAAATCTCAATGTTCAATGCCATTATAGGTTTATTGCCATATACAGAAGTCTGAAAATATGAATGTCGGATCAAGCTAGTTCTGCTGTTGTTATGGCAGCCACTGCTAATTATTAGATTAGATTAGATTCAACTTTATTGTCATTGTGCCAAGTAAAATAGAAAGCCAATGAAATACAATTTGCATCCAACCAGAAGTTGTTTTAAAAAAGTGCTATATTCAAATAACTATGTGCAAATAAAAACAAGTGTATTCAGCAAGCAAACAATTATCTAAGCACTGACAGTACAATGTGAGTGCAGAACCATTCACTACTGTGATTTAAGGTGCAGCAGGGCCATTTTTAATTTTTAATGGGTGATTTCAAAATTTTTGATGATAGCCTTCTGGCCTATGATACTTGTGTCAGCCAATTAACCTACCAACCCCAGATGTTTTTGGAGGGTGACAGAAAACCAGTGTACCCAGAGAAAATCCACAGAGGTTACGTGAGAACGTACAAACTCCTTACGGACAGTGCTGAATTAGAACCTGGGATGTTGGAGCTGTAACAGCATTGCGCTAATTGCCATGCTAGCCATGTCACCAAGTGGGAAGTAGCCTGGCAACTTCTGTTGAACAAATGGTTTAAGTGGAAGAGCTTTCTAGAAATGGGGTCTTGTCTTTTTTCCTTTTGGAGGAATCGTCACCAAAAAATAGATGTCCACAGCACGATAGACAATGCTCTTTGTCTTTTGTTTGATTACCATCCAGGTGGACACTGGATTTCCAAAAGTAGAATAGATGGATCATCTTCATGCTGACAGTTTTGTTCACCAGTTTCACTCTGAATGCATTGCCTTTTGGAATTAACCACCTGGACTTAGACCAAACCATTGATATATGGGCAACTCAATATTTCCATATCATCTGCTCAGGCCACTGTAGCCAACAGAAAATTCTCCACTATAATGACAGCACTCAATGTCAATGTTGGAAGGCACCACAGTCATTAGTTGTTAGTTGCTTGGTAAACTGATGAGCATAACTGGTAGAAATCAGTCATGCGTTCTATTCATCACCTACCACCTACCTTGAACTGTATAGTCCTGACCACCTTGCCCATCTAGTGCATGAAACCAGTACAAAATGAAAAAGAAAAATAAAGTTTAAATCAAATAATGGGCATAAATATTCCATTCAAGAAGCAGGGATTTTGTGAACCCCCTGACTGTATTTCTTTAATACCCATGATTTTGGCTTGGATTGGAGACATGTGTTACAATTGCTTTAGATTTGTATGAATGGAAGAATAGATTCTCTGACTGACCAGTGCTATGGTCAATTAAAATAAACAAACCTATGGGTTCATAACCATAACCATATAACCATTTACGGAGCGGAAACAGGCCATGTTGGCCTTTCGAGTCTGCACCAGTTCACTGATTTTGTGCACCCTCTTCAGGCAATGGTCCCGATGGGTTTTGACCTAGCTTTGTATGCCCTGCCAATTCTTGCTGTCAAATCATGGAATTTGTTTAGGATATGGTTACCTTGTGGCTTTACAAGAGGAAATATATATTGCTCTTTGATCTTAACTTTCCAAAAGTCTGAAATTTTCACCCCTACAGTCACAAGTCTCACTGCATCATAAGATTTCCCCTCCAAGTAGAGCTCCAAACCTGTACTTCCCGCTTCTACCTCCTAATCACAAATAGGCCTATCATGGCAGGCCCATTATTTCCCCCATCAAATTCATCTCCTCATATCTTGACTTTGTCCTCTCTCCCCTTGAGCAGTTCCTTCCCACCTATACCCAGGGTACCTCCCAAGCCCCTCATCACTTTGACAAATTCCAATTCTTTGCTCCCCAGTGTCTCATCTTCGATGTCTAGTCGCTGTACACTTCCATCTCCCATCAGGAAGGACACAAAGCCCTCCACCTCTTCTTTGAACAAGCTTCTGACCAGTTTTCTGCCACCAGCATCCATCTGCCTGGCTGAAATTGAAGCCTCTCATTTCCTTCAAATCAAAGGTGGAGCCATGGGCACTCACATGGGTTCCAGCACTGACTGCCTTTTTGATGACAATGTGGAACAGTCTTTGTTCCAAGCCTACTCCAACACCATCCCCCAACTCTCCCTCTGTTACAGCTATGACTGCACTGGAGCTATTTCCTGCTCCCGTACAGAACTTGTCAATTTTATGAACTTTGATACAAACCTCCATCCAGCTCGGAAATGAACATTTCTAACACCTCTTTTATAGATCTGTCTCTATCTCAGAAGACAAGCTATATACCTACATTTACTAAGAACCCACAAATACCTCGACTACTCCTCCTCTCATCAGTCTTCTGTAAGGATGCCCTCCCCTTCACCGAGTTTCTCCTCCTTCAAGATGAGGCCTTCAGGACATATGAAATGTTCTCCTTTGTTAAACTACATGGTTTCTCCTCTGCTGTGCTCAATCAAACAGTCTCTTGCATTTCCTTCATATCTTGGAGTTCTGCTCTTATCCTTCCTCATCCAATCCCCAAGCTGAGATAGGATTCCGCTTGTCCTCACCTTTCATCCCATCAACTTCTGCATTGAGTGCATCATCCCCTGTCATTTCCACCTGCTACAAATAACCCCTATCACCAGACACATATATTGCTTCCCATCTTTTGACAGCTCATCCCTCCCCACCCACCTCTCCCTGACTCCTTGTACAGTCTCCTGCAGTGACAGGAGGAGCAACGCTTTTATATTTCCTCCCTCGTGACCAACCAGGAACCTAAACCTCCCTTCCACATGACGTGATGAATGACACGCACCTTCTCAGACCTCATCCACTGCATTCGGGGCTCCTGATGTGGCCTCCGCTACATCAGTGAGACCAAACACAGACTTGAGAACCATTTCACAAAGAATCTTCATTCTGTCTGCAGTGGCTATCCTGAGCTCCTGGTTGCTGCCATTTTAACTCCGCTTCTCATCTCTACACTCTCTGTCCTTGCCCTTCTCCTCTGCTGGAGTGAGAGCCAATGTAAACTAGAGGACCAACTCCTCATATTCTGTCTGAGCCCTCTCTCTTTTCTGTACCCTTTCTGCTTTTCCTCTTCCCCCTTTTTTTTGTGCCCCTACCCATTCTCAACCTCACTCCTCATTGGTTCTATCCCTTTTCACCCTCATCTCCCCATTGGATTCTTCTGCTCTCCTTCTCCCCTGTTTCCCAAGTTCATCTGGTCTCTCTTTATAGCACTGTTGTCACCTTCTGTTCTTATCATGTTCTTTACATTCATGTTCTCATTACATTAGCCTGTCAACATTAGCCGAGTCTCGATAAGGACTTCAGCTTGAAGTCTCTATCATACTGCTCAACCCACTGAGTTTCTCCAGCAGATTGTGTTTAGCTTCAGATTCCAGTTTCTGCAGTCTCTTGTTAGTGTCCCCAGCCATGAAATCAAAAGTGTTCACTGTGTTTGTAGAGGCTCAAGAGTGCAATAGGGAGGGTGGAATCCACCAATAAATGATTTTTTTCATGCACTTTTAACACTTGAGCTTGTGATGCAATTTCATAGGATATTTCCGTAAAGTTTGTTTTTATTTTGTAGCTGGCTGGAAACTGAAGCAAGTCATGAGTAAACTGTAATTTCTTTAGAATGTTTGATTACTTTGTTCTCTGTCACACATTTATTTTCAAAAGGGTAATGTCGACGCTTAATCAGCTTGATATGAATTCCTTTTGCTGCTGCACTGGAGATGATGAGAGCTACTGCAAGGATGTTGAAGTGTGAAGCTCACTCACACTTTTCCTTAAAGGCCAGCAGTGATTCATGTGAGCTCCTGCACTTTAATTATTTCCTAGAATTGAAGGGATGGCTGATTTTCATGGTTCAATTCACTAATCTTGACTTCAAGGGCATTCATGCAGACCACCAAATCTCCAAAAATGAAAATATTTGGTTTAACTTCTAAAGGATTTGAGTGATCTACAATTTCGAGATTCTCTCATCATTGTTCAGCTTTTCATCTTTACTGTAGAGTTATCCATGTGTATTGTCATGAATGCTCTGCTGTTCTCTGGCCAGCTCTGGATGAAATGGTTAGAAAATGGGAACTATTCAGTTCTTTATTTCACCCAATGGAACAAAATGTACTGGGGTGGGGTTAGGGGAAGGCAGGAAATGGGGTTGAGGGTGAAAAAAGGTGATGAAATGGCAGAGCAGACTCAGTAGGCCGAATGACCTTATTTTGCTCGTTAAATCTTATGGTCTCATGGTAATAAACTATTATTTTCACCTCCTGATATCTACATGCTTTTTGTTAGAGTTTGTTTTTGGGGTGGGGAACATCAGAAGCGTACTTTATCAATTTTTATGATTTGGCATGTCTACCATCTGGAGATGAGGGATGTGGTGAAATATTCGCTAATTCTCCGGTTGAGTGATTCTTCAAACCTTCTACGAAACTTGAAACCATTCAAGACATTGGCCAGCTCAAGTGGCACTCCTTCCTCCACTCGAAACATTCAGTAACTCACTACCTGTGCACAATTGCTGTAGTGCAGTTATTCCCTTGGTTATTTTAACCACCTTCCAAGCTTGGGATGGAACCATGAGGAAGGCTAATGGCATTAACTGATGGAACAGCACCATCTTCAGGTTTTCCTACAGACCACCCTGACTTGGAATTGCATTGCTGTTCCTTTATTGTCTCCAGTCAAAATCCAGTCTATCCTACTCACAGCATTGCTAAACAACTTCACCGGAAGGATTGTGGACAATTGAAGAAACTAGTTCACCATCTCTACCTTGAGGGCATTTAAGGATCGGCAATAAATGCTGGCCTTGCCAGTGATGGTGACACCCCAACAAATGAACAGATTTTTAAAAATTCTATTCAGTGACATTAGAAATGCAATAGCAAAACAGTGTGGTAATGTGGGTAAAATTTTGCAATTGACAACATTTGTTATCAAACAATCTTTTCTTTCAATATTTGAGAACTTTGCTCTTTGACATCTTTGTATTCCTCAATTAAATGGCAATTGCTGGTAGATTTATAACTACTGCTTCATGTATTTCTGAAACTCGACATATATGAACTTAATGATACATTGGCCTAGAAATCCTTCTTTCAATGTGGCATGTAATAGAATGTCATCATAAATCATTTGCCTAATATAACTGAGTATTTTCATGCTGTTTTACCAGGACATCAATTTGGTCTGGCTCCTTCATAATATACCTCCCCATGGAGGTGTTTTGACTATACAGTTCAATGTGCTATGTTGTAAGTACATTTGTGGCTTGCTCCAGCAGAGGCAGCTGAGGTCTGCAAGGGAAGCAGTTGGATCTGGCCCGTGGAGTGACAACCCATAGGGGGGGCCTTCTTCCAAATTAGCGATCTTTTAATTGTTCTGCATCCTTCACTCTTGTGCCCCTGTCCACATGCCACCTCTTCCAACTTCACAGCTGGTCACCTTCTGAATGTAACCCCATCTTCCGGCAGGTCACTTTTATTCACCTCTTAGAATTATAATTGAAATGGCCTGTCAAGTTTTATCTCTTAACATGAAAATAGTTCTCTATGTGCTGGAAGGATCAAGCTCTTTCTGATTTGACATTAGTTGAAAGTAAATGCTGACTCACTTCTCCTGGTTAGCATGAATTATTTTGTGAATATTTCGGATCAGTATACTTTAACTATTGCACCAATTTTCCTTATTGACTTTGCAATATTGTGGTCCACAGCATTCATTGAAGAAAGGAAATTAATGGGACGTCAGTTTCATAGCACTCAATTTGAATTGATGCTCAAGAATTAAATGAGCACCGATAAACTTGTGTCTTCTCACTATACTGTTAACCTGAAACAGGGCTCCGTTTCTAATTGTAACCAACAATATTTCTGGGTTTCATTACATATACTCTGGGTGTGATTATGGAAATGGTCCCACTGAACTTGTGGAAAAAAAGTTAATTGTTTCTGTGATATTGAAAAAGTCGCGAAGTAAGACTGCCCTTGTTCATTTGATTGCCTATAAATTGCATTCTCTATTTTACCAGCATCTATTTGGATCACAGTTTTGTCTTATTGATCCTTATTAACCTGTCAGTCATTGAGATATACTGCTCACATGCTGTGTATTGTGTGGAGTTCTGGTCACCCAGCTATAGGAAAGATATAATAAAGCTGGAAAGGGTGCAGAAAAGATTCACAAGAATGCTGCTGGGACTGGTAGTCAAGTTTATTGTTATCCGATTATATAAGTACAACCTGACGAAACAGCATTCTCCAGTCCTCGGTGCAAAACATGCAAATACACAACCACATATAACACAACAATACATACACATAAATCTTGTTTCGAAAATATGAGACCCTCAGATGATTAGTGTGAGTAGTTCCTTTGGTTGTTCAGCATTCTCACTGCCTATGGGAAAAAGCTGTTCCTTAGCCTGACTCAGTTTTTGATACTCCTGTATCTTTTTCCCAACAGGAGCAGCGGAAGAATGCTGTGTACAGGATAGAAGGGGTCCTCAAAGATTTTGAACACCCTCTTCAGATAATGATCCTGGTAGATTGTGTCAATGAAGGTGGGGGGGGGGGGGGGGGGCGGATGTGATGGATGAGAGGGAGAGTCCAGTGATCCTCTCTTCCAATCCTGTGGATTTCTCTGCAACAATTGCAATTGTGGTTGTCTTAAATTATAAGGAGAGACTGAAACTTGCACTCTTGGGGGACCTGAAAGAAGTTTTATAAAATCATGAGAAGCATTAATAAGTTGTGTCTTTTTCCCAGGGTAAGTGAATCAAAATCCAGAATTATGGTGAGATGTCTAAAATTTAAGCAACCAGAGGGGTTCGTTCCCCATGCAAAAAGAGGTAGGTTTTTGGAACAAGCTGCTCAAGGAAGTGGTAGAGGAAGGGACAATTGTAACCTTCAAAAGACATTTAGACAGAAGCATAGACAGAAAAGGTTTATAGGCACCAGCACAAGTTTGGCCAAAGGGTTTGTTTCTGTGCTGTAAAGCTCTGTTACTATTAAAACACATGAACATGCACAGTTCTTGTATGAAACCAATGCTACCGTTGAAGCCCAATGACTGCAACTGGATTTGCTATTTCAACATTATGTTCATCTGTAGGGAAAAATAAATTTCTCACTGCCAAATCACCTCTGTGAAGCACATTGTGAGCAGTGATCAATGGTTTCCAGAGAAAAACACGATTCTCCTAACTGGCAATCAAAATGTAACCTTTCTAAAATATTTTAGATTACTTAAACTGTATAGATGTGATAGATATGACCAAAACAATCAGTTCTAGTGCTTCTAGGGAATTGGGCTTTGATGTCCTTGGGGAAGAAAGTATTGCCTCTCCATGTTGAAGTCTTGATGCTATCTGATTTACTATTAGCTTTGTGGCAGTTTCATTTCAGTAGGCAATGATATCAAGTGCCCTAGCTCCACATTGCTATAATTTCAGGTGACCAAAAATAAGAATTGACAGAGTTCAGGTGCTCTGAACAAATTCATTGAACTAAATCAAAGGAATCTAAAATGGCTGGAATCTAAAATGGCTGGGATTTATGAAAATGTTCAAATGAAACTTTATACAGTGCTTCACTGAGAATGAAGTGAAATGGTAAGGGAAGCCTATGAATGTACAGGCACCATCTCTGATACCCTCCCTTACACACAACACGTTGAGGATAACACTGGACAATGAAGATTTTGCTTCCTGAACACTTTTGGGTGAATTTTATGGATTTTTGTCTGCTGATCATGAAAATCACCTTACAATGTTCCAATCACATACTTTTTTTTTAGATATAACCTATTTTTGTGATTTCTTATAATATTTTAAGTCTATTAATATATTGCCCGCAAAGCATGGTGTTGTGGTCAGTCCAAGCATGCCTGAGCATGTATTCAGTGTAAGTGCTATCCAAACATTATCTTAGGCCTGGGCATGCTTAGTTAGGATAGAATGTCCACCCTTCAGTATCCATTGGCTATGTATTACACATGAAAGGAACCTATGATAACATGGAAATGTTGGAACATCTGTGATGATCTAAAAGTATTGGCACCACTACTAGGAATACAGGTTGTTTATTACCAAGTACTGTTGTTCCATTTGTGAAGGGGATAGCCATGCTAAAGAGTTATATTACATTAAAAAGAACTGTCTGCTCTGAAAGCATTTTATTCCAGGTCAGAAAAGTGTGGCATAGAACCCAACAAAGATATTTCTGCCTCTTCTTCATATAAAACTTGGATTGATAAAAAAAATTTGTAAATGCAGTAGCATAACAGGCATTTAAAGATGTTGTTGAGCATTTTCTTGGCAACTACTGAGGCATAAAACTACACCCAGCTGATTGACAACAAGCTTCAAGTATACAAAACCATGAAGTGCAATACGTCACTGAAAATTTATTTTCTCGGACTTCTTCCCTGCGGATCTTGATGTAGTGAGTGATGAACATGGTGAAAGGTTCATCAGGACACTGCAACCATGGAAAAACATTATCAGGGCAACCGGAATCCATCAATGTTGGCCAAATATTGTTGGACACGGATACAAGAGGCATCAGATGCTGAGTACAAATGAAAATCAGTGGCAAAATATGTTTGGGTCTGTTGAACTAATGCATTATGTCAACATCATTATGTGATAAAGCATGCTAAATCCAATAAAAGTTAATTTAATGTTTCTCCAACTTCCTACATAATTCATAAATCTGAAATTATCTTTGTGTTTAGCTTGAAGTTGTTTATCATAATCCCCAAATTTTCAGAAAGCAAACATTGGTTGTCCAGTGTAATTGATATTAATCTTTCATAATTTGTTACCAGGCTGCATTTAGAAAACAATATACAATTGTTGGTATTTGTCATTAAATTAATCCTACTGCATTTAAGGGGGATTTAAGAAATATGAAAAAGATATTTCCTGCTCTCAGGTTATGAACTCTAAAGCTTGTATGAATGCACCTGTTCAAAGTGAAAAATTAAAAAGAAAGTTTCCTGTCATTAAAAGAAATAAGGCACAAATTAGCCAGATTAACAAATAAAAAAATTACAGGCCTGGAGGCCAAAGATATTAGAATAAAAATTAACTTGCTTCAAGAAAGATTAGAAGAGGGAATTCCCCGGAATGTAATTTAATCCATATACTCTTTCTTTAAAAATGTAAATATATAATCACATGTTATATTGTTTGAGAGCACATCAATTTTTTTTAGTGAAGTTCAGAAACATTGTAGTGTGAAATAATGAGAGCACATTTTAAGCAAGTAAAGGAAATGATAGACAAATTGTATAATTACTTTTCAACAAAACTCACAGTGGAGAAAAAGAGTAGTGTGCAAGAAACCTCATGGAAATTAATTTAGTATGACTAACAAATGCAATTTAAACATAATTCAAATGCTAAATGCTAAAATGCCACAATTGTGCAATTGCATACATCATCCATAACTGAAGAAAAAGAGGAGAGTGAGAGAAAGATTTTTAATAATAGATTCCAATATTTAGTTTAGTACTATAAAAACAGAAAATGCAGGAAGAATTCAGCAGTTCAGGCAGCATCTGTGGAAGGTAAAGCTCAATTAATGTTTCATATGAAAGATCCTTCTGACTCTAACCTGATTTGTGAGCATCGATTCTCCATTCACAGATGCTGCCTGGCCTGTTGTGTGATTCCAACAATTTCATTTTTGCTTCAGAGTTCCAGCATCTGCAGCATTTTTCCTTTCCTATTAATTTGCTATTTCCTACTTTCTGTTTCCTTCTGTTCAGATTCTTCCAGAAATTGTACATGACTTTCAGAAAATAAATAGAGGCTGGGGAGTTAGAACATTTTCCATGGGAGGGAAAAGTAGGAGGGAGAAAATGGTGGAGGATTATGTGGTAGTGAAGAAGGGAGAGGGAAGTACTTGGAAAACATATTAGTGGATTGGAAGGATGCTTATCAAATCAGGAAACTTAATTTTTTGCATTAATAATTGTGATGTACTGCAGTGCGAACAAACAAGCTCAAACTATGAAGGCTGCACTATAGGTTTTAATTAGCTTAAAGCTTCCACACAAGGTTCAGTATCCATTCTGGCTCCATGCGCTCAACTGCTTACAAAAGGGCCGGCATATGGGGCTGGTGATTGGCAAGGAGTAGGTGGAGCCAGCCTCCCAGGTTACGTCCCTGCAGGTACAGTGGGGTTCCCCCTCCAATAGGCAGCTAGGAATGCAGACAAGCACAGGCAATCACAGACACTCCAGTGGTTGTATCACCCACATTCACCCACTTCTTAAAATGAGTCCTGAGGTGGGGGAAGGGGGAGAAAAACTGTTCACCACTGTCTTCATGCTGAGTATCCACTAGATACAGAAAAAGATATTTACAGATTTACGAATTCAGGTGATTTGGTGTTCGCCATTTCCTTTGGGACCATCTCAGGAAAGGCTCCTGGTTAATGGTCAGTGAAGATAGGGCTGCCTGAAGGTTGGCAGGGTCAGGGGTGGTCAGGGTGGCCAGTGGTGTGGGTGGGGTGGTCTATGGCAGTGAGGGGGTGTAGTTCTGGGGTGGGTCCATGGGCAGCGGAATCCCATGTTTGATAGTGGACGGGGGAAAGATGTTGGCTCTGGAAGGATTCTGGAGATGCCAGGGGTGCCTGGGATGGGAGGGATGGGCTCCCGCCGGTGCCAGGTCCCTAGTCGAGATGGTGTCCTCATGTCCACTGGGGTATGCCGCGGCGCATGGAGGAAGTGTAGCTTGTCAACCAGGGGGTCTGATTTGTGAGTCCTCACATATCTACGGAGGAGGACTGGTCCTGGAGACATCAGCCATGCCGGCAGTGAGACTCCCGTTGCTGATATGCTGGGCAAGGAAAAGAGAGGTTTGTGAGGGGTCTGGTTGGTAGCCATACATAAGAGTGACCGTATGGCATGGAGCGCCTCGGGAAAGGTCTCCTGCCAGTAGTTAGTGGACCATCCTTTTGACCCAAAGGCCAGCAGAACTGCCTTCCAGATTACCACATTCTCGCATTCTACCTGCCCATTTCCCCTGGAGTTGTAACCAGTCATGTGACTAGATGCAATGGATCACTCTGCCAGATATTGGTGCAGCTCCTCACTCCTGAAGCTAGACCTCTGGTCACTGTGGATTAATGCTGGCTTTCCAAACATGGTAAGCTCAGCTAGTTTCCTCTTTCTGAACCGATGTGTTACATTGCCAACCTTGTAGTTGTTCAGGAAGATTTGCAGACCTGACCAAACTGAATGTAGCACATGAATGCATTTCAATTGAAAATGTATGTCATTCCTGTTTTATATGTCATTGCATTTCCACAATAAAATAAACTGACCTTCATTCTTTATGTGATATTCCCACAGTTTTGCTAGCTGTCATTAGATTAAAATGATGAAAATAATCATGCATTAAGAGCTAAGGGCTTGGTTACATCAGCATGGACTCTGTGTACTTAGCATGGGCTCTGTGTACTCAGCATGGGCTCTGTGTACTCAGCATGGGCTCTGTGTACTTAGCATGGGCTCTGTGTACTTAGCATGGGCTCTGTGTACTTAGCATGGGCACTGTGTACTTAGCATGGGCTCTGTGTACTTAGCATGGGCACTGTGTACTTAGAGCCATAGAACACTGCAGCACAGAAGACGGGCTTTTGGCCCTTCTAATCTGTGCTGAACATCATTCCACTAGTCCCAATGACCTGCACCCAGTTTCTTAACCCTCCAGACCTCTCCCATCCATGTATCTATTCAATTTATTCTTTGAACTTAAGAGTGAGCCCAAGTTAGATGGTAACTCATTCCACACTCCCACCACTCTCTTGCGTGGAGGTTTCCCCCTAATCTTCCCCCTAACTTTTCCCTTTTCACCCTAAACCCATAACTTCTTTATTTATCTCTCCTAACCTAAGTGGAAAGAGCCTACTCATATTTACTCTGTTTATATCCCTCATAATTTTGTAAACTAACAAATCTCCCCTCATTCTTCTATGCTCCAAGGAATAAAGTCCTAACCTGTTTAATTTTTTCCTGAATCCCAGCAACATCCTAGTAAATTTTCTCTGCTCTCTTTATCCTTCCTGTAGTTAGGGGACCAGAACTGCACACAATACTCCAAATTTGGCCTCAATAATGTCTTATACTACCTCACCATAACATTCCAACTCCTATACTCAGTACTTTGATTTATGAAGACCAAGAATCCAAAAGCTTTCCAACAACCCTTTCCACCTGTGTCACCTTTTTCAGGGAATCTGTATCTGTATTCCAAGATCACTTTGACCCTCCTCACTCCTCAGTGCCCATCCATTTACTTGTGTATGTCCTACCTTGGCTTGTCCTTCTAAAATGCAACACCTCACACTTAAATGCCATCTGCCATTTTCTGGTCCTTTTTTCCATTTGGTCCAGATCCCTCTGGAAGCTTTGAAAGCCTTCCTCACTGTCCACAAGGCCTCCAATCTTAGTGTCATCATTCCCAAACTTGCTGATCCAATTTCCCATATTATTATCTAGATCGTTGATGTAGACAACAAACAACAATGGTCCCAGTACCAATCCCTGAGGCATACAACTAATCACAGGCCTCCAATCTGAGAAGCAATCATACACTACCACTCTCTATCTTCTCCCATTCAGTCAATTTCAAATCCAGTTTACAACCTCTCCATGGATACCTAGTGTCTGAATCTTCAGAACCATGTGGGTCCTTGTCAAAGGCCTTATTAAAGTCCACAACCTTTCCTTCATCTTAAGATTTGTTAGACTCGACCTATCACACATGCGGACTATCCTTAATCAGGCTATGACTGTCCAAATGCTGATATCTCAGAACATTCTCCAATAATTTATCTACTACTGGTATCAGGCTCACCAGCCTGTAATTTCCTGGTTTACTTTTAGATCCTTTTTTAAACAATGGAACAACAATCCTCCAATCTTCCAGTACCTCACTCATGGCTAAAGACATTTTAAATATTTCTGCCAGGGGCCCTGCAATTTCTACATTAATCTCCCTCAAGGTCCAAGGGAATATTATGTCAGGCCCAAGATTTATCTACCTTTATTCACTGTAAGGCGGTGAGCTCCTCCTCCTCTTTAATCTCTTTATGTTCTCTGCCACTACAGCTTGTTTCCCTTCCATCTGTTTGAACTATGCCAGTTTCCTGAGTAAACATTGATGCAAATGATCTCTCCCATCACATTAGGCTCCACATATATACGACCACTCTGATCTTCTAGAGAACCAATTTTGTCCGTTACTATCCTTTTACCCTTAACATATTTGTAGAAACCCTTTGGGTTTGCCTTCACATTATCTGTCAAAGCAACTTCAATGTCTTCTTTTTGCCTTCCTGATTTCCTTCTTAAGGATTTTCTTACATTTTATATACTCTTCTGATATCTCATTTGCTCCTTGTTACTTATACCTGGTATGTACCTCTCTCTTCTTTACTAGATCGCCAATATGCCTTGAAAACCAAGGTTCCCTATGTCTGTTAACTTTGCTTTTCATCCAGGAACACGCAAACTCTACACTCTCAAAATTGGCCTTTGAAGGCCTTCCAATTACTTAACACATCCTTATCAGAAAATAACTTATCCACTCTTTCCTAGATCCTTTCTCACTTCCACAAAAATTGTCCTTTCTCCAATTTAGAATCTCAACTTGAGGACCAGTCCTATCCTTATCCATAATTAACTTGAAACTAATGACATGGTCACTGGATGGAAAATGTTCGCTTGACCTGTCTGGTTTCCTAATAGCAGATAAAGTATTGCATCCTCTCTCATTGGTACCTCTGCATATTAATTTGGAAAACTTCATTTAACAAATATGATGAACTCTAAGCCATCCAGCCCTTTTACAGTGTGGGTGTCCCTGTCAATATATGGAAAGTTAAAATCTCCTAACAACACAACTTATTGTTTCTTACATCAGTCTGCTATCTTTACCAACTTCATCTTACAATTCTCTCTGACTATTGGGCGGCCTATAGTACAACCCTATCAGTGTGGTCACATCTTTCCTGTTCCTCAGCTCCACCCATTTGGCCACTGCAGATGAGCCCTCTGGCTGCCCTGTTTCAGGACGGCTGTGATATTTTCCCTGACTACTCCTTCCCCTTTCATCCTTCCCCCTCTATCACGTATGAAACAATGGAACCCCAGAACATTGAAATGCCAGTCCTGCCCCTCCTGCAATCAAGTCTCACTAAGAATGTCGTAATCCCAATCCATGTCATAAGGTCATCTGCCTTTCTAACAATATTCCTTGCATTGAAATAAATACACCTGAGAATAACCTTGATCCTCCTCCACCTCACTATTGGCTCTAACACTCTGGTTCCCAACCCCCTGCAAATTTAGTTTAAACCCCTCCGGAACAGCACTAGCAAACCTACCCGCAAGGATGTTAGTCCCCCTCCATTTCAGATGCAAACTATCCTGTCGGAACAGGTACCACCTTGACTGTAACATACCTCTACCACCTGTCCTGAATCGTTCCCTAACAAGAGATCCAGCATTGCACTCTCTCTCATTGGTACATTTAGAAAATGTCCTTGAACACATTTGACAAACTCCAAGCCATTCAGTCCTTTTATGGTATGGGAGTCCCAGTCAATAGTTAAAATCATCTACGAACACAACCTTATGTTTCCTGCAGCTCTCTACTATCTCTCTGATCCATTACTCACTGGTCTCTAATGCAACACCTTAAGTGTGGTCATACCTTTCCCGTTCCTTAGCTCCACCCATATAGCTTCAGTAGACGAGCCCTTTGGTCTGTCCTATCTGAGCAGAGCTGCAATATTTTGCCTGATGAGCAATGCTACTCCTCTCCCTTTTATTCCTCTTTCCCCCCCCCCCTTCCGTTCCATAGCATCTGAAGCAACAGAAACCTAGAATATTTAGCTGCCTGTCCTGCCTTTCTTGCAACCAAGTTTAATTAATGGCCACAATGTCATAACTCCATGTGCCAATCCAGACTCCAAGCTCATCTGCCTTTCGTACAATTGAAATAGATGCATTTGAGAAAATTTCCATCACGTACAACACGTTGACCTCTGATGTTATATGCAATATTCGCTTTTTTTAAATCCTCCACTCGCTTATCTTCTCTGGCACTCTTGTTCCCATCCCCCTTCAAATCTAGTTTAACCCTTCCCCCCCCAAAACAAATCCTGAGCAGCACTAGCAAGGATATTAGTCCCATCTCCAGTTTTGCTGCAAACCATCCTATCAGAACAGCATCCAACTTCCCTGGAAGAGAGCCCAATGATCCAGAAACCTGAAACCCTCCTTCCTGCCACATGTTAAGCTGCTGTCCTCCTATTTCTAACCTCACTGGCACGTGGCATGAGTAGCAATCATGAGATCACAAGTTTGGAGGTTCTGTCCTTCAACCAACTGCCTAATTCCCTGAACTCTTCAGATTTCAGATTTGGTTCAGATTTATTGTCAGAGAACATATTTGACATCATATACAACCCTGAGATTCTTTTTCCTCTGGGAAAGGCAGAATTACCACTTATTGGTGGTACAAAAAAAAGTACGCAATGAACATATGTAAATAAGTAAAGATCTGTAAACATATAATGAATGTAAACAAATTGTCTTGCCATATAGAGAGAAGGAAAAAAAATCTGTAAATTGCCTAGTCCTTAAATAATTCCCCATCTGAGTTTGATGTTGAGGAGTCTGATTGTGGAGGGGTAGCAGCTGTTCCTGAACTTGGTGGTGTGAGTCTTGTGGCACCTCTACCTCTTTTCTGATGGGCAGCAGCGAGAACAGAGCGTGTGCTGGGTGTTGTGGATCCTTGATGATTACTGCTGTTCTCCAACAGCAGCATTCCCTATAGATGTTCTCAATAGAGGGGAGAGTTTTGCCTGTGATGTGCAGGGCTGTCTCCACTAACTTTTTGGAGGGCTTTACACCCAGGGGTATTGGTGTCCATTTACAAGACCATGATGCAGCCGGTCAGGACACTTTCCTCCACTCTTCTGTAGAAATTTGACAGGGTTTCTGGTGTGATATCAAGCCTCTGCAATCTCCTGAGGAAGTGGAGGCACTGACATGCTTTCTTCATGATGCTATTTGTATACTTGGTCCAGGAAAATCATTGGAGATAGTGACTCCCAAGAACTTAAATTTGCACACACTCTCCACCTCTGATTCCCGCAATGATCACTGGATTGTCTACCTCTGGCTTTCCTGAAATCAACAATCAGCTCCTTAGTATTGGTGATATTGAGTGCAAGGTTATTGTTGGTGCACCATTCAGCCAATTTTTAGATCTCCCTCCTGTATGCTAACTTATCCCCTTCCTTTGCAAAACCCACTACTGTAGTATTATCGGCAAATTTGTACATGATGTTATTGTATTGAGCCACATAGTTGTAGGTGTAAAGTGAGTAGAGCAGGGGGCTAAGAACATTGACGGAACTCTCTTTGCAGGACCTCATCTTCTTTTCTCTCCATGTCATTGGCCCCTACATGGACCATGATATCTGGCTGATCATCCTACCTCCTGAGAATGCAGTGAACTTGATCTGCAATATCTTGTACCCTATCACCAGAAAGGCAACATACCATCTATAATTCTTGATCCCTTCCACAGAACATCTTATCTGTCCCCCAACTATGAAATTCCCTATCACTACAGCTAGAATCTTCTATCTTTCATTCTTAGCCACGAGACTAGACTTGGTGCCAGAGACCTGATCTCCATTGCTTCTCCCTGTTAAGTCTTCCCCCCATTCCTAACAATATCCAAAATAGTGTACCTATTCTTGAGTACTGGGGTGTCCTGCACTGACTGCCTGTTTCCTTTCCCTCTCTGACTGTCATCCATATATCCTTCTCCTGCCTCTTAGGTGTGATAATGTCCCTGGAACTCTTGTCTATCACCTCCTGAAGCATCTGGAGTTCATCAAACTCCAGTTCCAATTGCCCAACTCAGTTTGTAAGGAGCTGCATTCTGCAAGTGGAACATTCCCCTGCCTTAGCTTCTATTCCCATTGTCTAATAAAATATATAAGATAACTAAAACCTTCCCCTACCTGTGCCTAACTGCCAAATCAGTTTTGTTCCTCGAATAGGGTAGCCCTTACTTCAGCTCCTACACTACCCATCTAGCCTCTTCTCGCTGAATCCTCTTGAGCCAAATCTTGTCACTCTGACTCAGACCACTCCCACAAAGACTGCTCCGCTAACGGTACCTCACTTTTAAAGTGGTGATTTACTTTTGAAAAATCTTTGCTGCTGCGCTGCCTGGGTCACCTGTCTTTGATTGCAGCAATTAGCTTATTTCTGCTGAAGTTATCCTTTTTGAATCTTTATTTTTTGCTGCCCAAGTCACCTGACGTTGATTGCACCTATCAGTTTCTTTCTGCTGAGTCTGTCTTTTTAAATCTCTGCTACCGCTGCCTGGGTCACCTAACCTCGATTTCACCAATCAAGGTTCGTTATAACTTATGGGTCTTCAGCATTTGCGCATATGAACGTGAGAATTAGGAGTAGATATAGGACACTCAGCCATTTAACAAGACCTTGGTTCGATCTGATTGTGATCTCAGCTCAATGCAAGTAACCTTTCACCCCTTTTCTTACCCACCATCTCCCTCTACCTGAAAATACATTTTAAGCCTTTGATTTTTCTGCCTTTTTTAGGAAGAGACTGCCAAAGATTTATAACCTTCTGAAAGAAAACATTTCATTTCATCACCCTGAAATGGGTGATGTCTTAATTTCAAAAATTAAATGTATCAGGTAGTGCAATAGTTAACATTGCTGTCTGTATGGAACTTCCTCCCAGATCATGTTAGATTAATTAGCAGCTGCAAACCAGACTAGTTTTTAGTCTAGTTTATTTGTCACACTTTCACTGCTGGCAGAGTGAAAAGGATTCTTGGTGCAGTTCATTGTTAAGAGAATTAAAGGGAATTGATGGGGATGAATTGTTAGGCTACAAAGAAATGAGAAGATGGTGAATGGGGTTGATGGGATTGGACTGTTGGGAGCCAGCTTGGACTCAATAGGCCAAGTGTTTTCCAGAGTTATAATCAGTTCTTAACATCTAATTCTTGATTTTCCCATGACAGGAAGCATCCTTTCCATATCCTTTGGGATCTTGTAGGTTTAGATCAAGTCAACCTCTACTACAAAACTCCAACAGATACAAGCCTATCCTGTCGAACTTGTCTGCTTAAGACAATCTGCCCATCAGTCCAATGAACTACTTCTAATGTATTTACATCCTTTTTTTAATAAAGACCAATACAGTATACACCCGTCTCACTGATGCCCTGTACAGCAGAAGATATCCTTCCTACATTGGTATTCAATGCAAATCACAATAAACAATTGCACACTAAGCTTAAAAAGTCCCCAACTTGAGTTTAAAAAATGCTATTATTTACATGGATGAATGGTTTCAGCCCAAACATTTGGTCTGCAGAAATTCAGTATAAAAGCAAAATTGCAGGGCCAGAAAAAATCCATGTTACCTTCTGTCGCTCCACTGGAACTCCTTGGAGATATTTGATTGTATTACTCGTATGAGGGAAGCTTCCTCATTCTCTGTTGGGGTCAATGGCAGAGAGTGTTTGGATCCTGGCACTTGCTATTTGAAGGTAATTTTAATTAAGAACCTATGAACCCAAGGCACGCTCGCAATGCTAACCTAACTTGCTTTTGAAAGTGAGATCGAAATAGGAAATCTACTGTTTCTGGCTTTCTTCAAACTACTGAGGTCAATAATATACCAAATGGACATTTTGGGCTTGATATCACCGTCTTCCTTCTAGTTTTTACATTTTTCTAAAAGTCCCATGTTAAATTAAAAATGGTCTTTGTATTCATGTGAAATATTGATTGTTTTATGATAAATCTCCTTGGTAATACAAAGTTCAAAATTCAGATTTATTGTCAGATTACATACTTGGCATCACATACAACCCTGAGATTCCTTCTATTTAATTAAAAGATTAAATTAAAAGGGATGAAATCATTAATGGTGTAATTTGTAATATTACCTAAAATAGGAGCAGAGCCTAAGCTTTATAATGGTCAATTTGCCAACTGGACTAAACTACCACTTTTTAATTTAAATTGTTTCCGGAAGAATTAACTATATATAATACTTTTTCAAAGAGTTACAAATTGTAATTCAAAAATTGCTATTGTTTGAATACTTGAAGAAAAAAAAATCTCCTAATTTCATTTGCAGCACTTGCTCCAGTCATTGGAAAACAAAGCAATGAATACAGGAGGATTACGGTTTACCCCAAAAGGGATTTTATCGGAACACTACATTTCATACAATATGTATTACTGGTGGCTAATGCATTTGAATTTATACAGAGACTGCATTCTAAACATTCAATAAATTTGCTAATGTCATTATATCAACTTATTTTTTTAATGAAATTGTTTGAAAAGTTAAATTGAGTGCAAGAGTTGGTGATAAATGGACACAGATATTAAAAATAGCACATGAACAACAATGTAACACATTTTTTATGTTTTTTGATTTTAAAAAATTTGGATCTTTCGAAGAAACAGCTGCTTGTTCCAGAGAGGTGCTTGCCTTAAAATTAATTTAATAATGAAGCATTGATTGCATTCAGATGGCATTTGATGCAGGTGACCCAATTTTACATTATTTCTGGAACCCGTCAATATAAATGGATGCCATTGTTAAAGGGGCAGTGCCAGTTTCAACATTAAAAGCACCAAATCACAGGATTTAAAATTTTATGCTCTTATCTTAATGTAGGTGTTTCCATAGACTTGCTAGAGTGAAAATAAATCATAATTCATCTGAATCAAGCCTTGTGTAAACGGCAACATATTTATATTAGTATTTGTGCATATATAGGACATGCTGAAGGATTTCATTTTCCTTCAGAAAAATAAGATAATGAGAAAATAGCCAAATATAAAATATTGGATGACATCCTCTCTTTTTCTTTTCTTTTGTTTTTCTTTTATAATGTTTGTTTCATCTTTCTTCTTTCTTTTCCTTTTATTTCCTGCTTTAAGTTATAGCGGGTGGGGAGGGAGGGGGAAAAGAGAAAAAAATGAAAATGCCACTGAGTATATATTAACACTGAATATCTCTTCTTCTTTGGCTTGGCTTCGCGGACGAAGATTTATGGAGGGGGTAAATGTCCACGTCAACTGCAGGCTCGTTTGTGGCTGACAAGTCCGATGCGGGACAGGCAGACACGGTTGCAGGGGAAAATTGGTTGGTTGGGGTTAGGTGTTGGGTTTTTCCTCCTTTGCCTTTTGTCAGTAGATTGTTACTGACATGGTTCACGGTGAACTATTAAATAATAAAAAAATAAAAATAAGATCATGGATTTGAGAAGGATATAGAGATGTGATCATTTCTCTTTGAACCAGTTCAGCTTGAAACAAATTAGAAATGCTTGCAAGGTTAGAGTAGGTTACAGTCCCCATGTCTGTGTAGTGTGCCACACAAGTCCGGAGCAGGCTAAAGGTGAAATGCATATGTTTCAGGCTATTGAGTCGAGAGCCATTCCCTAAGTTGCTGAAGATGCATTTTTAGCTCCAGCTTTACTCCTGCTCTTGCAGTAAAAACTGGAGCTTTTACAGGAAGTACTGTTCACTAAGAGAAAACCAAGGAGCACATTTGGGAGGGATTGGAATGAGATGGCAATTTAAGGATCTTCACCATCACAGAGTTCCTGCACAGGGCATCAGTGTCTGTTGGTAGCATCAAGGAGAATGAATCAGTGCTGCTCCCTTCTCTAAGTCACAGCCCTTTTTACAATCACTTGGGAATTACATTCTATGAATCCTGGCTCATTACCTTGTTTGCAGCCATCTGTGGCTAGGGGTCAGCGAAGTTACGAGAGTTGATTGGGCCAGTTTGTTGCATGGGAGTCAATAAGGGTCAGCTACAGAAGAGAGAGCCACATTCCCTCCTCCACAAAATTTCCTTCACTCTCAGGCAGTCTTTTCTGCCACAGTGCTGTGGCTGTCATGGGAAGAGCTCTTGAAGCATTGACCCATGATGACAGCAGCAATAGCACAGCAGCTGTGACCTCCTCATGCAGGTCCCAATGGGAAGTGACAGGTCTCATTTCAATGCAGAATTCTGTGCTCTAAATGCTATAGTGCTACTTTGAATATACTTGTAGCCAATTTTACAAATTCCTTCAAGATGAGCACACCAAAAGAGAGCAATTTCTATTCGTATGCCAGATTAATTGAAGATTACACAATAATGTAATTAACTTTGCATCTTCCTGGAATTCCAACACACTCATGTAATGACAGAAATGCCTTGCAGCATTGGGAGATGAGATCTGCCTCAGGATCAAAACACAGGTATGCTGAAGGAACTCAGCCGATCTCACAGCCACCAGAAGAGTTAAAGATATATTACCTACATTTCGGGGCTGAGCTCTTTCTCAAGGTATGATATATAGTTCCTCAAGATGTGTAATATATCAAGGAGGGAGGGAGGGGAGGAGAGGAAAAGGGGAGAAAATGACTGTGTATATTCAAGAGGGAAATGTTTGTGTGTATTTTGGTCAGTATGGTTCATAGTGTGAAAAATAAAAAAAATTAAAAAAACATCATTACGTGATTAAAACATGCTAAATTTTAAAAAAAAGATGTGTAATATATCTTTACCTCCTATGAATGTTGCAAGATTGGCTGAGTTAGTGTAGAGGTTAGCGCAACGCTGTTACAGCGCCAGCCATTGGGACTGGGGTTCAAATCCTGTGTTGCCTATAGGGAGTTTGTACGCTCTCCCCATGTCTGCGTGGGTTTTCCACGGGGGCTCTGGTTTCCTCCCGTCATTTGAAATGTACAGTGTAAATTGGCCGGCACGGACTGGTCGACTGAAGTGGCCTGTTACTGTGGTGGATGTCTAAATTTAAAATTTAAAGCAACATCTGCAGATTTTCATGCTTCATCCCAATCTACCTCAGGATGCCCAGCTTTTGACCTGCTCCTGTAGGCAGACTATTTATATCATTAACTCAATCAAACTTTTGGTCATTTGGTTGATCCACAACATCCTAATGATGATAATGAAGGTAAATGTCCAGAGAAGCTGATTAATGTCTCACTTAACGGAGATGGTCATTGTCTGGCACTTGTGAATTATTATCATCTACCTCTCACCTCCAGCAACCCGAATATGCTCCTGACCTCTGATACTCTCTACAAGGAATATGCATGTTCATTCCATCTTTCAATGACATGGTTATTTGTCACTGTAATCTGCCATGATTATATCGGTGAATGATGTAATTTGGGAGTGGTGTAGCCAGTGAAAGTGTGGGTAAAGGAAAGTCTTTTTGTTAATAAAAACCTGATGCTCAGCATGGACCTGATGGGTTGAAAGGCCTGTTTATGTGCTGTGTGACTTTATGTACCTGTGCCCAGGTATTACTTCATGTGGCCGCACTGTGATCATTGGAAAACCTCCCATTACCGACTTCATGATGAAGGTTCCAATGAAGATGGTTGAGCTAAAGATGCTCTTCAGAGGAATTTTGGCAGATGTTCTAGGTTTGATATGCTTGGCTTTCGAAAGCCACATTAAACTTCTATTATCTGAGCATGGGTCCATCCAGCAGAGTGTTTTCCCATTGATTTCATTTTTACCAGGGCTTCTTACATACTTGGTCAATTCCTACTTTTGTGTACAGGACATGTTCACCTCACCTCTGGCACTCTGCTCTTTTGTCCAACAGTGGGCGGACCATGAACTGTGATATAGTCTGAGTTGAGGGAACTGGGTGAGACCAAATTGAGCAAGTAATTGTGAGTGTATTCATCCAAAGAATGATCCTCCTTACCTTTTTAGATCTTTTATGTACCACCAGTATAATTTTGGAAAGTATTGTCAAATGAAAACCAATCAGAGTATTAGACCGAGAGAAAAATCGAACAGCTAGAAGAACGTGCAGGACAGGTAACATCCATGGAAGGATCAAAGTCCTGCTTCAGGACTTGAGTTAGACCAACATTTCCAGAACTAAGAATCCCACTATTGAAGGTTTCTCTGGGGCAAAAGTAAGAACTTTGAAAGTTTTCTCATTTTTCTGGGTACATTATGTAGGTTAACATGGAATCAGAAGAGTACATTGAAGTTAGCCATATTTTGATTTGCATTGCATTCTGTGAGTTCTGTCAGTAAGTAACTGAACTTGTTGAGTAGAAGCCTTGGCACGTTGTTGGGTTTGAGTGAAGTTGCAACAGATACCACTCCCCCCCACTTCTTCTACCTCCCCCCCCCCCCCCCCCCACCCCAGCACCCACCTCACGCTGCTCACAATACTGGCTAAGAACAGCTGAGTTAATAGACTTGAGTGCTAAAGAGGAAAATAACATTTGCATTTGATTACTGATTGAACAAAACAAAATAGCAAATTTAGTTCATTGAGGTAGAAGAGTTGATCCCTCACATCATAGGGCCTTGATGCACTATCTCTGATGTACTATGTTCTCTGATAAGATAGAAAACATACTTTTCTCTGATTTGGATATGTTTTGCTGTCTGTCTGAAAATCAATCCAATGCAAAATGATATCATAATTACTTTTGTAACCAACTGTCGGTAGCTCTGTGGCCAGCTGGAAATAAGCTTAGAGTTTCATGTTCAAAATAGTCAGGTTTATTGATCTACGGCTGCACTGCCTTTAAAAGCAAAGGTGAGACAAACATTAGAGTGAATACTTCCCAGCCCACTCTTTGAATCTTTCTTCTTACCTTTCACCACATGAACTACTTCTTGACATTTAATCTTTTGGATTAGGAATCATTTTTGCTTCATCCAATATCCTTCAGAGACTTTTAAAATTTATAATGTCTTTTAACATTTGTGCAATTTCTTTAAGTTTTAAAAAGTTGTCGAATAGAATTCTCGAATGTCTATTGCCTCATATCTATCACTGGCACAACTACAAATACAAGTTTGTGGAGAGTGAAACATTTTAGTTATGGTATCAGAGAAGCCTAGGGCCAGATTTCAGATTTATTGTCAGTAGAACCCTGAGATTATTTTACCTGCGGGTGAGGCAGAATAACCAATTATTGGTAATACAAAAAAAACTGTACTCATTGTACATGTGTAAACAAATAAAGTGCAAACAAACTGTGCAATACAGGAGGAAAATATCAATAAAGTGGAAAAGTAAGATTCCTTAAATGAATCCCTGATTGAGTTTGTTGATGAGGAGTCTGATGGTGGAGGGTAGCAGCTGTTCCGGAACCTGCTGGTCCGAGTCTCGTGGCCCATATACCTCTTTCCTGATGGCAGCAGTGAGAACATAACGTGTGCTGGGTGGTGTGGGTCTTTGATGATTGCTGCTGCTCTCTGACAGCAGCATTCCCTGTAGATGCACTCAATAGTGGGGAGGATTTCACTTGTGATGTCCTGGGTTGTGTCCATTACCTTTTGGAGAGCTTTACACTCAGAGGTATTGGTGTCTGTGATGCAGCCAGTCTGCACACTTTCCACCACACCTCTGTAGAAATTTGTCAGGGTTTCTGATGTTACACCAAACTGCCACAAACTCCTGATGAAGTAAAGGCGCTGACGTACTTTCTTCACAATGCCATTAGAGTGTTGAGTCTAGGAAAGTTCCTTCGAGATACTGACTTCAAAGAACTTAAATTTGCTCAACTTCTCCACTTCTGATCATATACCTCTAGTTTTCACTTTGATATGGGTTATATTATTATGGTTTTGGATAAATATGTCTTTAAAAGAGATAGATTGTGGGGGTTTAGTGTGTAGTCTTCACAAACAGAGTAACACTTCACAAAAGATATCTCTTTTAAAATGCAAGAGCTTTGCTGAAGCCAGACATTCAGGCACCAAGTGATTTTGCTGAGACAATGAAACTGCTTTGGAAAGAAATTCAAAAGGAGGTGCAAATTGGAACAGAGACCAGGCTCAAGAACTGATAAGATCTTTCAAAGATTGGGTTCAGAGCCTTGGGAATGGTTTTGGTTTTTACAAGCAGAGAGAGGAAAGAACAAACAGAATTCTCCTGTGAGAGAAAGAGAGAAGTCAGTTTTACAATAGCAGTTGAGGCTGCAAAATGGCAGGGTGGCAGGCTTGTTGAAAAACCCCATTTTGAAGATGGATTGTGGGTTGTGAGTTCTGAGTTCAGCCTGTTTCAAACCCTTGTAGTCCTTATAAGAGGAAATGGCTGCCTAGAGTGTTTCTCCTGAATTAAGGGAAACAAGAGAAACTCTGTAGTGACCTGGAAGAAGATGTTATCATTTGGAAAACCCTTGATGGGGCAAGTTTCTTCGCCAAGACACTGAAATGATGGATTGGAGGAAATCAGTTTGTGTGTGTCCAACGAGCAACAAATATCTCTCTGAAACCCACAAGAACATTCCTGAGCGGTAATCATTTAACTTTAAGCACAAAGCCTGGTGGAGATGCATAAATGTTGAATTCTGTGCCCAGTATAAGAATTGCCTGATACCGGTGAACTTGGAGAAGTGAGAAGTGAATGATTGGACTGTGAAACAAATAACTTTCCTGAATATATAGACATTACATACATGTGCACTTAGAACTAGAAGGGGGTTAAGTTAAGAGTAGTAAGTTAAAGATTGATCCTGTTTTTATGTTTAAAGGAAATTAAAAGCAACTTTTGTTTAAGCAACCATTTGCCTTGGTGAATTTCTATTGCTGCCGGGTTTTGGGGTCCTCTGGACTCATAACACCTTCCTGAAGTCAGCAATCAGCTCCTTGGTTTTGGTGTGATTGAGTATGAGGTTGTTGTTTGTGCACCATTTAGCCAAGTTTTCAATCTCACTCCTGTATGCTGACTAATCACCTCTTTTTATATAATCCACTACTGTGGTCTCATCAGCGAATTTGTAGATGGTGCTGTTGACGTACCAAGCCACACAGTCATAGGTCATAGTTTTTAACGTCATTATGGCAAGTATTAAAGTTCAATTGGCTAATATAAGGGTTCAGAAAATAATCATGGGAGCTATTATATTCTGATGTATGTAAACATTATGCATCTGAGAAGCAACTGACTATATTTCCTATTTGAATATGCCTGTAGCTGGTTGAATCTTGTGAAAGAGTTCCCACACAAATGATAAAAGAGTGATGCACAACAAAAAGATTTTTAAAGGAACGTGTAAATCTGTTATCCCTTGAATCATGATTATGTGTATTGTATACATTTAATACAAAATAAGTTCAACATCATTATGTTTAAATTGACAGCACCTTTCTTTAAAGTGTGTAGGTGACGACAAAATACGTTAATTGATTTTAAACCGCAAACTCTGCAGATGCTGTGATTGCAGAGCAATTCACGAAAGTGCTGGAAAACCTCTGTAGATAACAGAGACTTTGTAGGCAGAAAAAGGATATAATCAACATTTCAAGCCTGAACATCATCAAAATATGAGCAAAAAGTAGGCCAGTGCATAAATAAAAAGATGTGGGAGGGGAGGAGTGGGTGAGGAGAAGAGAAGGGCAATGAAGGGACAGGGGGAAGATCTTAGGCCAACAAGCAAGAGATCATAAGTGGATATGAATGGAAGGAAAGAAAAAAAAAAACGACTGATGGGGAAGGGGTGGCTTTCTGAATGAAGAAGGAAGTGGATGGAGAGCTAGAGGAGAGGAGAAAGACAGACAGGGAGAGTTGGGGGGTGGGGGGGGGGTGGCATGGCTAGTTGGAGAGTGCTAAGTTGACTTTTTACTTTACAAGTGCACCAGGGAAGTAAAGCTTCCCTGCAGCAAATACACGTTACACATAATTTTTTAAAGAATTCTGTTTATTTTTATATTTAAAAAAGCATTAAACTATGTATCTAATTGTTAACCAGGAGATTTATTAATTGATAAACTAATCTTAACACAAATATTTTATTATCTCACACTACCATTGATACGGTATAAACACATTTTGTTCAAAACCGTTCTGTCCAACAGATTATTATTCATTTTATGATCTGCAAACAAAAAAGTTTTAATACTTGTTTCAGTTAATAAGTTAGATCAAGTTGTTATCAACCATTTGTGTATGTAAATTAGGCACGTGTTATCTCTTCAGTCATGGAGAATATGCTGTTCTACGTCCATAAACGCGAGAAGGACAGTATGTAGTATGATAGTCATTTTCAAATTATATCAATTGGCATAATTTCAGCTAATTATCATTATTCAAAATTGCTTTATTGTGAACCTAACAGTTCTCTCTGTGAAGCAGAACTTTTGTTTTTCTGCTTATTCGTGAAAATGTTAAAAAATTAATGAATCACTATCATCACCTCCCTGAAGAATTAAACAGGCAAGATAAAAATGTATTGACCTCATTTAAGGAATTATGTTTCTTGCGGAATCCAGATAGTTTAGAATTAAAGCTCTCCAGGAATATGGTCAGTTCTCTGGCTTTGGTTACAGGATTTGATAGCATGGTGTCTGTTGTTGGGGAACTGGAGGTGGTAAACAATTCACTTTGGTGCCTCATGCTTGCATGTACTCCTGCAATGCGTCACATCTGCCACCATATAAGAAAGGCCATGAATGCATGCTGCCCTAATACCAACTGGAAACATGTAGAATCAGTAAATCATGTCACATCAATTCATTTAACAGCAACGGACCTTGAGAGTCCTTCTCACAATCTTCTGGGTGTTGGTATATAAATTAAAGTGAGTTGTTCCACAAAGTAGTTGTGCAACATCCTGACATAATTGTTCTCATGGTATAGCTTACAGAAAAGGTGTCAGATTTCTGTTGGCCTGTTGTACCAGCAGTGCAGACACTTCAGAGGTATAGCCGTTAGGAATCTTTTGACATCAAGTCCAACATGGGCAAGGAAACCATCTTATTTCCCTTGACAGCTGATGAGTCAGTCTTTATTTTGAAAAGAAGAACCACTTGGAGTTCCTAGGGCACGTAATGTAGTCAGGATAGGGACTTCAATGCCCGTCACCAATAGTAGTTTAGTAACACTGAGTGGGTTTCCAAAATGAGTTCTATGCTCAATGGTGAGGGACCCATGTAATGGAAAATCCAGCCCCTAGGCTAACCTCTTACAGCATGTGAAGTGTCTGTTTCTGACATTTGGTGTCTGATCTTCTCTCTTCCTTTGTTTTACTCTCCGTAAAATTGAAGTTATTCAAAGATCACTTCATCTGCTCGAAGTTAGCTTGGCGGCTAGATCTGTTCAATTGTGGCTGATTGTATTTTGCCTCTCAACCCATTCTTCTACCTTCTCCCCATAACCATTGATGCCCTTGATAATCAAAACCTTATGAATCTCTGCTTTAAATATACCCAATAACTTAGCTCTACAGCTGTCTATAGCAATGAATTCCACAGATTCATCATTCTCTGGCTGAACAAATGTTTCCTTGTATCTGTACTGAAGGGATGTCCTTATATTCTGAGGCTGTGCCCTCTGGTCCTAGACTCTACCACGAATGCACACATCTTCTCCGCGTCCATTCTATCCATCCCTTTCAATATTCAATAGGTTTCAATGAGGCCCCCTCACATAATTCTGAACCCCAAAGGGTACAGGCTCAGAGCCATCAAATGCTCCTCATAAGTTAACACCCTCATCCCTCGGATTATCCCCTTAAACCTCCCCTGCCAGCGCATCCAGTACCAACACATCCTCCAATGTCAGCACATCCTTTCTAAGATATGGGGCCCAAAACTGCTCGCAATAGTCCAAATGTGCTCGCAATAGTCCAATGCCTCATAAATCCTCAGCATTATATCCTTAATTTAATATTCTTGTCCTTTCAAAATGAATACTAATATTGTATTTGGCTTCCTTACTACTGACTTAACCTGAGGGAATCACGCACAAGGTCTCCCAGGTCCATTTTCACCTCAGCTTTTTGAATTCTGTCATCTTTTAGAAAATAGTTTAATTCTTTATTTCTTCTACTGTCCATGACCACATACTTTCCAATGATAAATGCTGCCCAGGTGCCAGCCCCCCAGAGTGCAACAATGCATGAGTTCTACTGAAGGCACAGATGAAGACCTTAGTAATCTGGCAGGAAACTGATAATGATGTTCAGCACATGCTTAGTTTGCACTGTCCTGTTTGTACATTAGCCCATGCTTGCTGAGAAACACTGGTCCCTGGTCAAGCAAGGCCTTGATTTTAAATTGTCATTCACCATTTCATTTATCTCCATGGTCTAGCTTCCTTCTATCTCTGTAGCTTCCTTCAGAGCCATAACTCTCTGAGAAATTTGTCCTCCCCCTCAATATCCCTGAATTTTATCCCTTTCCAATGGCACGTCTCCTTCAACAGGTAATGAACTAGGTTCTGAAAATGACCTAACCTTCTACTTTAAAGTTATTACTCAACATCAATAAAATGACCAACAGAACCCAGTGGGGAATCTCAGTAGGATGGGCAGGGAGGTTTGTTTTTCATTGTGGGAGGATCTAGAACCAGGGATTACAGTAAGAGTTAACACAGAGATAAAGACATAATATTTCCTATTTCAAACTCATCTTCAAAGGTTGCTGCAAGCAGAACCTTTGAGTATTAATTTTGATTTAAAAAAAGGGAGTGAAAAGTAGCTGGGAATGTGGAATTGGTGTTTTCCATAAGATCAGATGTGAATTTATTGAATTAGAAGCAGAAGGGGCAAATGATCTAATTCTGTTCCAAAGTTATATGTTAACAACTGCCATGTGCTCTCAGAACTCAGTGAAAAAAATTGTTTGCAATACACAAATGTGCTGGAGAAACACAGACGGTCACGTAGCATCTACAGGGAGTAAAGGGTGACCAAAGTTTCAAGGCTGAGCCCTTCTACAAGGTATGAACAAAAAATAAATTGCCTGAATAAAAAGATGGTGGTAGGTGGTGGGGGAGGAGAGGAGGGAGGAAGGGGCTGGGAGAAGAGTGAGAAGCACAGGCGAACAAGTGCTCATTAGTATAAACTCCAGAATAGGTTGAGTAATAATTAGAATTCAATTTATGTATAATTTACACTAATTCATTCAGCACACTAGGATTCTTTATTTTCTCAGTATTAAAAACAATTGATCACAATATCAAAGGATTGATGCAATATTTACGGCCTCCTTCAAAAGCTGTTGGAATATATTGTCATACAGTAAAACCTCTGGTATTAGGCATCTACTGGCATTGGCGGATGCCAGTTAAGTGTATTTTCCGGTTGCTTGAAACATACTCTTACAATGCCTAAATAATACATCTGCATTAAGAATAAACAGTTTAAAAGGCAAAAATACTAGACTGTATTCTCATTGAACAAACTTCACTTGCACGAATATCTAAACCTTAAAGTGTTTTACTTTATTTTCAGTCACATTCTTTAAAACATTTAACTGTCGCTCCATCTACAGGTTCCTCCTCCTTCATGGAGCTGCCTGAAAGAGGAACAATAACATTATAGATAATTAAGCTCTCCTCCCCCAATTTTACAGATAAAGCTTCTGATTGGGCTTTTTCTTATTAAGCAGGTATAAGGAGATAATACAGGGATGACTCAACTTTTAATTTTTAATTTAGATATACAACAATATAATGTGCCAATACTAAAACATTTAATGAAATTATGGATAAAGAAAAATAAAATGATAGGTTCAAGGGGTAAATTATCGGCTTTGACTCCGTTGTATAATAATCAACTTATTTCTTTTTCAATACATAATCAAAGTTTATTGCATTGGAGATATAAAGGTGTGAAAAATTTGGGAGATTGTTTTAAAGAGGGTAACTTTTTATCTTTTAATCAGATGAGGGAAGATTTTGGTATTGATAAGAATTCTTTATTTTTTTATTATCAAATTTGATCTTTGGTAAAATGTATGTTTGGTAGAGATATGATTTTACCTAAAATGACTAAATTTGAGACTTCCTATGAAGGTACCAGAGAAGGGTTATATTTCATTTATGTATCAAATATTACCAGATGATATGGATAAAAAGGATTGGGATAGATCTAAAATTAAATGGGAAGCGGATATTGGTTTTATTTTTTCTGAAGAGGATTGGTTAGATATCTGTTATGATAGTGTAACTAGATTGATAAATGCACGTTATGCAACGATTCATTACAATTTTTTACATCAATTATATTTGACACCTGAAAATTTAAAAAATATGGTTTTAATGAAACAGCTTAGGAACAGGCCATTTTGGCCTATAGTTTAATCGAGCAGCATGGACTCGTGGGGTGAAATGGCCTGCTACTGTGCTGTATGTCTAAATTAAAAATTAATAGGTTGGCCACACCTGTACTCACCCCGATGGCGACCGACATCAACCAGCTCTTCAACCTGGGCGATGCCATTGCTGTTTCACACTATTTTATTCAAACAGCTGCAATAAGCAAAGCACAACCAGGGCACTCCACTGGCTGACTATTTGCTCCCAAGTTCACCAAAGGTTTATGTGTCATTGAAGTGCCAGTTGATGAAGTAGACAAAGACGATGTGGTCAAACAATAATCATGGCTTTTATTAGCAGAAATTCATGGTACAATAATGAAAGACAATAGATACATATACAGTTATATCCAAGGGGAGTGTCCTTAACTGTGGAGATAATGCACAGCCAATGTTAGTACAGCAAGGCTCGCCAGAGGGGAGACAGGCAGCTTGGCAGACATTCACCATAGTCACTTCAGAGAACATTTACTATTTTAAACTTGTGTATTTTTACCTATTATTTTATTCTTCTTTATTTAAATTTTTTAAATGTATTTTCCTTTTTTTTGCCAGTTGCTTGAATTCTGGATTCCAGGGATTTTACTGTATATGCATTCACACTTGATTATTCTGGAGAATGGTAGTGCTTTGCACACAGTTTACTGAGTATTGAGCAAACTCTGCTTTCCAATTTAAGGGTATTATAACATGTAGAACTTTATTCTGTCTCTCAAATTCGAGTGAGCCACTAAAATAACATTTGTGCGACTTGGTGATGTACATAATTCTGACAATACCCTTGAAAATGTTGATAAGGCAAGAGAGATGAAAGTTACTCTGTATGTTTGTGCCTTGTCATTAAACTGTCTATTATGGAAATAAATGCAAGGGAACTGTACAAATGTAGTACAGTACAGTATATGTGGCTGAAGCTTGTCACAGAAGCACATGTAAATTTATGCATTGTTCAGTAGAACTTGTAGATATAAACTATTGAGCATTAAACCAGACAAAGTGTGTTTAAAATGAGCAAAACCCCAAAGAGGTCAGATGTCATGAAGGTTTTCTCCTCCTGGGAGGAATGATATGGGAGGGACGGCACTGACAGCGTAGCAGTTAGCACAATGCTATTAAAGTGCCAGCAACCTGGATTCGAATCTGGTGCTGTCTGCAAGGAGTTTGTAAGTTCTGTGTGGGTTTCCACCAGGTGCTCTGGTTTCCTCCCACATTCCAAAGACATACAGGGTTAGTAGATTAACTGGTGTTTTTGGGCAGTGTGTAAGGACCTGTTACTGTGCTGTATCTTCAAATGTAAAAAAAATCAGAATAAACAAAGCATTGAAGCGAATGTGGTTGGTTTGTCAAAATGGAATCAGAAAATCCTGTGTGGGAAGGCAAGGTGGAAATAACAAACAGGCTGTTGTAATGCAGTATTGTTGTAATGCAAATTGTTCTGCCCCTTCATCCTTTTCTAGATCACCCATTGGTTGGGGTTAGAGAACCTGAGTTGGAGTGAGAGTGAGAGGGTTGGACCAGAATCTGAACTATTGCATGAGTTACTTTGGGAAGCAGAAGAACTTATTGGTAAGGTTATATTAACAGGGTTGTTCGGTATTTTATTTTATTTAAGAATGCAAGAAAATAAATAGTGTGGCTAAATCGTGGGCTCAACTTTGTTGAATTGAAGTCAGAAGCAATGCTTTCTCTGATTCCTGAAGATAAACATGGATACACAGTATTTCTCTAATTTCATAAATCAACTTCTGATTTTATTGATAAATAATATATGGATTCAGACACAGGAGGCTGCAGGTGTTGGGATCTGGAACAAAGAGCAAACTGCTAGAGGTGTTTAGCAGGTCAGCAACATCTAAAGGCAGAAGAATGGATAAGTTTTATGTCAAGGGTCTGCATCAAGATCGAGATGCCATTAAATGCCCTTGACAAAGTGCCAGTGAATTAGCCTTCTTGAACAGTCATAGCCCATAGGAAAGTATAGCCACTATGTTGTAAGCCAGGAGTCGCTGGAGTTTGACCCCCAATGTAATCAGAAGTGATGTATATTTCCAGTTTATAATGCTGTGTTATCCAAGGAACTTGAAGACAATGGGAATTCCCATGAATTTGCTGCTCCTGCCATCATTAGTGGAAGAAGATGTGTGTTTTGGATGTTCCATCAAAGAAACCACAGTTGGTTACTGTAAGCATCTTACAGATAGAAAACACAAGTCACAGTTGAATAAAGCAAGAATGGCAAGGTTCCAGTTTGTCCTTTCAAATGTGGGATTTTTTAACTCTGTCAACTACAAGCTGTTTCTATGATCTAACAAGTATATAATTCAATGAAGCTTCACCAGCTTGTTACCATCTTTTAGAGCATGTTTAGTATTGCTGCTCGGCTGGTCTCCGCCATCCCTAACTGATCTAGTAGTGGTCCAGGGTTATATGAAAAATGGTAGACCAAACATCCCAAATATTGTGGTTGCAGGTTGTGACAATGATCTGTTGCTGTGCCCATCTCTGAGCTGCTGTGAGTCTACCTTATTTAACAGAGTTGCAGCACAGTTCTTCATGGCAGCATGCCCTTCATCTCCACAGGAATTGAGCATTTATCATTTCTCTCAATTACTGTATTCTTAGGGTAGTGTTTAACAGGAGGAGAACTGATTCATCAGCTGAGAAAAAAGTGTTCATGTTTATCAACCACTTGGTCCATATGGAACATGATAACCTAAAATCACAGGATTCATGAAGTCTTCCAAGACCTCTCCCTATCAACCTGATATCACATGGTC
This sequence comes from Narcine bancroftii, assembly GCF_036971445.1. Lineage (NCBI taxonomy): Eukaryota > Metazoa > Chordata > Chondrichthyes > Torpediniformes > Narcinidae > Narcine > Narcine bancroftii. The sequence continues at coordinate 253,383,517 of NC_091472.1, forward strand.
TACCTCCATGAGCTCTGTTTTGCTGATGGGTGAAGACATGTCCAAGGAATGAAATAGAAGAATATCAGTTGTTGGCTGAAATATGAGATTCTAATCTTAAGACTCCTCTGTGGGACAATATTTGTATCTGGACATCAGTAAGGAGTACCTGGAAATATAGATGTTTCAGGTCAGGCTTGTCTTTGTTGAATCCAGGGAGATTAAATAGATAAGGTTGCACCCAGGCCATGTGTGGATATTTAAGAAACAGGATTGGTTAACTTAATTGCTTCTTTTTCATTGGATTCTCATGTTGTCATTTCAAATGGAAGTAATCTGAGGGAAAAATTTCCCAGCTTTAGATATAAATTAAATCAAATTCAGTTCTGAGCTATCTCACACACAAGATGAGGGAACTGTTGCTAGACTATCATTTGCATCAGCAATCTCTGAGATGTTGTTACTATAAACATTGTCCAAGGGATGCCTCCACAATTTCTCTTATTGCCTCAGGGGGGCAGTTTCCAATGATTGGAAGGCAAATGGTATAAAAATCTTCCCATCGCCTTTGGGGCTCCAGCACATCCTTTGATTGTCTGATGGATATTTGAAAATCAAGATCTTACACCCATGGTCTACCGTGCAGTTCTTGTCTCTGTCCTTCCATGTGTCTCTCCATTAGGCACCTCAAAGAATTAGAAAGATGTACTAAAATGACATTTACAAAATTCTCTAAATCCACTGGCATAATGAGGGAACCAATGTCAGTGTCCTACCCTTGGCCAAAAGCCTTAGGACTGAGGCCAGATTGCATTCAAATGGGCCCAGTGGGCAAGTCGTATAGCTTGGATGACCTCGATCCTGGAATAGACATTCTATTCTGATTTCAAGCAAATCATGAGACCAAAGATTTCAGTAAGTTCACAGAGCCTCCTTGAAGAAGTGACAAATCCTCAGATCCATGGGAATATTTGGCCCACTACCACTCAAAGTGAAGAAGAAGCATTCAGGATGACATCAAAAACCTCTAATCATTGCACTTGGAGGGAGTGTTTGCCACAAGTATCTGCCCTGTAACGCTCCAGCTGGACTTGTGGCAGACTCTGAGAGTCCTCCTTGACCAACTCTGAAACTCGAACCCCCAAAACCAGAGTGAAAGCAAATTATCCTTGACGTCCATGAACCACGTCATTAGGAAAGCAAGAGCTGTGTGGTGAGCACCAAAAGATTTGACATAACCTGCATCTGCTCTCCATCTACTAACTGCTCAGAAAAAATTGATTCATTTTTGATCATAGCTTGCATGTATTATATGCTCTGTATGATGTGTATGAAAGAAATTCATACTGTTAACGTTAACCATCTAGTTTTGCATATCTTGCATATTTTTAATGTCTGCACACGTCAAATTGTTTGGATGAATATTTTATTGAAACTTTTTCTTGTCATCTAGAAGATAGAATAATCCCCAAATTGTTTTGACACCATTGTTATAATATTTTAGTGATTTAGGTGGATGCGTATGTATCTTTTCCAAATTTGAACACAATTTGAAAAGCATTCCCTGGAGCAACTGAGTTGCCTGGATCTGAAATTAATGAACACTGTTTTTCTTCAGATAGATAAAGATTTTTAGCATAATGCTGACACCAGAGATTGGAGCCACCATCTGTAACAGATTGTTATTCAAACACTCAAAAAGTTGACATACTTTCATTTAAGATATTTTTCTTGTCCATTAGTCATCATTTGCCGCTCTCTGATTCTTGTTGATGACATTTGCAGTGAATTTGTCATACAGCACTGTGGCCTTGTGGTAAACCACTGTAATGTATAAAGTGGTATAGCTTGGTCAAGCATACCTATTGGCTAGTTGTACCTGTGGCCCCTCCCTATGGGCTTCGTAACTATTCCACAGCCCCCTGCAACTCAGTGCCGGGCAGTCAAACAGCAGGGATATGCTATATTCTCAAGTGAATTAAAGCCTATTGGTTTCTCCACAATAGACTTCTGAGTGATTGTTGGTGCATCAGGCCTGAAGTATAGTTACCAAGGCTGCCCCTAATGTTTCTCATAAAAGATGTTTGTAATCAAATGTGAAAATTATGTTACCAAACACCAATGTTGTATTAATTGATGCGTTTTGTCATTTCAATGAGTGTGTTTCATTTCCTGTATCAGATTTTACCCTGCAGCAGAAGTATTTTAATAATTGCTAGTGGGAGAAAAAGAGTTGTGTTTTAAAATGTCACTTTATTTTATTTTTCCATCAGTCAGAAAAGGTTTATGAAGCTTAAACATAGGATAGAAATGCTAAAAAAGCTGATAAAATGTATAGACCAAAAGGCAATCAATCAGAGTAATTGGAATTGGTCACAAAGGGAACAATGCAGTAAAGAAGCAAAATAATAAGATGAGATGATGAAAAAGCCGATGTTACTTGCAAAATATGGGATGCTGCTGTGTTTATCATCCATCTGGTAAGTAACTCATTCCCTACTACAATACTTGGAATGTCTTTGGTGTGAATGTTTTATAAGGATAGAGCAGTACATACACGGAAAAAAGGCCAAGTAGAGTGTAATAATCTGCATAAAGAACAAGTTTTTTCTTGCATTTCTTTCTGGCTGTCTCCTCCCAATTGTTTTTTCTGGGACTCTGGAAATTGTCCATCATTGCTTTCAACGTTGGATAATTGGTTAGTGAAAAGTATGTCGCCACCAGGGAAAATGATGATTATGCTTCCCCTCTATAATAGAAAGTCTCCGTCAGTCAGCGAAGAATGGACAAAGTTCGTTCAACTGAGGGTGGTGCATTTGACTGCCAGAGAACCATTGAATTAACAGAGGAAAATATTTTGCTCTGAACCTCGTGGACAGCACAATTTAGAAGTGATTAACAAAATCTATTATCTGTATCTGTGGATAGAATCTACCTTGATCTTATTCAAATGGATTGTGGAACTTGAACTACTTAACCCAACCTATTGTGAAATGTGTTGTGGTAATACAACAGTGGGTTCAATGGAAATTCCACCTCATTTCTCTAAAGGTTCCTGCAAAGCACCCTTACTGTTTGATTCCATCAACTAAGCCATTTCAGATAGCCCAAAAGTCAGGATGTAAAGGTGGAGAAACTCTCAAAACGCATAATCATCTACCTTTCTGAATGTGCAGAGGGAGTCTCCAAGTTGCATAATCCAACCCCTCTCTGAGAGTGAGAATCCCCGCAGTGCAGCCCTCCACCGATCGATCTAAATTGGCAGCTACGTTAGGTCGCTGTTTGAGGACGGGCTGATAATGCTGTCATCCCTCTTCCTCCAAGTCAGGGACGGCGGGGAGCCCTCGGGGCAGTCAGAGCAGCGGGGACTGTTGGGGCAGTGGGAGCAGTCTGGGCAGCGGGAGCAGTCAGGGCAGCAGGAGCTGTCAGTGGGGACCGATGAGGCAGTGAGAACCATCAGGGGCAGCCACTGTGGGCTGGGACAGCCACACCGGGCCACATCAGCCTTCGGGGCAGCTCTCTGCGGCACAAAACATGGCAGAGCAATGGCCATCTTCCCTACCCATAATCCCCCATGCAGCTGGAACTGTTCTGGGAACCATAGAGCACTATGAGGTGCCTCTCCTTTGAATGGGACGCTGGAGCAGCCTTTTTGGGCTGCAGTCTGAATGGTATGTTCCAGATTTTCGATCCGCCCGTAGCCAATCTCCAGGTGGAGGCCCGAACTGAAATGACCTACTTATTACTTTTTTGCTTTGCAGTTTACTTCATGCTTTGATAAAGGGAAGTTTTTTTTTGCTGTATTTCAGTGACAATAATTCATGGATATTTAAGCATTTATATTACAGGATAAAACAAAATTCAATTTTCAAAATGAGAAAAAGTAATTGTATGGAATGTATTCATTGCTTTATGTCCCTGCATTCCTGCATGAATGTTCCCAATTTTGGCTAAACCATCTGAGATTGGAATACAGTAAAACCCCTGGAATCCGGCTTTTATAGGGATTAGTTATATGTCGAATAAGCATATTTTCCTGTTGGTTGAGATTTCCTCTTATATCTGCATTAAGTATAAATAGTTAAAAATCAAAAATACTACACTGTACTTACACTGAACAAACTTCACTTGCACGAATATATTAACTTAAAGCATTTCAGTTACATTATTTTAAAACTGCATCTTCCAGTTCCTCCCCTTCCAGGGAGCCACCCTTAAGATGAACAATAACCTTATAAATAATTAACCTCCCCCCTCTCCCAAATTTATAGATAAAGCCTCTGACTGGGATTGCTCTTATGAAGCAGGGATAAGGAGACACTTTAAGTGAGTCACCCCAATGGTGAGTGGTATCAACCAGCTCGTCGTCTTGGGCGATGCCATTGCTGTTTCACACAACTTTATTCAAGCAAAGCATGATCAAGGCATTCTGCTGATTACTCCCATCTTCACAAAAGACTAATGTGTTACTTCAAAGAAATTTACAGTTTTAAACTCACATGTTTTACCTATTTATTCTTTATTTTAATTTATTTTCTTTGATTTTTTTTGCCAGTTTCTTGAGGCTTCATTTGGTTGAATTCCAGATACCAGGGGTTTTATTGTATACTAACCTGGTCCTGATATTTTTGACAGGAAATCAGAGGGAGTTTGAGCTCATTGTGAACAGTACAATGAGACCCAATCATCCAGCATCCTCAGTCCTTTAATTGTAATGGACCAGTAAATATTCTGAACTATTGGTTACTACTCTTGATTAATACCGAAACATACATTTGATTCGAGGTAAAACACAAAAGTCTACAGACACCGTGGTTGAAGTAAAATCTCAACGCTGGAGAAACTCAACAGGTCAAACAATGTACATTAGATAGCAAAGAGGAAGATACATTACCAACACTTTGAGCAGGAGACCTTCATCAAGGTCCTACAAAATGTAGGCAGGCGCTCAAGCAAAATGGTTGTGGGGGCTGAGGGGCAGGGGTAGAAACACAGGAGGTATTAGGTGGATAAGATCCGGGGTGGGAGAATGGCACACCTGCAAGCAGCGGGGAAGCGAAAAACCCCTTTGATACCTTCTTCTCTGACTGCAGGAAATGCCACGGCTGTTCCCACACCTCCTCCCTCACCACCATTTGGAGCTCCAAACAGACCCTACAAGTGAGGCAACATTTCACTTTTGTATCTGCGGGAGTTATCTGCCCGATCAGGTGCTCCCGCTGTGGCCTTCTCTACATCAGAGAGACTAGATGCAGACTGGGAGATCGCTTTGCTGAGCACCTTCGTTCTGTCTGCATCAGTGAAAGGAATCTCCCAGTGCCCAACCACTTAAATAATGCACTGCACTCCCATGCTTTCATGTCTGTCCGTGGCCTCATGTACTGCCCACTAAGACCACCCATAAATTAGAGGAGAAACATTTAATTTTCCATCTGGACAATCTCCAACCAGATGGCGTTAACATCGACTTCCAGTTTCCGCTAGCCTACTGTCTCTTCTCTCTCCTTTCCCTTTGGTTTCTTTCCTCCAGCTCTTCAGCCCCTCCCTCTCCATTCACAGAGCTGTAATGATAGAGATCATGGATGCAATGCAACTAGTAATGCCTTATTGTTTAATTAGACTTGGCTGCCAGCAGGGGGCTGATGCACAGTATACAGATCTGTAATGGAGGGTTGCAGCCTTCTGGCTTCATTGTGCTTCTATCAACTTTTCCTTCATCCATGTGTTGTCTAAGAACTCATACATACAAATACAAGATAAACAAGAGCCATACCCCCTCCCTCTGTTTGCTGGTGTGTCCTCCCTCCCTTATCCACTGATTACCCCCTGTCTTTGGGATTGTGCTCCTCCCCTTGCCCCCCTCCACCATTTTGTTCAGACACCTGCCTACATTTTGTCCATACCTTGATGAAGGGGTCAAGCACAAAATGTTGGTCTTTGCTAGATAAAGTATACTGTTTGACCTGCTGAGTTACTGCAGCATTCTGTTTTTACATACATTTAATTCACTGAGTGTAGATATTACATTGGAGTAAAATAGGAAAAAAAAACCTGAGTGAGTTTAAAAGGGGTGGTGAGAGATGGAGAAGCACAAGAGGTATTGATGCTGCAATCTTGAGTGAATAAAGAGAGGCTTTAGTGACTGATCTGGTCAGGCAACATCCATGGAGGAAAATGTTTAGTCAATGTTTTTGGTGGGAACCCAATCACCGATAAAGGGTCCTAATCCGAAATGTTGACTGACCACTTCTAAATAATGAGACAGCAAATTATTGGAGTTTCACTGTATGACAGGACAAATCCTGATTGTTACTCAGTTGGAAAGGGAGAAATTGATATCTGTAGAGGCGAGAGAATACAAAATTACTCTTATGTGCACAATGTTTTTAATTTAAAATTTTAATTTAAAAATTAGACATACAGCACAGTAACAGCCATTTTGGCCCACGAGTTTGTCCCATATAATTTACACCCAAATGACCTACAAGCCCCCAGTACATTTCGAATGGTGGAAGGAAGCCAGGATCCTCTGGGGAAAATCCACGCAGATGTGGGGAGAATGTACAAACTCCTTATGGTTATTGTGGGATTCGAACCCCAGTCCCTATCACTGGTGCTGTAAAGGCATTGCACTAACCGCTATGCCAACCATGCCGCAGCACCATAGATGCTGGTGTTAAATATCTGTGGGCTTTCTGGAATGAATTTGGGGTCTGGAGCTGAAGATCGGTGTTCTGAAGTCTTGGGGTTACTGGTGTCCTTTTATAAACACATTGGTTTTGTGGGAGAGCCGAAGCTTTTCCTGGACCTTTAGGCTCCAGCATACTTAATGGGAGAGAAATAGGAGTGACAACATTTTCTCCTGAATACTATGGTGCCTATATATGCCAATATACTTTTTAAGGTGTTAAGAATCAGTTTACTTACCTAGGAGTTATAGTCAGTAAAAACCACAAACATTTATTGATGGAAAATTTTACCCAAACTTATATACCTTTTTTATACAATTCCAATCTTCATCCCCAAGTCATTTTTTTAATTCCCTTGACTCTATTATCTCTTCCTATATTTGGCAAAACAAATGACCTTGGCTGAATAATATTTGCAGAGATCGAAAAGGAATGGAGGCTTGGCATTGCCAAATTGTAGATACAGTTACTGGGAAATCAATATCTTGTTTTGGATTCAATATTTTGATAGTTTGGACTGTCCACTTTGGGTCCCTTTGGATTTGAGGTTGGCTGAGTGGTTTTCCATTTTATCTTTTATAGGCGCAACACTTCCTTTTTCTTTAGCTAACGTTAACAGAATTATATACAACCCTGTAGTAAAACATTCCTTGCATATCTGGTTTCAATTCAGGAAATTTTTTGATTTAAAAGGTTTTTCCTTATCAAGTTTAATATCATCTAATTATAATTTCCTCCTTCTTCATATGATTTGATGTTTGTCAATTGGTGTGATGACTCTATTCAGTGTTTTTGAGACTTATTTGTTGACAGTTGTCTTATATGCTTTGATCAGTTATTGATCAGAATTTTTTTTACAGGTTCAATTACCAAATGTTTCCCATGTCATATGACTCTAACATGCTGAATGTAATTTTCAAATTAAAACTCACCCAGTAGGGATTAATAGCCTTTAATACAATATGCTTTCAAAATCACACCAGGTTTCCCTTGATAAGATTAACAAACCATGATCTATAGTTTACTATCTCAGACAAAAATTGGGATTTGATTCTTAAATTAGTTAATACTTCTTCACTATGTGCTCATCATTCTCTTATTCATTTCAAGGTTGTACATCAGATTTACATGTCTAAAGACAAATTATCCTGTATATTTCTTGATCTAAATCCCCAAAGTGACAGATGTAATGATGGGGAAGCAACCTTGATACATATGTTCTGGTCTTGTCACGCTCTTGGACCTCATTGGAGGGAGATTTTTCATGTTTTGTCAATAATATTACATGTTAATCTTGAACTTAATCCTGTAATGGCTTTATTTGGACTATGATATTAATGAGCTAGTTTCTTCATCTGATCATCAACTCATTCTATTTACAACTCCTATGGCACGAAAAGCTATCCTACTTAGATGGTAAGATCTTGTTCCACCTATTAACACTTAGTGGTTATGTCGCATCATTCTTGCCTTCATTTAGAAAGGATCAGGTGTTCCATGTTGTACGCTAACACTAATTTTCATAAAATTAGGAATCCTTTTATGGGCTAATTTTGTGCTCATTATATCTATTTGTCTTGATCATTGAATGCATTTATTTATGTACATGGTTTTTCCTTCAGTTAGTAATGTTTTAGAGATTCAGCAGAACTATACTATCTTTAATTTCATGTCAAAATATCCCAGGTTTTTTTGGTGGGGGTTAGAGTTCTTTGTTTTTGCTTTATTTTTCTTGTTTGTCATTCTGACAACATTGTATGGGAAAGGGGGATATCGCTATTGTTTAATTTTGAATGTACATATATTCTTTATATTTGGTAACCTTGTGTTCTCTATACAATGTGTGCTTGTTCTATTAAACCTAATAAAAAGATTAATAGAGAAACAGGTGTGGCACTGATGTGCTCTCTAACCAACATGCACTGATTGCTGGAGCTGTCACACTTGAACGTTATAAAGTTGGTATTTAATATGAGTGAGTTGGGGAAGTTTAAAAGTTCTAAAAAAATTGTTGGAAACAGTAGGATATGCAAGTACTAAAAGATGTTAGACAAGTGTCTATTCAAAGAATGCAAGGCTAATACATTGATAATTGCCACTGTTGCCATGGTACCAAAGATTAGAGCCAATTACACTGCAGCTAAATCTGTCAATCCTATCACTGTTCCAATATAACTTTTACTCCATTCTCTCCAACCCATTAAGCAGAATGATGACAATCAATCCTCTTCATAAGTCTTTCATATGCAAACTAAAATACTGGAGTGCATTTTTATATTAAGTGTCATTCCATTGTCAATAGTTCTGCATCTAGAACAGTGCAAGTAAAACACTTAATCTGTTATCACTCTTTCTGCAAATGGCTTTTCAAAGACTGTTTTTCTCCCATTTTCAGGTCTGCTCCTTCTCAGCCTAGCCCCTTTCACCCTGCCAAATACATGTGGGTTGAACGGGCCAAAATTAGGGGGTCCGGAGCAGGTAATCTGGCAGTGTGAAAGGTTCCAGTGGGCAGGGTGAGAAAAAATCAACTGGGCTCTGACTCTTGGTGGGGGAAAGTATCAGAGCTTGTGGTGGTACACCACCGGCCTACTGCAGGGGGGCGACCTCTGTACCTGAAGGAGTGTAAGGGGGACAGGACAACATCTGGCCGGCTGTCATTCAGTCAGCCTGAATGGATCAAGCCCCACCCAGTCGGGTGTCAATCACCCTCCAGGATATAAGCCTGCGCCGGCCTCCGAAGTCTCACTCAGAGTTACTGCAGCAACAGCCAGCCTGGCTCTGTGTAAATCTTTGTTGATTAAAGCCTATTGTAGTCTTTACCTTGTGTGTGTCTGGTTCTGTCCAACAGTGCACCACAGAGCTCAGCTGAGTTAACTCATCAATCGCTCAGTGGTGGTGTGAATGGTCTACTTGAATTATCGGATACCATTTGTGCCTGCGTGCTTGCAACAGTCTGACAGAGAGTGGCTGGCGGGGAATGTCAGAGTGCAGCCAGCTATACTGTGAAACATAACTGATTATTGCCTTGTGATTACATCTTCATTCGAGATGTCACTGTTGGAGGCGGGATCCCCCTTAAAATTCCAGGTTCCCAATGACCAGGTAAATCATGGTGTAGTGGGAAAGGTTCCCCGGGTGCAGGATGCCTCGTAAGTTTACCCCCTCCCTAGGAGGGTTGGCAATGTGAAAGGGGCTAAGTGATTTAAGAGAGTGAAGGAATTTTTCCTTGTCTTTCATCTTTTCAGAGGAATATAAAAACTTTGATCTAAAAGTGAAGGAATGGTGAGTATTTTGAAATCATGATGTAATTCTCAAATCAAGTATTTGGGATTACACAATCTACCCTCCAGTCTATTGAATCTGTTCTAATATCTATAGAACTTCGGGAATGATTGGCAATGCATCTATTATTTTCAGAACCACTTCCTTAAAATCCCTGGGAAGTGGATGTTGAGGCCTTAGGGATTTCTTGGCCTTTAATCTCATTAATTATCCAAACACATAGAACATAGAACAATACAGCACAATACAGGCCCTTCAGCCCTTGATGTTGTGCTGACCCATATATTCCATCCAAAAAGAAGTATTAAACCCTCCCTTCTCCATAACCCTCTATTTTTCTTTCATCCATGTGTCAATCTAAGAGTCTCTTGAATGCCCCCAATGTTTCAGCTTCCACCACCATCCTGGCAAGGTATTCCAGGCTCCCACAACTCTCTGTGTTAAAAAAAAACTTACCTATGATATCACTTCTAAACTTCCCTCCCTTAATTTTGTGCATATGTCCTCTGGTGTTTGCTGATCCTGCCCTAGGAAACAAGTGTTGGCTGCCTACCTATCTATGCCTCTCTTAATCTTGTAGATTTCTATCAAGTCTCCTCTCATCCTCTATGCTGCAAAGTGAAAAGTCCAAGCTCTGCTAACCTTTCCTCCTATGACTTGTTTCCCAATCCAGGCAACATCCTGGTAAATCTCCTCTGCACCCTCTCCATAGCTTCCACATCCTTCCTATAATGAGGTAACCAGAACTGAACACAGTACTGTAAGGATGGTCTTACCAAAGATTTGTAGAGTTGTAACATGATCTGAATTACATCCCCCTATTAATGAACCCCAACACTTCATAGGCCTTCTTAACTATCCTATCAACACATGCGGAGACCTTGAGTGATGTTTGGATTTGCACCCCAAGGACCCTCAGTTCATCCACATTCTTAAGTAACCAACCATTAACCCTCTACTCAACCTTCTAGTTTGTCCTTCCAAAATGTATCACCTCACACTTATCCGGATTTAAATCCATCTGCCACTTTTTTGCCCAACTCTGCATCCTGTCTCTATCCTCTTGTAATCTTTGATGACCTTCAGCTCCATCCACAACTCCTCCAACCTTCAGGTCATCTGTGTGTCATCTTCCCTACTGATGCCATTCATTTTTTCCCCCTCAAACTATATGCTTGCTAACATTTCTGGGAGGTTATTTATGCCCTCTATTGTCAAACAGAACTAAAATATGTTAATTGGTCTCTATTATAAGCTTCCTTGCCTAGTAAGAGATGCATTTGTATTAACTATAATTTTATATCTTTGAGAATATCCAATAAACCATAAAACTGTTATTTTTTTAGAAGAAAAGCTGCAACAATTAAAAATATCATTAACGGTAGACCTAATTATATTATGAGCTTTTATATATCTAATATCTACCACATTTTCATAACTGGTGGTTACATGGATATTCCTGAGTCAAAGGGGGGCAAGCAGGAAAGGGGCCCTTCATCTGAAGGAGGAACAGCATTCTGGGAACCCTCAGGCTATGGCAAAATAGTATCGAGGGGGTGCGTGGCTAAATCCATTAAGCAGCATCTATCAAAACCTGCATGGGGTAGGTCACAGACCTTTACTGTATTTTATACAGTTGACCAGATAATCCACCTCCATTGCTTTTTATCTAGCTCTGTACTTTCTGATGTATCACCCATCGCCATCAAGTCTCATGCACTAGCTTCCCTTCTAACATCTTCAATTTTATGTTTAGCCTTCATTCCTTTCTTTCTCTCACTTGTGTGCTTGGCACCTGCTAACATCTTTGAATAGCACTACATTGATTGCCTCTTGTACTCTGACTTGAGTAGTCCTTTGGCATTGCCCCTCTATTAGTATGGCTCCACCTTATCAGTACCCCTTAACTACATGCCAAGCACCCTAAGCGTTAGAAAATACAAAGGACGAGAAACTGCAAATTTACCAAAAACAAGCCTGCTAGAGGAATTCAGTGAGTTCATGCCTCACTACGCTTCTCAAAAATCTAATTTTTCTTCTACATTTGATCATTTGAGTTCCTCCAGCAATCTGATGTTTACATGAAGGAATGAAAATCCACTGTTCCCACCATTAACTGCAACTTCCCCCGTGAACAGTTCATTCCCTCCCTTCATTCCATATTTGAACCTGAGTTAAGCTTCCAAACATTATGCCATCAGAAACTGATTCTGCCTCTCCCTCATCCATGCTTTCGTCATCCAGCTATGTAAAGTTGAAGCCATCAAAAAAAACTGCAAAAGATTTTTTTCTATCTTCATTATGCTCCATCTAAAACGGGTTGAGCCATTTACACTGCATTTTATTGGAACTACAACCTGTAAAACAGAAATAATTTTCATTGCGTGCTGGAGGTGACATTCTGGATGCAGTGTGTACCAGGGATAGGCAAATTTCTTGGATTGGCACAATCCTCAAATTTGAAATCTTAACCAAGCCTTTTCTTTAAAATGTAATTTCTGCAGATGTCAACTAAGATAGTCTGGGGGTTGATCTTGGCACTGTATAAACTAAATGGAAAGAATAATATCTGTTTTTGAATCACAATTAATAATACAAGGCATTTAGTCAATTGTTATTTCCAAAAAAAATTCAATTTTTAAGAATGGCTTTAGACTATTAGTGAAAGTAATGTGGTATCAATATTCTTGATATTTTGACTGATAGCTATTTTTCGGCAGAGTTGTAAAATCAGAATGTTATTAACCAGACTCCAGCAGATTGCTATCTGTGAATGCAATCACTATTATATTTTGCATTGCAAGATCAATCAAACATTGTTCAGAGCTCTGACAATTTCTGATTCTGCTGCCTTCATGTTTCTTTACTTATTCCTGAATAAGGTAGAGATTGCTTTGTAAAAAGCATCCTGAATGAACTGTCCATCAAATAATCAAGGCCACCTTACAACATTTCACTGATAGTTAGATAGAATGTGGTTTGTACAAAGGTAGAAATTTCAAGGGCAGCTTTATACAATGGGGATTTAATATACATTCTGTGTGACCAGCACTGCCGAGTTCTAATGAATGCAGCAGGTTTGAGTGATAGGACACCATTTCACACAGAATTGGGTCAAGGTTAACTGACTCACCCTAGGGCTTCCAGAAATGTTCTATGTTGGTGCTGTGTATCAAGAACTAATGCACGTCTCTTAAAAAATGTTAGGATTGGTTTAAAATAATTAATAGTCTCCATGTTTGATAATACCTGTTGACAGGCAATGAATATATAGGGTCATACTCATCTAATGACATTTTCTAGGCTTTTTTTCTGCTTCATAAAATAAACTCAGATAAAATTGTGAAATATAGTGAAGGGAATATTAGGATCAACTCAAACAACCCATGCTTGTTATGATTTTTAGTCTGAATAAAGGTCAGTTTTTTTTTCTCTCTACACATTTAATAGATGAGAACTAGAGAACACATTGTAAGTTATGTATAAAACAAGAAGATATAATTGGATCAATTCAGTCCCAACGCATAATGTATCAGAGTTTTTCTTTAATTCAGATGAGTCTTAAGATAAAATGGAATATAAATCACAGCCAAAAATAAACATATTTTTTGGATAAACACAGTATGAATTATAAGCCTTAATCGAACATGACGGCGTACCTGGCAGGGTACTGAAAATCTGCATCAACCAACTAGCTGGAGTGTTCATGGACATTTTCAACCCCTCATTGCTGCATTCAAAGGTTCCCACCAGCTTCAAAAGGTCATCTATCACCCCAGTATCCAAGAAGAGCTGCTTCAATGACTACTGCCCAGTAGCATTAACTTCTATCTTTGAATGCAGCAATGAGGGGTTGAAAATGTCCATGAACACTCCAGCTAGTTGGTTGATGCAGATTTTCAGTACCCCGCCAGGCACGCCGTCATGTTCGATTAAGGCCTATAATTCATACCGTGTTTATCTGAAAAATATGTTTATTTTTAGCTATGATTTATATTCCATTTTATTGATATTTTTACTTCATTCATTGACAATTATACGGAGAACGAAGCCATTTATCTCAGGATGTCCTTGCCAGCCAAAATAAAAACAATATCTAACATCTTCCCTTTTCACAACTCTTGGTCTGTAACATCACCATCAGGATTTATTGCATTGAACAAGACATGAAATTTGTGTTTTGTGGCAGCATCTCATAGGGCAAACGTACAAATTACAACCACCTTACAATATTACTATAAAAATAAAATAATAATAACAGTAATGAACAAAAACTAAGGCCGTGTCTTTGGTTCATTGATTATTCAGGAGTCGGATGGCAGTGGGGAAGAAGCTGTCCTTGTGCCGCTGAGCACTCGTCTTTAGGCTCCTGTACCTTTTTCACCTATTCTATCAGAATGAAGAGGGGTGGTGGGGGTCTTTGAGTATAGAGGCTGCTTTATTAAGACACTGCCTCATGTAGATGTCCTCGATGGAGTGAAGTCTGATGTCACAGGCCGGGTTAAGGATCCTCTGGAGTTTATTCTTGTCCTGAGAGTTGGCACCTCCATACCAGTGATCCAGAGCTGAGTGGAGAGCCATCGATATTGCATTTGCTGTGGAACGATTGCGATGACAGGTGACTTGCATGGGTCCAGATCTTAGGTATGTGTTAATTCTGGCAATGACTAGCCTCTCAAAGAATTTCATCACAGTAGAAGTTAATGCTGTAGTCATTGAAGCAGCCTGCACTACTCTTCTTGGGTACTGGGGTGATAGATGTCCTTTTGAAGCTGATGGGAACCCTTGAATGTAGCAATGAGGGGTTGAAAATGTCCATGAACACTCCAGCTAGTTGGTTGATGCAGATTTTCAGTACCCTGCTAGGCACACCATCATGTTCGATTAAGGCCTATAATTCATACTGTGTTTATCCAAAAAATATGTTTATTTTATGCAACCAGAATTCTCTCCTCAGTACACCTTTAGAAGTTTATGAGGGTCTTTGGTGACATACCAAACTGCCTCAGACACCTCAAAGTATAGCTGCTAGTGAGCCTTCTTTGTGTTTGCATCAACATGGAGGCTCCAGGACAGATCCTTGGAGATGTTGACACCAAGGAATTTAAAGTTCTTGACCCTCTCCACTATTGAGTCCTCGATGAGGACTGGGTCGTGTTTCCCTGACTTCCTCCTGAAGTCCACAAACATCTCCTTGGTTTTGTTGACATTGAATGCAAGGTGGTTGCCGTTACACCATTCAACAAGCTGATCTATCTCCCTTTTGTACGCTTCCTCGTTGCTGTTTGAGATTCTGCCGACAACTGTGGTTTCATCGCCAAACTTGTAGATGGCATTGGAATTGTGCCTGGCCACACAGTCATGGGTGTATAATGAGTAGAGCAGTAGGATGAGCACACATCCTTGGGGTGCTCCTGTGTTGATAATCAGTGAGGAGGAGACGTTGTTTCCAATTCATACTGAGTGTGGTCTTCTGATGAGAAAGTCAAGGATCCAGTTGTAGAGTGCGTACAGGGGCCTAGAGTTTGTAACTTCTTGACCAGCACTGAGGGAAAAAATGGTACTGAAGGCTGAGCTGTAGTCGATGAAGAGCAGCCATATGTATGAATTCCTGTTTTCTAAGTGATCCAGAGCTGAGTGGAGAGCCATCGATATTGCATTTGCTGTGGAACGATTGCGATGACAGGTGACTTGCATGGGTCCAGATCTTAGGTATGTGTTAATTCTGGCAATGACTAGCCTCTCAAAGAATTTCATCACAGTAGAAGTTAATGCTGTAGTCATTGAAGCAGCCTGCACTACTCTTCTTGGGTACTGGGGTGATAGATGTCCTTTTGAAGCTGATGGGAACCCTTGAATGTAGCAATGAGGGGTTGAAAATGTCCATGAACACTCCAGCTAGTTGGTTGATGCAGATTTTCAGTACCCTGCTAGGCACACCATTCATGTTCGATTAAGGCCTATAATTCATACTGTGTTTATCCAAAAAATATGTTTATTTTTAGCTATGATTTATATTCCATTTTATCTTAAGACTCATCTGAACTAAAGAAAAACTCTGATACATTATGCGTTGGGACTGAATTGATCCAATTATATCATCTTGTTTTATACATAACTTACAATGTGTTCTCTAGATCCCATTTATCAAATGTGTAGAGAGAGAAAAAAACTGACCTTTATTCAGACTAAAAATCATAACAAGCATGGGTTGTTTGAGTTGATCCTAATATTCCCTTCACTGTATTTCACAATTTTACCTGAGTTTATTTTATGAAGCAGAAAAAAAGCCTAGAAAATGTCGTTAGATGAGCATGACCCTATATATTCATTACCTATTAATTTAATTTTTCATTCCACTTCTACTTGAACCACTCTGTCCCTGGCTGTCTGCACTGTTCCAGTGAAGGTAGAATCAGCTTGAAGAATAACACCTCATTTTACAAGCAGGCACTATATACATCCATCAAGATTTCAACAAGTTCCGATAACCAGGTATTTCATGTTTTCGAACCTCAGATTTCTGACTTTGTGCTGTTTTTCTTCCGCAACCACAAAGACCAATTCTGCTCCCCATTTACACATCCTCCAGACTGATCTCTTGCACCTTAACTTTGTCATCTCTTTTATTGCTTAACCTCTCTAGCTTGTTGCCCCTTCACAGAGCCTCCATTTTGCTCTCTCCTTCCCTTCCACCCTTGCCTAAAGTTAAAATTTGTTTGATCCACTAATTTTTCCCATTTCTGATGAAAACTCATTGACTCAAACTGTTTATATTATTTCTCTCTCCCTCGTTGCTGTTTAACTTGCTGAGCATTTTCTGTTTTGCTTTTATTATAATTCAATTTATTTTCTGTACATTTAATTTAACCTTTCAGGTAAAATTTATTTCACTTAACTTTCTTTAGTGGATGCAGGAATGTATGATTGTTTCATTATGCTTAGTATGCAATGGTGGCATTTTGATCAACAGGAAAGATTCCCCAGATCAGAGAGTTCCACTAGGGGAGGTGTTTATTAGACACCATATGCGGACTTGAATCTGATTTTTTTAAAACTTTATTTATAATATTTTAAAAAGATAATACAATAAAAAAAACCCTGTTACAAAAATACATGGTTTTAAATTAGTAAATTAATAAACAACCCCCCACCCCCGAACTCCCCCTTAAAAAACCCCAAACTACCCCTACTTCTACATGCTAAAGGAGCCTTATACGAAGTTTAAAAGTGCCTCAACACAACATATATAAAGAATAATAAAAATATCTTAATTAACATTTACTAAGACCCATATATTTTAAATATGAATCCCACATTTTAGTAAAAAAAATAATTATTATGTCATCTATATGTTATTTTTTTCTAAATAGATACAAGATTTCAATTCATTATGCCATTTTTGAATACTAATCTTTACATTATCTTTCCATGTTATTGCTATACATTCACTCTTGTCCCAATTAATTTTATAGTCAGAGATCTTTCCATATTGTTCCAAACATGTCTGTAAATGTACTAAAGATTCTTTAGGATTTGTTAAATAAATTAACACATCATCCGCAAATAGATTAATTTATATTCATCCTCACCAACCATAATACCTTTAATATTAATATTCTGTCTAATAGATTGAACCTTCACCAAAGCAAATAAAACAAGAGACAATGGACAACCCTGTCTAGTTGATCTTGATAAAGTAAATGACGGAGAAATTAATCCATTTGTTACTACCCTAGCTGAAGAATTATTATATAAAGCTTTTACCCATCCAATAAAAACTTCTCCAAATTTAAAATGTTCCAAAATGTTAAATGAAAAATACCATTCAACATGATCAAAAGTTTTTTCTGCATCTAAAGCCACTGCCAAAGGTAAATCACATTGCTCTCTAGAAGCATTAATTAACATAATTAATTTAACAACATTAACAGCTGAGTAATGATTTTTAATAAATCCTGCTTGATCTACATGAATTAACTTTGGCAAATAGAATAGCAAAATATTTACAAAACACTTTAGCTACATTTTTATAATCTACATTTAACAAAGAAATTGGTCTAAACGAAGCTACTTTTAATGAATCTCTATCTTTTTTTGGAATAACTGTAATCAGTTCTCTTGAAAAAGATTCCAGAAGAGAAGCCATTTCTGCTGTTTGCTCTAATACTTGTCAAAATACCGGAAGTAATAAATCATTAAAATTCCAGCATAAATCCATCTTCTCCTGGAGATTTCCCATTCGGCATCATTTGTAATACCTCTTTAATTTCCATATCTGTAAAAGAAGAATCTAAATCCTGAATTTCTAAATCATTCAAAAATGGAAGATCTAATCCAGTCAACAAAAAAAAATCTACTCCATCAACATCTTGTTGAACCTCTGATTTATATAAATCCTGATTAAAAATAACAAAATTCATTATTGGCCCCTTGAAGTAGTCCAGTGTGATAATACCGATGACACTTGGGTCACTCCTCACTCCTTGACAGCCAGCAAAACTAGGAGCAAAGTTTTACTTGCAAGACATCTTAAAGTTTTAAAAACATTTTTGCCATTCTTTCTTTTCTTTGGCTTGGCTTCGTGGACGAACAGTTATGGAGGGTTAATGTCCACATCAGCTGCAGGCTCATTTGTGGCTGACAAGTCTGATGTGGGACAGGCAGACATGGTTGCAGCGGTTGCAAGGGAAAATTGGTTGGTTGGGGTTGGGTGTTGGGTTTTTCCTCCTTTGTCTTTTGTCAGTGAGGTGGGCTCTGCGGTCTTCTTCAAAGGAGGTTGCTGCCTGCCGAACTGTGAGGCGCCAAGATGCACGGTTTGAGGCGATATCAGCCCACTGGTGGTCGTCAATGTGGCAGGCACCAAGAGCTTTCTTTAGGCAGTCCTTGTACCTCTTCTTTGATGCACCTCTGTCTCGGTGGCCATTCAGAGGCACGTTAAATTATCAGAATCATTACACAATATTGAAAAAAAATTATTTAAAAATTATTGTAATTGAAAACAAAGGTAAAATTAGCATTTAAATAGTAACTTTCCCTTAGCCTTCCAAACCTGTGCCCCATTGAAACATGGCTAATTGCAGGTGCCATGTGATGTTTCAATGTGGTGAAGTTTGTGTGGTGAAGTGTTGGAAGGTCCAATTGGACCTGCCAGCCTCTCCCGGCGCAATGACAAAGCTGGGCAAGTTCCTGAAATGTGTAAACAAAAATAAAGTCACCTCTTCCTCAAAGCAAAGGGTTCAAGCTTCCAATCAGCCAGGAGCAAATATTATGAGCCAAAGAGATATTTTTTTTTAGCATTAACCACCATGCTAACATGTACCATCTTGAAATGAAAATTCCAAGAAAATAAGTCACATTTTCTTAATTGTGATGAATTCCTCTAGATCTTGCTGGGAGGAATATTCTTGTGCAAGTGTTGAACAATTCATATATTTTAAAGTTTCATAGTTTGTTCTGTATTAATAAAGCTGCCCTGTTGTATTATTTGAGATACTTTGGTTCACCTCGAATAAACAGATAAGAGGCATTGTGATTTCTCTGTGCTGGATTGTCCCTGGGTTTGTACATGTGGGCAAGCACCAATACAATTTGGTTGTCATAGTAAATAGTCTTTGCAGTATCAGCATATTTGACCATGCAGAAGTAATTTTTACCCTTCATGAACTGAAAAATTTAACCATTAGTTTCAGCTTTGCATGTGGGTGATGGCTGTTCTTGCTGCATTTCTTTTTCAAAATTTCTTATTTTTATTGTTGTAGTGAACGGTTTTACTTTATTAGGATGCTTTACCTAAACCCTTTTCAAGCTTCAAGCTCTCAGCAAGATTTATTCCTCATATTATTTATTTATTCTGTTATGTGCTGGACTTTGGGCATCAAAATAACTACAGTATATTTCCGATTATCCAAAATACTTGGGACCTGACCTACATTTTTTGGATAATTGAGAATTTTTTTTAAGCAGCCCAGTACCATCAGCAGAATATTTGCATTGGGGCAGTCGCCGATCCCCGACACCACCCCATCACTGTCGCCAATCCTGCCCAGGAGCCTGAGGTTCCTGCTCCTGCCCAGGAGCCCGAGGTCTCACCTCACC
The DNA here is from genome assembly GCF_036971445.1 of Narcine bancroftii. Classification (NCBI taxonomy): domain Eukaryota; kingdom Metazoa; phylum Chordata; class Chondrichthyes; order Torpediniformes; family Narcinidae; genus Narcine; species Narcine bancroftii. The sequence goes on from NC_091472.1 coordinate 253,403,565, forward strand.
TGTAAGTGGTAAGAGATTGCACGAAGAGTCCCAGGGATTGTCCTCCAGCAAAATTTCAGCGACCCCACTGAAAGGGTATTTGACAGAGAGAGAGGATCTGGGGAGCGGGGAAAGATTGTGGCTCAGGGGAGCAGGGAGAGAACATGGCTCGGGCAGGCAAGCTGGGAGAGATTCTGAGAATGCCACATTTATCACAAAGTTGCAGAAACACATGGCAAAAAAAATGACAATTTATTGTGTTGGATTATATCAGTTTACGTAGATATGTTTTTGAAGGAGGTAGATTGTGGGGGTAGCGTAGGTCACACACAAACAAACAAAAACAGATCTCATTTAAAATGCCAGAGCTTTGCTCAAATGAAGAATCTGAGCTCAAGCAACTTCACAAGTAGGTGTTAATTAGATATGCTGTGGAGTAATGGATTATTGTTTTGAAAGTTTGGGTTCGGTGCTGCAGTCTGTCTGGTTGCAGTTTACTGTTCTAAGAAGGTAATGTGGTTTTGCAAATAGAGAGAGAGAGAGACCAAACAGCCTTTCTCTAAGAGAGAGAGAGAAACTGGTTTCTGCAGTCATGGTTAGCTGGCAGGTTGTTGAAAACCCATTTTGAAGACAGGTTATGAGTTCTGAGTTCAGCCTGTTGAAAACCCTTGTGGTCATACAAGAGGAAATGGCTGGCTAGAGTGTTTCATCTGAAATAAGGGAAACAAAAGAAACTCAGTAGTGACCTGGAAGAAGAGGTTATCATTTGGAACACTCATGATGGGACAAGTTTCTTAGGCAAGACACTAAAGTGGCTGATCAGAGGGAGTCAATTTGTGTGTTTTCAACAAGCAACAAATCTCTCTCTGAAACCAACAAGAACATTCCTGAGTGGTAATGAATTACCTTTAGGCACTGGAGCTTCATGAAAATTCATAAATGTTCAATTCTGTGCACAGTATAAGAATTGCCTGATACCGGTGAACTTTGAGAAGAGACTGTGAATCAAAAAACTTTTCTGAACTTATACACATTACATACACATGCGCTTAGAATTAGAAGGGGGTTGTTAGGTTAAATTAAGTTAAAAGTAATAATTTAAAGTTTGATCCTGTTTTTATGTTTAAAGAAAATTAAAAGCAATTTTGATTTAAGTAAGTATTTGTCTTGTTGAATTTCTATTGCTGCTGGGTTTTGGGGTCCTATGGCCCATAAAATTAAAAGTAAACAATCAGCGCTATTCTTTCCTTCAATGTGCCACCTGTGGACAAATGTCTCCTTTGTAAAAGGATTCCCTGTAGCCCCATTTGAGCATGGTGGGTAAAAAAAAAATCATTTCTTTCAACTTGTCTCAACTGAACATTTTTTCGGATATTTGAGAATTTTGGTAGAACGGTTTTTGGATAATCCGAAATGTACTGTAATTCCTTTCTGAGTAAATTCATTTTATTGAAGGACTTCAATATATTTTTAAGATCATAAATTTTATGGCTATGCAAAAAATTTCCTTTATTAAAGAATAATGAGAAGCTGAAGAAATTAAACAGGTCATGGAAAGAAATGATCAGTAAATAGTTTGGGTGCTGGACCCTTTATCAAGGCAAAAAGTTGACTGTCCATTTTTCTCCATGGATGCTGCCTGACCCATTGAGTCCTGCTGCCTTCTTATTGTTTGTTCAAGATTTCAGCATCTGCAGTTCTTGTGTTTCATTTATAAAAGAATAATCCTGATATAATGAAGGCATGCACCAGATTTAAATCGTCAGGCTCCAATCAGTAGAACAGCTGTGGTAAATGCAGACAAATGAAGTATTCTTGTCTGGTGGCAGCAGGGAGTGAATCGCTCAGCAAGATTAATTTCTTTGCTTCAACAGGGGTAGAAAAGAGAAGCAAAGAAAATTTACAGTATTTTTTTTCGCAAAATAAAGGGCTTGGATGTTAATTCTGGTGCACATTACCAGGAATGCAAGGAGCTTGTTTTTCCTATTCTGTCATGATTTCTTTCAGTCAAATTTTACCTTCATGTTTCCAATGATGCACATACATTCCTTACTTTAAGTAAGTGTTTGATTCATGAAATGGTCACGTCCATATCTTTCTCTGTTGGGAAAATCCTTCACTAGTGGTGCTGTTCTCTCCAACTTTTGCTGATAATGAGATTTCAAAACTGAGTAGACAAAGGGCTAGATTCCCTTCAGAATTACTATCTATTTTAAGGCATTGACAAATAGTACTGTTGCCTATCATTTCATACATGACTCAAAACATTTCCCCCAAGGACGCCATCAATTCTTTTTTAAAGCATTCTTGACAGGGACAACAGCAGGGGTAAGTCATAAAGGTAAGTCAGGTCAGTGGACCATGAGGAGGGGAAGAAAGACTGTAGATATACAATGCAAGGAGGAGCTAGTTTTAAATGAAATAGGCTGAATAGTCTACTCTTGTTCCCAGATCAACACAGCAGAAAGGAATATGTTGTAATGACTTTAATTTTTTTTAAATATTTCAAGTCTCACATTCATCCATATTCAAAATTCATTGTACAATATAAGCATATATAAACCATGCTATATGTTGACTTCAAAACCCATATATAATCTACCCCACCCACCTTCCCCCAAATAAAAAAAAGTATAATCTCAAAAAAAAGCAAGAAAATAGAAAGAAATGTCTGAGGACTACCATCCTCACAAGAGGGATCTAATTTTTCTGACTTTACCAGATCTAAGGGGCATCAGTGTGGGTTTCAAAAATATAGGAAAGTACCCTAAAGTTTACAACATTTATTTAAAATCTTTAATTATCACACTCCAAAGAAAAAAAAATATATCTTCTTATTATTGTTGTTAGACTTGTTCCCTATCTCTCCTTCTGTCCCTCCACCCCACACTCCCTTCAGAGACCACTTTCCCTTCATTCAAAGATAGGACCCAGTACCAACGATACTTCCCAAGAAAAAGATATGAAAAAATAAAAAACTACTATTACTAAAAGGTAAAAACCCTCTCTTTAGTGTAAAATCGACAAAACACCACCTCTCCGCACCCCCATTGTACGGGAAGTGGGAAAACCCACTAAATGTCTAGATTCTGAACTCCCAGGCAAATCAATTTCTGAAAATTTTACTCTTTTTTTCCCCCAAAGAATTAATATCAAGCAAATACAAGACCACGGGAAGAAAAAGTATCATTATTCAAATTTTAAAAATCAAGTTCAAGGAAGTTCTCTCTTTCTCTTTCAGTTTTCTTCAATGTTGGTAGCTTTGCTCACAAAATTCTTTGCTACTTCAATATCAGTAAAAAACTTAGTTTGTCCAATTGGCATCATAATTTTCAAATTGACTTGTTGATGCAACACAGATTTGTAACCTTTTTTCCAAAGGGTGCTCTTCAGTGGATTAAATTCCCGTCTGCCCAATAATAGCGCAGGATTTACATCAGGATAAAAAAAAATGTCTTCACCTTCAATTTCCAGTGGTTTTCCTTCTCTTTCCTTGGCCCTTTTCGCTGAAGATCTTAATATTTTTTCACGATCCTTAAATTTCACACATCTAATTCTGGGCATGAAAAGGGGAATCTATTAGCCTTGTCAATTTCTATATTTGCTCCGACAATTTGTGCTCCCTGGACTTTTGGTAACCGTTCTTGAAAGAAGCGAATAGGATTTTCCACCTCCTCGCCCTCTTTGAGTCCCACTATTTTAACATTGTTACATCTACTAAAATTTTCTAAAGAATCCATCTTTTCCCATAATTTTGTTTTTTTTTCTGTAGCCCACTCATTTAATTCTTTTTCCACATTAACCACTCTTTCTGTAGTCCCATCCACCTTTTCTTTCACTTCTGTCACGCTTTCATTTAAGATCCCAATTTCTGCCTATAACTTGGTTAATACTTTTAAAATAGGATCCAGTTTTTTATTTGTGTTCTGATCTTTCAATAGGAGTACTTTCATTATATCTTCCTTAGTATAGTTTTCTTTAGCTTGCACTGTAATTTTCTTATCTTCACTCACTGATTTAACATTTACCAGTTCATCCTCTTCCTCTGTACTTTGGCCATTTTGGGAGAGAGCTCCTTCTTCTTGTTTCTGCCAGTGCTCCTTCACATCGTGCAACAGTGCACATGTTCAGTCTACTCTTCTTCTTCCAGAGTGTCTCTTGGCTCCAACGCCGAGGACGCTCCACCATTCCTCCCAGGTGTTGGGCTGTCTGCACGGGGAGTAACACAAGCCACAACCCCTGGCTTCTTCCTGTAGGTAGGCCCTTTTTGGTTGAAAAATTCCACTTGGGAGCTCAAGATCACTGACAATTGCTGATTCTTCTTTGACATCTTTGCCATAAAGGTATATTCTTCCATTTCGAGTTACAGTAAATTATTTCATTTTTCCTTCATTTATAATTACCTGAGAGCTTCAAGAGGTCCCCTCCTTCCTCCTCTACATCACTGGACATCCCCTGGATTTAACTCTTCTTTGCTCATTTCTATCAGGGCAGAAAAACAATATACAGCAGATTTTCACTATCTTTCTCTCTTTACGTCCATCTCTTCCTCTCTCCCTTTCTTTCTCCCCTCTCCCTTTTCTTTCATTCTCCCAGTCTTTTCTCTTTTATTTCCCCTCCCACCCCTTCTTTGCCTTGAAATGGTATTGATCATTAACCTATAGAGTAAGTTATATTTTATTTCATATATTAATGAGTCAACCCACACCAGGTTTTCAAAATATATCCTCGGAAACATTTCAACATGCTTTCCTTAAATTTCCACACCTCTATACCTATCTGGGACTTTGCTCATATTTGTATGCCTGTGAAAAGTCACAAAGATGTTGGGGCTCCATTCTGATGTTCCCTTCTCCTTTCTCTACAGCAAATGAGACAAATAAAAAACCTCTTAGATGGTGACATAATAGACATAATAGACATAATAGACAAGATCCTATTAAAGCAGAATAATTTAATGAAGCAATCATTATTTTTTTCTGTGATGAGGCACTGATGCGGGCAGCTTCCCACTGTTACACGTTAGGAGCTCACTAGGAGGGGAGTGACAGGTTGTAGGCGGGAACCCTTTTCTCTAAATTCTAAAGCATTCATGATTAAAAAGCCTTTTGAGCGAACAGCAACTGGCCTGATGAGTTCATAGAAAGTTGGTCATATCGTTTTACAGTAATTTCTTCTGGCCATTCTTTATACTTCAATCACACCTTTGAGGCAAAGATTCAGCAATAAAGAGGTATCTCACACACTTAGTATGGAAAAGACAGACAAAAATGCGACTCAAACAGGGGAGGGCAAGTCAATATTAAACACTTAAAGGATCTATAAGAGACACCAATGAGTGGACGGAAAAATATAGGAGGGATTTAGGAAAGTTGAGAGATGGAGGCCAGAGATGAAGATACTCAAGAAAATGAGGCTAAAAGTAATAAAAAAAAACATTCTTGGTCCTTTTCTGAGAAAGCAACGGAATTAAAGAAGAACTGTGATGTATTATGAAGGTGAAAATAAATATTGTCACGACAGACCCTTGTATCCAATGTGCTCTTGCCCTGCTGAATTGTTTGACTCCATTTTGTCCTCCCTGGTCCAATCCTTTTCCACTTATATCCAGGACACTTCACATACCCTCCATTACTTCAACAAATTCTAGTTCCCTGAACTTGATTCCCTCATTTACCACAGACATCCAATCACTATACATCTCCATCTTGCATACTGAAAGCCTCAAAGTCCTTCATTTCTTTCAGGAGAATAGATCCAACCAGTTCCCCTCAACTATTCCTCCACTACATTGACGACTACTTTGGTGCTGCCTCATGCATCCAGGATGAGCTCGTCGACTTTATCAACTTTCCACTGCCAAATTCTACCCCAACCTCAAATTCTCTTGGTCCAACTCTAGCAACACTCTCCCTTTCCTTGATCTCTTTGTCTCCATCTTGGGAGACAAACTCTCAACAGACATCTTCTACAAACCCAGCAATTCCCACAGCTACCTTGACTCCACCTCTTCATATCTTTCGTCCTGTAAGGATTCCATTCTCTTCTCTTAATTCCTCCGTCTCTGTCATATCTGTTCCCAGGTCGAGGCCTTCCATGTCAGATCATCAGAGGTATCCTCCATCTTCAAACATGTGACTTTCCATCTACCACCTTCACTCGCATAACTTCTAATACTTGCACATCTGCCCAGGGCCCCTTCACCCCCCACCCTTAATAAGGACAGAATTCCTCTTAGCCTCACCTACCACCCCAATAGCCTTTGTATCCAACATATCCTCCTCTGCCATTTCCACCACCCATTATGTAATCCACAACTGGACACATATTCTCCTTCTCCTCCCCTCTCTGCCTCCCACAGGGACTGCTTTCTCCATGACTCCCTTGTCCACTCTGTTCCCTGTGACTGCAGGAGATGCTCCACTAGCACCCATATGTACTCTCTCACCACCATTTGGGGCCACAAATAGTCCTTCCAAGTGAAGCAACATTTTACTTGTGAATCTGCAGGGGTCATCTATTGCATCCATTGCTCCCATTGTGGTCTCCTATACATTGGAGAGACTGGACGCAGACTAGGAGATTGCTTTGTTGAGCACCTTGACTCTGTCCACCGTAATAGCGTGGATCTCCGAGTGGCCACCCATTTCAATTCCCTGTCCCATTCCCTTGATGATATGTCTGTCCATGATCTCAGGCACTGCCAGACTGAGACCACCCACAAATTGAGGAACAACACCTCATCTTCTGACTGGATGGCATTAACATTGACTTTTCTGGTTCCGTTAACCCCCCCACCCCTTTTTCTTTTCCATGACGCCTTTCCCCCAACTCTGTCTTTCTTTTTCCCTCTGTCTTCTTTCAAAGAGCCAAATTCGATTCTCACCTTTTCCTTATCATATCCATTTAGCATCTTTTGTTGGTCTGGACTCTCCCCAGTCTTCAGTCTGTATTCTTATGCCTTCCTGTTGTTTGCTTATTCCTTGAAGAAGGGATCAGGCTGTAAATGCTGGTAATTCATCCTTACCTCCAATGGACCAACTGAGTTTCTCCAGAATTTTAGTATGTTTTCACTACAATCGCAGCATCTGCAGACTTTTGTGTTTCACTCTGAAAATAAATACGTCTTAATGAAGATTGGAATGAAGGCCACTTTCTTTTGTAAATAAAACAGCCTCTCCTGGGTGAATTTTCATTATATTTGGAGTTTTTATGTGAGGGACCAATTGGAGAAGTGGTCATTTGACAAAAGTGATTTACTAAAATATATTCATTAAGTTCACTGCATCTTGTTTTTGTTTGCAAACATTCACCATGCAATATTGTAGGTGAACATCTGTATCAGCTTCACTTTTCTACATCATATTATGCCTTGATTGCCTTAATGCCTAAAATGGTAAATCAATGTTGAATATTTCAAGATCATCAGCTCTTGGTGCAGTCTCTGAGATAGGTAACTTTAAAAAAAAATGTTTATTTTTCACACTATGAACCATATTAACCAAAATATACATAAACATTTCTCTCTTGAATATGCACAGTGTCATTTTCTCCCCTTTTTCCCCCTCCCTTCCTTTGCTTCTTCCCACCCCCCGTCCCAACCCACTAAACATTCAACATATACAATACAATAAACCCATTAAACAATGTCATCACACAATGAAAATAAACAAGAAAATTGTGTCATCTACTTTTACACACTGGGTCAGTTCATTTCGTCTTCTTCTCATTCTATCATTTTAGGGGGTGGAGGTCCGTGGTAGGCCCTCTCTGTTGTGTTCCATGTACGGTTCCCAAATTTGTTCAAATACTGTGACTTTATTTTTCAAATTATATGTTATTTTTTCCAATGAAATACATTTACTAATTTTTATGTACCATTGCTGTACTCTTAGGGTCTCTTCTGATTTCCAGGTTGACATACATTTTTTTGCTACAGCTAAGGCTATCATAATAAATCTTTTTTGTGCTTCATCCAATCTGAGGCCAAGTTCTTTACTTCTTATATTACTTAGAAGAAAGATCTCTGGATTTTTGGTATGTTATTTTTTGTGATTTATTTAATACCTGATTTAGATCTTCCCAAAACTTTTCCACTTTCTCACATGCCCAAATTGCATGTACTGTTGTTCCCGTTTCCTTTTTACAGTGAAATCATCTATCTGATATTGTTGGGTCCCATTTATTTAACTTTTGGGGCATGATATATAGCCTGTGTAACCAATAATATTGTATCATGCATAACCTCGTGTTTATTGTATTTCTCATAGTTCCAGAGCATAGCTTTTCCCATTTTTCATTTTTTATCTTTATGTTTAGATCTTGTTCCCACTTTTGTTTGGGTTTACAGCTTATTTCATCATTTACTTTCTCTTGCAGTTTGATGTACATGTTTGTTATAAATCTTTTAATTATCATTCTGTATGAATTCACATATTCAAAGCTGCTTCCTTCTGGTAACCTCAGCCTGCTTCCCAATTTGTCCTTTAAGTAGGTTTTCAGTTGGTGGTATGCAAACATTGTACCGTGAGTTATACCATATTTGTACTTCATTTGTTCAAAAGATAATAAATTATTTCCCAAAAAACAATTTTCTATTCTTTTGATCCCTTTTCTCTCCCATTCTCTAAAGGAAAGGTTATCTATTGTGAAAGGGATTAGTTGATTTTGCGTCAATAATAATTTTGGTAATTGGTAATTTGTTTTTTTTCCTTTCTACGTGAATCTTCTTCCAAATGTTAAGCAGATGGTGCAGTACTGGTGAACTTCCATGTTGCACCAGTTTTTCATCCCACTTATAAAGTATATGTTCTGGTACCTTCTCCCCTATTTTATCTAGCTCTAACGTGGTTCAATCTGGTTTTTCCCTTGTTTGATAAAAATCTGATAGATATCTTAATTTTGCTGTTCTATAATAATTCTTAAAGTTTGGTAGCTGTAAGCCCCCTTGTTTGAACCATTCTGTTAATTTATGTAGCAGTATCCTCGGTTTCTCCCCTTTCCATAAGAATTTCCTTATTATTTTCTTTAGCTCATTGAAGAATTTCTCTGTTAAGGGAATTGGTAATGATTGAAATAGGTATTGTATCCTTGGGAAGATATTCATTTTAATGCAATTTTCCCTTTCTATCAGTGTTCGTGGTAAATCTTTCCAATGTTCTAAGTCATCTTGTAATTTCTTCATTAATGGCTGATAATTTAATTTGTATAGATGGCCGAGATTATTATCTAGTCTAATACCTTGGTATCGGATTGCTTGTGTTTGCCATTTAAATGGTGATTCTTTCTTAAACTTTGTGAAATCCGCATTATTCATTGGCATCGCTTTATTTTTATTTGCATTGACCTTGTACCCCGATACTTCTCCATATTCCTTCAATTTCTTATGTAATTCTTTTATTGATAATTCTGGTTCTGTTAAGTATACAATTACGTCATCTGCAAATAGACTGATTTTATATTCCTTCTCTTTTATTTTTATCCCTTTTATTTTATTTTCTGTTCTTATCAGTTCTGCCAAGGGTTCTATAGCTAAAGCAAACAGTGAGGGAGATAGTGGACATCCCTGCCTAGTTGACCTGCTTAATTTAAATTGGTTCGATATATATCCATTTACTGTCACCTTCACCAATGGTCCCTTATATAATGCTTTAATCCAATTTGTCTTTGCCCTCAGACAGCTTCAAGAAAAGTGCAGAGAACAAAACAAAGGACTCTACATCACCTTTGTTGACCTCACCAAAGCCTTCGACACCGTGAGTAGGAAAGGGCTTTGGCAAATACTAGAGCACCTCAGATGCCCCCCAAAGTTCCTCAACATGGTTATCCAACTGTACGAAAACCAACAAGGTCGGGTCAGATACAGCAATGAGCTCTCTGAACCCTTCTCCATTAACAATGGCATGAAGCAAGGCTGCGTTCTCGCACCAACCCTCTTTTCAATCTTCTTCAGCATGATGCTGAAAGAAGCCATGAAAGACCACAACAATGAAGACGCTGTTTACATCCGGTACTGCACGGATGGCAGTCTCTTCAATCTGAGGCGCCTGAAAGCTCACACCAAGACACAAGAGCAACTTGTCCGTGAACTACTCTTTGCAGACAATGCCGCTTTAGTTGCCCATTCAGAGCCAGTTCTTCAGCGCTTGACGTCCTGTTTTGCGGAAACTGCCAAAATGTTTGGCCTGGAAGTCAGCCTGAAGAAAACTGAGGTCCTCCATCAGCCATCTCCCCACCATGACTACCAGCCCCCCCCACATCTCCATCGGGCACACAAAACTCAAAACGGTCAACCAGTTTACCTATCTCGGCTGCACCATTTCATCGGATGCAAGGATCGACAACGAGATAGACAACAGACTCGCCAAGGCAAATAGCGCCTTTGGAAGACTACACAAAAGAGTCTGGAAAAACAACCAACTGAAAAACCTCACAAAGATTAGCGTATACAGAGCCGTTGTCATACCCACACTCCTGTTTGGCTCCGAATCATGGGTCCTCTACCGGCATCACCTACGGCTCCTAGAACGCTTCCACCAGCGTTGTCTCCGCTCCATCCTCAACATTCATTGGAGCGACTTCATCTCCAACATCGAAGTACTCGAGATGGCAGAGGCCGACAGCATCGAATCCACGCTGCTGAAGATCCAACTACACTGGGTAGGTCACGTCTCCAGAATGGAGGACCATCGCCTTCCCAAGATTGTGTTCAATGGCGAGCTCTCCAGTGGCCACCGAGACAGAGGTGCACCAAAGAAGAGGTACAAGGACTGCCTAAAGAAATCTCTTGGTGCCTGCCACATTGACCACCGCCAGTGGGCTGACATCGCCTCAAACCGTGCATCTTGGCGCCTCACAGTTCGGCAGGCAGCAACCTCCTTTGAAGAAGACCACAGAGCCCACCTCACTGACAAAAGACAAAGGAGGAAAAACCCAACACCCAACCCCAACCAACCAATTTTCCCCTGCAGCCGCTGCAACCGTGTCTGCCTGTCCCGCATCGGACTTGTCAGCCACAAACGAGCCTGCAGCTGACGTGGACATTACCCCTCCATAAATCTTCGTCCGCGAAGCCAAGCCAAAGAAGAATCCAATTAATATATTTCTCTGGTTGGTTGAACTTCTGTAGTACTTTGAATAATTAATTCCATTCTATCCTGTCAAAGGATAACTCTGATCAAAAATAATCTCTCTAATTCATTGTAAATGAGTATCATTTATCCTGGGCCATTCCCTGTTCTTGGTTCTCCAGCAAGGGAAACAGCCTCTGATACTAAAATGTAAAAAAAAAATCATGCAGGAAATTTGAAATAAAAATGGAAAATCGTGGAAACATTCAGCTGGGTCAGGCAGCACCTGTGGACAGAGAAAATGATACTGTGCAAAGAACCTTTATCAAAACTGGGAGACGGTGAGAAAATAAATTAGGTTGGCATTGCAGCGAAGGTGGAGAAAGTATAAACAAGACAGAGTGACTCTTGCTGACAGAGTGAGACCAAGGTTGCCATTGGGATAAGTTGTGGATGAAGTCATCTTATTGATTATTTAAGGGGAATCTTGGAGAACACAAATGAAAGAATGTAAATGCTGCAAAATGCAGGAGATGATCAATAGGCCAGGTCCTGTATTGGAGGAAGACAAACTGACCCAACACGACAGGTGAATTGTCTGCAGCAGAACAACCTGCTCTGATAGAAGCGGGTGAGTAAATTGCCTAAATATGCCGAATTTCTTATTGAACCTGGAAAGCTGCAATTTCCAAGATGGAAGGTGAGGTGCTGTTCCTTAAGCTCATAGCTGGCCTCGTTATAATTGTGCAGGAAACCACAGATACTGTAGGTCAGAGTGGGATGGAGAATTAAGTGGGATGGCAGCAGGGAATAGGCAGCACAAAATTCCCCTTGTGGGCCAATGCAGAGGTCATTGAACCTGTGCTTGGTTACTCCAATGTGGAGGAGACCATATTTTAAGTATCACATGGAATAATGGAGATTGGAAGAAGTGCAAGTAAATTGTGGCTTCATCTGAAAGAATTGTTTGGTCCTTGGATGATGAGAAGGGAAGAGATTTGAAAAAATATAAAGTGTTTTCAATTCCATCATTCACCATATCAAAAAATTTAAAGGAAGAAGCCATAAATGAAAAAGGAAATGAAAGCACAGAGCAGGCAAAGATGGGAGGGTGGAAATATGGTACTATGACTTAATGCAGAGTGCGGAATATTTCCTAGGAAATGTCCATTGTGAATAGGGTGCATGAATTATCAGCTTAAATTGATGGAGACCAAAAAATAATTGGTTTAGCTATTTTTAAGTTATTTTCTCTGCATCAAGTTATCTACTGGTGCTGAGAGAAAATTTTAAATGTCAAGAAGAATAATTTCTCTCTAAATGGCAAAGAATATATAGGTTTGAGCAAAAATCAATCAAAATCGACCACTTTAGCAAAAAAAATGTACTCATTATACATTTCAAAATGCTGAATAAAGTAACACAATTACCTAACCTTCAAGAGGATGCAATCTGCTTTCTTCAGAAAGTGAATTATCTCGCCATGACTCAGTAGTCTGCCTTCCCTTTCATGATTAATACAAGTGAAAGAAATTCATTGCCTGTTAAGGTTTGAGAGGCAGAGCTGTATTACTGTATAGTATGCTTAACATAACTGCCCCAAACAAATTTTATGCAATTGAATCTGAATGTCACAATGACAAAATAAATGCCTTAATAAAGCAATTTGAACATAATGAAACATCCCAGGCTGGTGTTACTTTGTACTGTTGAATTTTCTGTATAAATGCTAGTTAGATATGCTAGTGGTTGTCAAGACAGCTGTCGAATTAAATTTATTAATATATATAGTCCAATCAACTCTTTTTAAAATCATATGTTCAACTTTCTTTAAGACAGACTGCTGTGTGCTAAATAATATACAAATTATAATTGGATGATCCAGATTTAGATGAACCTCCAGGACATATTTTTGTTTGAGTATATTCTGCTGGGTTATGCATGTCAGAGGTATGAATTTTCATCATTATTTCCTGCTTCAAAGTTAATGAAATAGCACAGAGATTTTAAGTATGGGCATGTTTGTTCATTCCACTTATCAAAGGGAGATTGGTTTTCATCGGCATATATCAAGGAAAACCACTTCTGCTTAATTTTAAATGTCAGCGTCTTTCTATAATGTCATAATGCTTTAATATTCAAGCACAAAATTGGAGTTCCATTATTTCTACTGTTGTGAATTGTGTGCAGGAAAATGATAGTGTGCCACTGGCTGGGAAATTTAATTGGGTTTAAATCTATGGGCTTGATCTGTAAAAAAACTAGCACTTTTTTTTGGCAATGTGAGATAGAATGGTCACAACTGAATGATATTTTGTAGTTTAGAAGCTTAAAGAACAAATGGGAAGGGATTGAACGTTCCTGGTCTACAATTCCTTTGGTGGATTAGAACCAGTTTTGCAACCTGTCCCAGCGCAACCTGACTGAAGGCTGAATTCAAGTGCTGTCAGGCGTATGTTCTGGTAGAACATTTGAGTTTGAATTAGTTTGGTTCATACCTCATAAGATCAGCTCAGCTTTTGTCTAGGTCTGTTTAAGTCCACTCTCTATCAACAACAGCATGTGTACAGTGAACAAAGTCTATTTTTTTGCTCTTCTGCAAATCCTTCCTGCTTTGGAAAGAGCTGGCTTTGATACAGAATAAAAATACAGGTGTGGGGATGGTTTGGCTTAATCATGTTTCAGGTCAGGTTTTAATTTTTTGTTTGAGCAGACTTCAAGTTTATTGTCACATGTACTAAGATGCCGGTTGTTTTGTGAGCAGACCAGTTAAACATAGTACAAGTGAGACACAGAACAAAAATGCAGGGTTACAGAGACAAATCAGTTGGTACAGAGCAAAGGCAACATAGATTTATTATTTTGGAGGTTATTCAAGGAGTCTGATTGCTTAGGAACAAAGCTGCCCTTGAATCTGATGGCGCATGATCTCATACTCGTGATTCTTCTTCCTTTCAGGAGGGGCGAAAAGAGAATGACCAGGTTGCAATGAGTCTTTTAATATGTTGGTTGCTTCTCCAAGGGAGCAGGAGATAGTGAGTCAATGGAGAGGAAGGGGGATAATGTGTGATGCCTTGTACCACATTTAAAACTATCTGCAGTTTCTTGCAGTCCGGGGCGGAACAGTTCCCGCATCATGCAGTGGTCCATCCTGATAGGATGTTTTTTTTATGGTGCACCCGTAGAGTGGTTAAGAGATGCTGGTGACATGCCAAATTTCCTTGTCCTTCTGAGGAAGTAGAGATGTTAATGTGCTTTCTTATCCATTGCATCAAAATGGATGGACCAGGGCAGGACACTTGAGATGTTTGCTCATGAAAACTTAAAACTGTCTACTATCTCCACATCAGCACCATCTGATGGGAGAGTGAACTCTACCCCTCCTCCTGGTCTATAACTAGCTCTTTGGTCTTGCTGACCAAAGAGAGATTGTTATCCTAGCAGCCAACCAAAACCCCCTCTGTGTCTCTTCTGTGCAACTTGTCATTGTTTGAGATCTTTCCTGCGGTGATGGAGTCATCCACAAATTTATGGATGGAGTTAGAGTTGTGTTTGTCCATACAATCATAGGTGCACAGGGATTACATCAGAGACTTAGAGGAGTCTTCTCCAGTGAATGGCTGGCAGGAAAAAAATTTAATGGTCCATGCTGAAATATAATGTCCCCCATTGGAAATCATATAAAATAAAGTCATGCATCACTTAACATCCATGATACGTTCTGTGAAATAGGATGTATGTGACTTGGACAATATGTGAGCACCATATTATAGTAACATAGTCATGTTTTATGACTATCAAGACATATGTATTATAGGTAATATGTGTAATGTACCATTGTACATCTGGCAGCGCGATCGCTTTGTATACAAAAGACATGAGATTCATGCTACTTCCTGTACTCCAAAAGGGATTTCTGAACTCTATTATAACCTATGGGACCACTGACAAATTTGTGGTCGGACATTGCCTGAATCGATGTTATGCAATGCATGACTGTAATTTATTTCAATATCTTTGGGTAAAATAGAAGGGAAGATATATAATCAACCAAGGAGCTCTTGGAGAGCAGAATTGACAACTCTTGGCACATTGAAAGACTGGAGTGTGAGTGGACTCATGGATTGAGTGGTTTCTCCCCTTGTTCAGTCATCTTCATTGGAACGGGTTGACTGCCTGGTTATGAAGTTGCCAATATCTAAACATCATAAAAGATTGTGTTCAATTCAAATTGCTGCAGCTCCAATATTTGAAATGCAAAATGATCATGCGGCCAGGCTATTATTGTCCAGTGCACTGGTCTCTATCTTGCAGAGTCCGGACAGTAGTTCTCAGACACCTCTTTATACCTGGCCCTGGGCCATGACCCCACCAGTTATCACCTGGCCACTGTCTACCAGACCATCACTGATCTCATCACTTCAAGAGATCTCCCCTCCATAGTTTCTAACCTGATAGTTCCCCAACCTTGCAATGCCTGATTCTATCTTCTTACCAAGATTCACAAACAGGACAGCTCTGGTAGACCTATTGCTTCTGCCTGTCCTTGCCTCACTGATCTATTTCCTCATACATTGACCCAATCTTGTCCCAGTCTCCTCCCACCTATAGAGTATCTAGTTATGGGAATTATGATGAAGAAAGCATCACACAGACTTTGTAAGTAAGATGGGAGAGAGTGAGAGAGTAACCAAGGACATTCCAGCCTGGAATCAATTCTCTCCTCTTCTTCTGAGCCATATCCTAATACCTGCCTGATCTCTTTAACACAATAGTACTAACTGACTACTTACTATCTGTTAGATAGACATCCAGCATCACTCAGTCCCTGAATAGCATTGTTTCTGCTTTGAAGTGTTGATCACCATGGTCAACTTCAAGAATCTGAGAGCATTATGAAACTAGACATTTACATGTGTAAATTGGAAACCACAAATTAGGAACCAGAAAATAGTTACTAATGTCTACTGTGAGCAACCTTTCCAGACTTCTGTTGATTTTTTTGTATACCAGAAGGATGTTCTTAATTATAACTGGTACAGTAGATTAAATGACCAACAACAAATCAATTTCCCCGTCTTTAGGAAGAGGATATGCAAAATGTAAAACATAAGCTGTAGCAATACCTTTAAAAAATGTTATCCAATTTATATGCAGGAAAATGCCATAAATATTGTATCCCATGACTGTGTTCTTTGAATGAGACCAAACAGTTTTAATGAGGTGACATTGTCTACCTAACACTACAGACTACTAAATCCCGTTAACATTATTCGAATAAAGTCTGTTTGAATTGTACTGTGTGGTTTGGTTGTAAAACAGATCTTATTTGAAATACTGGAGCTCTGCCCCATGCTAGGCATATCGGCTCCACAGCTTTTGCAAGAGCTTTGAAGAGTGCTCAAGAGACTTCACTAATGGATTGTTGTTCACAAAAGGCAATGGATAAAAGATCTTGGTGGAGCCGCAGATTGTCTGGAAGAGAATTTGTTGTTCTAAGAGGGTCATGTGATTTTGCAAGCAGAGAGAGTCAAATAGGACTTCACTCAGAGAGAGAGACACACACAGAGAGATCACTTGTACAGTGTTACAGCCAGAAGAAGTAGCTGGGACTGGAACAGGACAAGCTGGAAAGCTTGTGGAAAGCCCCATTGTGGAAGACGGCCTGATCAAAGCCCTTGTGGTTCATGCAAGAGGAGAGGACTGGGTGTCTAATGTTTCATTTGGAATAAGGGAAACAAAAACGAACTCTGTGGTGACCTGAAAGAAAGAGGTTATCATCTGGAGAACCCTGAAGGGGAAAATTTCATCAGCAAGACATTGGAGTGGCTGATGGATGTACATCAATTGTGGATTTACTGGAACAACAAATCTCTCTGAAAACCGACAAGAACTTCCTGAGCGGTAACCATTTACCTTTCAAGCACCATATAACCATATAACCGTTTACAGCATGGAAACAGGCCATGTCAGCCCTTCAAAAACTTTATAAATGTTAAATTTTGTCCATGGTATAAGAATTGCCTGCAACCAATGATCTTGGAGGAATTAGAAGTGAGATTAGACTGTGAACCAAAGAACTTTTCTGAACTTACACACACATTACATACACGTGCGCTTAGAATTAGAAGGGGGTTAAGTTAGGTTAAGTAAGTCAATAGTGATAAGTTAAAGTTTGATTCTATTTTCATGTTTAAAGATAATTAAAAGCAATGTTTGTTTAAGTAACCATTTTTCTTGGTGAATATCTATTGCTGCTGGGTTTTGGGGTCCTCTTGGCTCGTAACAGTTGTATCTTGACAGGAGCTCAACTTTAATACCTACATCAGAGGGGACTCTATTATGTCATCTCATTAATGCATCCCAATGGGAACAACCTTGGTACCCACCACTATACTTAGCCATACCAGCTCACCCATCACTGAAAGCTTCAGTTATGATCAGGACCAAGTCTTTGGGAGCAACTTAGTTCAGCACATCTTGAAATTGAGAAATATACTATTCAGTTCTTCATTCTGAGGCCATGTTCAGAATAGTACAAGGCCAGAGGTCAAAGCTGCAGGCCCATTTCAGCCTGTACTAAAGCAATGGGTTAATACTTTGTGGGTGAAAGCAGGAAGGATTGGGGAAGGCAGCACAAATTAGTGAATAGTGAATGGGTCAGGGAAATTGAGGGTGCCAGTGTAGAGGGTGTGGCAGCAGATTGGAGGTTGTAGGCTGCAGTTTGGTGATCATGGGACTGAGAGGTAGGTTATTGATGGCAGTGTGTGTGAAAGAGGAGAGTGGAATGATGCCTGACAGGCTATTCCATCAAGGATTGACAGTCACTCTGCTGTCTCTGGAATGCCTCACAATGGGTTAACTCAGTGCAGTATGATCCAAGGTTTTTTTTGCAGCGCTCTCAGAAGAGTGATGTACTGGGAATGAGGTATCATGTGCCTCCTGATATTGAGGTCAAGAGTATAGATGTGAGTGATGCCCAAAAATGCTTGTATGATCTTTTAGAGTGGAACAAAGCATTCTGGAAACAATTGTTACCATGGCTCACTCCAGAAAGAATTATTTTCAATTCTATAATACTGAAAGACAGCAATGAATATTTAGGCAAAATTCTATTAGAAATTATATTACACATGTGAACACAATATGCACGCATGTATGTCTGGTCAGGAAGTTTTTTTTAAATTAAGACCAAGTGGGTTTCAAACTATTGCAGTGAATGGCTGAGGCTAAAGTTTACATTTTTTTTAAAACAGCATAACCAAATAGCTTAATGAGCAATGACAAAAGCCATAATGCTCTAACATGAGGTCACAGCAGGCTCCGTTTGCTCAAGCAGCAATGAATTGGAAGATAGTAATTACAAAAGGAAAAGTACAAGTGTTCAGTTTAATTGGCAGTCTAAGGATCCCTGGAAGCCATATCCATATTTTTTTGATTTTTCACATCTGTGAGTCTTTCTGGCTGTTTCCCTAAATTTGTTTCCCTACTGAGACAGACAATGGATTCAGGTGTTCAGACTAATCTCTCAGAAGAAAAATGGGATTTCACGCAATCCCTTGTGAGGTTTTTAAAAACAGCTGAATTTTTTTTTAGCATTGAGCTATTAATGCCATTGCAACCCCAAGTGCATTTTAATATCCTAGCGATGGATGTTGAGGGTCTGTGGAGCGTAGTCGGTTCACAGCAGTGTCTGTCTGTCATCCTGTCTCACAGGATCTCAAAACAGGCACTCCAGGGAGCCTAAATCATCAAGCTGTAAATTATTATCCTTTATCCCCTACTTAGGAAGTTCATTCCTCATGGCTACCATTTAATGGTGTGTCTTTATCAGTGCTGTTTCATGGTTACATTTGGAACTAACCATACTTTGCATCTTCAGGAAAAGAGTTTAAACAATTATCTTCTGAGGCATTACACTGTTGTCTTCATTTTGCAATTGTTCTCAACGAATTGACTTGCAAATCATCAGGGTGGGAAACAGACAGCACCAGCGTGGAGAAAGCAAATCTATTAATTAATTATTCTGCTCTTGGCTCTCTCTGTTGTTTATTTAAAGAGTTATTTGGAGCATTGTGCAACAAATGATTATATGATTCTCCTGAGAGGAGTGATTCACGTGGCTGATAGCTGCCAAGCCAGCCCTTGGCTTTTGCAGCTTGAGCTGGTTGTGAAGTAATTGCTAATAATAGAATACATTGAGCTGGCATTGATTATCATCCTCTTTGTTACATTGCAAATTTGGTCGAAAGGTTTCCAAATCATTCGGAAGCCTGTGTAAATGTGTTGATGTTATTTAGAGTGGGGGTGGGAGGGAGTCTGGGGAGCAAAATATGTATATGGAAGAATGTCAATGAACACTGGGTTTTTTTAAAGTTAAAAGAATACTTATGGGAATATCACGATGTGTGCGGATGCATAACATTGTTTTTCAGTGTTATTCTTTTTCTTTGGCTTGGCTTCGCGGACGAAGATTTATGGAGGGGGTAAAAAAGTCCACGTCAGCTGCAGGCTCGTTTGTGGCTGACCAGTCCGATGCGGGACAGGCAGACACGATTGCAGCGGTTGCAAGGGAAAATTGGTTGGTTGGGGTTGGGTGTTGGGTTTTTCCTCCTTTGCCTTTTGTCAGTGAGGTGGGCTCTGCGGTCTTCTTCAAAGGAGGCTGCTGCCCGCCAAACTGTGAGGCGCCAAGATGCACGGTTTGAGGCGTTATCAGCCCACTGGCGGTGGTCAATGTGGCAGGCACCAAGAGATTTCTTTAGGCAGTCCTTGTACCTTTTCTTTGGTGCACCTCTGTAACGGTGGCCAGTGGAGAGCTCGCCATATAATACGATCTTGGGAAGGCGATGGTCCTCCATTCTGGAGACGTGACCCATCCAGCGCAGCTGGATCTTCAGCAGCGTGGACTCGATGCTGTCGACCTCTGCCATCTCGAGTACCTCGACGTTAGGGGTGTGAGCGCTCCAATGGATGTTGAGGATGGAGCGGAGACAACGCTGGTGGAAGCGTTCTAGGAGCCGTAGGTGGTGCCGGTAGAGGACCCATGATTCGGAGCCGAACAGGAGTGTGGGTATGACAACGGCTCTGTATACGCTTATCTTTGTGAGGTTTTTCAGTTGGTTGTTTTTCCAGACTCTTTTGTGTAGTCTTCCAAAGGCGCTATTTGCCTTGGCGAGTCTGTTGTCTATCTCATTGTCGATCCTTGCATCTGATGAAATGGTGCAGCCGAGATAGGTAAACTGGTTGACCGTTTTGAGTTTTGTGTGCCCGATGGAGATGTGGGGGGGCTGGTAGTCATGGTGGGGAGCTGGCTGATGGAGGACCTCAGTTTTCTTCAGGCTGACTTCCAGGCCAAACATTTTGGCAGTTTCCGCAAAGCAGGACGTCAAGCGCTGAAGAGCTGGCTCTGAATGGGCAAGTTGCCCATTTTCAGTGTTATACTCTGCGCAGAACAGCGGCTTGTCATTACAAACACCCTTTTTCAGCAGAGGGACAGTCTTAAGACCACCTGGATGCATCCCCGATCCAAACACTGGCACCTCCTGGACTACATCCTGGTGCGAGAAAGTGACAAACAAGATGTGCTCCACACCAGGGTCATGCCTAGCGCGGAATGCCACACTGACCACCGGCTGGTTCGCTGCAAGCTCAACCTTCACTTCAAGCCAAAGCCCAGGAACAATAAAGCCCCCAGAAAGAGGTTCAATGTTGGAAAACTGCAGTCAGACGAAGCGAGAGGAAACTTCCAGGCAAACCTCAAAGCAAAGCTCGACGTTGCAACCCGCCTCACGGACCCGTCCCCTGAAACCCTCTGGGATCAGTTGAAGACTACCATACTGCAATCCACTGAAGAGGTACTGGGCTTCTCCTCCAGGAAAAACAAGGACTGGTTTGACGAAAACAGCCAGGAAATCCAGGAGCTGCTGGCAAAGAAGCGAGCTGCCCACCAGGCTCACCTTACAAAGCCGTCCTGTCCAGAGAAGAAACAAGCCTTCCGTCGCGCATGCAGCCATCTTCAGCGCAAACTCCGGGAGATCCAAAATGAGTGGTGGACTAGCCTCGCCAAACGAACCCAGCTCAGCGCGGACATTGGCGACTTCAGGGGTTTCTACGAGGCTCTAAAGGCTGTGTACGGCCCCTCACCCCAAGTCCAAAGCCCGCTGCGCAGCTCAGACGGCAAAGTCCTCCTCAGCGACAAGATCTCCATCCTCAACCGATGGTCAGAACACTTCCAATCTCTTTTCAGTGCCAACCGCTCAGTCCAAGATTCCGCCCTGCTCCAGCTCCCTCAACAGCCCCTAAGGCTAGAGCTGGATGAGGTTCCCACCCTGGATGAGACATATAAGGCAATCGAACAACTGAAAAGTGGCAAAGCAGCAGGTATGGATGGAATCCCCCCAGAAGTCTGGAAGGCTGGCGGCAAAACTCTGCATGCCAAACTGCATGAGTTTTTCAAGCTTTGTTGGGACCAAGGTAAACTGCCTCAGGATCTTCGTGATGCCACCATCATCACCCTGTACAAAAACAAAGGCGAGAAATCAGACTGCTCAAACTACAGGGGAATCATGTTGCTCTCCATTGCAGGCAAAATCTTCGCTAGGATTCTACGAAATAGAATAATACCTAGTGTCGCCGAGAATATTCTCCCAGAATCACAGTGCGGCTTTCGCGCAAACAGAGGAACCACTGACATGGTCTTTGCCCTCAGACAGCTCCAAGAAAAGTGCAGAGAACAAAACAAAGGACTCTACATCACCTTTGTTGACCTCACCAAAGCCTTCGACACCGTGAGCAGGAAAGGGCTTTGGCAAATACTAGAGCGCATCGGATGTCCCCCAAAGTTCCTCAACATGATTATCCAACTGCACGAAAATCAACAAGGTCGGGTCAGATACAGCAATGAGCTCTCTGAACCCTTCTCCATTAACAATGGCGTGAAGCAAGGCTGTGTTCTCGCACCAACCCTCTTTTCAATCTTCTTCAGCATGATGCTGAACCAAGCCATGAAAGACCCCAACAATGAAGACGCTGTTTACATCCGGTACCGCACGGATGGCAGTCTCTTCAATCTGAGGCGCCTGCAAGCTCACACCAAGACACAAGAGAAACTTGTCCGTGAACTACTCTTTGCAGATGATGCCGCTTTAGTTGCCCATTCAGAGCCAGCTCTTCAGCGCTTGACGTCCTGCTTTGCGGAAACTGCCAAAATGTTTGGCCTGGAAGTCAGCCTGAAGAAAACTGAGGTCCTCCATCAGCCAGCTCCCCACCATGACTACCAGCCCCCCCACATCTCCATCGGGCACACAAAACTCAAAACGGTCAACCAGTTTACCTATCTCGGCTGCACCATTTCATCAGATGCAAGGATCGACAATGAGATAGACAACAGACTCGCCAAGGCAAATAGCGCCTTTGGAAGACTACACAAAAGAGTCTGGAAAAACAACCAACTGAAAAACCTCACAAAGATAAGCGTATACAGAGCCGTTGTCATACCCACAATCCTGTTCGGCTCCGAATCATGGGTCCTCTACCGGCACCACCTACGGCTCCTAGAACGCTTCCACCAGCGTTGTCTCCGCTCCATCCTCAACATCCATTGGAGCGCTTACACCCCTAACGTCGAAGTACTCGAGATGGCAGACGTCGACAGCATCGAGTCCACGCTGCTGAAGATCCAGCTGCGCTGGATGGGTCACGTCTCCAGAATGGAGGACCATCGCCTTCCCAAGATCGTATTATATGGCGAGCTCTCCACTGGCCACCGTGACAGAGGTGCACCAAAGAAAAGGTACAAGGACTGCCTAAAGAAATCTCTTGGTGCCTGCCACATTGACCACCGCCAGTGGGCTGATAACGCCTCAAACCGTGCAACTTGGCGCCTCACAGTTTGGCGGGCAGCAACCTCCTTTGAAGAAGACCGCAGAGCCCGCCTCACTGACAAAAGGCAAAGGAGGAAAAACCCAACACCCAACCCCAACCAACCTATTTTCCCTTGCAACCGCTGCAATCGTGTCTGCCTGTCCCGCATCGGACTTGTCAGCCACAAACGAGCCTGCAGCTGACGTGGACTTTTTACCCCCTCCATAAATCTTCGTCCGCGAAGCCAAGCCAAAGAAGACCTTAGGAAATTGCATTTTTTTACCTCGATTTGATTTGGCGTTTGTGGAGTGTTAACCTTGCCCTGCAAGATGAATTCCAGGGGAAGGATGGATGGGGTGATATTGTTCCCCGCCAATTCTCCTTTTCGGCATCTTGAGGAAACTTTGATCATGTTACTCTGAGCACTCTTTAACTATCTGGATGTCTCGATAGCCCCTTTTACATTGGCATTTTGTCTTAGTAATTTACGGCCTATCTACCAGTTAAGGGGTCCAGTGTGAAAGCTCTTTAATTGGCATGCAGGCGCCATCAGATGACAGGGATGATACAACCTACAGTGTGTAATTGGATTTGAACTTCTGCCAGTTAATTCAGTCATGCACACCCCTTCCATCAACTTGCTGTGGTACCCTGCCCCCCTCTTTCCCAGAATACTTCCACCCCTGACCTGCTGAGGAAATGGCCCTGACCCTCTTAACCCCTGATAGAGACCTTGATCTCTATCCTACAGCTGCTCTCCCTGATCTGCAACACTGGGCCTTCTTCCCACCCCTGTCCAAGGCACAGGCTTAAACCTTCCCTTTTTTATACGCTCCAAAACCCTTACAGAATAGAGTTTCAGGACATAAAATGTAATTTAACTAAGTGGCAACTACTATTATATTCTTAAATTCTTTCACTACATGTACCTGTCACAAATTTGCTTCTGCCATTTTTTGAACCAAAGGATCAACAGCCCCTTTTTCACTGGCATCTTTACCACAGGTATTGGCGGCCAATTTACTGGTTAAGAGTCCAGTGGGAAAGCGAATCAATCGGCACGCCAACATCGAATCACGCTGGGGATTGACGGCCTCGACCCCTACTCACATCTCCGGTGTCAGCTGATGCAGGCATGACCTTTTTTCACTGGATTAATTGGCAAGCCGCATCCTGGGACAAAAATATTGAAGGCAGAATCTCCTTTCCCCGGGGGTGATGTGTGGTCAATGTGAAAGCAGGCAAAGTCCTGGTTAAAAGTGGCCCAGTGAGATCAGCAAAAACGACTCCTTTAACAGGGACACTGAACAGACAATTATCTGGGATGCCAGTGAAAAAAGGGCAGGAGAAATACACCATTCAAAGTTTTCATACAAGGAAGAAAACATAGCTGTATTTGATTGCACAACAGTGCAGTTGCTTTGACAAACAGCATCAAACAAATGCTCTCAAGCTAAGAAACAGACAGTGTTAACTATCAATTGTTTTCATTTAAATAAGGCAAGTACAAACTCTCTTTAAAAATACTACAAAAGGAATGGCACTTAAAAATGATTTGCAGTTTAGAATAAGAAAGCTGGAAACAAAAATCTTCAATGCAAGTCTTTTTTTCTAATATTTAGATTATGTTGTATGTTTGTGATATTCATTTCTTACAGTAATTAAGTCATAATATTTGAATTGCTAATAGAAAATGATTTAAGGAGCTAATTATATACATTTTACATTTTAAAAAGTTGACAATGTAAATTTTAATAAAAAAAAGCTTTCAAAATTTAATTGTGAGTAAAATGACTGCCAAATATTTAAATGGAAGTCATGTTACACTTTTAATCACATAAATATAATTTCTACCCTATTACCACATGAAAAATTTACTGAAAGGAACCACCAGAACAGAGCTAGGGAAAGGAATTAAATAATGTGTTTCTGATGGTGTACCTCGATCATTCAGTGGTTTTAATTACACAGCCCTGTAATTGGCCAGAAACAACCCAATATTTCCAGCTCTTCTTTTCATTATCAGCCTCAGTCACTTCACTGCCATAGACAACACTGCTTTTCAAGTTTTCTTCTATTTAGTATGTGATCAAAGGGACCGCTGGCAACCTGAACTGGCATTCTATCCCATCACCTCACGAATTAGGATGAACTTGAAAGGACCTCATCCTCTGACTTTGAAGGAGATATTCTGAAGAAAATGGATGCACTGTTGTTATGTTCAAAACTTTTCATTGATTCAATTTCTATTCTCACAGATTGGAAAAGAGCAAACATAACCCCATAATTTAAGACAGAAAGGCGAGATAAAACAGGTCAGTTAGCTTGACATTAGTAGCAGAGAAAATGTTGGAATCTATTATTATGGAAGTGGTGATAGACATTTAGAATATAATAATAGGGTTGACTAGAGTCGACATGGATCTATGAAAGGAAAATCATGTTTGACAAATCTGTCTGGGTCCTTCATGGTTGTAACTAGCGGAGTAGATGAAGAGGATGTGACATGCTTGGATTTTAAAAATAAATGAGGTGCCACACAAGACCTCACAGCGGTTAATGGACAAAAAATGAAGAGCAGGAATATACAGGTTGTTTTTGACAAAGGAGGATGTGATGAGTGAGTGGTGCAGGAATCAGTGCTGAGGTGCCAGCTTCCACACTCTGTACCACTGATTTAATTGAGGAGGATCAAGCATTATATCCAAGTTTTTTGGTGATCCAAAGCTGGGTGGGTTAAGAGACATTGGCAGATATTAAGAGGCTAAGTAAATGTAGCAGGACATGGAACAAGGAATATAATGTATAAAATGTAAGGTCATCCAATATGGAAGCAAAATAAGGAAGCAAAATATTTTTAAGTGTTGAGAGATTGGCAACTGTTGGTAATCAAGGAGAACTAGGTGACCTGGAATAACATTCACTGAAAGTTTCATGTGCAGTTGGTTTTAAGAGAATTGTTAATGAGATGATGGTCTTTACTGCAAAAACATTTAAGTACAAGAGCAAAAATGTTTCACTGACCAGACAAGTCTGATTTAGATTCAGATTGCAGATTTATTTTTTCAGAGTACATATATGAGGGTTAAGAACGCAGCCCTGTAGTGTTCCAGTACTATGGAGATTGTGGAGGGGACGTTCTTCCAATCCTTACTGACTGTGCGATACAGGAAGGAAATTCGGGATCGAATCATAGAGTGTGGTGTTGAATCCCAGGTCATAGAGTATGCTGATCAATTTTGAGGGAATAATAGTGTTAAATGCTGAGACGTAATTGATAAAGGGCATCCTAATGTATGCATCTTTGCTGTCCAGGTTTTCCAGGGCTTTATGTGGAGCCAGTGAGATGCCAACCGCCGTAAACCTGTGGCCATGATAGAATTGGAATGGATCCGTGTTGCTCAAGCAGATGGTGATACACTTCAACGCCAGACTTTCAAAACTCATTCGTCACTGTTGATGTGAGTGTCACTGGTCGATAGTCATTTAGGCAAATGACCACACTCTTCTTGAGTACCTGTACAATTGATGCCTGTTTGTAACAGGTGGGTTCCATGTCCTGCTGGAGTCTGCTCTCTCTAACTAAAGAAAGATATACTTGCAATAGAAGGAGTGCAAATGAAGATTTACTACATTTATTCTTGGGTTGGGGAAAGAGGTGTCAGGAGTTATTTTGTGAAGAGAAATCAAGCACATTCTTGGAGGGAGTTTTTCTTTGGCAACTGTTCTATAAATTTATCTTGAATTAATCTAGCATGGTAAAACCAGCCTTAACACGGTCAATGGCACAGCCCACAAGTGCTTTTAGAAGCTTATTTAAAGCTGTGCCGTGGATAAAATAATATAATTATAATCACGTTAAAGAAAAATCACATGATATTACAAGAAACGACCTAAAGTATATGGTGAGGAACAGTAAAATATACCAGTCCTTTGTACTCTAATGAACCTACATAACTTTAATCCTTATTAGTATCTATAACTAACTTATACATGCTTCTCTCTAATTCTATTCACAGAACAGCACCTTGACAATCACCTGCAAAACCTATTCCACTTATACAGGCAATAACCCCTGCTAAGTTTTCTTTCATGCAGCTCTTTCAATGAAATTTTACTCGCTCATTAACTGTAAAGCATAATTCATCCCATCCATCATTTGAAGGAATATGTTCCATTCTCTCAGCAGCTCTTTACACGTTATCAGCGTTTGCCCTGAACCCTTCTTATTTTATGATATGAATATCACACCCATGTAATTTGATTCAACCCCAACCACACTTTGAATCTTATTGTGCTATCTCTATCTTATTTATTTGCGGTAAATCCAATTTAATGAACCAGGTCATCGTTATGAAAGAAATTAGGATGATTCTGATGTTTATTACTTTCAAAGGCAAATGGAGGTAAATGCATATTTGGTGGTTTTAGAATTTCATTTGCTTGCAGGTTGACAAATATTCTTATTTGAAAATCTTTACAGAGATAATGAAGTTCCAACCACAACTGTTTTTGTTGGTATGAATAGCTTCTTTAGAATTTTAATCTGAAAAGAAGGAATCCATTATTCAGGACAGTGGGTGTTAATTCGTTGAGGAATAGTCTTCTCTTCTTTGGCTTGGCTTCATGGACGAAGATTTATGCAGGGGTAAATGTCCACGTCAGCTGCAGGCTCGTTTGTGGCTGACAAGTCCGATGTGGGACAGGCAGATACGGTTGCAGCGGTTGCAAGGGAAAATTGGTTGGTTGGGGTTGGGTGTTGGGTTTTTCCTCCTTTGTCTTTTGTCAGTGAGGTGGGCTCTGCGGTCTTCTTCAAAGGAGGTTGCTGCCCGCCGAACTGTGAGGCGCCAATATGTACGGTTTGAGGCGATATCAGCCCACTGGCGGTGGTCAATGTGGCAGGCACCAAGAGATTTCTTTAGGCAGTCCTTGTACCTCTTCTTTGGTGCACCTCTGTCACGGTGGCCAGTGGAGAGCTCGCCATATAACACGATCTTGGGAAGGCGATGATCCTCCATTCTGGAGACGTGACCTACCCAGCGCAGTTGGATCTTTAGCAGCGTGGATTCAATGCTGTCGGCCTCTGCCATCTCGAGTAATTCGATGTTGGAGATGAAGTCGCTCCAATGAATGTTGAGGATGGAGCGGAGACAACGCTGGTGGAAGTGTTCTAGGAGCCGTAGGTGATGCCGGTAGAGGATCCATGATTTGGAGCCGAACAGGAGTGTGGGTATGACAATGGCTCTGTATACGCTAATCTTTGTGTGGTTTTTCAGTTGGTTGTTTTTCCAGACTCTTTTGTGTAGTCTTCCAAAGGCGCTATTTGCCTTGGCGAGTCTGTTGTCTATCTCGTTGTCGATCCTTGCATCCGATGAAATGGTGCAGCCGAGATAGGTAAACTGGTTGACCGTTTTGAGTTTTGTGTGCCCGATAGAGATGTGGAGGGGCTGGTAGTCATGGTGGGGAGCTGGCTGGTGGAGGACCTCAGTTTTCTTCAGGCTGACTTCCAGGCCAAACATTTTGGCAGTTTCCGCAAAACAGGACGTCAAGCGCTGAAGAGCTGGCTCTGAATGGGCAACTAAAGCGGCATCATCTGCAAAGAGAAGTTCACGGACAAGTTGCTCTTGTGTCTTGGTGTGAGCTTTCAGGCGCCTCAGATTGAAGAGACTGCCATCCGTGCGGTACCGGATGTAAAAATGCTGAGAATACTCAGCCACGGAGCACCTTCAATTAGGTTTTGGATATTCGGGCAATAGAGGGATATGGGAACAGCACATGGAAGTGGTCCTGAGGTAAAAGTTTTGTCATCATTTAATTGAACGGTAAAGTAAATCCAAGGGACTGGACAGCAGCTTCTGCTTCTACCTGCTCCAGCAGTGAGCCAGAATCTCAACATGTCTGTGATCTTCAGGTGAATTCATATTATCAAATGGGTATTGGCTGACATCTGCACAAAACCTGTGTGTGTTCAAGATATCCTCTCTCCATTCAATGCAATAGTTTTGCCAGTCAGAAGGTTATCTGAGGGCCATTTGTGAAAGCAATAAATGGTATCAACAAAAGTGAAGATTTGACAGTCATGTTACATTTTTCTGCAGTTAATTAGGCATCAGTATTAAAAGTGGTAAACAACTTGGCAGTCAAGTTATAGTATGCACTTGGTCAAATTTACTTCATGGTGTAACTGTTAGGGTCACTGTCTCATAGTTCTAATGATCCTGGCTTCAACTTTACCTCAGGTGCTGTCGGTGTGGGCATTCAAAGTTTCCCTGTGACCTTGAAAGTTTTCCTTGGGTACTAGCGTCTTCTCCCACATTTCAAAGACACACTAGAAGGTTAAATGGCTTTTGGAAACTATTCCAAAATTAGGCAAGTAGTTAAAAAGTTAAATGGGAACTGATGGGGACGTCAGTGGGAATAGGTTCAAGGGAAATAAGAGGGGGAATGGGACAAATTGATTGTTTTCTGCTGGAATCTGGCATAGACTCAGTGTGCTGAATAACCTTTTTTTGGAAGGAACAAGTAAGAAGTATAAAAATAAATGATCCAAAAAAAAAAAGGAAATTGTATCCACAAATAGCCTAGAAAGTCTTAACATTATGGACCTAATCTCCTGCTCCAGTTGTTCAGCTGTTTTGAGTGTTTCTGCCAATGGAAGTGTTGAATTAAAGACTTGTTAATTTTACAGACAGTTAATCACTGGTTAGATCACTCTTCCCTGCGTTCAATTGCTTATGTAGCTGACATTAATTTGGCTGTAAACTGTGCTCAAAATACTTGCAACAGCTGTGCCTAAAAAAAATTAAAAGCATTGAATAATCCACCACATTCAGGCAACTTGCGCGGAAATTTTGTGGAAGTTTCTTTGTGTTCATCCATCCATCTCCAGATGAATTGAAGCTCCAGTGGCAAAATCAAACCAGTTTAGCTTGGCTCTGTCTCTGAGAGGGCCTTGGTGGAAGGTGAGTTGATAAACAGAAAAAGATCCTATCAGAGTTTAAAAGGGTTGGCCATTAATATATGTTGAATGATAGATATCCTAAATTTTGCATTTATTGCACAATTAATAAATTGCTATTGATTAAAGATTAATGTGGAATTTGATAGGTCTGACTTCAAAAATCCAGTTAATTTTTAATGAAATAATTCAAGAAAATCTTAGAGCATTGTACTAAAGGAATACAAGCAAAATGTGATTTTACTCATCTTCTGTGGCAAAGTTAATGTGTGGAGCTATCATTTGCCAGTTTTGTATTTGGAAAATCTTAAGTAACAAGACCATTGGAGTGGGACAGGATTTTTTTTAATGTCTGTATGATAAAGATATTATAAGTTCTGAAAAAGCACTGCCTGCTATTGGTGTACAATTTCATTAGGAAAGCAGAGATCAGTGTATCACAAAAAGGAATTGAATCCTGCTCCACGGTAGTAACGAAATTACTACAAGTAATATGTCTATATTCATTCCTACGTCTCATATCCTTTTTAAATTAGTTTGAGCTTATGCAGTCTGTGTAGTTGGAATTCATTGTGCATGAAATCTGTCAAACACACATGACAGATTAAGAAAGTTGAACCCTATGGGATACAAGGGAAGGAGAATATTATAGGTGCAGTGAAGGAAGTGAATCTACAGATCTGGGGATCATATTGTAACATTTCAAATGCTGAAAGGCATGGACAGAGTAGATATTGAAAGGTTGTTTCTCATGGCGGGAAAGTCAAGGACAAGAGAGCACAACTTCAGGATTAAAGGACATAGAACAGAATTTTGACAGTTAGATGATAGTAAATCTGTAGAATTTGTTGCCGGAGGCCAAGTCATTGGGTACATTTAAAGCAGAGATTGATAGGTTCCTGATTGGCCAGGACATCAAAGGATATATGGAGAAGGCTGGGCAGTGGGGCTGAGTGGGAAAATGGATCAGCTCGTGATTGAATGGCAGGGCAGACTCGATGGGCTGAATAATCTATTTTTGCTCCTATGTCTATGGTGTTATGGTTTAACCATGTTCAGTGACATCAAAGAAGTGGACAACAGGATAAATGCAGTCTTCTTTAAAAAATGCAGCAGCATTGAGCTCCATGAGGTTCCTGCCACTCCCTGAAGGGGTTGCCTTTGGAAGGGAATATTTGGTATTTTTGTTTGAGTTTGCAAAATGTCATACTGTGAACCTAGGTTTTGTTCTTGTAGTGAAATATTAAGACAATTAGATGCGAGGAAGCCAATTGATTGTGGAGAAAATCACAGATGAAATATTTCTGTCTTATGTTAAATAACTACCTGCTACAGGACTTAGCTGATGACTGGACCGCATTCTTTGCTTGGCTTCGCGGACGAAGATTTATGGAGGGGGTAAATGTCCACGTCAGCTGCAGGCTCGTTTGTGGCTGACAAGTCCGATGCGGGACAGGCAGACATGGTTGCAGCGGTTGCAGGGGAACATTGGTTGGTTGGGGTTGGGTGTTGGGTTTTTCCTCCTTTGTCTTTTGTCAGTGAGGTGGGCTCTGCGGTCTTCCTCAAAGGAGGTTGCTGCCCGCCGATCTGTGAGGTGCCAAGATGTACGGTTTGAGGCGATATCAGCCCACTGGTGGTGGTCAATGTGGCAGGCACCAAGAGATTTCTTTAGGCAGTCCTTGTACCTCTTCTTTGGTGCACCTCTGTCACGGTGGCCAGTTGCGAGCTCGCCATATAACACGATCTTGGGAAGGCGATGGTCCTCCATTCTGGAGACATGACCCACCCCAGCACAGCTGGATCTTCAGCAGCGTGGACTCAATGCTGTCGGCCTCTGCCATCTCGAGTACTTCGATGTTAGGGATGAAGGCGCTCCAATGAATGTTGAGGATGGAGCGGAGACAACGCTGGTGGAAGCGTTCTAGGAGCCGTAGGTGTTGCCAGTAGAGGACCCATGATTCGGAGCCGAACAGGAGTGTGGGTATGACAACGGCTCTGTATATGCTTATCTTTGTGAGGTTTTTCAGTTGGTTGTTTTTCCAGACTCTTTTGTGTAGTCTTCCAAAGGCGCTATTTGCCTTGGCGAGTCTGTTGTCTATCTCGTTGTCGATCTTTTATCATTTACTGAGGTTAAAAGTTCTGCTCATTAAATTTTAGTGCCAGCAGTGCTGGGCTATGAAATTCTCAAAGTAGTGCTATGCACCAATAAAATATCTTGGGAGATGAATTCAATGGCCTCCAAAATGTATGTTCAGGGATCCTGATGGAGTTGGATAGCAGCCTGTAACACGTTGTGCAGGTAGACTTCAAGTATCCCCTTCCAAAGATTACTAGATTTGCTGAGGCAACCCCTTAGGGAAACGACAGGAACCTCCTGGACTCCAATGTTGCTGTGCTTTTTCAGGAAGGCCCCATTTATCCTGTTACCCACTTCTATGATGTCACTGCTGTTGCTCGGTGACCAGCCAGCCCAGAATGCTGCCAGTCATGCCTTTTGACTCTCTCTGGAGTTGCTTGAGATTACTTTTCAAGCCTTCTGTGTTACCCTCAGTAAAGAGCAATTCCCTTCCATCAGCTGTTCATAATCCATAGGGATGCACTTTGTATGAATGGCAGGAACGAAAGGCATGCATAAAGGGAATCTCTTTATTTTTGCATGCAAAGTGACATGATTTGACCCAAGAATCCTCAGCAGGCAATGTACTTTAACAGCCCCCACACCCCCAGTTACTTCCAAGCAGAACAGGATGTGGGTCTTAATTTTTAGTCCAACAGTTAGATTTCAGGTGGCATTTGGTTGCCATTGCAAACACTCTGCTTGTGTAATGCTAGGCCATGTCACCCAGGATACCCTCATTCGTGGAATGGCTCAAACATAGCTAGCAGACCAGACACTTACAGAATAAAAGTGAAGGACTCAGCTGCCAGGTACCTACAGTGTTTGGTGAGTATCTGAGTGTGAATGACTAACAGTCAGGACAGGGAATTGCCAGCTCCATGGAGAGAAAGGCCTCCTGAATTCTTCTGGAAGGATGTGGATGAGGATTTGCCATAAAATGACTGGCCATAGATATGTACAATGAACTGCTCGATGGATATGGTAGGAAGCACTGGGGTTGTACTGTGCCGGGAGCTCATTCTCTCCACCATGGAGGTGGGGCCAGTCCATTTCAACACCTACACATCCAACCACATTTGCTTCTCTTGTGGCATTGGAAGGAGGTATTCAGAAGGTAATGGTCAGACTGCTGTAAAACCTGTGCTAAAAGTGTTTTAATGAAGCACCTGACTTGGCAATTTATCTTCTAGTCAGCCACCAGGATTGCTGGAGTGAACCACAATGGATCTCCATGCAGCACCAATCTACTCTCTGAACCAGGTTGATTCCTGGGATGGCAAGACTTGGGTAGGAAGGACAACTCGATAGACCAGGGTTATTCTCATTGGGATTTAGAAGAAAAATAGGGTGTCTCACTGAAACATAAAGTTCTGACGGGAGTTGACATGGAAGATTCAGGTAGAGTGTTCCTGATATTGGGGAAGTCCAGAACAAGATGTCACAGTCTGAGGATAAGGAGGAAGCCATTTAGGACTGAGCTGAGGAGAATTATTTTCACTCTGAATTGTGAACTTGTGGAATTCACGGAAAGTTATGAAGCTAGTTTATCAGGTTGCTTCAATGGGGGGTTGGATGTGGCCCTATTGGTCAAAGGGATCAAGGGGCATGGAGAGAAAGCAGGGGATTGAAGTCATATGATCAGCCATGATCGTATTGAATGGTGGAAGAGGATCAAAGGGCAGAATGGCCTTCTCTTTGCTCCTATCTTCCATGTTTCTCTTCTCTCAGGGTAACAGTGACTCAACCCCACCATAAATCCAAGTTGTTGTTGCCATCATTCATCCAGCCAGTCCAGGCAACTGCCACTCATGGTAAAAGGGTGCTGTCTGAGGCCAGGACCTCAAGGTTTCCCCCTAGGCTTTGTGCA